>NC_040093.1:40078161-40795036 GCF_003369695.1 Bos indicus x Bos taurus
CTCTTGCCTCTCGATGCTTCAGTCGTTCCTGTTCCTCTGTTGACCCAGAATGTGCAGATCTCTCCTTTTCTAAATTCCACATCCTCTCTTTCCCGTCCTAGCCAACTTCTCCAAAGAGAAGGAAGTGGCAGCTTCCTCTAGCCACCTTCACCCGACCTTAGACCTTCCCAGGCCTGCCCTCTGCTCTGCTCCATTGACCTTTCTTCCAATTTGATCTGTCCGTGGCATGGTTCCCTGGTAATTGACCATCCTCTCCTCACTCCCGGTCACCTCTGAGGACTCTGCACCTGTCTGTTGCTTCTGCCACCTCTGACTTTCCTTCTCCAGCTTTCCTTCCCACTCGGAGTCACCTCTGTCCTCCCTGGTTGCCTTTCATCTTGCACTACCTTTGATGACTGGATCCTCACCTGTAGCACGGTGACCCCCATCAGCCTCTCAACTCAGTGATTTCATCTCTAGCCCTGCTGTCTTCCAAGCTTTCAGTTCAGGCTTTCGTGTGCATTCCTATCAAGGCATTCACCTAGTAAGCCTTCACCAGCTGTTTGGTGTGGATGTAGCTGCTGCTCCAGGCTGGGTGCCATGGGACTCACCCTGGGGAACCGTAGAAGGTCAGGGGGAATGGACACTGTTTAAATAGCTTTAAATAGTCTGGTAGAAAGCAATCAGTGCAGTGAGGGATGGGGAGAGTGGTCTCTAGCCCAGGTGGCATCATTAGGAAATCCTTGGGTGCCTCCAACTCCATTTTAAACCCAAAGCAAACTCCACATTACCTCTCCGAGCTGACTTGGCTTCTTTCAAACATGGCATCACTTATTGTCTGAGTCTGGGACTGTAGCTTGGTGTATCACCTTAAATGCCTTCAGAGTCGCTTTGCACGCAATAGGTGTTCCATAGACTTGTAAAGTAAATTATGTCTGTCTTGTTCATTTGCTCAGTGCATAAGGGCCCTATGGGGCTTTCTACCCAGACCAGTGTTTCCTACCCCCAGCCCCATTCTCCATACCACCTGGAGCCCCCTTACCTCCTGTTCTGATTGTGAAGGTTTGTTGAAGTGTTCACCTCCCTCCTGACAGGGAGCTTTGAGGCCATGTCTCTGCTGATCAAAGAGGACCCCAGGCAGGTGCCTGGCACACAGCAGGTACTGGGTAAATAATTATTAAATGAAGAATGAATGAATCTTTGTATTTTCGAGTCCTAGCAGGGTGTCTGCCAGTCGTAGTACAGTGTGAGGGCTAGTTGAATACATGAATGAGCTGATTTAAAGAGAATTTTGATGTATATAAACCTGACTTGTCAGGGCCACAGTCAGGGTCCCCTCATAATAGATTCATGGAGATGCTGTTGGAGGCCCTGGTGGTGCCTCCATGTGGGGCTGTGCCCTGTCTGTGTGCTGCCAGGCTCCGAGGGGAGGGCTGAGATGTGGGGTCTCCAGCTGTGCTGCAGGTGCACCTGGTGGGCTGCTTGCCCACCTCTGAGCCTCCCTTCTCCTTAATGAGCACCCTGAAATGGTGCTAGGCCTGTTTCATTGCGTGAGCCCAGGGGGGTCCCTGGGGGACGCTGGAATTGGGGCTTTGGGTTAACAGGTGACCCAGTCCCTTGGACCCTTGCAGATGGCAGTCTCCGATCTGCTTGGGGTTGAGGCGGGGGAAGGTGCCGGCCAGCGGGCTTCAATCTCGCTTTTCTTGCTCTCTCCGCAGGCTGCCCGGTGCCCGGAGGAGGCTACTAAGCCCCGCCGGGCCATGGTCCCGTCTCGCAGGACGTGGAACCTGGGAGCCACGCCCTCGCTGCGCGGCCTGTGGCGAGTGGGCCGGGCCGGGGAGCCCGACCCGGGGATGGCTCGCCCCGCCCCAGCCAGCCCGGCCGCCCGCCCTTTCCCACACACCGGCCCGGGGAGGTTGAGAACTGGTGAGTCCGCATTTTTAAAATGCCTCTTTATTTCCCTTCCTTCCTCCAGATACCAACGATGAGACTGGGGTTTCTCGCAAGTTCCTAGACTCAGTCAGAGCTGTCAGGTAATTACAGGGTACCGGCAGCCCGCGAGCCGGGCGTGGAGTCAGGGCGTCAATTTCTCTGGGCGCTCCTGCCCCGCGCCCGCCCGTCTGTAAAGACCGGCCCGGGACGCCGAGTTAAACGTTAACGCAGTCTGTAGCGCGGAGCGCAGAACGCGGCGGACAGCCACGCGCTCCCTGACCGGCCGGGTCGCTGTGGCTCTGTGATCCGCCCGTCCTCGGCCGAGCACTCGTGGTCTCGCCCCGGGTTCTGCCCGCAGCTGGTAAACAAGGTAGGTACAGAGCTGCCCGGCGCCCTGCGCGGTGCCGACACTTGATCCCGCCGGGGCTCTCCGGCGGATAGCGCGGAGTGGACGAAAGGCTGTTCCCCAGCGTGGCCTGGCAGAGGGTGGGTGCCATGCGCTCCTTTTAGGTGCCATCCAAGGTGGCCCCGACAGCAGGTGGGTAGTGAGGGAGTCCCCGAGTCTGGGCCCTCCCTCCCCCTGGGGGAGCTGTCAACACGGGCTCTCCTTTCTGGGTCATGTCCCCTGGCGCTGCCAACATCAAGAAGTGGGCGGCTTCTGTGATTCCCGGTGGGGGCTAGATCATCAGGCCTGGGGAGCTGCCCTTGGGTGTCTGCCAGCCTTGGCTTGGGCAGGTCCTCCTGGAAGTGTGGGGGCAGAGGGTGTGTCTTCAGGCAGGGGGCCTTCAGGAGTTTGCTGTCTGACTGCTCCTGACCTACTGGGAGAGGGCTGTAGAAGGCCAGCCTAAGTTAGCAGAGCCCTTCTGGGACATAAGGCCAAGCCCCTCCATGTACAGAAGGGAAAACCGAGGCCCAGAGAGGGCACATAGCAAGCTCCAGTTCCCTGTCTCCCACCTCACTTGTACCATCAGTGGCAGCCAAAGCGCTGCCCTCCACGGTCTGTCTCTTCTTCGGGGACAGTGAGGCTGGGGTTGACCCTGGAGTCCTCCTGGGAAAGCTTGGGCTCTTGAATCAGGTGGCCCCAGTTGTCTGGAAGGAGCTGAAGATGGTCTCTACTCCACCAGATTGTCCAAAGGATTAAGACTGTAATATGAATGAATAGTATTGCTTTTCTGGCTTAAAAAAAAAAGAAAGCAAGAATTGAAAAACAAAAACATGTTATCTTGGAAAGCCAAAAAAAAAAAAAAAACCACAGAAAGGTATAAAAAAGAAGACTCACCTAGAAGCTTGTCACTAAACATTTTATATAGTTCCTTCCAGTCCTGCATGTGCATATTGCTCTCTTAAATTAGTATTATGAGGCTTATATGACCATACAGACTTTTATCCACTTTTAAAATTTAAGACAAAGGTCCAATGAAATCCTGTGTGTGAAATGCCAATCATGGTGCCTGCCACTGGGTAGAGTTTCAGCCAGTATGGGTGTCCCTAGGCCCCTCTACCCGCCCCCCCCCCCCCCCCACTTACTGCCACTTTGAGAAGGGACAGCAAGCAGAAGGTGGGTTAGCACATGGGATTGGAACACTGGCTTCAGGTGACCCTGGGCATATTATTAACCCTTCCGGGCCTCCGGTTCACACCTCTCAGGGTGTCCCCTCTCCCATCCCGTCCAGCCCTACAAGCTGCGGTGGAGGGCTGGGGATTAGGGGTGAATGGGTATTGAAGCCACAGTCAGCCGTCTCCCGCCATCCGGTGAGGGAGGCGATGTGTCAGAGACTCGAGAGGATGTGCTTTAACTGGTCCTGGATGCGCTTTTGAAGGCCACGAGGACCAGGCCACCCAGTGTGGGGTTGCTCTTTATGAAGGCAGGGGAGAAATTGCCACCTAGAGGCGGCTTTGGTAATGAGGTCACAGCCCCGGGGTGCACCTCCTGTGAGGATTAGCACAGCCGGGGTGGCGTCGGCTTCCTTCTGCTGCTCTCTGTAGTGGGTTGCTGGTGGGCACGTGCCAGCCCTAAGGCCACCGTGGAGGGAGAGGAAGCCGCCACCTCCGGGGGGAGGTCTTGGGCGACCTCCTGCAGAGGATCCCCTGGCGGTTTGTGGTGAAGAAAGAGCGCAGCCCCTGCTCAGCGCCAGGCCTTCCCTCTGTGCCAGGCAAGCATGTGAGGGCGTGTGAGTCCCTCCTGGCGGTGCCTGGGCCGCCCTGAGTGTGTGAAAGGGGAGCTAAGCCTCAGCTCTGGCCACTGATCCCTGGCCAGCAGCCTCCAACCAGCATCCGGCATCTCACCTGTCTCCTCTTGTCCTGGGACAGGGCGTGGAAAAGATAGCCCGGCTGGCGGTGACGAGGACTCGGGCACCCGAAGTGCAGCTCGCCCGGCCCTGGCTCAGTGCCGAGCCCTCAGCGTGGACTGGGCTGGCCCCGGGAGCCCCCACAGGCTCTACCTGACCCTGCAGGTAAGTCCAGGGGCTGTCAGAAAAGCCAGGTGTCTAGCCGGGCAGGTATGCCATGGCCCTTTGAATACCAGCCGCTGGGCTCCTCTGGGGAAGGAGGCCACGAAGGAGATGGGTCTCACACCTCCTGCCAAGCTCCTCATAGCACACCCACTGGGAGCCTGCCTACATGGGACAATTTGCTTTATTAGGTTATCTGGCGGGAAATCTCACAGGAGATGACAGGAGCTTCTCAGCCACGCCCTGACTGAAGTGTTAAAGTGGGAAATGTGGAGCCTTCAGTGAGAAGCTATTAGAAAGATGGGCAGGATTTTAGGGGAGCTGTATATTCCCACTGGGGCATATGAGTCCATGGGGGCAGTGATACTTAAATTTCCTCATTTAAAGTGAGGACTTTACCAAAACTTGATTTCTTTTCTCTTGCAGTCATCACTGCAAGTCAGTTATCATGGGACTTTCAAAACACTGACTTTACATTTATATGTATAGTATTTGGTTGTAGAATGAAGACGTCCTAATAGCAGTAATAATATTTACTGAACGCTGGCGTTATACCAGACATTGTGGCATATATTATATGTCTCACATCAGTCCAAGACATAGTTACTGTTTTATGAGTGAAGTAAAGGAGGCTCAGAGAGGTTAAGTGACTTGCTACTGGTCACACAGCAAGCTGGGGTCTGAACATGATCAGCTTTAAAAACGGTATAAAGAACTCACACATGTGGCATGTAATATCTAGAAACTGAATGTCTCCTGTGGTCCTGTGTCTTTGAGAAATCCACTCTTAATTTATTTATCTTTTCTATACAACTACTTGATTGCGTTTATACAGTTTTTATTCTTTATTTTTGCCTTCTATTCTGTGACTAGCTCTTTCCCTCAACAGTGAGTCTTGGTGATTTCTTCATGCCTGTCAATATATAGAGAACTGTTTCATTCTTTTAAACTGCCGCATAATATTCTACTTCAGGGTTTATCTCACTGATCTTCTGTATGGTTTCTGATTGCAAAGAGCTCCTTAAACAAATACCGATGCATTTGTGCACCTAAAACTTTGAGCAATTTCAGGATAGCACAGGCTCTGCAGTTTTATTTTTGCTGTACCACACAGCATGTTGGATCTTAGTTTCCTGACCAGGGATTGAACCTGAGGCCTTTGCACTGGAAGTGCAGAGTCTTAACTACTGGACTGCCAGGGAAGTCCTTGTAATTTTTTAAATGGATGCATCTGTTAACAGATATTTTTGCAAGTGCCTACTCTGTGTTAGAAGACTGTGCTGGCACACAGCCAAAAAGAGAAATAGACCCGGCAGTCTAGCAGAGAGGCCAGGATGGGCAAACATTGACATAATGGCTGAGGATGAAGGATCAGAGTTATCAGGAGGTGTTGCCAAGGCCCCTCCCCACAAGAAAGACTGTGTGTGGCAGGGGCTACCTTGAAGGGACCCATGCAGATGGAAGGCAGGGTGGGTGTGGGAGATAGGTGCCCTTTGAACGTGTGGCTTCAAGTCCTGATCTGAACATGAACCCCTTGCTTGTTGCTTCAGAGATAGTCTTGGGCTTCCTGGTTTTTCTCATCCCCTCTGGTGTGGTTCATCTGAAGATAGAACTGAATGGTCCGTTTTTTTTTTGTTTTTTTTTTTTTTAACTGTAAGTTCTGCTAGAAATGCAGGTCTGGTGCAGGAACAGTTAAAAAAACTGGAGAATCATTTTTTTTTTTTTTAATCGAACTCAAGCCATTGGTAGTTAAATCGGGAGGTGGTCAGAAACAGGCAGCCTTGAGTTGGGTGGAGGCTCTGTTCTTGAATTTTGATTATGGGCTGTTGGGTTGTGGTTGCTGCTGAGTCCTGGGGTCAGCAGATCTACTGAGGATGTGAGACGCTGCCGCCAGCCGCCAGTTTCCACATGCGTGTTCTTCTGGGCTGGTGAAGCTTCGTTATGTTTATAGGAGCTTCGAGATGGGGGTTGTGAGGCTCAAACAGGGACCCAGACCCAGTGAAGTGACCTGGTGGGCTTGGTGACCTCCCCCACCAGCTTCTCAAGTAGTTAAAACCCGAGTTGCTTCGTTTGGAGGCTGCAGAAATTCCCAACCCCCAGGGGCCTGTCTGCCCTTCCTGTGGCTTGGCCAACCGGCCAGAAATAGTGTAACCTTTGCTCTGGACGGCAAATGGAAACTTCCAGCTGCCGCTGTTGCCGCCAGTGACAAGGCTGCTCGTGCTGGTGTGGCAGTTGGTCAGAGGGTGGGGATAAAATTAAGTCGGCGGGAATTTTCCTAAATACGAGACATGATCACGACCGTTCCTTCTGGAGTAGAAAGTGGAGTTTCTGTTTTAAGAATGGGACGATGAAGCTTTAGGGAGGGTTAAGTAACTTGCCCATGGTCACACAGCTCACCTGAGTCAGGCTGCACACCCAGGCCTTTCCGACTCTAGATTTGGAATATTTTTTAAATATAGCAGTTGTCTTTTTGTTTTGAATAAGGTTGGCACAAAGACACACCAAAAAGTGCCTGTAATCTCCCATTCTGGATAGCTTCTGTTATCAAAGATAACAAAGCAGAACACCACAGATGCTTACAAGCTTAAAAATGCAAATGCCAGAAAGGTTCAGAATGAAACATAAAGCCTTTCCTTTCTCTCCACTTTCTCTTGCAACAAGTTTCTTTTGATTTCCCCAGAGTTTGCGTGTGTGCACAGTTGCTCAGTCATGTCTGACTCTTTGCTGCCAGGCTCCTCTCTCCATGGGATTCTCCAGGCAAGAATACTGGAGTGGGTTGCCATTTCCTCCTCCAGGGGATCTTCCCGACTCAGGGACTGAGCCCACATCTCCTGCATTGGCAGGTGGATTCTTTACCACTGAGCCGCCAAGGAAGCCCACCCCCCAAATTTAGATGATACCCCTGTAACATCACCCAGCCTCCAGAGGAAACCAGATTTGGAGAGGGAGGGGCAAGCCTCTTTTATTTCCATTATCCTTAAATGGGATTACACCTTACCTGTGGTTCTGTTCACACCTTACCTGTTGTCCTGTGTGAGTTGCACGTGATTTTCTCTGGTTGAAAGCCTCTTTCTGCCTCTCGCCTCATCTCCCTGCCAGTTCACTGGTCTCTTCTCTCCAGCCTTCTTTGCCTTGATTCCTCCTTCCTGGAGACAAGGTCTCATGGTCCCAGATAGCCATGCCTGCACGTGGACCGTGGCCTTGCCCTGCTCGTGTGGACCTGTGTGCCCGCTCCTTGGCAGTCCCAGGCTGGTGCTGTCTGCAGGGGGATGGAGGCAGCTGACGTCACGGGTTGGGGTTGTTGCCCTGAGACTGCCGTGTGCCTGTTGGGGCTGGACAGGCCTGTGAATGGTGGGTCAAGGGTACACCTGAAGCAAGCAGGCCACTGCACTGGTGACTCAGGGCTCACAGGTCGGCCAGCTGAACTTCACCTGAGGATTTCTATGTGCCCAAGAACCTTGTTTGCTGGTCCTGAGGGCCGGCTGCCAATGAGGGCCAGGGGAACTCACTGCCCTTTCTCGCTGTGAGATCTGGGCGCATTTTCTTCCGGACTCCGGGCCTCCTTGTTCCCATCTACCCACACAGTGAGGGGTGGACCGGCTAGGTCTGGGGACCTCACCAGCTCCGGGAGCATGCACCATCTTCAGGCTCCACTGGGGTCCCCTCCCCACTGCGATCCCCCCTCTTCACGTGAGGATTCTGATTGTGTCTTGGCAGCAAGCCCTGCAGGACAAGGGGTGCGAGAGCAAGAGTCAGGGGACGAAAGAAGAGAAGCCCCTGAAGAGGCAGGCGCCGGCCCCCAGGAGGGACCGGGAGGCCCAGGAAGCTGGTGGCGCCATGAATGTAGAGAAAACAGGTAAAGGAAGTCTGCCCACCCGCCTGGCACAGCCCTGGCTAACACTGGTGTCGGAGGGGAGGCTCTTGTCCCCAGACATTGTCCTCCTCGCCTGGAGTGGCCGCCTTGACATGGAACTCGGAGACCCCAGCCTGCTCATCCTGACTCCAGGGACACCTTCCTCCCGGTGCCGCTGGGCGCCAGCCGGTGATAAGCAGCTTTGGCCAGCACATGCTGGGGTTGAATTTCCCTGCTTTTTTGTCTTTTCCCCAGCGCCTGTCAAAAGCAGGGCAAGGGTGGCAGCCGCGAAGACGCCACCGCCTGCAGAGAGAGGCCTGACCCCCTCCACTTGTGTATCTGTGGGTCCGTCAGGGACCCAGAGGCCCTAGGACGGGGATTTGCTCTGCTGTGTCGAGGCTGGGAAAGAGGAGCTGATGGCTCCAGTCTTTTCCGGCGAGGCTGACAGTTCTGGAAGATTCTGTGGGCCCCCTTTGTGGAGTTCCCCAGCAGGAACCCAGAGCCCAGCAGCTATTGGGGAAGGGCATTCTCAAGAAGCCCGAGGGGAAGGCCAAGAGTGAGTGGGGAAAGGAGCTGGCCGTCCTCTTGTTTGCCTTCTCCTGTCACCAGAGATTGATTTGTGTCTGAACTTGCAAGGTGGAAGGAGCCACCCCCTTCTCTGAGGTTGATCCAGGGCCTCCTTCACCTGTCTGGGCCCAGCATTCATTTGGGGCTGGGTGTTGGGGTCTGGCCAGGCTGTGGAAGCAGGGCCATTGTCCAGCCAGTCCAGAGTTCTGACTCTGGTTTGTGGGTCCGGGGCTGAGCTTCCCCGAGCCTGGGTGCCCTTGAGGGGCAGTGTCCAGGCAGGGTCTCAGAGAAAGAAACTGTCTTCTGAGAATGTGGATGGACAGCTGACCTACTATGATGGTGCAGTGGTCCCTTAGCCCCCTTTTAAGTTCTCCTTTAATCGCATCTCTCCCTTCTCTGCTGTTCTCTGTTAGCTTTCTCAAGGTCTTTTCCTCCCCAGTAAATGCTCTCCAGGCCCCTTGCGGCTCCCTTGGCACATGGGCACCATGCCAAGGTTAGGATGAAGCCCCCCGGCTGTGGGCTGAGGGTGAGATGAGCCGTGTTCCAGCAAGGAGGGCTATTCCAGTCTTGTTGGGCAACACACCCGTGCACCCCTCATGGGTTCCAGGTGCCTGCCCAAGGTTGCCTCTTTGGACAAGGACCATGGTCCCTGTTTCACAAGGGAAGCCCCAGAGGGATCCTCCCACCCGGCTCTGAAGTGGCAGTGCCAACTCTTGGACCTAGAGCCGAGAGCGTTTCCTGCCACCCCATGGCAATCTGCAGAGAGCACAGGGCTGTGCTGGTCACATGCTGTCTATGGCAGCTCCGGGTGCTGGCCTGGAAGCATCCATCTGACCTCGCGCTCTCTAGAACAGAGAGCAGAAGCCTGGCCAGCTGTGTGTGACATGCATGCTGTGTCACATGCAGGCCGCTTGGCCAGAGCCCCCTGGCCAACCAGCATTGGCCCCCGTTCCGGCTCTCCAGAAGGCCTTGAGTCAGAGCCAACCCTTGGGGTTGGGAGGAAGGGAAAGGGAGTCTGTGTGTGTAGGGTCTGCTCCTTCAATAGTGGATGTCTTCTCACTGTCCACCCCTCCTGGGCCCAGTGCTGAGCTGTTCTGTCCAGCCTGGAATCAGTGCCATCTGTGCCCCACGTTCCCGCTTAGTCCAAGAGCCAGGCTGCCGTTTCAGCTTCTCTGCCGTCTCATTGAACACACCTGTCACCTTCCTGTGGGTTGAAGCTGGGCTGTGTGACTTCAGGTGCAGATGGCTTTGTTTCTGGAGTCTGGGGTCTCCCCGCCGTCCTGCCCACACAGGGCTGCAGCTTCTGGGACCTCATGTGAGGGAGCCTGGACGCTCTGGCGCTCCGTGAGGGTGGAGGCTTGCAGCAACTCTTCACGCCTCTCTTGGACACTTCACCCTGCCTCACCTACTTTGGCCAGGACCCGGATTAGGCTGCCCAAGGCGGGAGGCAGATCCCTGCCCTTCCAGCCTCTCCTCTGTCCACTGCCCCACCCCCTTGCCAGCTCCCCACCTGCAGAGACAGTGGTCCTTCTTGGTGCCATCAAAGCAGGCTGTGATGGGCATGCCAGGCCCCATTAGCAAGTCCCAGGCCTTGATTCTGTGTCTCTGTCCTGTCCGTCTGTCTGTGTCTCTTCTGCTGGTGACAGGATGGTGGAAGGCGGAGACCCCCCGCCCACCCCAGTATTTATCCCTCCCTCTTGCCTGTGTGGTCCCTGTACTCAGTCCCACAGGGGTTGCCTGGGAGCACGCTTGGTGATGTTCCTGCTTGTATGCTGCTGCGTTTGTTCCTGTGTCCTGGTCTGTCTGTCCCTTGCGCACGCACACCTCCGCCTGCTCTCTCTCTCTGTGCAGTGATCACTCCCTGCGGAGGGCAGGGGCCAGGCTGGTGAGCCCCCACCTCTCTTCTGTACTCTGGAGAAGGTTTGGGGCGTAAAGAAATCATTTTCCACCAAGGATAGTGTTTTCCGGGGAGACAACAGCGGTTGCCAGAGGCACATCTTTCTCAACTGCAGGTCCCTGCAGGCTGGCCATGGAGAGGATATTGCCCATCAAACCTAGAACATAGGCTTTGGGGGAGTAATGAGTGGAAGTTGCTTTCCTGACTCCTGGTCCAGGCAGTTCTACCCACCAGAAACTTCCCACTAAAGTGGCTTCCTCCAAGGCAGGCCCTGGAGGCCCCCCCACTAACCCACCAGCACCCGCTAACTCCTGCTGCTGCCCCAGCCCTTGCCCAGCTCCTTTGTCCCCTCTGCTTACATCCACTCCCCATCCCCATGGTCCATCCTGCCATGACAGGCCCCCTGTCCTCAGCCAGGCTGAGGCCTCTGCTGCCTCGCTGATCAGCCGCTACTTTGCTCATAGGTGGGAGGCCCTTTGGCAGCGGGAGGTGCTCAAGCCTGTCGGGGTCACCCAGTGCCGCCCCCGTGGTACATAGGATGGTGGAGGCCATGTCCCAGCTGCGGGAGGAGAAAGCCCAGCTGCAGGAGGAGCTGGTGGCCCTGCGGGAGAGGCTGGCTGTCCGCGACAGTGAGCAGCAAGCCGCGTCCACGCAGCTGCAGAACCAGGTATCTGGGGAGGGTGGGACGGGCTGAGGCCACTGCCCACCGTGGAACAGGTCAGAGGACGTCACCCAGGGTAACTGGGACCCTCCAGGCCACCCGCACAATGGACAGATGGGGTCTCCTCCCCTGGCTTGGGAACACACGGAGGCCTGGGCCTCCCGTCCTGGTCTTCCACGTGCCGTTCCTCGTGGTTACCAGGGGGCCAGATCCGCATCTCCATGAGTGACAGGCAGCATGTGTAGACGTGGGCGGAGCAGGAAGGCGCAGGGATATTCCTGCTCTGAGGCTGGTGCTGAGTCCACTCCATCTTCTGAGGTGGCCTGGCTCGGGCAGCCCACATGGACCAAACTCATCGCAGAGGTCGCCCCATGGAAAACTGGCAGGAGCAGAGAGGCTGGGGTGTGTACCAGGGAGAGAAGGGAGCTCACAAATCTCTGGGAGCCAGAGAAAGCAAAGGTTCATGCTAGCCAGTGTTGTCTCCTGCATTAGCTGGCCAGGAGGATGCTGGGGATGCCACAGGCCCTTTGGGCTGACCCCTGGCCTTCCCCCGAGTGCCTGGCCAATTCACTCCTTCCCACCATCATGTGGGCCCCGAGGCCCCTTTCCTAGGGCTCAACTCCCCACTCTAATCATCAGTGTCTCTCAGGCCTGAGTCTGACCTTTCCCACTTCCCCAAGCTCCCCAGCCCTGTCTGCACACCATCTCCGTGTTGGAACCTGTGCCTGCGCTCCCGGGCCTGGCTCTCTGTAGAACGCCCTGCCTTCAGGTGGACCAGCTTCTTTCTCTGTGATTGCCCAGCCTGTGGATCTTCTGTTCCTCATTACTGGATGCCGTGACTTGTTCTCAGTTCCGGGGGCAGTGGATTATTTTCATGCACTTTTATTTATTTTTTTATTTTTGGCCGCACTAGGTCTTCGTTGCTGCATGTGGGCTTTCTCTAGTTGCGGCCAACGGGGGCTGTTCTTCGTTGTGGTGCACAGGCTTCTCATTGTGGTGGCTTCTCTTGTGACGGAGCACAGGCTCTAGGTGCGCTGAGGTTCAGTAGCTGTGGCCCACGGGCTTAGTTACTCTGTGGCATGTAGATTCTTGTCCACTGCGCCACCAGGGAAGTCCTCATGCACTTTCCAGATGCAGCGTTTTGGAAAAATGCTTATAAGTGTATCCTCAGGCTCTCTCTGTCCTGACCACCCGTCCTTTGCTGAGTTGGGTGGGCCTCCCTGGGGCCTCCCTGGTGCCCAGTCTGTCTGTCTCCTCGTACATTGACCCCACTGTTTGCTGCCCTGGGCTGGTGTGCCCCACTCGTGGGAGCTCTTCATGGCAGGTGTAACACACCAACTTTGTATCACCGTTACCTCCTGCCTTCCTGCCTCAGATGGCTGCTGGGTGCCTGGTCTGTACAGGCACCCAGCTGAGCAGTGGGGGTGCCCAGGTGGACAGGCATGCCTTGGCCTGTGGCAGCTGCAGTCTAGGGGAGGACAGACATTTGTCACTTGCATTTATGTAAAGGTGGGAGAGTAACGAAGTCTCTGCTGGCGGGCGCACACAGAGGGCATGCGGGCCCTTACCAGATGCCTTTGTCAGGGAGATCAGGACCTGTAGCGGGGAGAGCTCCTCCTTCCCCGACTTCCCTTGGTTTAGTTTGTCTGGGCACTTCACTTTTGAAACAAGTTTTGTTTTTTGAAGAAGTTTACTGAGATAGAATTCACATTCCATAGAACTCATCCGTTTAAGGTATACAATGTATGGTCTTAAGTATATTAAGGTGATGATGCAGCCATCACCACTGTCTAATTTTAGAACATTTTTGTCACCCTTCAAAGACCTATTAAGTCACTCCTTATGTTCCCTTTCCCCCAACCCCTGGCAACCACTGCCCAGCTTTCTGGGTTTTTAAAAAATCTTTCGGCCTCACCGCATGGCATGTGGGATCTTAGTTATCTGACCAGGGATCAAACTTGTGTCCCCTGCATTGGCAACATGGAATCTTAACCACTGGACCACCAGAGAAGTCCTGTGCCCTGCTTTCTGTTTATATGGATTGATATTTTCTGAACATTTCATATAAATGAAATAATATGTGGCCTATTGTGACTTTAAACAAATGTTTGTGTGTGTGCATGCTAAGTCTCTTCTGTCATGTCTGATTCTTTGTGACTCTCATGGACTGTAACCCACCAGACTCCTCTGTCTTTGGGATTCTCCAGGCAAGAATACTGGAATGGGTTGCCGTGCCCTTCTCCAGGAGATCTTCCCAACCCAGGGATCGAACCCACATCTCCTGTGGCTCCTGCATTGCAAGCAGATTCTTTACCACTGAGCCACCAGGGAAGCCCCTAAATGAATGTTTAAGAAACATTTTTTTTTCCCTTTAATTAGCAAAATTGACTTACTTTTTAGACGGGAAGCTGAGTGTTAAGCATCTCAGCCTTTTTGGTGTCTTTGAGCTGCAGCTTTCCAGGCAGTCCTGACCCCTTCCCTTATCCCAGCCTCCACTCCTCTGGATGATCTGGAGAATTCAGAATGGTTCCCGGTCTTGGGTCATGTTTTATTCCTGCAAGCTCTTGTCTGAAAAAGTATCTCAGGAGATGCGCCTGAAGGTTCAGGTCTCTGAACCACTCTTGGAAGGGTCTGACCCTGTGGAGCTGAGGGGCCCGGAGTCCCATCCACGTCCTGACTTTGGCACTGCTCATCAGCTGCGTGACCTTGGGTTAGTTAATTACCACTCTGCACCTCAGTTTCCTCATCTGTAAAATGGACATAATAACAGTATCTGGTGAGAGGACCAGTGTTATTGGTGTCACCGCCATCAGTACCCTCACTGTTACTGGGAGGAGTGTTGGATTTGGAATCACGTGCGCAGGGTTTGAGTACTGGCTGTGCAGCTGTAGTAAGTCACTTCCTGTCTGAGTCTTCATTTACCCATCTCTAAACTGGGTCTAATAGATGTTGCTTCATGGTTACTGAGCAGCTCAGTTGTGAAACTGGACAGAAGAGTGGACCATAAACTGTAAAATGCTGTGCCTCGTGAGGTGTCACGTCTGTGTGCTCTGGTTTCCTGTCAGCCTCACTGTGATTTGACACAGATTGACCTTCTTGGCTTTTCTATATGTTGCTTCTCTAAGAAAAGCCCACCGTGGAGTACCCTCCACCTCATTCTCAGGATGCCTCCTGGTTCCCATTCTTGTCTAGACTTGTCTTTGAACTCAACTGGCTTTGCCATGTTGCTCTTCCTGAAAAGCCACGTGGCCTAGTAGTTAAGACTGAGGGCTCTGCAGGGGCTCCAATTCTAGCGCCAGCACTTAATAGTCCAGTGACCTTGAGCAAGATTAACCAAGGCTTAATCTCTTGGGACCTCAGTTTTTCCTCCTGTAAAATGGAGATAATAATAGTATGTACCTCAGAGGATTGAGGGGTTCAAAGTAAAGATCTAATCAAGAAATCATTGCCAAATCTAATGTCATGAAGCTTTCTCCTTGTTTTCTTCTAAGAATTTTATATATAGTTTTAGCTTTTGTGTTTAGATCTTTGATCCATTTTGAGTTAATTTTTGTATATGGTGTTAGTAAGTGTCCAGCTTCATTCTTTTGCGTGTGGATATCATTTTCCCAGCACCACTTGTTGAAAAGACTATCCTTTCCTCATTAGAAATCTTAACTCCCTTGTCAAAAATCAGTTGACCAGATATATGAGGGTTTATTTCTAGGCTCTCTGTCCTACTCCATTGGTCTATATATCTGTCTTTATGCCAATTCCACACTTTTTGGTTTATTGGAGCTTTGTTGTAAGTTTTGAAATCAAGGAGTGTGGGTCCTCCAACTTTATTCTTCTTCAAAATTGTTTTTTTTTTTTGAAATCTTCTGAGATTTCATATGAATTTTGGGATGGACTTTTCTATTTCTGCAAAAAATGTCATTAGGATTTAAATAGAGGTTGCATTGAATCTATAGATTGCTCTGGGTAGTGTTGACATGTTAGCAATATTGTTTCCAAACTACGAATGCAATGTGTTTCCATTACCATTATCATCTTTAATTTCTTCCAGCAACGTTTTATAGTTTTTAGTGAACAAGGTTTTGCCTCCATCGTTGCTTTATTTCTACATATTTTATTCTTTCTGATGCTATTGTAAATGAAATTGTTTTCTTAATTTCCTTTTTGTATTGTCCAGTATTCGTGCATAGAAACACAACTGATTTTTAATGTGTTGTATCCTGCAACTTGGCTGAATTTATTAGTTCCAGTTGGCCTGATTTTTTTAATGCTCAAGTTAGTTGCCACCATTTAAATCTTAGTTAAGTTCGTATAAAACCTCAGCTTCCTTTTTTTTTGTCATAAAATATTGGAAGATGTGGCACCTCCGGGCCGACATTTCCACATGGTAGCCGCTGCCTGGAGCCCAGTACCCACTCCTGCCTTTGGTGGAAGGGAGCACCCTTCAGTGAGCCCCAGCCTGTGCCACCTTTGCTGCCCCGTGCCCTGCCTTTCAGCTCACTCACTCAGGCATTCAACACTCTTCTATATGTGTTTACTGAGCACCTACTGTATACCAGCTGCCATTCTAGGCACTGGGAGTACACCGCTGACACAATAGACAAATATCTCTGCCTATCTGAACTTTCATTCTGTTAATAGAACTCATTACGGTGCTGGGCCCTGTCCTAAGCACTTTGCATATATGTTATCTCTTGTAATCTGACTTAATCCTCCAGACCTCCTCGGTAAGGTAGCCTCACTCTACAGCCAAGGATATGGAGAGAGGCATGGTGGACTTGAGACATATCCATGGTTGTCCAGCACATTAGGGCAATGTCTGTATTAGAAAGCTGGGCAAGTCCGGCCTGAGAGTCCATGATCCCAGTGACCCTTGGTGGCAGAGAACTCACATGTGAAAACCCAGCAGTAGAGGCAGGGTGGGTGGACGTAGCCAGACAGGCTTGGTCATTGGTCACATATGTAGGCAGCCAGGAGTTAGGTCTTGTGGAATGGGGAGTGTGTTGGGGGCAAGACAGTATGCTTCCCGGGGCTGCCCCTCAGGCCTCTGGACTGTGTTTCCTTGGGGCTGTCTGGATTGCAGGCCCTCTCATTTTCCCAGCTCAGGAACCCCTTGGTCTCGCCACTGGGACAGCCCTCTGTTCCTCCAAAGACAGCTGATGATGGAGGGCCAGGCTTGGTGGGAGGTCGAGGGTAGGTAATCAGTAGGTTGTCTGCATTGAGAGGTGCAGACAACTGGGAAAACGCAGACCAGCTCGAGCAGCCCCACCCTCTGCTGAGCCTGCTTCTGCTGGGAGATGTAACTATGGGTTGGCGTCAGGTCAGCAGACGGGCCCCATCTCCCAGGTCTCCCCTGAGGCTGCCCTGCACCAGGCCTGTGACTCAGTTTCTCTGGATGACGAGGAGACTGAGCTCAGGCAGTGTGTGTATGTTAAGTCGCTTCAGTCGTGTTCGACTCTTTGCGACCCATGGACTGTATTTCCTCTGGGATTCTCCAGGCAAAAATATTGGAATGGGTTGCCATACCCTCCTCCAGGGGAACTTCCCAACCCAGGGATTGAACCTGTGTCTTTTATGTCTCCTGCACTGGCAGGCAGATTCTTTACCACTGGTGCCACCTGGGAAGCCCCAGGGAGAGTGTTGCACAAACTCAGCCTGGTCCCTTCTCAGCCTGGGGTTGCCTGCGTGCTGTTCTGGGGGTCGTCACTGCAGCCTGTTAGGAGCCTGCTTGGCCCTCTGGCTGACTCTTTGAACCCTCTTTGTGTACAGATGCCGGTATGGTTGCTGATTCAGAGCTGTGCTGGGTGGGCGGAGGGGGGCCCTGTGGGGCCCCCTCCAACAGGAAGCTCTGCCCTCTGGTCAGGCTCACCCTCAGTTCCCCGTCTCTGCTCTGAGCCTGCCTCCTGTCTCTGTCTCCATTGCCCACTGTTTTCCCTGACTCTGAGGGACTCACCTGTTCCATCTCCCAGGCTGGGAGAAAGCTGCCATCTTCCCCGTGGCTCCCCCCAAAGCCGAGCCCTCTTTGTGGCGGGCAGGGGTCCTGCGCCTGGGCAGCGCGTGTTCTTCATTCCCAGGCCCCTAGTGGAGCTGGCCAACTGGGGCGCAGCCACCGCACGCCATGGGGTGGTTGCTGCCTGACCAGCGGTGTTGGTGTGTCCCCCACTGCCCGACACAAACCGGGAGAGGATGAGGGACTCACATCTCTGACAAGAGGAGCCTTTTACAGCCTCTTCCTCATGCCCCACCTCACCCCTAGCCTGGGCCCCCAGGGCAGCCTCTGCCTTTTGGGGGTACCCCTCTGAAATTCCAGACAGTGGCTTGGCGCTCCTAGAGTTCCGATTGTGATGTAAGAAGAGAATAGGAACTGGGCTGCAGGCAGGTGGCAGGTAAGCATCCTGACCACCCCCCTCAGGTAAACACTGGAAACCCCCACTTTCTCTGCACTGGATCTGAGTGCCAGTGGCGTCGGGGACACACAAGGTCTGAACACCCCCAGCCCGGTGCCAAGGAAGCAGTCTGTTGGGGCACCGACTCTGTGCCCCAACTTGGGGCAAGTGGATCTTACTGGGTGATTTCTGAGGAAGGGGAGGGAGGTGGGAGACCCCAACCTTTCAAAACGAGGTGGACTCCACCTATTTCAGGGTGGGAGGAGTGCAAGAGAAATATATATTCTTTGAGACTTGAAAATTACTGCAAAGTGCTAAACGTCTGTCAAACATAATCCTGCTATCCAGCACCCTCTACTTTCTTGTATTGCAAATCCAATTTTGTTTTTGTATTTTTCTTTGACTTAATACATTGAGGAGCCATTCCCTACATCATTTAAAATTCATGATAAGCATATAAGCAACAATTACACAGTAGTGTATGAGTGCATTTACCGTGACCCACCTAAGCAGTCCCCTGATGCTGGGCATTCAGGTTGTTGCCAGTTTCATGACTAAGGAATGATAGGCTGCTTTATTCAAACTCCCCTCTAGGGCAAAGGGACTGAACGCTCTGTGTGTCAGGCTCTTAACAGAAGGGGGCGTTGGAGTGGGCAGAGAAGTGGCATAGGCTTTGCTACCTGCCTTGGTCCACGTCCCGTGCATTGCTAGGAAGGAATGTGCTGGTGGAGCAGGTGACAGAGGTGACCTTCTTGGGTGCCCTCCCTTAAGTCACCTGCTTGCCAGCCAGCAGGCTTTGGGCAGCCAGGTTGGTCCTCCCAACCCCTCTCTGGGTCTTGGGTCTTGTACTCCACCTCCTCAACTATAAGGGAGCAGCTCGCTGGTGTCACTGGTCTTTTCCTCGGAGGTGGGGTCACGCCTGTTACCCAGTTCCTCCCCCAACCCGCTCAGAGAAGCAGAGACCAACTTGTGGTTCAGCTGCCTTCTCCAGCCCCAGGAGATGGTTGGTTCTGAGCTTGTGCTCAACCGATTGTTGATGACATCTCAGCCATACGTAGTGGGGAGATTTAATATGCACAACCTGAAAATCCCCATGTCTGGCCTCGCTTGAAAGGTCAGAAGTTTGGCAACACTGGGCCTGTGTCCCCACCTCACGCCGCACTCCCACCTTCTTCAGCTGGATCTTGGGCGTCTGCTCCTGCTCTGCCTTTCACCTGCTTTTCTGGCTGGTGGACCCTGTAGGCAGTAGGCTTTGTCTCCTGGTGTGTAGTAATAGCCAGCCCAAGGCTTTGTGGCCTGCTTGTGTAAACTGCATCTCCTTATCTCCGTGGAGGAAGCCTGACTCTCTCACGGTACCTTTCCCAAGGTTCCCTGCGGTCATCACAGAATGTTCTGCAGGGAAATCCCTACACGTGCTCTGATGAATGCTGGTGCCAAAGTCCTCATCTGCATTTTGGGTTATTTCCAAGGGGAGAGTTCCTGGGGGCAGGCTGATGTGGAACCAGGGTCTAGGCCTGCGGGGAGAACAGGCAGCCCCCCTGGAACCCTGCTCTCTGGGGGCTGGTTTCTCCTCCTTGGGCTCTGGCTGAACCAGGTCACCCTCACCTCCTGATGGAGTGCACATCCCACGGCTCTCCGGCAAGGCAGACTGGAAGCCAGGGTGGACGCAGATCCTAAAGTTGTGCTGGTCACTGGCAGGCTGGTGTCTCCACAGACAGACTCCCCAGGAACCACTCAGAGTGGAAAATTCTAGGGGCTGGACAAGGACCAATCCACATTTTGTAGTACCTGGAGTTTATACAATTTGGAGGCCTTTTAAGAAAAAAAAAGATATAAAGTTACAAATACAAAAGTAGCTACAGGCCTGGGCAGGGGTCTGGGCAAGGCAGGTGTCCTGAGGGTCAGCCCCTTGAGGCCCCTGTCAAGCTGCCCCTGGAGTGGGCCCAGGGGTCACTTCTCTGCATTTGCTCCCTGGACTCCTGAGAGCCCAAGCTGGCCGGTTCTGTGATGGGAGAGCGTGCTGAGAGCTGTCAGGACCAGGTCAGGTGCATTGCATCTGGAGTTCAGGTGTGGTCTGATGTATGAACACAGGGAGGGCTGGGGCCATGGGGTTGGGCGAGAGGCCTGGGAGTGAGGAACCAGGCTTACCACCCTGGCTTTGTGCTGGCAGGTGGAACATCTGAAGGAGAAGCTTATAAGCCAGGCCCAGGAAGTGAGCCGCCTTCGATCTGAGCTGGTGAGCCCAACAACGCCATCCTAACGGGGCTGAGGGGTGGGGAGAAGCTTCCAGGGTACTTATCACCACGAGCTTGCATGACCCATAATGGGAGGGAGGTTAATACTTGTTTGCTGATGTAAAGCAGGAGTGTGATCTCTGTGTATATAAATATGACTTTCCTTGTTACTTTCACACTCAGGAAAATAGAATGAGAGGGCTGGGGTGTAGCCAGGAGCCGTTCCTATCTCACCACCCTCCTCCATCTCTTCTCTCCTCTGCCCTCATCTTTGTCTTTATCTTCTCTGGAGCCCCTTCTCTCTTCTCTCCGTCCATCACCGGCCTTTCTTTCTCTTTACTCCTTCTCTCTTCCTCCCCATCTTGGCCCTCTGCCCACTGCACCCTGTACTGTCTCTGCCTCCCCGCTGCCCCATCCTTCCCCCCACCTGCCCTGGCCACATGCCCCCACCTCGACTTTGGCTCTCTGCAGGGAGGCACCGACTTGGAGAAGCACCGGGACCTGCTGATGGTGGAGAATGAGCGACTGAGGCAGGAGATGCGGCGCTGCGAGGCGGAGCTGCAGGAGCTGAGGGCCAAGCCGGCGGCCCCTTGCACGGGCTGCGAGCACAGCCAGGTGGGCCCAGGACCAGTGTGGTCGGGGGACAGGGGGCTTGATTCCCAGCAGTCACCCCAGCTCCTCACGCTGACTCTTGCCTGCTGGTCTCACACCTGACCCATCCCCACCTCCCATGCCTCTGTGGCTGTCCGTCTGCAGGAGAGCGCCCAGCTCCGCGACAGACTGTCCCAGCTACAGCTGGAGGTGGCGGAGAACAAAGGCCTGCTGTCAGAGCTGAACCTGGAGGTGCAGCAGAAGACCGACCGGCTGGCCGAGGTGGAGCTGCGGCTCAAGGACTGCCTGGCTGAGAAGGCGCAGGAGGAGGAGAGGCTCAGCCGGCGCCTGCGAGACAGCCACGAGACCATCGCCAGCCTGCGCGCCCAGTCACCGCCCATCAAGGTGAGCCGGGGCTGGGTGGCTGCCTGCTGTATGCACCTGGGCTGTGCCTCGGCACTGGTCTCTGGAGCCCAGGACGGCCAGACGTAGAACAGGCTTGTCTTGGTGAATAAGTAGGTGCAAGGGGTTGAAGGAATCCTTCCAGGTCTGCACTCAGCCTGGCCCCTTCCCCTTCCTGCTGTCCAGGGTCAGGCCATGTAGGCGTCCAGCAACCGAGGCTTGGGGTGCCTGCTATGAGCCAGGCATGGATGTGATGCTTCACTATGTTCTGCTCTCGTCTTTGCCCTCCTTGTCTGTTCTGTGCCCAGTCTTGGGCCACAGCCAGGCTCCTCGTGGGTTCGTGAAAATGAGAAGATTCCAGGAGGCCCCTGCAGCATTCTGGAAAGCCAAGACCTCAGGGCTCCTCTAGTTTTTTTCTGCGGGATGTTAGTGGGATGCTCCTGAGGGTCCCCTCAGGGTCCCAGGGTGAGGGCAAGGCACCCACACACCTCTGTGTGCCTGCCCCTCCGCCCCTTCCTCGCAGTATGTCATCAAGACAGTGGAGGTAGAGTCGTCCAAGACCAAGCAGGCCCTCAGTGAGTCGCAGGCCCGGAACCAGCACCTGCAGGAGCAGGTGGCCATGCAGAGGCAGGTGCTGAAGGAGATGGAGCAGCAGCTGCAGAGCTCGCACCAGCTGACCGCACAGCTCCGGGCGCAGGTGTGTGGGTCATCGCGTGGCTGTCGGGGCGGCATGACGCTGGGGTCGCACTCTGGCACAGTGCAGAGGCTGAGCACCTGGGGTCCCACAGACCCGTGTTCCAGTCCCCCTCTCCCTGCTGGCCGTCGTGACCAAGGGCAAGTTTCTGTTCATCTGTAAAATGGTCTGATCGCAGAACCCAGCTCCCGGTGAGGCTTGACCTCATTGCAAGATTGACTCAGGGCCTGGCACACAACGCTCTTGGAAGGGTACCCTGGTCCGTATCATAACTGATGAGAGATCCTCTCCCCTGCTTCCCAGGGCCTATGGGACCTTGGATGGTGCTGGGCTGATGCTGGGAAGTAGCTGCACGGAGCTGGCAGCCCTTTTGGGGAGAGAGACGGCCATCCTATCTCTCCCTCGTGCATGTGTGTGTGTGTGGGGGGTGGGGCATCTCACCTTCCCATGGGGCATTGCACTGAGCTCCTGACCCTGGCTTCAGATCGCCATGTACGAGTCGGAGCTGGAGAGGGCCCACGGGCAGATGCTGGAAGAGATGCAGTCCCTGGAGGAGGACAAGAACCGGGCCATCGAGGAGGCCTTCGCCAGAGCCCAGGTGGAGATGAAGGCGGTACACGAGAACCTGGCAGGTAAGCCGGCCGGCTGAGCGCTAGCCTGCTCCCCACACCACGGCCCTTCACCCCATCTGCCTCTCACCCCTTTGTGTCCCCATAGGCGTCCGGACCAACCTGCTGACGCTGCAGCCAGCACTGCGGACCCTGACCAATGACTACAATGGGCTCAAGCGTCAGGTGCGCGGCTTCCCGCTGCTGCTGCAGGAGGCCCTCAAGAGTGTCAAGGCCGAGGTGAGTGCAGGCCCTGGGTGGCGGGGCTGGGAGAGGCTCTGGAGCCCCTGGGTGGACACAGCATCCCCTACCACGCCCTTCTCAAACTCAGACAAACCCGCAGACGGCAGCTCCCTTCCCTACCACACACACGGCTGTCCTCAGACCATTGGAAAAACAGTCTGATCAGGGTAGGTATTTGGATATTTGTCTTGTTATGAGTCTGTAAAGCAAACACGTCACATATATCTTTATATTCCATATGGGCTACACATATCTTTATATCTCAAACATGCTACACATATCTTTACATCTGTTAGGTTTAATTTAATTTTTTCAAGCTGTACTTGTGCAGTATGAGAATAACCAACGTCTCTAAAGTGCCTCCTACATGCCGAGCCTTTTATAGCCATCAGCTCCTTGAGTCTGTGTGACAGCTCCGCAGGATAGACATATATTTGGGGACTCGAAAATAGTTCTTCTCCTTTAATAAAAAAATCATGTCAATAATACATGGACATGTTGCAACTACAGACTTCACAGATGGGCGTTGGATGAAAAGGAAAGGCCTCTCTCTGCCACCCAGCCCGCTCCTCAAAAGAAACCTCTCCCAGCATGTCCCCTAAAGGGTATCCTGAGCATGTTGAAAACTATTGACATGTATGTGCATGTACACGCACTTCCCTTTCTCCCAACAAAGGGGAACAGGTGTGAGTGTAGCCTGCATCTTGTTTCTTTTCCCTATGAATGGAACTTGAAATCTTTATCACCAGCTCCTATGAATTCCCATTTTACAGATGAGGAAATTGAGGCTCGAAGACATTGAGCCAGTTGCTTCTGGTCTCCCAGCTCTTCAGAATAGAGCTGAGATTTGGGTCCAACTGAATCCTGTAGTCAAGGGCTGGTGCTGTGGAGTGAGGGCTGAGTCCCAGCTCTTTGCTCATCAGCAGGGCAACATTGAGGTTGGCTTAGCTTCTTTGGGGCTCAGTTTCTTGCTCTGTAAAATGGGTCTGGTTACAGTACCTACCCAGAGGGGTTATTGGGAAAATCTGACGTGTGACAGCTCAGCTTAGGTGCCCAGTCCAGGGCAGGCAGCGATGAGCAGGCTGTCAGTGGGGGGGCAGCGGCCGGGCATGTGAGGTGGGTGGAACTGGCCCCCTGATGGCACTGCCCTTCCCCCACCAGATTGGCCAGGCCATCGAGGAGGTCAATAGCAACAACCAGGAACTGCTGCGCAAGTACCGCCGGGAGCTGCAGCTGCGTAAAAAGTGCCACAATGAGCTCGTGCGGCTGAAAGGTGACTGCCGTGTGGGTTAGGGGGTGCCCAGCAGAGGGGGCCCTGACCTGCCTCGGGGGTGCTCCTGCCCTTCCCTTTGGCCCCCAGTGCCAGTCCTTGGAGCTGTGCCCTGTCATTTTGAGGGACTGTTGTGATGCCCTCTTTGTAAATAAGGGTACGGAGGCACAGGAATGTCACAGGGAATTTGCTCAAAACTTCATGGCGAGTAAACAAACTTTGCACCTTGGATCCATCCAACTCTGAAGCCTTTCCTCGTGCCCATGGCAGCCTGCCAGGTGTTGGAGGAGCAGGGCATTGAAGTACTGGGTGGTGGGTGGCTAGAATGTCACTTATTCTGATGTAGGGCTTGGTCAAGCTTGAGAGAGCACCCGTTCACTGCCCAGCGGTCCAGAGAGCACCTGCCCTGTGCCACATGCTGTTCCAGACACTGAGGATATGTCTCTGGACCCCACAGAACCTGCCCTTGCCCTCATGGTGCTCCCTTCAGTTTCAGTGGAGGGGAGCAGACAGTGATCATTAATCACCCTGAGAACCCCATCAGTGCCCCTTTACCTGGGCTGGGGAGGGGTTCTCAGAGCTCCTAAATATCTGAGAGTTGAGGGTGTCGAGGGGGCTTCTTGTAGGAGGTGGAACCAGGGTTGAGACCTGGACTGTGAGCTGCAGTGGACAGGTGGAGGGAGGTGGGGCCATGCTAGATGTGATGGGGAGTTTTCTCTTCATTCTCTTCATTCAAGCCTCTGGGATCCCCTCTAAGGGCTTGAAGCAAGGCGGGTGGCGTGATTGAATCTGTGCCCCAGTCAACCCCGGGGCTGCTCTGTTGCCTGTGCCCATCTTCTGCCTGGTCCCGTCAGCCCATCTGATTCCCAGACTCTGTCCTGGCATTCACAGTGCCCTTCTAGAATGAGAACAAGCTCCTAGGCTTAGTGGGATCCAAGCCCCTCATTGTGTGTGTGAGGAAACTGAAGTCCAGATGTGTAATGAGTTGTCCATTTTGGTATCCCACTCAAACTGGGTGCAAGGTGCAAAGTCTCAACTCTGAAAACTGGCCTTTCCTCTATGTCCCCAAGGTGAGGCTGCCACCCTCAGTTGCTTTGCTTAGCAAAAAATGTATTGATACATGAATTCATAGTATAGTGTGAATGACTAAGAACAGCTTTGTGGGCCACCTTGCCCTTGGGGGCCTTACTAAGAAGGTAGGATCTCTTGAGCCACTGGCCTGCTCCAGACACCAGTGGACACCAGTGTGGAGGCAATCTGGTCTTGACCTGGCCTGTACCCATCTCTCCTGCCCCATCAAATCTAGGAAACATCCGGGTGATTGCCCGTGTCCGGCCAGTCACCAAAGAGGACGGGGAAGGACCTGAGGCGACCAATGCTGTGACCTTTGATCCCGACGACGACTCCATCATTCACTTGCTGCACAAAGGAAAGCCTGTCTCCTTCGAGCTGGACAAGGTCTTCTCCTCACAGGCCTCACAGCAGGACGTGAGTGTGGCCCCTGCCGAGAGAGGGACAGAGAGACACACCTCACATGAAGGGGGAGAGATGGGTGAGGGCTGGACGAAAATAAACGTAAGGGAGGGGAGACAGGATGGAGAAGCCTAGGGCTACAAGGTCCCTCTCTTTACCTCTGGAGGAGAGAAGAGGGTGGGAAGGCAAAAAGGGCTTCGGAAGGGCAGATGCATGTATAAGCTAGAGCAACCCCCCCGTGGCTCCGCCCATCTCAGCCACACCCACTCTTGGGCCCATCCTACTCGGGTGATCCCTCCTATCCTTATAGCCACACCCACCCTCATAGCCCCTCCCACCCAACCGTCCCCGCCCATAATCAACCACACCCACTCTCAGCCCCTCCCACTCACATGGCCCCGCCCACCCACTGGACCCTGGCTTGTGTGGAGGCAGGCCTCTCCAGCCAGGAGCACCACCTTTAACAGCCCCACGGGCCTTTCTAGGGATTCCATGCTGCTCGCGCAGACCCCAGGGAGGAGCCTGCAGCCTGTGTGAGCCAGGTGTTTTCAGCATCTGCTCTTCCCTCACATTGCAAGGGCCAACCTGAGAGGCCTGTTTTGCTTGTGCCCAGGCTAGGCTTTATCTTTGCCCCCGTCCTTTGTTGCTGGCTGGCAGGCAAGCCAGTGGAGGTGCCAGGCACATGCTGCCTCTCCCTTGAGAGGGGGAAAAGCTGGGGGAGGGCTCCTGAGCTCCTGGCCCAGGTTGCCCCTTCCTCAGGTGCCAGTGGGCAGTAATTACTACCCTGACTTCCTTTCAGTCTTTCGGCAATGAGGTTGCCCACTGATGCCTAGTGTAAATGACTCATTAGTCACAAATTCCTCCACAGGGAGCTGGTTGCCCATGATAACATGTGCCATATTGTAGCTGAAGAAGGGGAGTGGTCAGGAGGAGGTGGCTGGGGTTGGGGGCAGCCAGCAGCCTTGGCAGCTCCACATCCTCCATCCTACGTCTTCTCTGCAGGTGTTCCAGGAGGTGCAGGCCCTCATCACCTCCTGCATTGATGGCTTCAATGTCTGCATCTTCGCCTACGGCCAGACGGGTGCTGGCAAGACATACACAATGGAGGTGGGTACCCACTGGGTGGAGCAGGGGTTCAGAGTGAAGACTGCCCCCTTGCTGCTATTGATGGGGGTGCCCCTCATTGGTCTTGAGGTTCTGTGTGGGGCGTGTTTTGCCTCACTTGGGCTTCACAGCCTTAGAGCTGAGCCCATAATTATTTGTGTTAACCCTAAGGCACCAGGCCTGAAGTGGGGGTGCCCTGCCTAAGCACACCTGCGTGGTCCTAGTAGGTACGGGGGAGGGGAAGGTGTGCTGACAACAGCCTCTGGCCCCAGAGGTGTCTTGGCCTGGGCTAAGAGTCCAGGGCAGATTGCTGTGACGTATCTCAGGATTGCCCTCATTTCAACCACACACATGTATTGGGCTCCTGTTGTATGGCTGCTCATGCTGGGCTCTGGGCGTGTCGGGATGAATGAGGGGGGACCTCGACCCTCAAGGAGATCCTTGGGCAGCGGGAGAGACTGGCCAATGGAGGCTGTTGTGGGGTGCCCAGCTCTTACCTGCAGCTTGCAGGGCCTTATCTCCACGCGTGTGCCACCCCTCCCCCCCCCCACGCCCCATGCCTCCATGGACTGTGGCCTGGAATAGGGGTGTTGAGAGGAGGAAGAATTTTGACTGTAGACAAAAATGGAAAGCTGGTCACAGGGCATGTCTTTGGTTTGTTAGCATTTCCCTGGCTCTTGAGGGTTGCTACGGGATTCTCCAGGTAGAGGAGGAGGGCAGGTGACCTGGTGTCCCAACAAGGGCTGGGAGAGGGCCCTGCTGGCCCAGGCTGTTGGACACCCTTTGGGAAGGCTCCCGTGGTGGGCCTTTCTTCCCCAGTCTGGACCTTCT
Organism: Bos indicus x Bos taurus; assembly: GCF_003369695.1. Classification (NCBI taxonomy): domain Eukaryota; kingdom Metazoa; phylum Chordata; class Mammalia; order Artiodactyla; family Bovidae; genus Bos; species Bos indicus x Bos taurus. Next base: position 40,105,331 of record NC_040093.1, read on the forward strand.
TTTCCCTCAAGAAGGGATTGATTAGACTGTTTAGTGAGAGGCAGGCCAAAAGAAGATGGGAAGGGGGAGGGGGTGGTTGAGGGGAGTGTGTGCAACACCCTTAGGCTCCCAGCTCTGTCTGGGGCGCCCAGAGTTGAGGTGACACCAGGGGCACCCATCCTCCAACTCATCCAGGCTGAGGCTCCACGTGCATCAGGCACCCTGCCTGGGGCTCAGCTGTGACCAGAGCGCCTGCCCCGCGGAGCTGGCCCACCCATGGGGAGATGGCAGTGCCCACGGCAAGTCACCATGTGTCCTCCAGGTGCTAGAGAGGAAAATTCATCCAGGAACAAGGAACTAACAGTGAGGTGGGGGGGGATCTGGTGTTTGGAGGGAAAGGAAGCTTCCCTGAGGAGGTGACATTGGTGCAGACACCGAAGCCAGTCAGAGAGGAATGTGGGGCAGAGGGGACAGCGGGGCAGAGGCCACGGGGCTGGAGGGTGTGGGGAGGACACTGAGGCCCCAGTGGCAGAAGTGGAAGTGGGGGTGGAAGGTGCCATCCAAAGGGAGGCCCAGGTGAGGACTCCAGACTGTTTCTAGAAAGGCTAGCCAGCCCGTCCGGCCCCAGTTCACTTGCCAGCTCTCCCGTAGAACCTGGCTCACGGCCCACCTGACACTGAGCCCCAACTCTGGGCAGCAGCAGGGAAGTCACACATTCCCAGTGGCTCCTCCCAGGGGGCCCAGCAGGGCCAGGTGTCCATCAGCAGGCCCTGTGTGCAGGGCCCAGGCCAAGTTCCACCTGGTGCTCTGCTTTAAGTCTCAGGCCCAATCTTGGCAGGGTGGGGCCATTTTAAAGGTGAGAAAACTGAGGCCCAAGGAGGTGAAGCGGCTTGTAGCTGGTGGAGGGTGTTTAGGGGGCAGGCTGGCATGTGACAGCTTAAGTTGGGGAGGCCGGCCTGGGAGGGGTAGCCAGAGGAGGTGGGGAGCATCTGCACAGGTCAGCCTTTGTGGGGAAAGGGGAGAGGCCTGGCTCACTGGGGCCTTGATTTTACCCCAGGGGACCCCTGAGAACCCAGGCATCAACCAGCGGGCCCTGCGGCTGCTCTTTTCTGAGGTGCAGGAGAAAGCGTCCGACTGGGAATACACCATCACCGTCAGTGCCGCAGAGATCTACAATGAGGTCCTCAGGTGAGGGGCCCTCAGGTGAAGGGCCCTCAGATGGGGGCCTCAGGTGGGAGTTGAATGTTGTGACTAGGCCCAGAGAATCCACCGGTTCCAGGCACTAGCAGGCAGGAGGGGGGAGGCCCACTGAGCCCACCTGGGACACCCAGACCAAGGCCCTCCTTTCCTCTGGAAGTGCCCTCACCCTACCTGCAGGCTGCACTGGGTGGTGAAAAGTGAGAGTGGGGTCTTGGGGAACCCTGCCTCCAGGGGTTCAGTGCAGCATGGGGACTGGAGTTACCACCACCCCAGGACTTTTGGGGAACATTCCTGCCTCTGCCCTTCAGCAAACTGAGTGCCCGAGAGGAGCTGGGGCTGGGGAGGGAGAAGGGCTGAGCCCCTTGGTGTCCAGGAAGGCATCCTGAAGTGTGATGGTTGGGAGAACATTCCAGGCTGGTTGGGGGGGTGCGGGGGGGCGGTGCAAGTGTGAGCAGAAGGCAGACTGGGAGGAGGGCGTGACCGTCCTTCCTGCCCTCAGGGACCTGCTGGGACAGGAGCCCCAGGAGAAACTGGAAATCCGGCTGTGTCCAGATGGCAGCGGGCAGCTATACGTGCCGGGGCTGACCGAGTTCCAGGTGCAGAGCGTGGAGGACATCAACAAGGTGAGGAGCTGGGCGGGCCAACGCTGGGAGGCTTCCGCCCACAGCGGATTGGCTCCGCCCGGAGGGATAGGGCTCAGATGCAGGCTCTTTTGGGTCTGCAGGCCTCTGGGAGCCTGTTTCCTCCCGCGGAGGAGGTAGCGGGTGACGCCCCCTGATAGGGATGCCCCAGGACTGGGGATTTCGAAGACCCCACTCTAAAGCCGGTGCGTCGGCCTTCCCATCTCCAGGTGTTCGAGTTCGGCCACACCAACCGCACCACGGAGTTCACCAACCTGAACGAGCACAGCTCGCGCTCGCACGCCCTGCTCATCGTGACGGTGCGCGGCGTGGACTGCAGCACCGGCCTCCGCACCACAGGTGAGCCAGGACCCCCAGCGCCCTGCCTGAGCACCCCCCACCTCTGCCTCTCCCGGGGCGGCCCTGACCTGCCCGCGCCCTCCCCACAGGGAAGCTGAACCTGGTGGACCTGGCCGGCTCGGAGCGCGTGGGCAAGTCGGGGGCGGAGGGCAGCCGCCTGCGGGAGGCGCAGCACATCAACAAGTCGCTGTCTGCCCTGGGCGATGTCATTGCCGCCTTGCGCTCCCGTCAGGGCCACGTGCCCTTCCGCAACTCCAAGCTCACCTACCTGCTGCAGGACTCGCTCAGCGGGGACAGCAAGACCCTCATGGTGGTGCAGGTGAGGGCCTCAGGTGGGCCAGACAGTGTGGCCATCAGTGTGTACAGACTTGGCCAGTTCCAAGAACAGGGGTTCCCACCCCCTTCCTTCCCCTGCAGCCCAGGTAGCCCGCAGGCTGTGCAGAGAAAAGCCTCTTGTCTTCAGCAGCTTCAGAGTCAGTGACATGTGCCCCCCACCCCATAGCCTTCCCAACAGACCTGGCCACAGTCACTCTTTGCTTGCAGCTTCCTCCACTTCAGCCACCTTGGTGAAGTTGCCCCCCCACCCCACCCCAGCTCCCCTCCTTCTCGTCTTCTCCAGGGAGCCTTCTAGAATCCCCTGGTTGTGAGCTCCCTCTGATGCCCCTTCCAGTTCCGTGAGGACAGCTGGCCAGCCAGGTGGAGAGTGAGCTCTCGTGTGTCCCCTAGGTGTCCCCTGTGGAGAAGAACACCAGTGAGACGCTCTACTCCCTCAAGTTTGCTGAGAGGGTGCGCTCTGTGGAGCTGGGCCCTGGGTCCCGCAGGACAGAGCTCGGGTCATGGTCCAGCCAGGAGCACCTAGAGGTACAGGGACCCCCGCCGGCGCTGGGTCAAAGACTTCCGGTCATGGGCAGGAGGGAGGGTGTGGCGGGGAGGACAGCCTGGAGTGGGGAAGAGGGGAACATACCAGAGCGGGTGGAGCCAGAACTTGAACCCAAACCCAGTAGTCTCTTCAGTCCAGGCGTTTTTGTTGACCTCAGAGGTACCTAGGGGTCATCAGCTGGTTGGACGTGGGGCAGGGAGGTGCAGGCTGGCACACAGATGCTCAGTAGTGTTTACTTCTTTATTAATTCCGTCTTCCCATAGTTATTGTATCATTGTCATGTCCATTTTGCAGATGAGAAAACAGTTTGGGGTGGCTGGGGAGGGGAAACACATGGGTGGCAGGGGACCCACCCACCTGCCCTTCTCTGCCCACAGTGGGAGTCAGCTTGCCAGACACCACAGCCCTCAGCGCGAGCCCATTCGGCCCCCGGCTCTGGGACCACTAGCCGCCCAGGCTCCATCAGAAGGAAGCTGCAGCCCTCAGGTGAGTCTTCAGGGAGTGAGCCAGGGTGGGGAGCCTCCCCCATAGGCTGATCACAGCCACTGGGCTGCCCTTATTGGAGTGGGCTTTAAATTTATAAAACTTCTGCAGACCACTTTCACAACCTTCCTTGGCCCTGGGAAGTAGTCAGGGCAGACAGTGCTGGGTCCATTTTATTGATGGGAAACTGAAGGCCCCTTGGAGATGGAGTGTCAGGAGGGGAGGCCAGCCCTCTGGACTCCTAGCTAGGCCGCTGATGTGAGGCCCAGGACGCAATTCTCTGAGGCTGGGTTCATGAAAGACATGGCCTCCCAACTAGGCCGTGGATGGGTGATTAGAATCCGGGGCTCCAGTCCCCAGCTTGACCCACTCACAGAAGGGCCTGGCAAATGTTTTGAGTCTAAAGGGGGTATGGGCAGCAGGGTCCTGGGGGGTGGGTCCCAGCCCAAGGGAAGCCTACCAGTGAGACACCTGTTGCTTTGATTTCAGCCTGACGGCTGGGGCTGCAGAGTCTCCAGGTGAGTGTGGGGGCCAGCAGCCCAGGGCTGCCCGCCCACCCGCCTGCCTGGCCGCCTCGGGTTGCAGGGCTGTGCCGGGAAGCTGGCTGGGTCTGGGGCTCGCTGCCTGCTGTCTGTGTGCTTCTGCGCGGCTGCCTCCTGCTCTAGGACAGAGGCTGACAGTCCCGGTGCTGACAAAACCTATCCCCTCCCATAGGGAAGTCCAGGCCATTGCCTGTGTGATGGACATGCCCACCCTGCCGGACCAGGGACCAGCGACTGGGTCTCCATGCGTGGCTGGCCCACCCCTGCTGCAGCATCTGGAGCCTGTGAAGCAGAGGCCAGAGTGGAGGCGCCTCTTTGACCCCATCTCCCCTTAGAGATGAGAAACATGTTCAGAAGGAAACCATGTCTCTTGGCTGTGGCTCTGGGTGCAGGTGGCACGGGCTGGAAGGGCAGGCCCAGGCCATCAGTGTGGGCCCTTGCGGGGAGGGCAAGTGTGTCGTGTGGGAGGGTGGGCCCTCGCCTGGGCTGGCCCAACCCTCCCCAGCCCGCAGGGCCTCTCCAGAAGGCACAGGAACTGTGGGAGCTGGGCGGTTGGTGGGCAGCCCTGTCCTGCTCTTCTCCGGGAGTAGAGCATCTCGCCAGGCGTGTATACAGTGTTCCTAGATGTACACAGGAGGCCCGCTCCCGCGGCGGGTCGGGCTTTATTTATGGCTGGCAGGAGGTCAGTGGGTGGGGATCTTGCTGCTCCCCTCTTCTGCCTGGCACCAGGCTGTCTCCCTGCTCACTAGCCTCTTGACATTTTCCTCCCTCTGAAATCCTATTTAAGAACTTTTGGAAGCTTAGCCATTTTTACTTATTAAATAACCTTTTTACACAAGCACTGTCTGGAAGAGTTGGTCTTGTGAGCCCCTGATCAGATGCAGGGAGCAGGGTGTTGGCATGTTGTGGGTGGTTCCCCAGTGCTGGCTTGTCACCCACTAAGTCAGGATCAAGTGTCCTCCCCCCATCCTTATCATGATTGACCCATACAAGTACTGGCACCTTTACCTAATAAACGGGAAACTCAAGCTCTCCAAAGGCTTGCCAAAAACCTAGCACAGTGGTCCCTACTCCACTGCCTGCCGTCTGCCCTGGCCTTGCCCCCTTAGGTGAATGGCCATAGGTCAGTGCTACCCACCTCCTCCCTCTGCCTACAGCACCCCAACCATGGGTGCCATGCCCACCAGGCTCCCCACCATGGAAGTGGTGCTGGTCTGCACCTGGTCCCAGCCTTGGGGAAACATGTGCAGGGCTCTGTGGGGTCCTTGCACCAAATGAGCTGAAGTGGCCTCAGGAGGAGAAGCAGGGTGACCTCTGGGTCAGGGGAGCTGTTCTGGCCAGCCAGCACTGGGGGCCCTGCAGGGAGGGGCAGCTGTTCAGAGCATGGGGTAGTGGCCTTTCTGGTCCCATCCCTGGAGGCCTCCGGGGGTGGAGGGAGGGCGGTGAGCTCTGGATCAGCCACCACAGTAAGTGGCCCCACTGCAAGGCTGGAGTCCCAGCCCCCTGCAGGGTACAGCTGCCGACTGGCCTCAGAGGCATCCACTGGACAGGTGGGAGTGGCTGAGACAGAGGGGCTGGGCTGGAGAGCCTGAGCCCACCCCTCACCTGTTTCTTCTGGCCATGAAACGGAGTTGCTGTGCCCACCTTCCCCCAGATTAGTCTGAACTGACCCCTTCCCACCGGCCTATCACTCTGCTGCCCCCTGCTGGCCACCCAGCGTGGCGCACCACCTCTGGGTCTTGGGAGAAGGAGCGGTCTGCTCTCTGAAGAAGCCATCAGGGGCCCAGGAGAGCCTTGTGGCTGCCCGAGGATGCACCTCCCAGCAAGGAAAGCGGGGAATAGTTACAAATTTAATAAAATTCACCTTATAAATTACAGCAGCAGCCCCTTACAGCAGCAGCCCCAGGGCTCAGTTCACTGCCCCAGGAAGCAGGAGTTGGACAAAGCTGGGCAACTGTTGCTGCAGAGAAGTTGTCAGAGTTCAGGGCTGAGGAGTAGCCAGTGGGCCAGCGCTGCTGCCTCCAGGGTGGCCACAGGGCAGCAGTGGGGGCCGGGCAGAGGCTCTATGGGCTGGTGGGCGCACAGGGAACAGGAGTGGGGGCCAAGGCCAGGCCTGAGGGTGCCCCCACTCTCTGGGCCCCTCAGTCCAAGCTGGCCATGAGCAGGTGCAGCTCGCGGAAGGCACTGCCGTGGCGGCCGCTCAAACCCGACTTGCTCTTGACGAGGCTGCTGATGCTCTTGAGCTGCTTGTAGCAGAGCCGGCACTTGTGCAGCCTGTGGGCATAGGGTCAGCACTGGAGGTGGCCAGCCGGCACAGTCCCATGACCCCCGCCCAACCCCAGGGCCTTTCCTGTACTAACCACACCAACCCTCCTCCCAGGGGAAGGCTGAGACCCAAAGAGCAGGGCCCAGGCCAGACCAGGCCATGGAGGAGCCCAGGCTCTGGTAACCCCACCGCGTGCCCTGAGCGACTGTCCCAGGCACAGTGATTGCCTCTGTTGGCTGTTTCACCAGGGCCATCAACAAGCAGGCCTGTGTGCTCTTGCCTGACGTGGCGTGCACACACAGACACAGACAGACATGCCACACACCCCTCCCCACTGCCCGGGTTCCTCACCTCTCCTCCCGGCTGATGTCCACACCCACAGAGGGCGGGGCCGCCAGGATGTCTGTGATGAGGGGCAGAAACCGCTGCAGGATCAGCTTCAGGGAGGTGCAGCCCGTCTGGACGTAGCTGCAAGGGCAGAGGGATGGATAGAATCAAACACACAGAGCGCATGGCTCACGGAGACAAAGCAGGGCAGAGCCGGGGCCAGAGGCAGCATGGACTTGTGGTCACTGGCCTTCCAACTTCGGAGGGGACAGCAGCGTGGTGCAGCCCCCCAACATGTGCCCCAGCCCTGGGGGTCTTTCCTGTGGTCCACCTCCACCCCGCCCCGCTGTGAGGCAGGTGTGGCTTCCCCACGCATACCTCTCATACTTGCTCTGCAGAAGTTTCTCGATCTGCGGCAGAACCGTGGTGCACAGATCCAGTTTCCACAGGGAGCTGGGGAGAGGGCCAGGGACACGTGCTCTCAGCACCTGGCCCTGCCCACGCCCCCCACCTCCCATCCCCCGTCATGGCCACTCACGCCTTCTGGTTGACAATGTTAAGGAGGTCTACGACCACAGACAGGTCATTGATGGCCACGGCTGAGTCCACCGATGTCTGTGCAAACAGAGCGCCTGTTAGTGGGGACCAGGGACACAGTGGCCCTGCCTGGGTGTGATGTGATCACGGGCTTTATTGGGGTGTGTACATAAAACTGCAAGGTGTGGTGACCGGAGCCGCCTGCCACCCCTCCAACCCCACTCCAGGAAGCTCTATTCTCAGCTCAGCTCCAAGCCCAGGCAGAGGTGGCACTTGCCTTGATATCGCCTGTGGTCCACACACCCCGCACAGTGTCCAGGTTCTTGTGGCGGCTGGTGAGCACGACGCACATGGTGTCATGGCCTTTGCGGATCTGGGACATGGCATCCTCGTCGACCAGCTCTGCCTGCTGGGGGATCTTCACGGCCTGTGTGGGACGGGTGCCCGGATGGTGGCAACCAAGTTCTGCCCTTGCCCCATGGGCCTCCACCCACTCTCAGCCTGGGCCCCCCACTCACAGGCAGGAAGTCGGAGGCCTTCAGTCCGATGGGCTCATTGCGGGTGGCAGGAAAGATGGCAGGCTCGGCCTTGGGTGCAGGGGTGGAAGTGACAACTGGGGGCCTGGATAGGACCTCAAGCTGGAAGGGTCTGGAGTTAGCAGGCAGCCAGCCAGCCCAAGGCCTCCCCCTCTGCCCCTCTCTCCAGCAAGGGTCACCCCAGCCCTGATTCAGGACACCAGGCCCTCTGAGCCTCATACCGTGCCCGCTCCGCCTGGACATATGTTTGGCACTGGGAACTGTGCGTCTGTGGCTGGGCTGGGCTTTGCTGCCTCCTTGGCTGTGGCCATGTCTGGAGATAGAAGGGAAAGATCACTGGGTCAGGTCAGGTCGGGAGAAGGGACAGGCGGGAAGGCAGGGCTTGGGCTGGGACTCTGGGTGGCGCCTCGCCTCTAACAGGGGAGGTCTGGCGGAGGGGGTGGGCCTGGCCCCTCCCTCTCCACCTACTCAACCACAGGTCTGGCAGAAAGCAGGAACCAAGCACCACATGTGGATGGGACCCAGGGAGTGGTGGCCCTGACACCTCACTAGGAATGGAGTGTGTTCTGCAGGGGGGGTTGGTGCTGAGTGGATGGTGAATAGGAGTGTGGGAGAGAGAGGTGCTTCAGAATCCCAGCTTTAGGGGCTCGGGAAGATGGCCCCTTGAGGAGAAAGCTGATGGCGGGGGAGGGGTGAGGCTGGGCTGGAAGATGAGGGTGCCCCGTCCCACCTTCTCCAATCATAAAGCAGATCAGGTTTTTCCCCCCTCTTAAATCCTCCAGCAGCGAAACCCAACTCCCAGGGCCTGGGGACCTGGCCCCCCAAACCCCCGCCCTCCTCTTAGCTCCCTCCCACCTGAGGCTGTTCCCTCCCATCTCCTCACCTGGTCCCCAGCCCTGCCTGATGCACCGCCTCTGCAGAGCTTCACAGTTCCCCATCTACACGGGCCCTAGTGCCTCTCACCACGCCTGGCTCCTCCTCCCACACGGCTGTCTACCACCTGCCTTCCTCACTGGGTGTGAGCACCTGCCTACTTTTTCACGCTGTTACCAGGGTCTAGCGCAGCACCTGGCACACACTAGGTGCTTTTTGGGTGAATGGAGGGAAAAGACCCAAGGGGAGAGAGAGGCTTGGAACTGTCCTGTGGGAGGGGCAGCCTGGAAGAGGAAGACTGGGGAGCCCGGGAGGCCAGGCTCTGCCCCGACTCACCATCTTCTGGGGGTGCAGGGAAGGGCTCACTTCTTCGGGGTGGCGTCCGACCTGCAGAGGTGAAGGGGGCTGGGGACTCACATGGGCCAGCCCAGGGCTGCTGTCTGAGCCCTCAGGGCCCAGTCAGCGGGGACCCCAGGGCCCCATAGGATGCAGGAGATGGGCAAGTGGTTCCAGGGTACACATACAGCTGTAGACCGTGATCTGTTCCTAGGGTTTGAACCCTCAGGCTTGCCCCTCCTCATGCCCTGGCCCCTGGCAAGCTGAGCACCGAGGGGCTGCTGGGCTTCTGCTGGGGCCTAGAGGACCTGGGGACAGAGCCAGGCCCAGATGTGGGTGAGAAATTAGGCTAAGGGGGGCGCAGCAACGTGGACACCATCCTGGAAAGGACCATCTGCCTCTGCGTCCCAGAGGGGAATGGTGGGGCTAGGCGGGGATGGGAAGGGAGGGGAGAGCCTCACTGATGCTGTTCTTGGGCTGGAAGATCTCATTGTAGTCCTCTGCGTTCTGGATCTCCGCCCGAGACTCCCGCTCGTCCCGGTCGTCCTCGCTGCTGGGGCTGCGGCGCTCACTCTCCGAGTTCTGTTTCACCCTGGGGGGCCGGCCGAGCAAAGGGAGGCGGGGAGGGGGGGGGCGGTGAGGCTGGGGGGCTCACCTCTTGCACCCCCCAGTGTCCTCCAAGGCCCCGAGCACCCCACCTCTGAGGCTTGCTGCAGGCGGTGCTGGGCCGCTCGTAGATGCGGCGAAGCGGGGCACTGGGGTGGGGCGGCTGCTGCGTCGGAGGCCGGCTGTCTTGCACGGGGTCCCGGGCCACCGTGCCTGTCCTGGTGACCCGCGTCAGGTCCACGACGTAAGAGGAGACGTTGCTCTGGGAGAAGGCCACGCCTATCTGCAGGAAATGGAAGAGCTGGGGCGGGACCCTTCATGGGGCTCTGAGGGTAGGGTCCCCACAGGGCCAGGAGGGAGTTGGGGACCTGAGCGGGAGGAGGCCGGCGGCCCGGCAGAAAGATGCAAGGTGGGCGGTGGCTCTCTCACCAGCTGGTTGTTGCAGATGGCCAGGTCGGCCACCTTGCCCCAATGGACGAGGACCACATCAAAGCAGCGCTCGGGCTCCCAGCCATAGACGCGCAGCGAGTCCTGGCAGCCACTGTACAGGCAGCAGCCATCGGGGTTGAAGAGGATGCTCCTGGGCCAGGCAAGAGGGGCCCGTGGGTCAGAAGCCTCTGGAGAGGCTCCGGGGAACCCAGGACCAGAGCGGAAGTGGAGAAAGGAAAGGGCCACCGCAGCCATGCCCCACGGCCAGGAGGAGGCCCCGCCCACCGCCCGCCTACCTGACAGGCCCGGGCTCCCCTTCGATACAGCTCACCACCTGGAATTTCTCCAGGTCCCAGAAACGGATGGTTCTGCAGAGAAAGCCAGGCCCCATGCTGGTTTATCCGCAGGCCGGTGGCTGGGAAAACCCGCTTTTCTGCAGACACTTGCCCACCCACCCCCAGGTCAGGGCCACTCTTAAGCATGTGGGAGGTGGACATCTGCCTTAGATCCAGACACCCCAGCAAGGCCCAGGACATTGGGGCCGGGGAACTGGAGTCAGGAGAGAGATGTGACTGGGTCCCAGGCTGGCTTGGTTGGCAGTCAGTTCAGTCCAGGTAGGATGTGACACCCAGGACCCAAAGACAGACTGGGACAGAAACACACCCAAAGAACAGAGGTGTGGCAGTCACAGGCCACAGGCCTTGTTCCTCCTCCTCACCTGTCAGAGCTGCCAGAAGCCAGGAGGTACTCGTTGGGGTGGAACTCCACCACGTTGACAGGCCCCGTGTGGCCAGGGAACTCGGACATCATCTTGCCAGCAGTCAGATCCCAGAGCTGGGGCAGGGTGGGCTGGAGGTCAGGACCAGCCTGGTCCTCAGCCTCCGGATCACCCTCTCATCCAGCCCGTGCTCTTTATCCACGAACCACCTCCCACTCTGGACAGTCTTGGGGCGGGCGAGCCCGATGGGGAGGGAGGTGAAGACCCAACCTGGGTGTGATCAGCAGACCCCAGTCCCCAGCCCTGGGCCCACGTCTGGCTGGGAGCTACCTTCACCGTGTGGTCATCTGCGGCTGATGCCAACCACTTCCCGTCGGGGCTGAACCGGAGACACCGCACAGCCTGGCTGTGCCCCTGAGGACAGGACACAGCATGAGCGCTGGAGGGGCTGGGCCCTGTGGGCTTCCCTCCCCACCCCCTACTCCTCCCTGCCCTCCACAAGCAAGTGCTTCCCGGGAGCAGGCAGAGAGGTGACAGATGGCCACCTGCGGGAGGTGCCACAGAGAAACGCCTTTCCACAGGTGGTCACGGACCCCCAGTCCTACAGGACACTCCAGGAGATCAAGACCTCATGGTCTTACAGGTTGAGGAGCAATGTGTCCTGTGCCTCTTTTTGGAGAGTTAAATGCCTCCTCTTATGTCAAAGGGTCTAACAACTTCGAAAAATAATTATTAAACTCAGTGCTTTGAAACTCATATGAACAGGAACCCACTTCACTTAATAACACCTATTACCAGCCTACAAACTGTGGAGCACAGTTCGGTGAACACGGTTCTGTGGGGAGGCATGGAAAGCTGGGTGTCCAGGTGGGCCACCCAGCGCACCCCTGCTCTGCTCCAGATGCACGTTTCTCATCTGGACTTCTTGTTTCTCACGTTCTCACCCAGGCTGGATGAGCAGCTCCTCCAGCCCCTTCCAGGGTCTGGGCACTGCCCCAGGCTCCATGCCCTCAGGGTGCTTGTGGAATGATGGACAGAGGGGCCTCACTTACCCTGTATCGGAAGACACAGCCTTTCCTCCTGATGTCCCAGAGCTGTGAAGTGGGGAGTAGAAAGGGGCCGGGGTCAGGACAGATCACAACAAAGTTGGGCTGCGCTGGGGAGGCCTAGCCAAGCTCAGTCCTGGAGCTTGGGTCAGAGGGCAGTAGACGGCCATGAGCAGAGACGGGCTCTGAGCACCTCCAGGTCACTACACCCCAAAATGACAGGGGTCTGGAAACTGCTCAGTAAAGCTGGGCATTCCGAGTACAAATGTCTGGCCAGTGCTCCTACATCTCCCTGCCTGGGTGGGGCTGGGGGGACATGGATGCTGCAGCACAAGTGGGAGGTGCCCCCGCAGAGCCGAAGCCCACCCCCTCGGGTGGGACTCAACAGCCTGGTTCCACTGGCGGCCCAGTCCTGGGAGAGCCAGGGTGCTGAGTGGTGTCTCACCTTGATGTTTGTGTCCTGGGAACCCGAGGCTACAAACTCGCCATATGGGTGGAAATCCAGGCTGCAGATGTTGGCTTTGTGTCCCATAAGTGTGCGAAGGACTAACAAGGGAGAGAGCAGACAGTGGTGTGAGAGGCGAACAGGACGGCGAGCAGAGAAAGAGCTTCAGTGTTCGTTTCTGTGTGTGCTTTCATACTGACAGCACAGAAAAACACAACAGTTACACAGACTTTCAAGATGGGGAGGAAGCTCAACTAGAGTCCTACCACCCTAACAACTAACTTTTCTTATTTTCCTCCCGAGAGATGCCAGCCATTTCTGCCATTACATGAGCCCCCAGAAAACTCCCTGCAAGCGCCATGTGGCTTGTGCCACTGGGCTTGTGCCAACGTGTTCTCACAAGAGTGAAGCCCCGGAGTCAGCAGAGTCGAGCAGCTGCTGCACTCGGTTTAGGCCCTGTGGACACGGAGCTTATGACCTGCCAGGCATCCCATCATACCCGAGACAGCGCGAGGAGAGGGATGCAGGAGCGGTCCAAGGCGGGGGAGAAGCTGCTAGGTTGAAAACAGAAATCCAGGGGGACTTTTTGGAGGAGGTGGTATCTGAGCAGGATGTCAGTAGGTGGTGGATGAGGGAGGCTTGCGTTTCTGTATCAGAGCTTTCTCTGGTACCACTCAAATTTGCCTCTTCTCTCTGGCCTCATATGCCTTGCTTTTTAGAAGATCTGCTGTTTGAATGAAACTGATCTTGCCAGGGGTGCTGGCGCAAAGAAGTGTGGCAGTCCAGTGATCCTCAGGTTTGAGCCAAGGTGAAACAGGCTGCCTTGTGAGGTAGTGAGCACTCTGTTGGAGCAGGTGTTCAAGCAGACTCCAGACATAATGCTTTAAGGACAAAATTCGAAGACCCTAAAATCTGAGCAGCTGCCCTCCCCACACTGTAGTTGTCACATGCCACCGGGGGCTCAGCACTGCCTTTTTGGCCAAGGGGTCTTCGGGCACATGCAGCCCAGTCCAGGCCCTGGAGGGTGCACACTCCTCTCGCACATGCTCCAGTCCACGCCGCCCCTGCCAGCCCACCTGCTTTGCATCCCAGAGCCAGGCTTCTAAAATCCTGCCCCACCCCAGAGGATGCGGCAGGTCCCACCCCTGCGTAGGCCGGCTTCATGAAGCCCAGACCGCCTTCCTGTGGGATCCTGGGCTGACCCGCCCTCGCCCTCTGGCTCTCCATGGAAAGCAGGCAGGACCACATTCTTCTGATGTGATTTCTGCCCTCGCTCTTCGGTCCTGGGAGGACTCTTGGAGCCTCCTGATGCCCCACTTGGTCACGGGATCCAGGAGCTGCAGAGAGGAGGGGCCTCCAGGGCCTGTCTACCCCACATGGGAACTTCCAAACCCTCCAGCTGAGCAGCTGGACCCTACAGTGATGGGCAACTGAAGCCACAGCCAGGCAACCCTTTACCAACCCCTTTCTACGCGTGAGGTGCCAGTTTGCCTCTGTATCATTCCCACCCACACTGTGATGGGTGGGGGTGGAGGTGGCCCCAAGGTCCTCTTCCTGCCGAGAATGCTGAGGGCAAGTTTCTCTTCTGTCACTGAAACCCACCCACCCCTGCCAAATGGCAGGGCAGACAGCACTGGGATGGGAGTCCTGACACCAGGATTCGAGGTCAGACACCCCAGCCGTGGAGTCTTTACCAAGCTCAGGGCCCTCCTTGGGCCTGTCTACCCATCTGTCAAAAAAGGAGACAGTGTCAACCTGGTTTTGCATCAGAACCAGCTAGAAGCTTATGAAAGCCAGATCCTGGGCCCATCCCTCTCCTGAGTCAGTCTCTCTGCGAGTGAGGTCTGGGATGTGTCACAGGTTGCTTGTAGAACAGCCAGCCCTGGGAGCCCAGGGCTCAGGAATTCCAGACGTCTTTAGTCTCCATTCTTTGCCTACCTCAAGAAATTCCTCACGCTCCCTTGTGCGTGAGAGTCACGGCTGTGAAATCACAGCTCTTGCCTTCTCTTTATGTCTTGCTCCTCTGTGAATGGCAAATGGCTGGCACCCTCCACTGGGATCTGGGTGCAGGCAGAGGCTTCCTAGAGGTGAACCACCTGCTGCCTGAGCCTTTCTGCTTTCTTGGCTGGAGCCCAGCCTCCCTCGCCCCTTGTCCAGCGATGCCCCCACCTTGTGGGTCCTATGTGTGGCCAGGCAGTGGGACTGCATGCTGAGATGCTAAGCTCGCAGCCCGTTTATTATCTAAGAGGTCCTGGGGCTCTGTCTTTCTGAAACAGTCTGCCACTGGGTGGGCAAGTACCACCCAAGAGGCTCAAGTGAGGTCCTAACTTGAGGAACACCTATACGAGAGCAGAATGAACCTGGCCACTGGGCATATGTGGCCACTGGCCACCACCCTGCAGCAGAGCATCCTGCAGGCACCAGAGGAGAGGCCAGAATGACCTTTAAGTCTCAGCCAAGCAAAGAGGGCATTGTTTCTGGGAGAGGCAGACTCGGCAAAAAACCACGCAACTCCTTCCTCTCCCATCCTTCAGGGAGCAGATGGCCTCCCACCTGGCATGCTGCGAGGTCCAGACTAGAGGCTGGCAAAAGCAGTGAGCAAACAGGTTTTACTTGGACCTCTGAGTGTCAGCCTGCACAGTGTTCTGAAAAGTATGTTGAGTTAGCTGTCAACCTTTAGAAATGGGTGGATTCCACATAAACGCCCAGATTCCCAGCTTCTCTTAAAAAATCTGTAGAGTCTGGCAACACTGCGCCCACATTCCCGTGTGGCAACAGCCAGTGAGGCTGAGAGGCAGCTCCCATTCTAGGGAAAGTGGGACTCCCTATTTGGCCCAGAACTGAGGGCATGAGTCTACAGACCAAGACCCCAGTGAGGACCCAGTACAGGGACGAGAACATGCCCACCAAAGCCCTTCACTGTGAAACCTGAGGACACTGGGAGGAAAATCCTACAAGCCTACAGAGAGAGAGGCAGGGGAGGAGAGAGAAGGTCCCGCGTGAGGGATCTAGGATGACCTCCCAAAGCAGCCCTGGAACCTAAAACACACCATCTGGTCACTGAACCAGGAGAGAAGCACCCAACCTAGTCAGCACAGGCCTCCTGGAGAAAGTGGCTGGACGGGAAAGCTGGGGACAAGCACAACCGCAGGCATGCGTGGGGGGAGGCAGGCGTGGACACCTACTTTTGGCAGCTTCCAGGTCCCAGACACGGATGGAGCCCGACTGGGAGCCGGCCACAATGAGCTCCTCGGGGGTGTTGAGGCGGACGCTCTCCACGGGGGACGTGTGACCCGTCAGGCTCTGAGGAGAGAAGGTAGCAGCTTTGGTGCGCTGTGTCAACAGACCCTCAGCTGCTGCCCCCAATCCTGGATCCCCGGGAAGCTCATCAAGCAGGGATCCTATGGCCCCCCCAGGCCTCTCGGCTCCCAGGGCTGAAAGTGGGCCAGACCCCAGCCATGCTCCACCATTGCCCGCTGTGCTCCCGACAGGAACGTCACCTGCAGGAGTGGCCCTGCGGGGGGGTAGCTGACCCTTCAGTCCCAAGTCCAAAGCACTGTCCTCCTGGACTGTGCTCCCATCTCTACTCTGCCTGGCCCAGCCCTCCAGAGGCAGAACTGCTCTCATCTCTACTCTGCCTGGCCCAGCCCTCATGGCAGAACTGAGGTCTGACCCGTCAGCGGCCTCTGGAGCCCCCAGGTCCCCAGGGGCTGACCCCCACCAGAGGACCCAGCCACGCTCTCAGGCAGGGGCTCTGGAAACCAGAGGACCCGGGAGTGATTCTGCTGGAAACACGGACACTCTTCGCAATTCAGACCAGCCTCTGTTGAGTCTTTTTCAATTAGGGTGTGTTACTCTGGACTTTCAGGGAGAGGCAAACACATGTGAACCCCCCAAAACAATTTCAATTCTCTTCTTAACCCGATCTCAGTTCTGACCTTAACCCTGGCCGCGGTTTGGGTCAGATCTCAGCTGTCTGCTGGATCTCATAAGAACACTGAGTTGATTATGTTTCTACTAATAAACCTCACCTCCTTTTTATCTTTACTCGGTCAAGAGTCAAAAGAATACCGCCCTGTGCGGCAAGATTGTAGGGGGAGAGGGCAAGCTTCAGTGCCATCGATGAGAATGTAAATTGACTTCTGGAGGGCAGTTTGGCAATATGTTTTGAAAGCTTTATAAGCAGTACACACCCACAGATTCAATCTTATGATTGCAGATCTGTTTGAAGATTTAGGGAGACGAGGATGTGCCCCACTGTGGCTGGGCTGAGCCAAAAACCTGGCGGTGACTTCCACGCTGGGAGCCAGGCTCAACCCTACAATGGGATACCACAAAGCTATTAAAAATCGTGTTGTAAAAGGGTATTTGCTGACACAGGAAAACACTCGCACTGTTGCTATATTAAAAAAAAAACAGGCTACAGAAGAGTAAGACAGTGTACTGGAAACATGCTGTTATATATTTGTGTGCACGTGGGCATGTTTGCCCGTGTACACATAGGCACAAGTCTGCACACACGTGCACGCACCTGTGTCTGTATCAGGCCCTAGTAGCACACAGACCGAAGTACCAGATGTAATGGTCCTTGGATAATCAAACTGCATATAACTCATTTCTGTATTTGTTTCCCTTCTGTGTGATTTCCTGTTTTGGAAAACGGTTTTTGGCATTGAATATAGTTGTGTAACCAGGGGGACAGTGCTAATGAAATGGGAGCAGAACCCTACAGGGCCTTCCTAGGACAGACGCCACCCACCTCCATGTCCTTTGCCTGCCTTTTGTCTGGAGAAAAACTTTTGTCAGAGAACAAATTTAATCAGAGAAATAAGGAAAATGCAGAAGAAGCAAAGGAAAGCAGTCAAATAGGACCAAATAATAAGAGCTTAGTCATTAAACAAAGTTGAGGAACTTTGGTTCCTTCTCAAGGACTGTGGATACTGATCTGAACCCTATCTTGTGAGCTGTCTTGTAGATATCGAAACTCCCACCAGATGGAAGAAGCTGACTACATGACGACCAGACTGTCACCACAGCCTAAGATGCCACAGTTCTGAGAACTGGCCTCAAAGAAACGGGAACAAACAGACCGTGGGGCTGAAGGTGCTGCTGGGTGGACCACCGCACAACCGACTTCAAGATGACGCCAGACCTGGTTGTGCTGCTCTGCACGTAGCTCCCTTGCATCAACTACACACCTCTGAAACTCCCCTGTAAAAGTTCTTGCCCTCTGATCAATAGCAGGGAACTGGCTATTGGACACAAGACCGCCTCCCCACCAGCTGCCAGCCTCCTGAATAAAGCAACCTTTCCTTTCAACCAACACTTGCCTCTCATGTATTGGCTCCCAAGCCAAGCGAAGTTCAGTTCATTAACACTATTAAAGAACCAGTCCTCTAACCAGCTCCAACCAGGGGCATTCAAATCCCTTTTGTGGAATGAGGTGGGTAATGAATCAAAATAACCCTGCATGTAACTGACAGGAGAGCCGACAGGTCAATGGGCAGGGGAGGCTCAGATTCGGGCCTGTAGGCTTATTTTAGCCTTTTCATACAGGCTCCCCAGAGTTCCTTCCCACAACCAGATGACCGCCCCCGCTCCCCATTCCTGAGGACTGGCCACTGTCCCAGCCATCTGGGTTGTCCTGGACTTCCCTGAGTAGACAAGTGTGGGGGGAGCACTGATGTGCTGGGTTTCTGCAGAGCTGCCCACTCCCAGCGCCCATCCCTGGTCTGCCCATCTGCCCCACCCCGCCCACCGACCAAACCTCACCATGATGCAGTTGGGCTTGTTGATGGACCACAGGTTGACGCGGCAGTCATCCCCGCCCGTGGCCAGCAGCCGGCCCGAGGCTTTGCCCAGCACCAGCGAGGACACATTGCTGGCGTGGGCCACGATCTCCTCTATACAGGGAAGAGCAGAGGGAGAAGACAGTCGGGGGCCTGACAGGCCACGTGGAGGCAGGCTGGGCCTTATCCTGCTCGGCCCCCATCCCTGGCACTGGAAGCCCAGAAGAAGGGCCCTGCTCCCTGCGGTTCCCTTTGGTGCCTAGACACACCCCATGAGCGGTGAGACAGTGCAGGGCTTGGGCCTGAGACAGAAATAATTTCTCAACTTCAGTCACTCCCATCCTACCCTTAAGCCTCATGAATTTTTTCCTTTTTCTGCATATGAATGGGTACTATCATTAAGTTACTATGATCAGTTTTAAAAACTGACTTGCTACTTTTATTTAGCTCTATCGTTTAAGCAATAACATGCATGAAAATTACAAGCTTGATATGTTCACTACATTTTTTCTATGATAGAAAAAGAAAAATAAAAACAACAATTGAAATAAGAAATATTGACCCACGTACCACCTAAGAACCTCTCAACTGCCGCTTGGTGTTCCTGCTTGGGGAAACCCATTTTCAGAACCGTATAGGTCGAAGGCAAACAAGCTGTCCCCAGGTGAGCTCAGCCAGGGCTTCAGCCCACAGCGTCACAATCCTGGCCTGGGCTCTGGTCTGCGCTCTGCTATTGCAGGCTGTGTGGCCTTCGACAAGTTGCTCACCCTCTCTGAGTGCTGCACTCGTCCTTGGGTAAATGGGGATAATAATGGTACGTGGCTCACTGGACTGCTGAAGATTCACTAAGGACAATCCTGTGAGCTTCTCTGAGGGGCTGAATACTCATGGCTGCTAGGCAGGCTACAGATTAGACATCATGGAGAGTGGGCACTGCGGCCCAGGAGAAATCCAGGAGGTGGGCTGTGTGAGGAGGGAGCAGGAGGCAGTCGAACTGAGGGGTCAGGTGTGAGGGCCAAATGGACAGAGAAGGAGGTAAGGTCACTGTGGGTGGCCCCGAGGGCCCATGGCTTGGGCATGGGGGGGGTGAGGGTGCAGCAGATGTAAGTCTCAGAGGGCATCGCCAGGGAAGGAACAGGCAAGGAACCAAGAGGCTGCTTGGGACTCCGAGCCAGGGCCTGAGTAGTTTCTGCTAAGAAGAGGGAGAAAAGAAACAGTGTCCCCACACAGACGAGGGAAACATGCTGACGCGCTGAGGCAGCTGGGAGGCCAGCCTGGGCGATGCTGAGGGGGAGGGCGGTGCAGCTGCTCTGCAGAGGCCCGTCTACGGTGCCTGCTCCAGCCTCTGCCCTGCCTGGGGGTCTCCGCGGTGCCAGCCTCAGACCGCAGGGAGGCTGGGAAGCTGGGCTGGGGAAGGATGCTGGCCACGCGGCATGCCTCACAGGGGATGTCAGAACTGCCTGGGGGACTAGGTCCCAGACTCAACCTCACAGATGACATCCCACCTCAAGGGGTGGCGGGGCCAGCCCCAGCCAGGTGAGAGCTCCTGGCAGGCCCAAATGTGAGCCAGGGCCTAGGGGACCCTGCCCCTGGAGTCGAGGAAGCTGGGCGTCTCTCTGGTCCACACCTCGGCAAGGAGCCTTCTGTCCCCTGGACACTGTAGCACAGATGTATGGGTGCCCTGGGGCTCTGGTCACAGAGTTATCTGTTCATGAGCCTCTGTTGGGCCAGACTGACTGCCCAACCCAGCTAGAGGCCAAACCGCCTGAGCACTGTGACCCCCCAGCCCACGGCCCCTCCCCTTCTCTGAAGACACTCCCTACATGTGACGCCCTCCACACGTGACCCACCAGGAGGCCTAGCTGCGCACCCTGCCTCTCAGCCTTCCCAGGGGAAGTTCGGGCTGGGTCCCACCACACTGGGTCTCCTGGGCCCACTGTCACCCCTCTCTGCATCTCCGGACCGCTGCCTGCAGAGACAGCCATCAATACATAGCATGAATGTTTCCTGGGTGTCCGCTAGAGGCCCTGCGCTGAGAGATGGTGGGGAGTGACAGTGATGAGGTCCTCGTCTCCATGCTCCAGCCTGGGCAGGTGGCTCCAGGGACAGGGCATCCAGCCCAAGGAACCACAGATTTTAGGGCAAGTGGAATTTGAAGACTGGGCCCCTCTAGAAGGGCTCAGACTACTCCCCTGCAAGCAGCCTGACCAGGGGATTGGCTGGAACCCCTGGAGGGACCAGTGGGTGGGGTGGGGAGAGGGGGCACTCCTTAGGCATCAGGCAGAGAAGGCTTCGGCACAGGGCACTGGCCCAAGAGCTCCCAGTCTGGCCTGAAGGATGGTATCCTGCAGTGGCCCGGGCCTGGGTACTGAATTTAAATGCAAACAAATAGAAGTCCTCACGGCAGGCCAGGCCGATGGCTGCTGCTCTACCATGGGGCCCCAGGCTCATGCTGGTTTCCCAAGCTCAGGGGCACACTCTGGACCCCACATCCCAGCCAGAGCTAGGGGGACACTGTGTTCTGGTCAGAAGTGCTAAGCACCTGCATGCCAACAGAAGGTGCAAAGAACTAGGCTTCAACAAGCACTTTCTGATCCTCCTCAGACTCTAGAGCCACAAGGAGCCAGAGGTCATTTGGCCTTTGAGCTCTTTAGACAATTTATACCCACGGAAACTGCTGTGCACATGTCAGCAGATGCCCAAATGCCTGATCACGTCGCCTCCCACCTGAATGCTCCGATGGCTTGGCTTCACCTTTCAGATAAAGGCAAAGCCTCAGAAGGGCTGGGTAAGGTCCCAGAAGACCTTACCAGCCTATGCGACACCACATTCTTCCCCCAAAGTGCTGCAGCCCATGGCCTCCTCCAAGACCTTGAAACCCACCAAGCTTCCTGCCACATGCTGTTTAGGTAGCCCACCCCACTCCTCTACTCCCACCCCTCTATCATGTAGTGAACTGATTTAAAGCACAAGTTCCAGCTTGAAATCAGAGAAGGAGAGTCAGGTGAGTGTGATTACCTGATTCCCATGTGCTGTGCTCCCCAGACTCTAAGCCCCACTGTACCGGGACCTTGCCTATTTTGCCCTCCACTGGCTCCCCAGTGCCTGGTTCTTTCCTGGTTTCTCAGGAAAAACCAGCTGTTAAAGGTATATATATACATAACCCCAATAAATACAGAGCCATTCTGTCCAAAGTGCACCTCCTTGGGAGCCCATAACATGATTCTCCCTAAACCCTGGGACTGAGGAGCAATTTGAACATGGCCCAATCTTCTCATTTACAAATGAGGACACTGAGACGCAGCAGAGAGTTTTGCTCAGGTTCTCACAGTTAAAAAGTGGAGGAGCCCGGCCCTGCTTCTGAAAACAGCCCAGGGACAGCTCATAGCAAAGGATGACCAGTTTGGACACACCAGATCTATGCCAACCAGTTATTACTAGAGGAACATGGCCCACAGAGGCACCAGGTGCAAAGCAACAGGTCTCAAAAGATGATCCAGGGAACCGTGGGACCCTCAAGATCCTTTCAGGGGATCCAGGAGAACAAAACTACTTTTATCATAATACTAAGATGGAGTTTGACTTTTATACTCTCATCTGCTCACAAGAATATGGTGGAGTTTTCCAGAAGATACATGACATGTGATGACATCATCACTAACAGTGTGTTTGTGCATTATGTTTTCAAATGTCTCAATATTCACTTCTGAAGTGGTAAATGTGGGTAGATATGAGTCCCATAAACAAAAACTCTTTGGGATTCTCAATAAGTTTTAAGAATATAAAAGCGTCCTAAGATCAAAGAGTTTAGAGTTGTCAGTTTACAGTAATGGTGGGGTGGGTGGTACCTGGATTCAGATACATTGCAGAGGTTATTAGCAGCCCTCTGCCTACCCTCTCACCTCCGCCCCAGTCCCCAAGATGTTCTCATCTGATGGGGGAGCTTGACTGGAGAGACGTCTGAAAACACCAAGGACATCTTTGAGAGGCACCACCCCATCTGCCGGCCTAACTGGAAATCCTGTTAAGTGCTTCATTATGTTCATTTTCTCACTTGAATCTCACAGCAGTTCTAGCATGGAAGCGTGATGATCTCATCGTACAGACAGGAAACTAAACCTCTGAGAGGTTAAGTCACTGAGCCAATGTCACTCAGTGCCAAAGTCATGATTTGCATGTTGGTCTTTTTTATGCCAAAGCCTGGGAGTCTCCCCTTGTGCTAAGAATGGGAGACAAGGTTGAGGGTCCAGGCCACCCACCAACAAACAGCTACCGGGATAAAGGGGGTAAGAAAGCAAGCCACTCACGCAACTTCCAGGCTGTCTTGGTGACCACAGGGGTGGCCATCCTTCAGCTGGCTGGCACCTGAAGCTCCACCCACAACAGACTGTGCTTTCCTTGTGGGGTGGGGGTGGATCCCCCCCAGATCCACCAATCAAGTTGGCAGGGAGTTTCCACACATGCAGGCAGAGGGAATGCCTCGTCTCCAGACCACCTCGTGGTTTTAAATCATCCACAGCAGCACCCTGTGCATGCCTTTTGGGATCCTGGGTCATGGAATGTCAGGCTTGAGCCATCTCAGCTCAACACTGGGCTGGAATACAAACAGAGGTGATGGCTTGTTAGTAAACACTCGGGGGAAGCTCAGGAGGTCGCTGGGTTTACAGAACTGCAGCTGCAGCTCCCTGGATGACCAAGGCCACTTGATAAAAACAGACACCCACCAAAGACACCAGAAACAAGAGGTCCACTGCAAGCTGGGTTTGAGAATCTGGAGAGGGGCTATCTCAGGCAGGGTGACTGAAGCACAGAGAAAAAGAAGGTTCTCTCAGAGGCCAGGATGACGGGAGGAGGTTCTGTTCCAGGAGGCTGGCTGCCTGAAATGCAGCTGAAATGCTGCAGTGGGGCGGGGAAGAAAGACCACATGTCTGCAGTTCTGATAGATCTCAGAGAGTCAGTTTTGTCTGACGTATGGGAAGGGGGCGGAGTCAGAGACTAAGTTTAGGGGGCCACGAGAGGCACCCGAGAGACAGAGAGAGAGAGAGACAGAGAGAGACAGAGAGAGACAGAGAGAGAGACACAGAGAGAGAGAGAGAGAGAGAGAGAGAGAGAGACTTAAGTTTTCTCTAGGGAGAGTCTTGAAGAGGGCCCTGGGAGTCCAGTATGTATCAAGGGAACTACTCCAGGTCCCTGCCATTCCCAAGGACAGCGCTGGGAACTAGGCCTCCAGACTGGACATGAGTCGGTATGACTCTTAAGCATTAAAAGGCGACCTCATGGAGTCTCCTATCCGCTCCCCCAAGCCTTTCTCCTGGATTCCCCAGGTCTGCCTCTCTAGTTCTCCATTCTCTCCTTCTCCCTGCCGCCTATGTGTGCACATCCGGTCTCCAGGGCTCCCTAACTTGGCCCCTGCCTCGCCAGACCCTCTTAAGTCCCCCCCTTTCTCTCTGCTATCAGTATCCCCATTCATTCACTCTCCTGCTTCAAGAGTCCCCATTCATCCCCCCTCCTCCTGCAGACCCCCCGCTCTCCTTCCGGCCTCTCAGGATTTTCCCCTTGGGCCTCCACACCGGTCTCGCCCCTCCCGAAGCTGGAAATGGTCCCTCGGCCTTGCCTAACCCTCCCACTCCTCTCAGTACTGGCTCCGGCCCCCCTCTGCCCAGGGCCTTCTCCGTCGCATCCCGGCGTGGCCCCGCCTGGCTCGGCCCAGCCCAGGGCTCAACCTCCCCTCGCCGCCTCGCCCCTTCGCCCCCTCGCCCACTCCACCTGCAGCTGCGGTTCGGCAGGCCGAGGCTCCGCTCCAGGCGCGACCCCCACTTGCCTCCATCCCCTGGCCTGATTGGCCGCTGCTTGACAACCGACCCTCACAACAAAACCTCCGGCTCAGAGCCCCTCCTTCCTCACCCCCAGCACCAATCAGCCGCCGCGAGCACTCCACCGCCCTTCGGGTATGACCAATAGAAGCAGGCGCTTCTGCCGCCTCTCCTAAGTCCCCGCCCTCTTTTCCTGAATTGGACTAATCACGAGGAAGGAGAGTTCAAGAGCCGCCCCTAGGCCTCTAGTGAACCAATGCGAGCTGCCGTTTTCTTGGTTCCGCCTCCGCCTCAAGCTTTCCCTTTCCTCCCCTTTCCGTCTCTCACGAAAACTAGTTTGCACTTAATTTTTTTTCGAAACGCCCTCCAAGGGCGGTTGCACCAATCGCTTTAGCAACCGTCCAAAATTAACCAATCAGCAACCGTATTATTGGAAAACCAATTTCAGGATAGCCAACAGGAAGGGGACATCAAGAGCAGCGTGAAGCCGCGGACCTTCCATCTTGGATTGGGGTAAAACGGCGATCTAGGTTTTAGAAAAGGCAGAGGAACCAGAGATCGAATTGCCAACATCCCCTGGATCATCGAAAAAGCAAGAGAGTTCCAGACAAACATCTATTTCTGCTTTATCGACTATGCCAAAGCCTTTGACTGTGTGGATCACAATCAGATCAGATCAGTCGCTCAGTCGTGTCCGACTCTTGGCGACCCCATGAATCGCAGCACGCCAAGCCTCCCTGTCCATTACCAGCTCCCGGAGTTCACTCAGACTCATGTCCATCGAGTCAGTGATGCCATCCAGCCATCTCATCCTCTGTCGTCCCCTTCTCCTCCTGCCCCCAATCCCTCCCAGCATCAGAGTCTTTTCCAAAGAGTCAACTCTTCGCATGAGGTGGCCAAAGTACTGGAGTTTCAGCTTTAGCATCATTCCTTCCAAAGAAATCCCAGGGCTGATCTCCTTCAGAATGGACTGGTTGGATCTCCTTGCAGTCCAAGGGACTCTCAAGAGTCTTCTCCAACATCATAGTTCAAAAGCATCAATTCTTTGGTGCTCAGCCTTCTTCACAGTCCAACTCTCACATCCATACATGACCACAGGAAAAACCATAGCCTTGACTAGACGAACCTTTGCTGGCAAAGTAATGTCTCTGCTTTTGAACATGCTATCTAGGTTGGTCATAACTTTCCTTCCAAGGAGTAAGCGTCTTTTAATTTCATGGCTGCAGTCACCATCTGCAGTGATTTTGGATCACAATAAACTGTGGAAAATTCTGAAAGAGAGGGGAATACCAGACCGCCTGTCCTGTCTCTTGAGAAACCTATATGCAGGTGAGGAAGCAACAGTTAGAACTGGACATGGAACAACAGCCTGGTTCCAAATAGGAAAAGGAGTACGTCAAGGCTGTATATTGTCACCATGCTTATTTAACTTCTGTGCAGAGTACATCATGAGAAACGCTGGACTGGAAGAATCAGATTGCCAGGAGAAATATCAATAACCTCAGATATGCAGATGACACCACCCTTATGGCAGAAAGTGAAGAGGAACCAAAAAGCCTCTTGATGACCGTGAAAGAGGAGAGTGACAAAGTTGGCTTAAAGCTCAACATTCAGAAAACGAAGATCATGGCATCTGGTCCCATCACATCATGGGAAATAGATGGGGAAACAGTGGAAACAGTGTCAGACTTTATTTTTGGGGGCTCCAAAATCACTGCAGGTGGTGATTGCAGCCATGAAATTAAAAGACGCTTACTCCTTGGAA
The DNA here is from genome assembly GCF_003369695.1 of Bos indicus x Bos taurus. Lineage (NCBI taxonomy): Eukaryota > Metazoa > Chordata > Mammalia > Artiodactyla > Bovidae > Bos > Bos indicus x Bos taurus. Next base: position 40,130,881 of record NC_040093.1, read on the forward strand.
GGAAAGTTATGACCAACCTAGATAGCATATTCAAAAGCAGAGACATTACTTTGCCAACAAAGGTCCATCTAGTCAAGGCTATGGTTTTTCCAGTAGTCATGTATGGATGTGAGAGTTGGACTGTGAAGAAAGCTGGGCACCAAGAATTGATGCTTTTGAACTGTGGTGTTGGAGAAGACTCTTGAGAGTCCCTTGGACTGCAAGGAGATCCAACCAGTCCATTCTAAAGGAGATCAGTCCTGGGTGTTCTTTGGAAGGACTGATGCTAAAGCTGAAACTCCGGTACTTTGGCTACCTCATGTGAAGAGTTGACTCATTGGAAAAGACTCTGATGCTGGGAGGGATTGGGGGCAGGAGGAGAAGGGGACGACAGAGGATGAGATAGATGGCTGGATGGCATCACTGACTGGATGGACGTGAGTTTGAGTGAATTCCAGGAGTTGGTGATGGACAAGGAGGCCTGGCGTGCTGCAATTCATGGGATTGCAAAGAGTTGTACACGACTGAGCGACTGAACTGAACTGAGGCACTGGTCAGCACTTTACCGAAACTGCTGTTTTTTTCTTTTTCCTCGGGTTCGGTGCTGGCGTGCTCTGAGAACTTTGTCCCTCTTCTCTGGCTTGGACCCCAGCTTGAATCCCACACAGGAGGCTTAGAGGGAAACGGAGTCTGATTCCGGGTCCAAGTCAGTCTTGGAGTCCGGGAGTGCTACCCCCACGGCCTCGATTAATGGATGAGTGCACTGCAGCTTGAGGGGGACCACCAATTTGGATTTGGAACCCGATAAAGGCCGACTTCATTTGGGACTCGGGTGGGGTGGGCTTTGGGAAGGGCCACTACCCACAGAAGTTGGAGGAGCAGAGGCAGGGGTCACACACACGTCTTGAGAGAAAGCCACTGGGATATTGTTTAAAGGGATATAATGCTTATGAAGTCAGAGCCGGGGTTAAGGCTGAGACAGCCATGAAACTCTGGATACGGTACATTTCAGAGCTTCCAGTTTCTCGTCTGAAAAATGAGGGTCTTGCACCCCCACCATGGCCGGGGTGGCCCAGCTCACAAAGTGGGAATGGCAAGCCTAAGGTGTGTGCGCCAGAACTTGGGTTCTCAACGCTAGACTGCAAGTGACTGAATTCCACCGACTCTTCTTATCAGCCACTAATTAGCCATGTGTGGAATGGGGATGCAGTTGCTGTATTAAATAAGATAAGGCTGTAAAGGTGGTCCCAGGCCACAGATAAAGAAGGGAAGGAGAAAAAGGCTGCTGCTGGAGTCTGTGAAACATGAGGTACACGTGGCAAATGGCAAGTGTTTATTTACAGGTAAATTAGGCAAAGCAGGAAGGTAGTGTGCCTGAGTGGATGGTCATTAGCTGAGCATAGGGAACACAAGGGCCAGGCTTTGGGGGAGGTTTCTTTCTCTGGCAGCTTTGCTGAGGCCTCAGGAGGGACTCAGAGGACCACAGGTGTAGGGGGTGAAGAGCATCAAACAAAGACTTTAAGTAACTCCACCAGGCGTGGGTCCTTGTAGAGCTTTTCCTCCAGAGCCAAGTACTTCAGTGGGGCCAGCTCCTTGTGTCTGAAATTACAAGTAGGGGTTACAAAGCTGGTACTCTGAGACTTCCCTGGTGGCCCAGTGATTAAGAATCCTTCTTCCATTGCAGGGGACATGGGTTCAATCTCTGGTCAGGGAACTCAGACCCCACGTGCTGCAGGGCAGTTAAGCCTGCGTGCCACAACTGGAGAAGCCTATGCACCGCAATGAGGACTCAGCACAACCAAAAAAACAAAAGCTGGTGCTCCAACATCCTTGTGGGTCCTCTCGGCTCCCCCTACCCCTGCCTCCTCACCGACTGAGCCGCTGCTCCAGGATACGGATGCGGAACATGGCCTGAGAGCAGTAACTCAGGTATAAGTCTTCATCCTCAGGCGTCAGGGTCACCTGATTCTCCTGATACCACTGCTGCTTCTTCTGCAGCTCTTGAGTCTCCTGTGGGCACGGGGAAGGAGAGCAGGAGGGCTGACCCAGACAGCCCCACAAGGTCAGCCCCGTCACCCCTTCTCCTAGAAGCCAGAGAAGCAGAGGCAGAAAACCTGGGGCCTTGTTTAGAGGCATATATGGCTACAAGGACTTCCCAGGTGGCTCAGTGGTAAAGAATCAGCCTGCCAGTAGAGGAGACGAGGGTTAGACCCCTGACTGGCGAAGATCCCTTGGAGAAGGAAATGGCAACCCACTCTAGTATTCTTGCCTGGGAAATCCCATGGACAGAGGACCCTGGTGGGCTACACAGTCCATGGGGTCAGAAAGAATCGGACACAACTTAGCGACTAAACAACAACATGTCCACAAGGTTAGAGCAGGAGTCAGGACTGAGAGCCACGTGACTCTGGTCAAAGTACATTTTCAGAGCTTCCAATCTGTCGTCTGCAAAATGAGGGTCATTGCACCCACCCCACCCCCACCACCATAGAGCTGTTTGGGAAGATTAAATAAGATAATGCAGGGGAACTACATGGGTGTACCTGACCAACAGACATGAGTCAAAAACTATAGGAGTTGTTATAATGCTCCAGCCAGCCAGCCAGCCACACCTCCATCCCTCTGTTCACTCATCCACCCCTCCATCCACCCTTCCACCCAATAAACAAGGATGAGGAAGGACAGCTTGGTCCTTTGGACACACCAGGCACTGGCCTCCTCCCCCTCTGCCCGATAGTCCCTCACAATCTAAGAGATGGTGAGCCAACAGCCCTGGGCTGGTTTTGCGGTGGAGGATGCCGAGGTCCCCACCCCTGCCAGGGCCCTGGCTGCACCTTTTCAAAGCGGGCCTGGATGAGGTTGGCTTTGTCAATGAGCCGCTGCTTGAAGTCATTGAGGCACTCATCCTTGAGGCGCACGGCCTGCCAGCGCGTGAGCTTCTCCCCAGGTGGGAGCTGGGCCAGGAACGGGGCCAGGTAGTCCAGCTGGGCCTCCACCTGTCGCAGGTGCTCCTCGTGTAGCACGCGCTCCTGTAAGAGGGGGCCGGGGGTTGGCTGGACCAGCAGGGGCCGCAGACATCCCCCAACCAGCTCTATCGAGATGTGATCACATAGAACTGGACCTCAAACCCTCTGTGCTTGAGGCCTCAGAGGGCTCTGCGCTGTCTCCTGAGATCATGGTTATTGGTGACGGCCAACTCTGGTGTCTGTGAGTTCACACGTCTCCACTCGAGCCTCAGTACATACCTATCACTCAGCAGATGCTCGCTCGATAAATGGTAATAAAGCATGGTTGTTAATGACGTTAAAAACTGCTGGTGAGTCCCTTTTTTCCCTTCCACCCTGGGGCCTTCTTTATGTGCTGTGTTGGCCGCCAGAGCCCAGTGAAGCTAGAGATGTGGGGGCAGACATCCCTACCTCTGGGGGTCTGAGAACCAGACCTCAGGTGCCCAGTCCTGTCTTGCCAACCTCATCTATTTTTTTTTTTTTTTTAGAAATCTCCACTTGGTTGGTAAAGGGGATTTAGAAGCTTGCCTCAAAAAAACCAAGCTGGGTCTTGCAACCAGAGTGGGTAATGTGAAGGTATGTGCAGGGGCCAGAGAACTCAGGCCCGTGGCCAGAGTCCGCTCACTGGTGCTACCAGCCCAGGTCACAACCTCCAGGGAAGCCCCCAAGTGGAGGTCTTGGCTTGGCCATAGCTCCTGGAGGTGGTGTGGGGGGACCTGGCCTGTATCCTAAGCATGTGTTGGGGCGTGATCCAGGGAAATGGTCAGCTCACAGCAAAGATGACCACCACGGTGTCAATAACTTCATCACCTCTAAAGGGCTTCTCCCCAGAATCCCTATCAACCTCAGCACCCTGGAGGTGGGGGGGGGCCGGGGGAGTGGGTGGGGGAGGGGTCGGGGGGAAGCCAAGGAGCAGGGCTCACCATGGCCTCCCGGTACTCCTTGCTCTTCTCATTGCGCTTGGTGTCATAGATGGAGATGGTCAGCGTGTGTGCCTCCTCCTCCTCCTCCCGAAGCTTCAGGATCTCCAGCACCTGAGTTGGGAAGTGGGGGCAGACATGGTTAAACACCCCCCACCCCTGCTACCTGCCATCTGCTTACTCTCCCGCAGAACACCCGACCTCCAGCTCCGACTCCCAGGCCTGATGTCTGGACAACTTCTCCTCATTCTTCAGCTTCATCATGGCCTCGTACTGGTAGAGAAGCTTCTTAGTGTGCTCCATCGGCTCCACCTGGAACAACCGCCACATTTACTTGGAGAAGCAGCAGCAACGGCTGGGGTTGTGGGCAGATTCTGGAGCCAGATCTCCTGGGTTCAAATCTTTCCCTGCCATTTTCTAGCTGTGTGACCTCCAGCCAGTTGCTTCACCTCTCTCAAACTGTTGCATCTCTAAAAGCACAACTAGCAACAGAAGAGAAACTGGAGACTCAGAGGGGCCAAGGAATGTGCCAGCAAAGTCAGGACTGGAACTAGGAAAGCCAGCCCTGTGGAGGTGCTGAGATCTGTCACAGCCTTGGTCGCAGGATGGAAAAGGAGACGATTTTCAGAGGAGCTCAAAGAGTATTATTCCCAGATGGGAGGTCTTGATTTTCCCAGGGGCGAAGATGAATTTCCAGGCGGGGTACCAGGGCCTTCCACCCCAGGGCTCTCTCTTCACTCCACCCCATCCTGCCCCTGCCCACCAGACTCCCAAGCCCACCTCGAAGCTGATACACATGTCGGGGGTCATGATGATCTTGTTGCCCTTGCTGTCCACCTCCGTGCGCCGCAGGAACTCGCGCTTGTTGGCCGTGATGTGGTCGGAGCGGCAGTGGTAGCGCAGCTGAATGCGCTCCTCAGCGATCAGAAACACTCGCTCGGCCACGTCCTCGTCCGCAGGCTTTGCAGGGTTGCGGAAGAATCTCTCTGTGATTTTCTGGGACACCAAAACATGCGGAGGAGGCAGGGTGGAAAAGGGGGACTTCGGTGCTTGCCCTGAGGACAGGCGCAAAGGACCCTCAGGGACGCTGGGGTCTGGGGTTATTTGGGGGGTGGGGGTTTATGTAGAACAGCCCCTCCCAGCTAGACAGTGGCTCTCAAGGCCCCAGGGGTTCTCAGTGCCCGGTGCTCCAGCCCTGTGTGGTGCGCCATTTCTTCTCTAGCTCCTTCTGCCAGACTCTGCTTGCCCACCTCCAGAGATGGGGAGCTCACCACCTCTCCAGGCAGCCTGCTCTATCACTTGACAATGCTTACTGCTAAAAAGAGCTTCTTTGGTGTGCAGAAGTTAAATATAGGTGCAAAATAACTTGTGATGATATGGAGGAAAAAGCTACACAATTTAAGGGAAGAGAGTGATACAGGAATTCTACATGCATGCACACACCCACATCTTTGAAAAGACTCTCAAAATCTAATCTATTAATATGTGATAATAGCTGAGAGATGGCATTCTGAGATTTTTTTTACTTTTTATAATTTTACATATTTTCCAAGTGTTTAGTCAAGAGCGCGTATACCCACACAGGGACATAATACCTCGGTGGCCCAGTGGCTGACGTCTGGCATCAGACAGACCCGAGATGGTAAAAAAGGAAAGGTCACTCAGTAAAGAAGGCTCCCCGGAGTCGGGGCTCCTCCCCTTCAGGGTAACCTTGGCCCACCAGAGTAGGCAGGCACCCCATCCCCAAGTCCAGCAAGTACTTACCACCATGGGCCGGGGGTTTGACTCTGCGCTGTTCAAAGCCAGCTTCTTCATCCGGGGCCCGAAATTGACATGGCGGTAGGAGAGGAAGTCCGGCCGACCTTGGTAGTGCTCTGTCATCGTCTTGGGCGTCTCCTCCCGCTTGATCAGGCCGTCCACGCGGGCCGTTTCATAAAACTCCATGACACGGTCCATCTCAGGTTGCATGGACTTGTACGAGTGCACTGCGGGGTAGGTGGGGGCCGGGTGACGCCTAGGTGAGCACCCGGAGCCCCTGGCTTCATAACCCGACCCCAGGCCTTGGGGAGAAGCCTCATGTGTGATGTCACCAATGCCCTAGAGCTAGGTGTTTAGGCTGCTTCCAGCTTTTTTGTTATTATAATCAACACCGTGATGAACATCTGTTTGATGTATGTTTTCTTCTTGCCTGCTATTTGTGCAACAGAACTGCTGGTCAAAAAACGTACATAATTGAAAGCTATCATTGATTATTTTGCCCAACCGCTCCCCAGAAAAGTTGTGCCAATTTGCTGTCCTACCAGGAATGAAGGGGAGTCTCTTGCTTACACGTGGTAGGGCCATTTTTTCATTTTTGCCAACTGAAGGGTTGTAGGTTGGTCCCTTATTGATTTTCTTTCTTTCTTTCCCCTTCCCTTCCCTTCCCTCCCCTCCCCTTCCTGTCTCAACCAAGTGAGATTGGTCCTGTTTTTAGATGTGTATTGCGCCTATGTTTTTCTTTTGTGAATTCTTGGATTGGGTTGTTAATTCTCTCCCAGGATATGTCCTTCCCTGCTTCCCAGTCTCCTGGGCTTGCCACCACATGCTCACTGCCACACTTCGGCCCCCTGCATTGCCCTTGTGGGGGTGCTTGTTGGTTTTCTTGTAGGCATCCTAACCCCTGTAAACGTGGCCCGAATGGGTACCTGATCCCAACCACAGCATGGGCTGCAGCCCTGCTTTACCTTTCCTGGAGGAACACTTGTCACATTTCCTTAGATTTTCTGTGCTTCCTCTGACCTCCCACACATCTGCTTTGCTTGGGGAGGCAGGGGCTATTTCGGTTGCTTGCCACCCAAGAACCCTGGCAATAAGGATGCTGGTTCCTCCCACCACGCATCAGCTGCCGTGGAGGCTGCTCTAAGGAGCACATGAGGCCCCCACCCTGGGCTCCCACCCTGGCCTAGTCACGGGGTCCACGCACCGCGCAGCGCCTGGGGGTGGCCCGGCTTGAAGTAGTCGACATTCAAGCCCGTGATCTTGTTTATGTGCTTTAGCTCCAACATGTCCTCCCTATTCTGGTACCACTCCTTCATCTCCAAAGTCTTGGTACCTGTGGGGCCCGATCGGTGTCTGAAGCAGCCAGGCCAGATCCCCCAGCTGCTGTCCCACCACTCCCAGCACACAGAGCACACCAGCAGGGCCCACACTCACACGGATAGGGGTGGTGACATGACCAAGGTCACATAACATGTCAGGGATCCAGCTCTTCTGCCCCCTCCCCCCCAGCCCCGCAGCTAGAGCTGCCCCCTTACACTCCAGGTCCTCGTAGGTGGTGAGGCGGCACACGAGACCATTGTTGTTGAGGTACGGGGCCCACTTCTCCAGCTTCGCCCTCTTGTACTGTATCACCTTCTTCCCGTTTGGGCAGCGGGTCTCGAACGCTGAGGACACAGAGTGGGCTGGGGTCCTTCCTCCCCAGACTGGGGGAAGGGAAGGCCAGCCTCACCAGCCACTCTTCAGCCTCTGTTCACTGTGCTGTTTGCTCAGCTCCTCCAGCCCCCAAGCCCACTCCAGGGAGGCAGAGGGGACAAGTCACCAGGGTGGCTCCTGCCCTGGAGGACATCTCAGCTTGAGCCTGACCACACCGCACTCTTCCAGACCTCAGCTGGAAACACCATCCCCTCCTGCCCTTACTGTGCTGACTTCTTCCGACCCCTTAAAACTTAGCTTAGATGAGCCTTCCTCCCAGAAGCCCTTTCTGCCCACCCACTCCCCAGCCTCCAACCCCCGGGTTCCCATGACACCCTCTCCAGCCCTTCCCGCCCTGATGGGACAGCCTAGGTCCTCCCCATGGGTCCAGCCACTCCCAGATGGAAATCTCAGCAATCAGCAGAGGTTGGCATGGGGCACAAGCATGCCCTGCCCCCCTGCTTTCCCTGCCCGCCCTGGGTACTGTGCGTAGTCTCCTCCTGGCAGAGTGGGCTGAGGGAGGGGAACAGCTGTGTCCCGGTCCCCAGTCCTCCAGCACCTGCCACACTCCATCTCTCTGGGTCTGGTAACTGAGCCCTGTCCTGTGTGCCAGACTAGGGTCAGGCCCCCGGCCGCAGAGCTGAGCGTGTATGGTGGGAAGGAAGAGATGAAGAGGGTGCAGCAGGAAACATGGGGCCGGGGTTTGGAAATGAGGGGCCGAGGCAGCCTCTGCAGGCATCCCGCCGCCACAGATGCCCCCAAAGGTCCAGAGACGCTGTACCTTCGGGGGAGATCTCAATCTGCTCCACCCACGAGGGCGGCATGTCGAAGCTCTTATCCTCATCCTCCTTGCCCTGTTGGGAGAGGTGGGGGTGGGGTGGGTAGTTCTGATCAGGACTGGGCCTTCTGATCAGGGCTGACTTACAGGCAGGTCGGAGCTACTCTCTCACCCCCCAGGGCCAAGCCCTCCAAGGTGGCTTGTCAGCTTCCCCAGCGGTGCTGGAGATCTGACCTGGTGTGACCTGAGACAGAGGGGAGGAGGAGGAGCAGCTCTACCCCTCTACCCACCTGGTACCTTGCGAGGACAGCCACGCCCTGTCCCATATGAACCCCACCCCTCCCCACTTCCCGCAGATGCAGGAGACAAAGCCACAGGCCTTTGGTTAAAAGAGGGGCTTCTGGAGTCTCCATCCAATACCAGCTCAGGTAAAGTCCCTTAACGGCTCTGAGTCTCAGTTTTCTAACTGCTTGGGAGGATTGACTGATAAATGCACATAAGGGTTTGGGACACTGCCTGGTTGCCCTTATTGTTTTTCTTTCTCTCTGAGCCTAGTTTCCCCATCTGGCAAATAAGGCCTAGTCTAGACAAATGAACTCTCTGATGATACCGAAGGCCACAGCTAGCAGGAGAAGATTTCCCACGTTCACTGCACTCGTGAGGCCTTTCTCCGCTGTGACTTCTCTGATGACAAAGAAGGCTCAAACTGCTAATAAAACATTTTCTACAGTCACTGCACTTATAAGGCCTTTCTTCAGTGTGAACTCTCTGATGACTGAGAAGGCTCATCCTAGCAATAAAAGATTTCCCACGTTCACTGCACTCATAAAGCCTTTCTCCACTGTGAATTCTCTGATGATTCCAAAGGCCAGAGTTAGCAGTAAAAGATTTCCCACATTCACTGCACTTATAAGACTTTTCTCCAGTGTGGATTTTCCTACCAGAACTGAGGAGGTGCATTTGATTAAAGGAGGTCCCATAGTCACTGCCCTTATATGGCACTTCCCTGCTGTGAACTTTCTGATGATAACAAATGTCAGCCAGAGTTATAAAAGATTTTCCACATACATTACAGGCATAAGGGCTTTCTCCTGTGTGAATTCTCTGATGTCTATGGAAATTGGAGTTGTTGATAAAATATTTCCCACATTCACTGCACGTAGAAGGCCTTTCTCCAGTGTGAATTCTTTGATAGAAAGAGGATTTATGGGTAAAACATTTTTCACATTGAATGCATTCACTTATAAGGCCTTTCTCCAGTATGACTTCTCTGCTGTTCAATTTAAAAACAATACAAATGAATACACATGCAAAACAGAAACAAACTCAGATTTAAGGGCTTCACTGGTGGCTCACTGATAAAGAACCTGCCTGCCAATGCAGGAGATGTGGGTTCGATCCTGGGTCAGGATGATCCCCTGGAGGAGGACATGGCAACCCACTCCAGTATTCTTGCCTGGAGAATCGCATGGACAGAGGACCCTAGCAGGCTACAGTCCATGGGGTTGCAAAGAGTCGGACATGACTTAGCAACTACATTGGACAAATGATCTTCAGGTTAGGTAACCACAGAAACTTGCATAAGATTTTCTCGGTTTGAAACTTCTCCATGAATAGATACATGCAAATGCATGGCTGAGTCCCTTTGCTGTCCACCTGAAACTATCACAATGTTGTTAATCGTCTATACTTCAATATAAAATAAAAAATTCAAAAAAGAAAACTCTTCTTGCCAAATTGCTCAGATGTCTGACATCCGCTTGGCTTGTCTGTTCTCATTTTGAGGCCAGCAGGAGGCGCCAGTGGTCCAGGATTTACTGCACAGTAGAGGAGGCTCTCTGGTCTCCAGGGAGAAGAGGCTGAGAACACTCAACACCATTTCCAGGTGGGTCTACACGTCTTTCCAAACACATCACACTGGTGGTCTCACTTGTCCTCATGCAGCCCCAGGAGGCCGAACAGAACTGCCTTTGAGAACCCAGACTTGGGAGCCGGACAGTCAAATCCCAAGTCAAATCCCAGCTGTCACTTATTGGCTGTGTAACTTTGGGTCATTTATTTCACCCCTCTGTGTGTAAGCCTTCCTGTCAGTAAAATGGGGCAATAATAATCATGGGTGACAATACTAGTACCCATCACACCGGGTAGCTGCGAAGATATTGGCAAGTTAAATACCTTCTGGCACTTAGAAGGGCTTCCCTGGTGGCTTAGATGATAAAGAATCTGCCTGCAATGCAGGAGACCCAGGTTCGATCTCTAGGTCGGGAAGATCCCAACCCACTCCAGTATTCTTGTCTGGAAAATCCTGTGGACAGAGAAGTCTGGAGGGCTACAGCCCATGGGGTGGCAGAATCAGGCATGACTGAGCCGCTTCACAGCACTTAGAAAGGGCCATGTGAGTGTTACCTGGGGGCTGAATTGTATCCCCCCAAAACTCATATGTCCTAGAACCCAGAACCCCAGAATGTGACTATATTTGGAGACAGGATCTTTAAAGAGGTATCGAAGTTAAACTGAGGTCATTCAGTTGAGCCCTAATCCAATACTACTGGTGTCCTTATAGGGAGAAATTAGGACACAGACGCACACAGAGGAAAGAGTGTGAGGACCCGGGGGTGGGCACCCCTAAGGAGAATCCAACCCTGCTGACAGCTCGACTTCCAGTCTTCAGGGCTGTGAGAAAAGAAATTTCTACTGTTTAAGCCACCCAGTCTGAGTTACGGCAACTTTAGCAAACGAATACCCCAGTTATTACTACCGTGATGTAACTGACCCCATTCCCCCATTTTACATGCAGATGATGAAACTGAAGTTTCCAACAGTTAGGAAGTTTGCTCAAGATGTCGGAACCAGTGGCGAAGGCATCTGGGCCTCTGACTTCCACTCACAGGGCCTCATGCAGACCTGCCTGGATTGCCCCCGAGTAGGAGATCAGAGATGACCAGGCCAATGACCTTCAGAAGGGCTGATAGGAGGGACAAACAAGGTCTGGAAGCGTGTGTGGAGAATCATGGCGATCATGCAGGAGAGGCCTGGATGTGAGGGATGGTTCTGGGGCTTGAAAGGGATGGGTTGTGGAGAGGGTCTTATTGCCCTACTCCAAAGGGCAGGGCAACCCCTGAACAGGAAGTGGGCTGTGTGTGTGTGTATAGAGGGGGCCAAGTGGGGGATGGGCAGGAGGCCTGAATGCACATCCCAGACTTTCCCTGCACCATTTGGGGGTCCCGGGCAGGTTGCTGGACCTGTCTGGGCCACAGTCTGCCCATCTGTAAAACAAGGGCATGGTCCAGGCCCTTCTGCTTCAAGGAATCTATAAGTGGTCTATCTGAACTGCCCCGCCCTAGACACATATCTGTGGGGGAAGTGTGTCAGGCTGGCCTGAAGCAAGACAGGGTGTCAAGTCCCCCCACTCCATGGAGGCTCACCAGGTTTTCCACGTCGTCATCATCATTCATCCCCTCATCCTCCTCCTCAGTCAGGGACAGGAAAGGCTTGTCGGTGCCCAAGAGCAGGTACTCCCACCTCACGGGGTCTCCCAGGTCGAAGACCAAATCCTGATGGAGAACGGGGTCGCTGAGCACACCCCACAGCCAGTGTACCCCCCTCCTACTCTAAAGGGGCAGGGAGAGGGGCGGGGAACAGCCAAGCCCAGGGTGAGAAGAAACCCAGCTGGGTCTCAAAGGGGCCAGAATGTGGCTCCAGGCTGCCTCTGAGAGTCCTCGCCCGCCCTCCTCATCCCCACAGGGGGACGGAGGCCCTGAGGGGGCTGGGACTCCCTTCCTGTGTTGGTCTCTGGGTGAGAGACTCGGAGACTCTCTGGCCTGGGATAGGCCTGAATGTGGAGCTCATTTGGCATTGTCCTTACAGGAAGAGATGAGGTGTCACTATATGGCAAAGACCGGTTCAAGGACAGAACATTATCCACACTCCCAGAAAGTCCCCTGGTATCCAGTTACCACCTCCCTCCAAACATGTGCACATATTTTTTAACTTCTATAAATGACACTGAGGTTTTGGGTTTTGTTTTGGCTGCACTGGGTCTTCATTGCCCCAGGGCATATGGGATTTTAGTTTCCCCATCAGAGATCGACCCTGCATCCCTTGCATTTGGAAGGGATTCTCAACCATGGGACCACCAGGGAAGTCCTGGCACTGAGTTTTTATACATAAATATGTATGGAAGTTCATTGAGCTGGACGTGTAGGATAAGTGCATTTTTCTGCATGTGTATTGCACTTCAAAATCAATTGAACTAACAATCCACATTTTATAAGGATACAGAAACTAACAGAGTGACAATAATCATACTGGAATGATTATGTATGGGTAAAGCAGTAGGCCCTGGGTACTCCAGGGAAAGCTCAAAGCCCTCTTGGCTGGTGGCCAGCTCTCCCCACTGGTCACACCCACCCTCCCCCACTGTGCCTGCCACACCTGCCCAGGCCCGCCCAGCACCTTGCAGCAGTTCCAGCAATCCTGCATGTTGACCCAGTAGTTCTTGTGGTTCCAAAGGCTCTCAATTCCCAGGAAGTGATCGTCCTGGGTGCTGTAGCTGCGTGCAGTGAATGGGTCAATGAAAAAACTCTCAGGCACCTCACGTTTCCCCGACAACACCAGGACCCAGGAATGCACACGAAGTCCGTGCAGGGGGTCGGTCTTTGCATTCTCCTGCTCCTGCACGGGAAAGGTGGGTGACCTCGAGGCAAATGGATGGGAAGGGGATCATCAGGGGTACAAACATCTCCCTGGGGCTGAGGAACTGGCAAAATAATCGAATTTTGATCCACACTGCATCTCTGGTTGACTTCGTGACCTTGAGGACATCACCCCACTTCTGAACCTGTTTGCTTATACATAAAATGGGAGGATCTAGCTCGATCTGTGGTTTATAAACTTGACCTTTTGGAGCTCTAGGGTATCTGGGATTTATTGGCTTTCTGTGTTGTGATTCTGGGTGAGATTTCATCCAAAGAAAGATAGGGGGACACCATATGGCTTCCCTATCTGCACCCCTCTGGAAAAAGGGTCACTGTGCCATGTTCATTATTGCATCACCAGGGTCTACTGCATCCCACAGTAGACCCTCAATAAATACTATATGGAAGGAAAGACAAGAAGGGAGGGAAGCAAAGTAGATGAAAGGGATGATGAGAGTGTGGGTGGATAGGAGGAGAGATTGAAGGATGGTGGGAGGGTGATGGGCGGGTGGTGGGAGGGTGGTGGGAGGGTGATGGGAGGGTTTTGGAAGGATGGTGGGAGGGTGGTGGGAGGATGGTGGGAGGGTGGTGGGCGGGTGGTGGGAGGGTTTTGGAAGGGTGGTGGGCGGGTGTGGGAGGGTGATGGGCGGGTGGTGGGCAGGTTTTGGAAGGGTGGTGGGTGGGTGGTGGGCAGGTGGTGGGCAGGTGGTGGGCAGGTTTTGGAAGGGTGGTGGGAGGGTGGTGGGAGGGTGATGGGAGGGTGGTGGGAGGGTTTTGCAAGGGTGGTGGGAGGGTTTTGAGAAGGTAGCGGGCGGGTGTGGGAGGGTGATGGGAGGGTGGTGGGAGGGTTTTGGGAAGGTGGTGGGAGGGTTTTGGGAGGGTGGTGGGCGGGAGGTGGGAGGATGGTGGGACAGTTTTGGGAGGGTGGTGGGCGGGTGGTGGGAGAGTTTTGGGAGGGTGGTGGGAGGGTTTTTCGAGGATGGTGGGAGGGTGGTTGAGGGTGGTGGGAAGGTGGATGTAGGATGGATGTAGAGTGTATGCAGGTATATCTTCAGTGAGCTCCTGGTCTGGATCAAGGAGGACACCAGAACTGCACAGCACACAATGAATTGGCCCAGGCAGCACAGCTCTGTAGTATTAGCATCTGGCTGACCACCACTGGGATGGAGGTGGGGTTTTTGGAAGAGGGAGGAGGGGATTTGAACCTGGAGGCCATAAACACATGGCCTGTGGCCTGCGTCTTTTTCCCCATTCCAAGCAGCCCCTTCTCTGGAGCTGAGTTCATGACTTGAGGGCTGAGGATGGTGGACCCACCAAGAGGCGTGCCTCCTCCTGCTTCCGCCGATTCTCCTCCTCAGCCTTGATCGCCTCCTGCCTCTTCATCTCCTGTTCCTGCTCAAACCTGCTGGTCAGGTCCCTGGGAGGTTTGATGGCGTACTTCTTAGGGGGTGCCTTTTCCTCCTCCTTGACACTCTGTCACGAGACGAGAGGAAAAGGATTGGCAGCCACCCACACTCTTGCTCCTGGAGTCTGCAGGTTCTCTGACCCCAAACACAGAAAGAGCCTCAGCTCCAGACCTGTGACTGTGGGTATGTCCTCCCATTTCCCTAACTGTAGCATCTTCTGCAAAATTCAGTGAGAACCTTTTCCCCAGGCTTGATCTGTCAAATGCAGACAGGACAATGTCTGTATGAGTTGCCCATCCAGGCCGGAGCTCAGGAGGTGTGACTTCTGTTCTTCATCCCCCATGGCCTAGACTAGCTATGATCTGGATCTGATTTAGAAAGTGGGGAAAATTGTCGAGAATCAGATTTTCAGGTTTTACCACTGCAGGGCTTCACATGTTGACTTGAAGTGAGAGTTTCCTGGGCTCGGAAAAAGAACAAAGCCTCTGTATGTGTGTGTGTGTGTGTGTGTGTGCGTGCGCGCGCACGTGCACATGAGCGTGTGTACACAAATGTGTGCTAGGTGGCCAGAAAATGTCCAGGAAAAGACACCACAGAAGCTGCAGAATGGGGACCTGGTATGAGGGAGAAATAGCGAATCTCCACCATTCATAGTCAGACAGACTGGGCCTCAGCCCCCAGGGACCCATTTACCAGCTGTGTGACTTTGGTCACAAAAGCTATTTCATCTCAACACACTCACATGTAAAACACAAGAGCAATCATTCCTACCACGCAGTGCTCTTGAGAGGAGCAACCAAGTCAAGAAACATGTAAGTGGTTTATAGACCGGAATGTTCTCAGCACCCATTAGCTATTGATATCAATTTCATAATTAAAATTTTGGCTGAGCTAAGAGGCCTGTATGTGAGTTCATAGGCCTTTGGAGCCAAAAGCAGTGATGGAGTTTTTTTTGTTCCATCTTTCGTGGGGAGCTGGGCCTGAGAGAGCAGGCTGGGCTCTCACCAGGTGCCTCCCTCTCCTTCTCCACCAGAGAACAGCCCCAGGGGCCCCAGTTGCTCACGCAGGTAACACAGGTGCATGATGCTGGTTGCCTCAGGCCCCTGGATCCCCTGCCCCAAGCTGCAGATACTCATGGGGCCTTGACTCCGGATCACAAAATCCTGGAATCAATCTAGTTCATGAAAAGCATTATCTGCCTGTGCATGCATGCTAAGTCGCTTCAATCATGTCTGACTCTTTGCGACTCTATGGACCGTAGCCTGCCAGGCTCCTCTGTCCGTGGGATTCTCCAGGCAAAAATACTGGAGTGGGTTGCCATGCCCTCCTCCAGGGGATCTTTCCAACCCAGGGATTGAACCCACATCTCTTACGTCTCCTGCATTGGCAGGTGGGTTCTTACTAGAGCCATCTGGGAAGTCCTTTTTGCCTGTAGCATGGCTATTTTCCAAATGCACAGAGATGCTTTAATGATTCCTACAATTAAATTCACTAAGAAGTGTTTCGAGTGTTCACAGCTGCCTTGGGTCATTATGGTGTACTCAGTCAGCATATATACAAGCACAACCACTGCCTGCTGTGGTTTGGTGAAATTTTGTGCTGTTAAAAAAGGGATCTTTTTACATGAGAAGGGGGAAAAAAAAGACAGAACTACATATCTGTTCATTTGTCTGCTTTTTCCGTATATGAAAATGACTGGATGGCTTTTTATCGCATGCACAGGATAAATTTGGAAGAATTTGGCTGAAGATAGTCGCCATGTGGCATTCACTAATGTGGGGAACACAGTAGCTGCAACTGAGTGACAACAAGTGGAGAGGAGCAGCCAGTTTGGAGGAATGGGCTGTGTGCATGAAGATGCCAAGGGGAGAGAAATCATCAGTGGTTTGATTTCACTGGGCGCGGGTGTCCCAGTTGTAGAGCTCAGCGGCAGGGACAGGCTGCCGTAAGGATGGCGTGTCTCATGTGATGCTGAGGGCAGCAGGGGCCCGGCCGTACCTCCTTGGGCTTCATGGTGAGTGGGCACACCTCCCGAGTTAGGTCCATGTGGCACAGGTCCTGGGAGCCGTAGCCGTTGACACAGTAGGCATCGTAGCCGGCGCCGATGAGCATGGAGCAGAGCAGTGTGCTGAAGTCGAAGCAGTTCCCCTTCTGGTACTTGAGCACAGTGGTCGAGGAGTACAGGTACAAGGGCTGGGCACAGCAGGCTGGTCAGTACAGCTGCCCCCTGCCCCTCGCCAGTCTCCCCAGGGCTGGGCGCCAGGGCCAGTGTGCAGGCTCAACCCCAATGGGGCTCCTCCCCTTTGCTGGTTTAGGGAGTCTGCTAAGAATGGGGTGAAAACCACAGCCCCCGTGTCCAGAAAGTGCAATCCACATTTGCCTGTAATTCCAAAGGGCCATGGACTTCTTCCTGGTGGGAAAGACTGTCTGGATGTTGAGGCTTCTGGCCTGAGGATCTTTGATTGGATGTTTTATGGTTTTATTCCAAATTACCCTTACCTTCTACCTCTGTCTCTCTCTTCTCTTTCTCCACTGTGTACATATTCCCTTTTCTCTCCCTCCTTTCACCCTCCATTCTTAAAGAGATTAAGCTGGTCAGAACCCCAAAAATGTGGCCTTGAAACGTGGGTAGCAGGTCCCCCTCTTTCCTTTTCCACCTCCTAAAGTCCTGAAAAGAAGACTCTGAAAGCCGAAGGAGGCAAAGGAGTCAAAGAGGTGGGAGTCCAGAGATCAGGCATGCTGTGTGACCTCAGGCAAGTGGCTGTCTCTTTCTGGGCCTATTCCCATCCTCCCTCCCAGCCAGGGGGTCGGTGAGGGGTTCGGCCCCGACAGACTCATAGACTGTGGCCCGAGGCTGGCCAAGCCTCCTTCTCCCGACCTGCCTGGTTTCCCATCTCTGGCTTCGTGGCCTAAGGACGCAGCCCCAGGTGGTACTTACAGGTTTGAGGGGGTCAGGCAAGGGCACCATGGACAGGAAGTCGGAGATGAACTGGGCACAGGTGTCCCAGTTGTAGAGCTCAGGGTAGGGCATCAGTGTGGGCCGGATGGTTGTGCTCACGAACTTCTGCAAAGGGAGAGACCACAGGCCCTGGGGCGATGTGCCACTTGGGAGGAAACCACGGTGCTCCAAGGAAGCTGGAGACCTCAGGATGGGGTTGGGGGCCGCTCTCTAGGCTTCTCTGGGCCGCAGGTGCCTACTCAGGGCCTTGGGAATTGGAGGAAGGGATTCCCTCAAGGCCCTTCTTGCCCAGATCTAGCATAATCCAGTGCTAGTGATGTGATCACCACCGCATCATCACCACTACCCCACTTAGCGCCGCTCAGTCCCGCATCACCTCCCTGACCCCCAGCAACTCTGTGAGGCAGGTCCCACTGACAGGTGAGGAAGCCGAGGCTCTGAGAGGTGAGCTGACTTGTTCAGGTTCACAGTCAGTAGAAGAGTCGGGTCTGTGGCTCTAGACCGCTGCCCAGCATGGGGGACCTAGTGCTTCTGTGGCCTTTGAGGGGTTGCTCTGCTGCCTTGGGGCCAGGAGCCAGGCCTCTGGAGTCTCCCTCCCTGTGAATTCGAGGAAGGTTTCACCAGCACCAGATCACACATGACCCCACCTAAGGGGCAGCCCCCACTGATGGCTGTAGCAGAAATGCAGGTCCGGGGTTACCAGATCCAGGAAAGAGGGGACTAGGGATCTGGTTGGGAACAGCTGAGTTCCAAGTGCTGGCAGCTAACACAAGGGTTACATCACCAGGTGGGCCAGATCAAACGGTCTGCAAGCCCCTTGTCAACCTATGTATGGGCTGCGGCATTGTAACTTCGCATTCATCTCCTGCCATAGGGCCTACAGGTGGGGAAACTGAGGCCCAGTGAGAATCAGGGACGTGCCCTGGGTCCCAGGGTGGGAAGGAAGGGGGCCAGCACTCGGGTTCTGCCTTTGTCTGCACAGGGCTGGCCTTGGGGGCTGGAGATCGCACTGGCTGTCCAACTGCCCCTTAGGTGGGGCATGGGGGCTCCAAGCCACCACAGACCCCAGGGATGACGCACACCAGGTCTGCTGGGGCCTGTGGGCATTTGAGTTTATATGCTGCCCCCACCACCCTCCAGGAGAGGTCTGTGCTTGGCCCGCCTCCCTCCACCCTCTGTGCTCCAGCCCCGGCCTTGCCCTCTACCACCCGGTCTTACAGGCACTTCGCACTCGTTCAGTGGGTGCAGGAAGAGGGGCACGCGGTCCGGGCACAGGTGGCTGTACTGGCGGGAGAAGTTGTCCGCCACCTGCAGCAGGTGCTCCTCCTTGAGCGTGTTGCTTTGGTAGGAAAGGGGCAGCTTGGAGGTGTCGATAGTGTCCTTGGTGAAGGCCCTGTGCCCACAAGAGGGTGGTATTAGCCTGTGTGGGGTTGGGCCTGGCACACAGGGAACCCTCCATCTACCTTAGCTGCCACCGGCTCTACTCCGTCCTCATTTAATCCTCATAACTTCTTAGGAGGGAAGTGTCATTCTTATCAGCTGCTCTTTTATTTTTTTAATCTATTCTTAATTGGAGGATAATCGCTTTACTATGTTGTGTTGATTTCTGCTGTACAACAACCATAAGGATACATATGTCCCCTCCCTCTTGAACCTCCCTCCCCTCTCCATCATCCAACCCCTCTAGGTTGTCACCGAGCACTGGGTTGATCAGATGCCCCTTTAAACAGATGAGGGAAATGATGCACAGAGAGGCTGAGTGGCTTGCCCAAGGTTACAGTTAGGGAGGGTTAACTCCCTAGGAGTTAGAGACTTGGACCAGACAGCCTGAAAGCATGGTCCTCACTCTTAACCATCTCCTTCTAGGTCCCCGTGCTGCCTCCCAGCCCAGGCATCACCATTCTGACCTGCTCTCTCTCTGCCCAGCCCTGGTCTGACCCCCGCCAGGGTGGCTGGGCCAAAGTCCCCTCCCTCCCTATCCCTGACACTCACAAGAGCTTCTCTGGGACAGAGACCTCAATCTCTGACAGCTTCCTCTCCAGGTCTCTGAGCATCTCCTGCGTCATGGTGGTCTCCTCCCTCCGCACCTCCATCGGCCTCTTTGTTTTCTCTCCCCTCTCGGCCCGCTCAGCTGCTTCTTCTCGCTCCGCCGCCTCTTCCTCCTCCACTTTCTCCTTTAGGACCTCCATTCTGGCGTGTCTATGACTGTCTAGAGAGGAGGTCGCTGCAGGAGGATTAAATGCACTCAGAATGGCCAATTTCAGGCCAGAATGGAGTCAATGACACCAGCTGTGTCCCTGGATGGTGCTTTGATGTGCTTTAGAATTCAGGGGTCCCCCAGCCTCCGGGATCTAAGGTCTGATGGTCTGAGGTGGAGCTGATGTCGTAATAATAGAGATAAATTGCACAATAAATGTATGTGCTTGAATCATCCTGAAACCACTTCCCTCCACCCCTGGTCCATGAAAAAATTATCTTCCATGAAACTGGTCCCTGGTGCCAGAAAGGTTGGGGACCGCTGGTTTAGATCACAAAGGGAGGAGGCAAGACCCTCTTAAACGTTCTTTCCATCAGAGAGAAAGTCTCCACGTGGTGTGAGCACACCTGTAACACCTTTCTGACATTTGCAAATTTCCCCTTAAAGCAGAGACGACGCAGGTCACATGTTGAGACTGTTGTCAGGTCAGGAGCAGGTAGCTGAGACTTATTAACCTTGCTTTGCTTTTTGTATATTTATTCCGCCAGTTACTTTCTCCTTCTGGCAGGTGATGTTAGTGCTGTATGGATAGTACTATGAAGTTTCCTATTAAATATATTTATGAAGTCCAGGAAGTCTAAATTCAAAGAAACTTATTCATAATTATCTTTTAGGCCTCTTAGATATGACACCTATATGCTCAGTCACTGAGTTGCTAACAGGGCTGGTTCCCAGTGCCTCACGAGACTGGGTGGCACCATGGTTGGCAACACTGGAGACAAGCAGTTGTTGTTTCCCAACCCAGGTATGGAACCTGTGTCTCCTATGTCTCCTGAATTAGCAGGCAGATTCTTTACCTCTGGCGCCACCTAGGAAGCCCATTCATAATAGCAAGGAAGGAAAAAAAGAAGAGGTAACATCACCAAACTTGGAACACAGAGAGGGCAAGAATGGGGCTGCCTCTAAGGCACCTGAATAAGGGGCAGGTGGCAGTGACACAGCCTACACTCTTCTGGCCAAGCCCTTGTGTCATCTCTCAGGATGGAGGACCTTTGGGTGGTGGGGGGTGGAGGGTGGATGGACATTGAAATGCCATATATGCTCATGTGCCCTAGAGAAGGACTTGTCTGCAGCCAGAGAGCCCAGCCTCACTAAAGTGGACGAAAGATCCAGTCCCCTTATAACTTCCAAAGTGATAAGAACACCAGGCACATCTTTTTTTCTTTTTCTGTTTTAGCAAGGCTGGGTGACCCCCTGGATGACTCCCTGATGGGGACCAGTCACCAGAAAGACCAAGCCATGGCTGGAAGCTTGGAATTTCCAGCCCCTCCTCCATTCTCCAGAGAAGAGAGAAGAGTAGAAATGGGCTCAATAGTTGATCAAGCCTATGTGAGGACGCCTCCATAAGACTCTCAATAGTAGGATGTTCAGAGAGCCTCCAGGCTGGAAAGGCAACGTCCTCTTGGGGGACAGAAACTCCTGCACTCAGGACCTTCCCAGACCTCGCACTATGTATCTCTTCACCTGCCTGGCTGTCTGTGTCCTCTACTGTGTCCTTTAATAAACTGGTAAACGTAATGAGGTGTTTCCCTGTGCCTCTCTAGCAAATAAATAGAACCCGAGGAGGGGGTCATGGGAACCCCCAGTTGGTAGCCACATTGGACATAAATTGTGGGTAACCCAGGGACCGACTACTTGCTTGCTATCGGCATCTGAAGTGAGTGGGAAGAGTCTTGTATGACTGAGCCCTTAACCTGTGGGATCTGATGCCATCTCCAAGTAGGTAGTGTCAGAATTGAGTTGAATTATAGGACACCCAAATGGTGTCATGGAGAATTTCTTGGGACTTCCCTGGTGGTCGAGTGGTTAAGAATCCTCCTTGCAATGCGGGGGACGTCAGTTTGATCCCTGGTCAGGGAACTAAGATCCCACATGCAGTGGAGCAACTAAGCCCATTCCTCAAAACTACTGAGCCCACGCATCACGACTAGGGAGCCCTTGAGCTGCAAAGAAAGATCCCGCATGACACAATGTAGATCTGTGTGCAGTGCAACTAAGAACTGATGCAGCCAAATAAATAAATGAATATTTTAAAAAGGAATTACTCAGTGAGGGGGAAACTGCACATTTGGAAACCAGAAGTGTCAGAAGCAAAGGGTTTTGTCTGAGAAGTAAAGGAGACACACAGAAGATGGAAGACTGAGTTTTCCCATTACGGACCCTATGAGGCAGATACTATTATGATACCCACTTTTCAGAGGAGAACACTGAGGCCTAGAGAGGTTAAGTGCTTGGCCTAAAGTCACAGAGCTAGTAAGCAGCAGAAATATACATGAACCTGTATATTTCTGGCTCTGAAATCCATGCATTTAAGGGCCTAATGAAATGTAAAAATCCTAGAAGGAATGGATGGTTTAGTGGAGGGGGAGTGAGTAAGGAAAGACATAGGAGGGGAGGAGGCCAAGGTGTCAGTGGGCAGCCACTAAAATGGGCTCTGGGCCAAGGTCACAGAACACGTCATCAGAGGTGGAGCTGAGCCAGAACTTGCAATGCTTATTCCCGGCATCAGCCTGCCCCTTCAGCTAAAGCACAATTTGGGGAAGGCAGTCCCACCTTAAAGTTCCCGCAATTCTGTGCCCAGCATTCTCCCCACCCCACAAGCCCTTCCCTGCGTCTTTCTCCCCAGCAGCAACCTCCTCTTCACCATCACACACACACACACACACACACACACACACACACACACACACTGAAAACTTCCCCAGAAAGTTTGGGGTTGAAAGGCCCCAGGCAGAAGAATCCCCCTTACCACCAGCGCCCTTGCCCTCCCCCCTGCCAGGTGGGGTTCAGCCACTGCACACCCCAGCTCCCATCTCACCCTTGAGGACAGCCTGTACCATCTGTTAGCCTGTCTCCATAGTAACAGCTTTCAAGGCCGAGGGCAGGTCATGGGAGAGGAGGCTTCTGGGAAATGTAGTCTTTTGTCACTAACCAGGTCTGGGTCCAGGAGACACACTGCAGTGTGTCCCTCAGCCCATGGTGGGCTGGAACCAGCTTGTGTGCCAGTTTGCAAGAGCTGATGGTTAAAGCTTTAGGAATGTTTGTGAACCCATTGATGAACACAGTCATTAGTAAAATTTAAATTACAAAAACATATAAGTAAATAGACTATATTAAAAGCAGAGGTAAGAAATACTCAAAACTCATCACTTCCTAATTATTTTACTGCATTTTATTGTTATCTAAGCTCCAGAGGTTATTTATTCCTATTGTTATCTATACAATGAAAATATTATGTTAGGGTAAACTACTCCACATCTTTTTCCAACTCTGTTCAGTGATATCACATAGGTAGCTTAAAATTGTCCATGAGATTATTTATACCACAGAAATTGGCAAATGCTGCAGACAAGGACTTTTTCTCTCATCACGCATGCTAAGTCTCTTCAGTCGTGTCTGACTCTTTGCGATCCTGTAGACTGTAGCTTGCCCATGGGATTCTCCAGGCAAGAATCCTAGAGATTTCTCTCATCAAGTGTTGTTAAACATTTACCAGGACAGCACTGCTTCTGCTTGCATGGTCAGTATGGCCTTCATCAAAACAGATAAAAACCAGTGTGGGTCCTGGCATGGCCGCCTGTCATGGTGGACAGTCAGGCTGCCTGAGTCCTGGTTCTAGTCGAGGCTGGACCACTGATTTAGTATAAATCTCATGGCACAGAGAAAACTTACTTGTTAGGTTAGTGGCCCATGAAAATGCTTACTTTAATTTCTTTTAAATTCCAAAGAAAAAATGAATAGACCGATAATGCACATTATGAGTCCGCCTGGGATTATATTTGTCTTCATACCAATGCAGTCACAAAAGATAACTTCTTCTGTTTTGTTTTTGAAGGAAAGGGCCCACAGAACTTGTGATGCCGCCTTGTGGGGGGGAGTGGGGTCCAGATAAATCGTGCAGATGTCTGGACGAGATTGTATAGTTGCTGCTATTGGTGAAAATGTAGAAATCATCTCAATTCTTGATAATAAAGAATGATTTTTTTTCTTCTGGCTGGAACATTATGCAGTCATATAAAATAAAGTGAGAAGGATAAATTAGATGGAGGGAAAGTTCCTAAGATGGCGTGTGGACTTCAGTCCTGGAGTTCAGCCTGGAATTACCTCTCTGGGGAATTCACCTGGGCGGCGGCCAGGAAGGGAAGAGGAAAAGGAAAATGTGATATGCGCCTCCGGTGGAATGGAACATAGGTCTCCTTTTTCCTTTTGTCTCGTGCAACACCTAATTTCCTCCGCATAGTTGTTTATTCCTCTTTACCCATTCCCAGCCCACATAGGCATCATTCTGACACTCCCCAACTCCCCACCAAATGAGCATTCTTTCTCACGCTGTCAGCATTTTTAACTGGCGTTAATGATATTGTATGAATACTTTTCTGTTGCTTAGATATTTGCTAAGAACTGTGTATTTAAGATCCACCCACTGGACCTCCTTGGTGGTCCAGTGGCTAAGAGTCTGGGCTCCCAAAACAGGGGGCCTGGGTTTGATCCCTGGTCAGGGAACTAGATCCTGCATGCTGCAACTAAGACCTGGCATAGACAAATGAATAAAGAAAATAAATAAATATTAAACAAACAAACAAACAAAAAGCTGTACCAGACTTTACTAAAAAAAAAAAAAAAAGATCCACCCACATTAATTTCCTCTTTACTCTCCTAGCCATGGACACCCCACTTTGCCATCAACTCCCATTATTCACAGATAATGCCACACACGTCATTGGTGGAGTCCCTTCTAGACCTGCAAGTGTATCTTTGGGCTAAAGAACCAGGAGCAGGACAGGTGGCTCAGCAGCAGCACTGCACTTTTTTTTCAGGTGGTGAAACCTACACTCTCTCCACCTCCCACAATGCCTGAGGGAGCCTGGCACCGTTGCCCCCGCCAGCAGTTGATATTCACTCCCTTCCTGATGTTTGCCGGTTTCGTAGGGGTACAACAAGTTCTTACTGTCATTTGAGTATGTGCCTCTCTGATTACTAAAGATTTTAAATCTGTCTTCACGTGCTAATGTGTTAGCTTCAAGGGTTTCTTCTTCTGAAACTGTCTTTTAAAAACTCAACCCATTTTGCTTTATTGCAGAATTATCTTGTTTGGATTTGCAGGACTTCCAGGTGTTAATCCCTGGTTCCAGATGCTGCAAATACCTCCCTCCTTTCTGTCACAGGTCCACTAACCTTGCCTGTAGTGACCTTCATTGAACAGAAAACTTTAATTTTGATGTATTTGAGTCTATCAGGTTTTGGTCTGACGTTTTGCACTTACAAATTTTTGTTTAAGAAATCCTTTCTTGCACTTAAAGTCACAAAAATATGTTCCCCTCTGCGATGACCTAGTCAGGTGGGATGGGGAATGGGAGGGAGGCTCAAGAGAGAGGGGATATATGTATACAGCTAATTCACATTGTTGTACAGCAGAAACCAACACAACATTGTAGAGCAATTATACTCCAATAAAACATATTTTCCTATGTTAATTTTGTAATTTTGCCATGCCATTTAGACCTTTATTCTGCTGGAAGTCCATCTCTGTATGAGGAGTTAAGTAGGGATTTTGTTTTATTTTTCCCCTTACAAAGAGTTAATTTTCCAACACCATCATCAGATCATTTGTCCCTTTCTCGTGAAGTCACTCTCGTCATACAGTAAGTCCCCAGGTGTACATGTGTCTGCCACAGAGGCCTCTGTTCTATTCCACTGGTCTTCATGTCTATCCCTGCACAGACTCCAAGCTGAATTTACCACTATGGCCTTGTACACTCTTTATATCTGCAGGTCAGTTCTTCCTTCTATGCCCTCTTTCATTAAGGATGACTTAGCTATTTGAGGCCTATATGCCTTAACATAAATTTTATTTTATTTAGTTTAAAATTTTTATTTATTTACTTACTTTTGGTTGTGCTGGGTCTTCACTGCTGTGCATGGACTTTTTCTAGTTGCAGTCTGTGGGCTTCTCATTGCGGTGGCTTCTCTTGTTTCAGAGCACGTGCTCTAGGGTGCACAGGCTCAGGAGTTGTGGCCCACAGGCTTGTTGCCCCGCGGCATGTAGACCAGGGGGCAAATGATCTTCCTGGACAAGGAATCGAACCCACACCCCCTGCATTGCCAGGCAGATTCTTAACCACTGGGCAACCAAGGAGACCCTTTCATATAAATTTTATAATAAGTTTCAGAAAGCCTAAAAAATGACTTAGAATCTTTATTGGAATTACACTGTATTTGTAGATCAATTTGCAAACAATTTTTATCTTTTGATATTAAATTACTTCTCTGAAAGCATGAAGCAAGTAGGTCTTCTTACTTCCTACCTATTTATTACATTGTAATGAAAAAGTATTAGGAAAGAAGAATCTGGGACAGAACAGAGAGAACCTGGCAGGGAACCACGATGAGGGGACACCCTTCCTGCAGCACACAGATGACCACTGCCGCCTACGGCCTGATAAGGTGTCAGCCAAAGCCGAATTCCGGCTTAGTCACAGTCACACTGTGTTAGGTGGGCAGCCCTCTTAGCCGGTATCTCATGTAATCATCAGCTTTGTCAGGCAGCTGCCGTTATCCCTGCATTGCAGATTCAGTAGGTGAGGAACTGGTCCAAGGCAAAGAACCTGGACCAAGCAGGCTGACCTTTGAGTTCGTGCTTTTGACCATCAGGCTGTCCACCTCCTAGGTTGTCCTTTGGATGTATCAGTGACAGGAGAACTTCGTCTGTCTAGGTGGACCTTGGGGTGTTTTTTCGCCATAGCCCTCCCTGGCCTTAGCATGTGCTCAACTTGGTGCTTGGAGCCACTTTTGCAGCGACTTCAAGCAGTGAGGGACCCCAGCCCCTCTGCCACTGCCTGGCCCTGGGGTGGAGAGCCAATCAGCAAACAGGACATCTCTGCTGTTAGCTACGCACCCCTTCAGCTTTCCCCAACTGCACCTGGAAACCCCGCCCATCCAGGGCTTGTGGTTCTATCCGTCCCGCATCCCACTGAGCATGTCTTAAGTGAGAAAGCAAGGAAAAGGCAAGAAAAAAACCACTGTCCAGGATTTCCCTTGAGACTCGGAGGTCAGGGACAAGGTAATAACTCTAAACCCCTGGAGCCCCCAGCTCTAGTGTTGGCCTAGCTTTCAGGGTGGTCTTGGGCGGGATTGCTGGGCCTCTCTGGGCTCAATTTCCTCCTCCCCACCCAGGGCTGGTTCACTTGGCAGAGCTGTGCAAGGAATCTGGAAGAGAGCCTTTTTTTAAAAAAATGTATTTATTTTCAATTGAAGGATAATTGCTTTACAGTATTGGATCGGTTTCTGCCAAACATCAACATGAATCAGCCATAGGTATACATATGTCCCCTCCCTCTTGATAAAAGGGAGCTTTGAACTTCATATCCTCCTAGTTAACAAACAGGTTGTAGAAGCTCACAATTTGCTTTCAGTTCAGCTCATTTCAGTTGCTCAGTCATGTCCGACTCTTTGTGACCCCATGAATTGCAGCACGCCAGGCCTCCCTGTCCATCACCAACTCCTGGAGTTCACTCAAACTCACGTCCATCGAGTCAGTGATGCCATCCAGCCATCTCATCCTCTGTCGTCCCCTTCTCCTCCTGCCCCAATCCCTCCCAGCATCAGAGTCTTTTCCAATGAGTCTTCTCTTTAGGCCAAGGGGTTTCTCATGGAGCAAACTAACTCCTGCTGACTTAATGTCGGGCACTTCACTTTGACCACCTCACTTAAGACTCAATGGGCTTCCCAAGTGGCTCAGTGGTAAAAAATTCACCTGCCAAAGTAGGAGACCCAGGTTCGATCCCTGGGTTGGGAAGATCCCCTGGAGTAGGAAATGGCAACCCACTTCAGTATTCTTGCCTGGAAAATCCCATGGACCAAGAAGCCTGGCAGGTTGTAGTCCATGGGGTCGCAAAAAGGTGGACATGACTGAGCAACTGAGCGTGCACACATAAGACTCAACAAGCCCCATCTTATGTAGGGTGAATCTGAGGTTCAGAGAGGTGTGGTGACAGGCTCAGGGTCACCCAGCCTCTAAATAGCAGAGCTAGGATTTGAAGCCAGGCCTGTCAGACACTGAAGCAGCCATTCTTCCTGAGGACAGGTTACTAGCTCTGAGACTTTGGGGTAAGGTTGCTGAGAACTTCAGTGTGAGAAACAGATGTCTATGAAGATAAGCCCTGAAACCCACCAAGTTTGTCCCCCAAAACTGATAACGTGGCTCAACTGTTGCAGTGTCCACACTCTTAAGATTTCCCTTCTAGGAACACAGTGATTTGCATAAAGCCAGGGTCCTGGGCTTCCTTTCTTTCATCTGTTTGCTGAGTGGGAGGAGGGAGAAGGGAAATCCAAGTCCAGGGCATTTGTGGGGAGCAAATTGACTGGCAGCCAGGGGTTGTAGTGAGGCTCTAATAATAATAACTTCTCACCTGTGGAAGGTGCTAGACTTTCTGCAAAGCACACTGGGGAGGGTGGGGGTTGAAGAGTGAGGCTGAACAGTAAGTTGGGTGAGGTGCAGTGTAGGGCAGAAGAGAGGGGTGGACGCCAGCGCCCTGCCCTCCTGGTCGGGCCGGCCCAGGAGGCCAGCGTGTCCCTGCATTTGTCTATCTCTCCTTTTGTTTTCTTTCTTTGGGTCAGTTTATCTGTTCATCTTTCTTTCGGTTTATCTTTCTGTCTCTCTCTATCTCTCCATCTCTCTATATCCGTGTCTATCTCTACTGTCTCTGCCTCTTTTTTGTTTCCTACTGAGGAAACCAGTGGTTTCAAAACCAAGCCCAGCCACTGGAAGTGACAAACCCAGCTGGGTCTGGCCTGCGGCACTCCCCTGGCACTATGGGAGCTTGGATGCCAGAAGAAATGTCCATCCTCTCTCTGTTCACAACCCCCTCCCCCCGCACTGGCTCCTCAGCCCTCAGGTGTGCTGAGCCCTGAACCTTATGCCCTCCACCCCCACCAAGACAGCAGGTCAGAGGTCAGTCCACCTGAGACCTGCTGGGACCTGGGACCCTTTGCTGCAATGTTTGCAACCTGGGCAGACCTCTTCTCCAGCAACAAAATGCAGAGAAGCTATATGGGACTAGAAATAACTGCGTGCATGTGCAGTTGGGCCAATTCTGGACAAAAGAAACAAAACAAAACAAAAAACTAAAAAAGTCCCTAATGCCACTTCTGAAGAGCCAGGAATAAAAACAGGGTGTTGAGGAAAAAAAGCTGGGTACTGTGCATGCCCCCTGTACTCAGCACCACCAGAAGGATGGGCAAACCACCTAAGCTAGGCTTCCAGCCAAACCCCTGGACATATCCCTACCCTCACCCCATGAAAGGAATCGGCTTCACCACCCCTGCCCTCAGGGAGTGAGCAAGCAAGGCAACCTGTTGTTAATTCTCACTTTCCCCTTCTGCAGCAGGGGCCTCAATAAAGCCTTGCCTGAATTTCTCGTCTGGCCTCCCATCAATGTCTGTTGATTGAGAAAGGCCAAGGACCCTGGTCGGTATCAGGGCCACCCGTGAGGCAGTCAGAGGTGGAACTGGGGACTGCTTGAGGTAGCCCACCTATTGAGTAAGTGGCATTCCTTGATATTCAGGGTCCCCAGCACCTGAGGGGCTCCCAGCGCCCCTGAGCGGCAAGGGGACCTCTGTGACGATGGGCCCTGGAGAGAGTGGCTGAGACCAGGTGAGACCAGAGGAGGAGCAACCCCCCCACCCCCTCAAAACAAACCTCCAGTTCACAAGAGCCCCCCACGCCTGAGCGGGCGGTGGCCCTGAGTGTCCCCTCAGGTACAGGCGGCCCAAGGATGGAGCTGTGGGAGGGCAGTGATGAGGGGAAGGGAGGAAGGGGAACGACTGGGAAGGACCAACCTCCTTATTGGAACTCAGGCTTTCTGAGACTAGAAGGCCGTTTTGCTCTGAGGGCGGGTGGTGGGTGTGGGGGCAGGGTGAGGGTGTCACTTTGTACCGGCAGGGGTCTCAGGATCACAGGGACTTGAGACTCCTGCCGTCCTGGATCTGTGAACTCTCAGACCCGTAGGTGTATCTGAATAAGACCTTTGAGACAACATGGCCCAACATATTTCCCATCCCCTGGCTCCCCAGTCACATTGTGCGGAGAAAGGCGCTGAGGCCCAGGAGGCAGGCACCCCCTCCCCGCCACCCCCAGGTCACACGGCGAATTAGAGCTGAGTCCAGAGTGCAGGGCGGGCCCGGCCTGGCCACATGGCCTTCCTCTATTCATGAGACACGGTCTGGGCATGGTCAACCCGGGCAGTGCCAGAAGATGAGGTCACGGTGCTCTGGCTTGGGCAGTAGAGGACAATGAACCAGCAGAAGATGAAGACACCTGTCAGGGAGGAGAAAGCCTCAGTGAGCCTGGGGCAGGGCCAGGGCTGGCGGCTGCTCAGAGGCGAAACCGCTCCACTGTAAAAGTTCAAGAATGTACAGAAACATCAGCCCCCGAGATGAAATCTATTCCTGAAAAAGGACCTAATCAATATCTTGGGAATGAAAGCCAGTCCTTGAAATAAAATCTGTATACATATCTATCAGATATAACAAAGGCCGAAATGAAGAGATTTTCAACCATACGAAACAACGACCACTGCCCTTCTTATAAACAGTTATTCCAGGATGCGCTTCATCAAGAGGGAAGGTGTGAGGTGTGAAAACTGTAGTAAGTACAGACATTAAGGGAGAAGTAAAAATCTTTTGGGGTTTTTAAAAGAAATTTAGAACTAAAACCCTATACAACAGCAGAAGTATTGAGGGGACTTCCCTGGTGATCCAGTGGTAAAGAATCTGCTTTCCAATGCAGGGACACAGGTTTCTTGGTCAGGGAACTACGATCCCACATGCCACCAGGCAACAAAGCCTGTGTGCCACAACTAAAAAACTTCACACACCACAACAAAGAGATTGTGTGCGGCAATGAAGACCCAGCACAGGCAACAATAAAAAAAAGTAAACTTGTTAAAAAATATATTGAAAAGACTTCAAGGGTAGTTAAAGTAGGCTGAGGGCTCTGTTTGTGAGAAAGAGAGAAATACTGAGTTACTCACAGTCAGTGGAAAAACCT
The DNA here is from genome assembly GCF_003369695.1 of Bos indicus x Bos taurus. Lineage (NCBI taxonomy): Eukaryota > Metazoa > Chordata > Mammalia > Artiodactyla > Bovidae > Bos > Bos indicus x Bos taurus. The sequence continues at coordinate 40,161,379 of NC_040093.1, forward strand.
CAGTGCGGTGAAGTGTTCAGGTTTAGCTATAATGGGTAACCTCAGAAAAAATGACAATCCACAGTTTCAAGACGTGCCCCCAAACCTTAACCCCTGAGACTTCTCAGATGTGGACTCATGAGTCTTCATCTAGGGCCAGTCTCTGATGGCCTAATTATAATGACTCTGTTGTTAACATAGTTCCCACATATTGAAGGCTTACTGTGTCCCACACACACATTATCTCAGGTATTCATCATGAGATCTGGTGAGAAAAGTATGGGATAATCCCAACTGTACAGATGACAAGGATCTGAGGAGCTGAATGAGTTGTTGAGGTGGTGAGGGGAGGCAGGATTTGAACCTAGGTCTGCCTCTCCCCGGGTTTCCCAGGTGGCTCAGTGGTAAAGAATCCGCCTGCCAGTGCAGGAGATGCAGGTTTGATCCCTGGGTCAGGAAGATCCCCTGGAGGGTAATGGCAACCCACTCCAGTATTCTTGCCTGAGAAATCCCACGGGCAGAGGAGCCTGGCGAGTTACCGTCCACAGGGTCAGGAAAGAGTTGGACATGACTTAGCAACTAAACAACAAGAACTGCTTGTACCCATGCTGCCAACGCCCTGAGCCCAAGCGGCAGCCAACCATGTTGCCAGGCAGTCTCGTGAGGCATTGGGAGCCAGCTCTGCTCCTGTGGGTTTGCACCCACTGGATCTAGACACCCTGCGTCCCTAGTGACTGCTCTGGACAGGATGAGACTGTGAGTCAAAGCCACACTTGCTGTTCCTCTCCGGGCTGTTTTCCCTCACAGTCGGGCTGTGATATACTTTTTTAAGTTGTGTGTATGAAACAGAAGTACGAGGAGGAAACGGGACAGGTGCAGGCAGGGAAACCCTGCCCCACATGTACCCTGAGTACCTGCCCCTTTGCTGGATATGGGAGGAAAAATTCTGCGGGGGCAGGGAGCAGGCTTATCTACCATTTCCTCCACTAATCATTTCCTTCCCGCCTCCACAGACTCTGTTCATGTCACATAGCCATCACATCACAGGATCTTGCTCTCCTGGCCACAGATGACTGGACCAGAGATGGACGTCTGATGGCCCAGTCAGATCCTTGACTCTCTTAAGATCATAGAAAAGACTGAACCAGACCACGGTTAGCAGACTGGGAAGACGACATAGGGATGAGGTGGTCATCTTGGGCAGCCAGTTGGAGACCATGGGTAAGAATGGGCCAGTGGAGGGAAAAAGTTACCACAAAGAGAAGGTGAGAGACTTCTTGTGACTCTGGAGAAAAAGATGGAGCAAGTATCTGCTTTGGTTTTGGTGGCTGTTCTTGACCCTGCTATCAGCTCCCATGAAGTCAGCCAGTCTTTCTACCCTGGGGTCCTCGGGGGAGCCTTGGATATTTAAAATCAGTACCCTTGAGTACCACTGGGCCTCCCTGGTGACTCAGTGGTAAAGAATCCACCTGCCAATGCAGGAAGTGTGGGTTTGATCCCTGGGTCAGGAAGATCCCCTGGAGAAGGAACTGGCAACCCACTCCAGTATTCTTGCCTGGAAAATCCCATGGACAGAGGAACCTGGTGGGTGACAATCCATGGGGTCACAAAAGAATCAGACTCAACTTAGCGACTAAACAACAACAACCCTTGATTTGAGCTAGCCTGAGTAGAATCCTGTTTCTTGCTAGCTACACCCTCCCCCAAAGCCCCCCAACACCCTCTGGTGCAGGAAGGCAGCCCGTCTCCTCCCTAGCCCAGGAGCCTCACCTTGCAGAGAGGTGAACAGTGCAAAGACATAGGCCGTGAATTGGCCCAGGGACGTGAGGAGGGCCAGTCCCCACGGCAGGCCCACCAGGCACGAGAGGCCCAGCAGGGTGAGGACCCCCTTCCAGTGCTGCCCCTTCTCCTTGCCCGCTGTGGCACTCGACAGAGTAAAGATTTTCCAGGACACCAGGCTCAGGATCACCGCGCTGAAGAGGAAAATGATGAGGCAGTAGCCGTACACGGTGACGTAGAGGGCAGTTTTCTCACGGAACCAGCACCTGGAGGAGATGGATGGCCGTTGGGACCAGAGGAAGTCCCCTGAGAGCAAGCCCCGGGCAGTCTCCCCAGCCTGTTCTTCTCTGACTAAGAAGATGCACCGCCCACATGTCCATCCATCCTTCCCCTGCTCTCCCAGGAGAGGGGATGTCATAAGGCTCCAGGTTGCTATCCCTTCAGACCAGTGGGCACAAAAGGCCAATTTGGTCCCAAAGGCATGTTTTGTTCACCCCACCTTATATTGGGGGAAAAAAAAACTGAATTAAGGAACACCCTTTTAAAAGTGAAAGGTTTGGCATATACATCCAGATTCCACTTGGCTTATGGGATCTTGGGCTTTGCTGGAGCCTCAGATGGTAAAGAATCGGCCTGCAATGCAGGAGACCTGGGTTCGATCCTAGTTCCCCCTCCAGGGATTGAACCCAGGCACTGGCAGTGAAAGCACCAAGTCCTAACCACTGGACCACCAGGGAATTCCCTAAATATGCCAATTTCTGCTTCTCTTATAAAACCATACAGCTGGCAGCTCTGTGGACACCCTCCTGAGGGACAGTAATCAGCTGCCAATTAGGCCGCTGTGTGATTGCCGGTCTGCGGCTGTGCCCACCCAGGCCGCTGCATGCATTTATGTTACCCGTCTGGCCCCTGGGACTCTGCATTCGAGGCCCTGGGCACAGCACCAAGGCCCCGCCAACTCTTCTTAGCACAGAGTCACGGGTCTCAGGTGGGAGCCCTGAGAGAGACTCAAATTGGCTCCACTGTTCCCTGTACTGCAGGGGTGAGAGGCCCCAGAGCAGGTGTGATCAACCCCCATTGTACAGACGAGGAGACGCAGGCTCTGAGAGGGGACGAACTTGCCCACGGTCACACAGCAACTCAGAGGCAGAGTCTGCATAGAACCAGAGCTGATACAAGCACTGGAGAGTTGTGCCCTGCACAAGGGCACCTGGCGGGGGGTCAGGTGGAGGCTGCAATCCAGCTCACCCTGCACTCACCAGGCTGGGCACCTGGCATGGCAGGTCAGAGGGATAAAGGGGGTACCTTTTAAAAATTTCCCAAAGGTGCTATAGAGGCTGGTGGTGCCGCAGGCTGGAGCAGGGCGTCCTGCCTCCTGGTCCAGTCCTCTCCCCTTCTCAGCCCCTTCTCCTTGTCCTTCCTCTCTGGAGTTTACCCCTCCAGGCCATGAGCTAGCTGGATCTGAGGATCCGGCCTTGATTTACTCTCTTCTCGGGATTCTCCCCTCTTCCCACCTCCTTCTGGCCCTAATTTGTGCCCCCAGGGCCCTGAGGTCACCCTGACTCCCATAGCCACCACTCACAGCTCCAGTGTGATGACGTTCTTCTCATCACGGATGCAGTAGGGGCCGTAGCTGTTGGCGATCCCAGTACCGATGACTATTAGGGCAGGCAGGACTAGGGGCGAGGAGGGAAGGACGTATGGTGTCGCTGAGGCTCCCTTGGCACGTCCTCCTTCACATCCCCCTCTCACCGTCGATCCCTCGAGCTATGAGCTAATCAGAGTGGGAGCTGCCACTGCCCATGGCCCTCCCCAAGGCTGGTCCCCTTCTGGCCTCATCCAGACAGAGCCAGCCAACCCTCTGCCTGGCCAGGAGACACCTACCCCAGCCCATAAGGCTCAGCTTCAGAAAGTAGTGGCTGAAGTAGGTGTTAAAGACCTTGATGACAAGCAGGTAGAGGTGGAAGGCTTCCAGGCCCATCCAGGTGAAGGCACAGAGCAGGAAGTAGTGGAAGACGGCCCCCCGGGCCCAGCAGGCAGCGTTGGACCCCTTCAGGCGTTGCCCCACATTGAGGAAGAAGGCCAGATTTAAGAGAAACAAGCTGATGCTCAGGGCCACATGGATCTTGGGGGCATCTTCAGACTTGAACCTCTGCCGGGAGAACCTAGGGCAAGAAGGGCTAGTGAAGAAGGGTATTCAGACCTCCCCATCTGACCACCTCTGGTCCACTTCTCTGCCAGTGTGAGCACCCTCTGGTTCAAGTCCAGGGGCTCTCTCATGACCTGCAGGACCCTGTGGGTTCTGGACCTTTCTGGCTTCATTCCTTGACTCCATGCTTGAGCCAAACTGCACAACTTGAAACTCTGAATGCCATTTGCTTCTCCACAGCTCCCAGACTTTGCCCATGCGCTTCCCTCTGCTCTCAGCTTCCCTGCTCCACCTTCAAAACCCTCCTTGGATGTTTCCTCCTGTGAAGGCTCTCTCTAAAGGCCACTTATCCCAGGCTTAGGTGGAAGTTTCCCAGAAGTGAGTGCGGTGTAACTCTCCTGACCCTTATTTCCATCTCTCTCCATGCTGTGACCTTGGGCCTAGCACAATAAGCAGGAGGAGGCCCTGCATTAGTTGAGTGACTGGATGGATGGCACGTGGATGCCCGAGGCCTTGAAATTGTAAGGAGATGAGGCTCAGAGTTAGACAGGGACTCAGAGTCACAGAGCAGGACAGGGGCTCCAGGCTCTCAGCCCACGGCTCCACGCCTGCTCTGTGGAGCTCACTGCACTTTCCTAGCCAATCAGTTCCTGCAGGACTCTCATTCGAGGGATGGGCCCTTAGGGCTGCCGGGAGGGGGCATGAGGGATAACGTCCACCACACCTGAGATGCCAGGCCCTACCCTTGGGAGATACTGACACTTCCTCCTGGCACTCCAAGCACTTCTCTCAGGGTCCAGCAGGGCAACCAGCTGGCAAGTCACGCTCAGCTTATTGGGGATGAAGGCAGTGTCCTGGGCCAGGGCTTGGGGATGGGGGCAGGGGTGGTACCACTTACACTCATCGTTTGGTCTGAGATGGGGGGTGGAGCTGGTGGGGGCCACAGCTCCCCAGAAAAGCAGCACCAGCATGTGGATAAGGGCAATGGAAGGGCCCAGACTGGGAGTCAGGAGACCAAGGGCTGCTCCAAGCCAGTCATGGGTCAGAAGGCCAGGCATGGGGCTGCTCCCATGGGTTCCTTCAGCAGAAGTTCCTTTGGGTCCCTCAGCCATGGCCAGGGCCTGGGAGAGCCTGGGACCAGCTACAGCAGCTTCTGCTGTCCCTGCTCCTCCTTCTTCCAGGAACAGCCCTGGGTTTCCCCAAGGAGTACCCTTCCCCACTCTCAGCCATGAACCTCAGACCCAAGAGCAGGCAAGTGATCTGGCCTGACCAATCAGTGTCATCCATCCTTTCACCGCAGTGGGCCTGTTAAGTCATGGGCACATGGTCTAAGTTACACCAGTGAGACTCAACTCTGCAGTACAGGGACAAAACTGAATACACACGCACACACACACACACACACACACACACAGGGCATGCACAGGCTCAGCTTCTTTGGGGTGTGATCTCTGCAGGGCCCTGCACTCAGAAGGGCTCTATGCTTGCTTTAATGCTTTGTTGCCACCATCTTGAAATTCTTAATGATTTTTGAACAAGGGGCTACGTGTTTTCATTTTGGACTGGGCCCTGCAAATGATTTAGCCAGTCCTGTCAGTATGTGCAAACATGCTCACACACACACACACACACACACACACACAATTGAATGCATGTGGAAAATGGTGAAAACTGAATGAGCTCTGTATTCTCGTTAGCTGCTGTGTGTGTGTGTGTTAGTTGCTCATTCACATCTGACTCTTTGAGACCCCATGGATGGTAGCCCGCCTAGGCTTCTCTGTCCATGGAGTTTTCCAGGCAAGAATACTGGAGCGGGTTGCCATTTCCTTCTCCAAAGAGCAGTGCTGTGCCAATATCAATTTCCTGGATTTATACTCTACTACAGTTTTAGATGGAGAAGGAAATGGCAACCCACTCCAGTATTCTTGCCTGGAAAACCCCATGGATGGAAAGCTTGGTGGGCTACAGTCCATGGAGTTGCAAAGAGTCAGACACGACTTCACTTTCACTTTCACAGTTATAGAAAACGTCATCACTGAGGAAAGCTGGATGAAGGAACTGGGACTCTAGGTACTATTTTTGCGACTTCCTGTTAGTCTATAATTATTTCAAAATAAAGTTTTTTTAGAGACTTCAATTCTGAGGCTTAGTTCAGAAGATTAGCTGTTTAGGCAGCTGAGAAGCTATGATGCTAGCCTGGGGCTCCCCTAGGCCCCTGAGTATGAAGAAGTTGCCTGACAGGACTGATAAAGGAGAAAGCGAAGTGGTGAGAATCAGAGGGACACGGAGTCCCAGGGACGTCTTTTGAGCACCTGGATCCAGCATCACCTGAAATGAGATCACCTTGGGTTTTTCAATCCCATGAACCATGTGTTATCTATTTTAAGTCAATTTGAGTTGAGTTTCTGCCACCTGTAACTGAAATAGCCAGACACTTTTCAGCCTCCAATCCCATTTTATAGATGAGGAAGCTGAGGTTTGGAGAAAATATGAGTATAACACAGGATTAACACTGCTCTGTTGGTTTCTACCCTACCCTGCTGCTGTCCTTGAGGGCAGGAAGGAGATGGGGGGTGGGGCTGGGCAGGGTGACCCACCTCAGGACAACGTAGAGGACGATGGTGAAGGCCAGGAAGATCATGGACGTTCCACAGCCAGCCTGGGAAATGTGTATGAGGGCCCTCACGGTGGCCTCATCCAAGATTGGCCTCTGTGGGTGATTCCCCCGAATGAGAATCCTATCAACTGGAGGCCAGGCCCGCACACCCCAAAGGCCTGGCCCCTGCCCACAGCCACCCTGTTCCCTGGCCCAGGAGCCTCAGCATTTCTGGAATTGCTGGGATGGTCGGGGAGGGGGCACTATTACCAGCAGCAGGGCGAAGAAGGTCAGGTGGTCACAGCGGCAGACAGTCCTGCGGACTCCGACCTCTGTGGAGCAGCCCTTGGAAGACCAGTCTCCTGATGACCCAGGGGAGGAGAGGGAGCACAGCAGAGGGGAGGGCAGGAAAAGGGAAGAGAGAGGTCCGGAGAGGAAAGGAAGAGGGGACGGCCCTGCTGTTGGACTCCGACTTACCCTTACCCTCCCTTCATCTTACCCGGGGAAGGTCCTCCAGGCCCTACCTTTAGTCGCATCCCAGAATTCACAGCTGAGGTTCATGTTCTAAAACCAGAGAGTGGGAGACAGGGGCGAGGCAGGGGTGACTGGGAGCGGGGAGAGGAGGGTGAGGGGAGAGGGGGGTGCTCCGTGTCTCAGCATGTGCCTGCATTAGGTGGAAGCAAGGCTCAGCCTGTGGTCACATAGGAACCACATTTGAAGCATTTCATGTATCCCAGGTCAGCGTGTGGGGTGTGGATTGGTGTGGGTGGGAGGGGCGTATATCTGGGGGCTCCTTTAGGGGCACGCACATGTGAGCAGATGTGCAAAGCCGTGTGTGTGCATGTGGGTTTCCCAGGTCCACCGGGCCCCTCTGGGAGCACGTGAGTGGAGCATGTTGGGAGGACATGCATGCATAGGCTGGACATGTATCCATGGGCACAATTGTGTGTCTGGTCCTAATGGCTTCTCCCAGGTGGATGTGGGAGGGTAGGAGGGTGCAGAGTCCCCTGCGTGTCTGTCTATATGCCTGGGGATGCCCACCTGCCCATGTGCCCCTCGGGAACTGCCAGGCCAGGGTGGGGGACTCACGGGGGGCTGGTACTGGTGGGAGAAGGTGATCTCCAAAGGCTCAGCCAGTTCGGTGACGTTTATGTGACCCAGAGTCAAGCCCACTATGCGATTGTTCAACACTCTGCTGCCGTCCTCCCGGCTGAGCAGGGAGCCCTGTGGAGGGATGCGTGGGAAGCCAGGCTACACAAGGGGCTCCCCCGACCCAACCCTGGTGGGGGCTCCTAGGACCCTCTAGGGCTTGTGCACCTTGCCTGGAGGGAAAGGTCTGGAGCCAGAGGTCCAGGGGAAAAGGGGTCATGGGCGACCTTCTTCCTGCTGCTCCCTGGAATCTGCACCGGCTGTGCCAGGACGGGCCCTACACTCTAGGCCGAATGGCCACAATGCTGTGTATCTGATAGCTGTCCATTTCTGGTCCCCAGGCCTCCTCTGCCCTCTTAACTGGAGCACAGGGTTAGAAGGAAGATGAGACGAGAGATGGAGGACAGTGGATGCCTACAGTGGGGAGCCCCTGCCCACCAGCACTCAGGGATGCACAAGCCCCTGTGTGAGTGCAGACACACCTCTGGGGCATACCTGGTACACATTTGCAAGGGAATGCGCATGCGTGTTAGTGTGAACATGGTCACACCAGCACATACATGATTATGTATGTAATCAGGAATAAGAAAAGAGATGCATGCTTGTGCACGGACAAGGACGCACACAGGACACGAACTCACTTGGGATACAGATACAAGTCCACAGACACTGATGGGGGGCAGGTGGTGTCTAAATACCAAGTGGGAATAACCAGCATGACCCTGCGGTCCAGACTCTAAGGATATGGGTCTAGATGACCTTGGCTGGAGACGTTCATCACTTCCTTCATCCCCACTGGGTCCCTCAGCAAAGATTCCAGAGGGGGCAAGCATGTCCCAGTGAACCCAGCATTGAATCTCAGCCACCCTGTGCCTCTCCTTACCTTGAAGACATTCCCTGGACCGATGTCCAGGACAATTATGCCCAACCGGACCATCGGCCCACTGCTCTTCAGGGATCCGAAAAGGCTCTTGGGCAGCCGGACTCTGTCAGGGTGCTGGTGCTCATCCTTGGTCACCTGCTTCGGAATCTGCAACCACAGACCCAGCCACTTCTGTCTTTCCCCGAGGAGCCCAGTCACCAACACAGTTCCTGCCCCTCCCCCAGCTGGAAGGAAAACCTGAGGTACGCTGGGTGGTGGGACAGCACCAGGGTCCGAGAACAGCTCTGAGTGGTGGGACACCTGGCGACACAGTCCAACCTGTGCTCTGTTCAGGCTGTGAGCCCCTGGCCAAGTCATAGTCCTTGTGGAGCCTCAGTTTTCCCAATATGGAGAATGGAGCCAGCAAGGTGTCCTTGTGGCCAGCAGTCAGGCAGGCTGAAAGTGGATTATGAAGGGGAAACACCTGGACAAGTCAGTTTGCAGGTGTGAGGAAGGGTCAGTGGTAGTGCTTTTGGCCAGCGTTCTGACCCCTGCTGTGCTGACATAGGGCCAGGGTGAGAGTGTCTGGTTTCTGACTCAGATATAAAGGAAAAGCAAAAGGCCATCGGGAAGGGAGACAGTGAGGACAAAGAGGAAGAATTCAAGAATTCACATTGAATGTGATAGCCATTCCCACCCAACAACACATTTTGTAACAGCTAAGAATGGTCAAAATATTAAAATAAATTTTCATGGGTAGTTGCCAAGCGTGTTTCGTCCATTCTGTGACCTCACTGTTCCCCTGGGGCTGCAGCCTGGTCCCACTGGATCCTGCCTCAAAAGCACCCATGGGCATGGAAAGAGGGGGAGCTAAGTGTTGTAGCAGAGAGCCTCAACTTTCTGCTTCCTAGCCCAGAACCTTGTCAAAAGGACATGTGGGTGATTTCAGAGGCCGGTGCCTACCCCATGCAGAGGGCTCAGCTGCTAGGGTGATGTGATAAAGGGTTGAGAAAGGCCCCTCCATCTTCCATCTCTCCTTCTCTAGGCTGACCTAAAAGTCTCAGTGACAGACCACTTTCCTGCCGCTCAAACTTCCACCCTCTGCTTTATGCCTGGAGGGAGGCTGTGCCCTCACTGCACCAAATATTCCCTGTAAGTTATCACATTTTCTCTGTCTGATAACCTTGAAAGTGGGCAATACCATCCCCATTTTACAGATGGGGAAACTGAGGCTCAGAAAAGTTCAGTACTTTGCCCAAGATCACAGTAACTAGTTAGGGGCAGAATCCAGAGTCTGCCTGTTAACCCTTTAGAAGTTCTCGTGGGAATGTCAGACTTTGGAGGAGTCTTCAAGCTCATTTTATAGATGAGGACTCAGGGGCCCAGAGAGGGGAGGGGATTTCCTTGAGGACACTTTGTCAGGTGGGAGAAAGTCCAGGACTAGAACCCTGATTCTCAATTTGGCGATCTTCCGAAGGTCTCATGCTAGCACCCTGGACAATCTGTTACCAGGATCCACTCACCCAGTTAACTCACCAGCACACACTAGCCAGGTGGCAGAGAACTACCCAGTGTGACATGGGAAGGACAACTGTTGATGGACACCAAGCACAGACCATGATTCTCTCAGAAAAGCATGCCTGAGGAAAGTAGGGCCAGAACCCAACAAAGGGGACTGGGGAATCTTCACCTGAGAGGGGGTCAGAGAGAAGTACAGGTCTTCTGAGACATTGGTGTTGATGCTTTTGACAAACGCTGTCAAAAAAGACGTATTCAATGTGTCCATCTGATTCCTCTCCACCAGATAGGTCTCGAAGTTCAGCCAATATCTACAAGGAAAAATAGGGTCTTGCAGGTTGAGTCACTCACTCACCTGGTCCGCTCACCTGGATGACAGGAGGAGGAATACCATGGAGAGCGATCATCAGGCTCTTGGTGTAGGAGGGGTGACCTGGGATATCAAAGGGAAGACCGTGATGCTGCAGAAGAACAGGGGTGCATGGGAGGGATTCATGCTGGTTCTGAGGGAGTCTAGTCAGAGGTCCCCCTGAGTACATGTTTCTCTTTTTTGGTAACAAAATACATTACAATGTAAAGTTTGTCATCTTAACCATTTTAAAGTGTGCAATTCAGTGGCATTAAAGACATGCACAACATTTGTCCTGTAATTGAGATCTAATCTTACTGCATTGTGGTCAGAAAAGATGCTTGGAATGATTTCTATTTTTTTGAATTTACCAAGGCTAGCTTTATGGCCCAGGATGTGATCTATCCTGGAGAAGGTTCCATGTGCGCTTGAGAAAAAGGTGAAATTCATTGTTTTGGGATGAAATGTCCTATAGATATCAATTAGGTCTAACTGGTCTATTGTATCGTTTAAAGTTTGTGTTTCCTTGTTAATTTTCTGTTTAGTTGATCTATCCATAGGTGTGAGTGGGGTATTAAAGTCTCCGACTATTATTGTGTTATTGTTAATTTCTCCTTTCATACTTGTTAGCATTTGTCTTACATACTGCGGTGCTCCCGTGTTGGGTGCATATATATTTATAATTGTTATATCTTCTTCTTGGATTGATCCTTTGATCATTATGTAGTGACCTTCTTTGTCTCTTTTCACAGCCTTTGTTTTAAAGTCTATTTTATCTGATATGAGTATAGCTACTCCTGCTTTCTTTTGGTCCCTATTTGCATGGAAAATCTTTTTCCAGCCCTTCACTTTCAGTCTGTATGTGTCCCCTGTTTTGAGGTGGGTCTCCTGTAGACAACATATGTAGGGGTCTTGTTTTTGTATCCATTCAGCCAGTCTTTGTCTTTTGGTTGGGGCATTCAACCCATTTACGTTTAAGGTAATTACTGATAAGTAGGATCCCGTTGCCATTTACTTTATTGTTTGGGGTTCGAATTTATACACCATTTTTGTGTTTCCTGTCTAGAGAATATCCTTTAGTATTTGTTGGAGAGCTGGTTTGGTGGTGCAGAATTCTCTCAGCTTTTGCTTGTCTGAGAAGCTTTTGATTTCTCCTTCATACTTGAATGAAATCCTTGCTGGGTACAATAATCTGGGCTGTAGGTTATTTTCTTTCATCATTTTAAGTATGTCTTGCCATTCCCTCCTGGCTTGAAGAGTTTCTATTGAAAGATCAGCTGTTATCCTTATGGGAATTCCCTTGTGTGTTATTTGTTGTTTTTCCCTTGCTGCTTTTAGTATTTGTTCTTTGTGTTTGATCTTTGTTAATTTGATTAATATGTGTCTTGGGGTGTTTCGCCTTGGGTTTATCCTGTTTGGGATTCTCTGGGTTTCTTGGACTTGGGTGATTATTTCCTTCCCCAGTTTAGGGAAGTTTTCAACTATTATCTCCTCAAGTATTTTCTCATGGTCTTTCTTTTTGTCTTCTTCTTCTGGAACCCCTATGATTCGAATGTTGTAGCGTTTAATATTGTCCTGGAGGTCTCTGAGATTGTCCTCATTTCTTTTAATTCGTTTTTCTTTTATTCTCTCTGATTCATTTATTTCTACCATTCTATCTTCTAATTCACTAATCCTATCTTCTGCCTCTGTTATTCTACTATTTGTTGCCTCCAGAGTGTTTTTAATTTCATTTATTGCATTATTCATTATATATTGACTCTTTTTTATTTCTTCTAGGTCCTTGTTAAACCTTTCTTGCATCTTCTCAATCCTTGTCTCCAAGCTATTTATCTGTGATTCCATTTTAATTTCAAGATTTTGGATCAATTTCACTATCATTATTCGGAATTCTTTATCAGGTAGATTCCCTATCTCTTCCTCTTTTGTTTGGTTTGGTGGGCATTTATCCTGTTCCTTTATCTGCTGGCTATTCCTCTGTCTCTTCATCTTGTTTAAATTGCTGAGTTTGGGGTGTCCTTTCTGTATTCTGGCAGTTTGTGGAGTTCTCTTTATTGTGGCTTTTCCTCGCTGTGTGTGAGTTTGTACAGGTGGCTTGTCAAGGTTTCCTGGTTAGGGAAGCTTGTGTCGGTGTTCTGATGGGTGGAGCTGTATTTCTTCTCTTTGTTCAGTCGCGCTGTGGGGAGGGAGGGAGGGATGCTGCAAACAAATAACACTGGCGTGCGCTCGCAGTGCCTCAGCCACACTGGGTCCGCCCCCGCTCAGGGCGCGTGTAGCCTCCCTGCCCACACTGCTCGGGCTCTAGGTTGTTCCGCCGGGAACAATCCGAGGCTGGCCCTGGGTTGCATGTACCTCCCAGGTCCAAGCCGCTCAGGTTCAGGCACTCGGGTAGTCCTCAGAGGCGCAGACTCAGTTGGGCCTGAGTTTTGTGCTCTTCCCAGGTCCGAGCAGCTCAAGTGATGAGGTGTTTGGCAAGCGCCAATGCTGCGACTTATCACCTCCCCGCCACTCGGTTATCTGGGTGTAAAACCGGCGCACCTTCTCAGGCAGATGTTAACCATCCAGACCCCCAATAAGTTTTAGTTAGCAAAGAAGCCTGCTTACAGTTTTATAGATAATGTCTCTCTGGGGCTGCGATTGCCCTCTTCCGGCTCTGGCTGCCTGTCACCGGAGGGGGAAGGTCTGCAGCCGGCTATCTCTGTTCAATTCTTTGTTCCGCGCGCGGGCCTGGCGGTGTCTTAGGTTGGGGCTGGCTTTTCGCGTGGTAGATATCCCACAGTCTGGTTTGCTAGCCCAAATTATTTCGCTCAGATAGTGCTCAGGGTATTCAGGCCAGATTCTTACTCTAAGCGATGCAGCTGCGCCTCCCTGCCCAGCCCCTGCTTGCTAATGGCGCGTGCAGGCGTCTGCGCTGCTTCTCCGCTGGGGGAGTTACCGTAGGACTCGCAATCTTCGAGTTTTAATTGTTTATTTATTTTTTCTTCCTGTTATGTTGCCCTCTGTGCTTCCAAAGCTCGGCACAGATTCGGCAGTGAGAAGGTTTCCTGGTGTTTGGAAACTTCTCTCTTTTTAAGACTCCCTTCCCGGGACGGAACTCCGTCCCTCCCTCTTTTGTCTCTTTTTTTTGTCTTTTATATTTTTTCCTACCTCCTTTCGAAGAGTTGGATTGCTTTTCTGGGTGCCTGAAGGACATGCACAACATTTGAAATCATCTTTGCTATCTAGCTCCAGAAATGGCCATCATCCTAAAAGGAAACCCTGAGCCCATAAAGCAGTTTCTCTTCGCCCAGGCTCTGGCAACCACTAATCTATGAGTTTGCCTATTCTGGATATTTCATATAAATGGAAGTATGTGCTATCAGGTCTGTTGGCTTCTTCCACTTAGTATGTTTTCAAGGTTTACCTATGTTATAGTATGTGTAAGCATTTCATTCCTTTTTATGGATGAATAATATACTTCACATGTATATATCACCTTTTATTTATACATGTTTCCATTGATAGGCATTTGGATTGTTTCCACTTTTTGGCTGTTGTGAGTAGAGCTGCTTGTATTCATGTAGAGGCTTTTGTTTAAAGAGGTGTTTTTTTTTTTTTTAAGTCTTCATTGAATTTGATACAATGTTGTTTCTGTCTTGTGTTATTGTTTCTTGGCCAGGAGACATGTGTGACCTTAGCTCCCCGACCAGGGATTGAACTCACACCCACTGCATTGGAAGGCAAAGTCTTAACCACTGGACCACCAGGGAAGCCCCTGAAGACTTGCTTTTAATTCTTTTGGGTGGATACCTGGGAGCAGAATTGCTGGTAATTCTATGTTTAACTTCCTGCAGAACTATTCAACTGTTTTCCATATTAGCTGCATCATTTTATAGTCCCATCACCAGTGGATGAGGGTTTGGACCTCTCCAGATTCTTGCCAACACTTAGTATTTTCCACTTTGTTTTGTTTCATTTTCAAATATAGCCATCCTAGGGGATGTGAAGTGGTATCTCACTGCGGTTTTAATTTGCATTTCTCTAGTCGCAAAGAGTCGGGCATGTCTGAGCGACTGATCTGATCTGATCTGAGTGACTAATGATGTTGAGCACATTTTCATGTGCTCATTGGTCTGTGTAAATCTTCTTTGGAGAAATTCTTCTGAGTAGTTGAAACTGTGGGATGATCAGTGTGTGGTGTGAGGGCTGTGCTTAGTCTGTCAGTCGTGTCCGACTCTTTGTGACCCCACGGACTGCAGCCCGCTAGGCTCCTCAGTCCATGGGATTCTCCAGGCAAGAATACTGGAGTGGGGTGCCTTGCCCTCCTCCAGGGGATCTTCCCAACCCAGGGTTTGAACCCAGGCCTCCCACATTGCAGGTGGATTCTTTACCATCTGAGCCATGAGGGAAGCTGAAGAATACTGGAGCAGGTAGCCTATCCCTTCTCCAGGAGATCTTCCTGACCCAGGAATCAAACTGGGGTCTGCTGCATTGCAGGCAGATTCTTTACCAGTTGAACTACCAGGGAAGCCCCTGTGTGAGAGCTCATTCACATTTATTACTAAGGGCTAAGTGAATACAGGGAATTCAGCCTTTGAAGACTTAGCTCTATGGACACTGACTTATGGGAACTGAACTGGCATTGGAAATACATAGAACACAAATTTAATTGTCATTTATTTTACTGTAGCCCTCTTGCCATAGGCTAGAATAGGGGTCCCTAGTCCCGGGAGCCACAGATGGGTATTGGTCCATGGACCATTAGAAACTGGGTTGCACAGCAGGAGGTGAGGGGTTGTCTTCCACAAAACCAGTCCCTAGTGCCAAAAACTTCGGGGACCACTGGGCTAGAAAGTTGGGGTGAGGCAAGTCCCGCCTCCCAACCTGGTCCCCGTACTGGTGCTATCCATGGTGCTGAAACTTCTCTGGCCAGAGTTCCTTTTCCTAAGCAAGGCGTCCTAAGATGTGTTGCCCATGTTTTAAAAGTAATTTTAAACAGGTGAAGGCTGAAGTAGCAATGAGAGAGAAGTGGAACAAGAGCAGATAGAGCCAGATCAAGGCTACTGGAAAGGAGTAGCTACGGAGGGCTTGCAAGGGAGACAAAAGGGAGAATTTTATTTCAACATTGTTTTTTGAATAGTCACAGTTACCCAAGTGGTGCTAGTGGTAAAGAACACATCTGCCAATGCAGGAGGCATAAGAGATTCTGGTTCGATCCCTGGGTCGGGAAGATCCCCTGGAGAAGGAAATGACAACCCACTCTAGTATTCTTGCCTGGAGAATCCCATGGGCAGAGGAGTCTGCTGGGCTATGGTCCATAGGGTCACAAAGAGTCAGACACAACTGAAGTGACTTAGCACAGCACCAAGGAATAAAACTCCAAGGAAACCACAGGACAAAAATATTGTAAAATGTAATCCATGAAAACATGTGCAAATGAGATTGGATGGATCAGGCAACTAGAAATCCAGCCAGAAACAGTGGGATGAGACTGTCCAAATCCATTGACTGAGATACACCAATTGATGCTACTTTTTATCTTTCAAAAATCTAAACAAAGAAGTTTTGTGATTTTTATTGTTACCAAATAAAATAGAGAATTGTATTTCACAATACAAATAGCTCACCTCATGCATTCCAAACATTCCTTTCCCTTACAAAACAGACCATGAATTTACTTTCTTGAGGGAAGATTTTCTGATCTGGTTTTCAGAGCACTTTAAAAAAATTATTTTAGTTGTGAAAGTAACATATATTCAGAAATTCTAAAGCATAAATGAAAGTGAAAAGAAAGTGTTAGTCACTCAGTTCTGTCCAACTCTATGTGGTCCCATGGATTGTCTCCTCTGTCCATGGAATTCTCCAGGCAAGAATACTGGAGTGGGTTGCCATTCCCTTCTCCATAGATGTATACCTGAATTTTTAATTGTAAAGCTGACACTTATTTAAGGGTCATCTTCTTTGTCTGATACTAAATTAACTATTGAGATAATTTTTTGTTTGTGTTTGTTTTCATGGTACATTTTTTTTTTTCATTGTAAGTGGTGTGAAGTTCAACAGCTTGTCTTTTACCTTGGAGGGGGCATCTTGATATTCTCTAGTCCACTGAATGTCCAGGAGATTCACTGAGGTGCAGGGACCCTGAATTCTTAGGGAGTTTGTCTCCTATCTCCTGGTTCACACGTGTCTTCCTACAGCATCTTCACTACTTGCTGCTTTCTGCTCATCAGATCTAATCAGCAATGTTGTCAATGTAGTGAAATTTGTAGAATCTCAGGATGAGTGAGGTCTCTGTGAATTATCTTATGACAGTGAAGAGACTTGATGTGGCCCTGAGGAAACACTGTGGCTATATACTGTTAGCTCTGCCAAGTAAAAGGAAACGACTTCGGGGACCTCTCTGGTGGTCCCGTGGTTAAAATCCACCTTCCAATGTAGGGGACTCAGGTTCAACTATCTTCCCTCATAGCTCAGTTGGTAAAGAACCATCCTGCAAAGCAGGATTCCCCGGGTTGATTTCTGGGTTGGGAAGATCTGCTGGAGAAAGGATAGGCTACCCAGTCCAGTATTCTTGGGCTTCCCTTGTGGCTCAGCTGGTAAAGAATCTGCCTGCAATGCAGGAGGTCTGGGTTCCATTCCTGGGTGGGGAAGATCCCCTGGAGAAGGGAAAGGCTACCCACTCCAGTATTCTGGCCTGGAGAATTCCATGGACTGTATAGTCCACGGGGTTGCAAACAGTCGGACACGAATGAGCAACTTTCACTTTCACTACTCTCAGGTTCAAATCCTGGTTGGGGAACTAAAACCCCACATGCCTCGGGGCCACTAAATCCCCCTCACTGCCACTAGAGAGTCCACGTGCTGTTACACTACTAATCCCGAGCACACTAGACCCCATGCTCCACAGCAGAAGAAGTCCACATATCACAACGGGAAGCCCTTTCACCGCAACTAGAGAAAAGTCCATATGCTGCAATGAAGACCTAGCACAGCCAAAATTTTTTTCAAAAACTTTTTCAAAAAGCAAACTACTTTTGGAAGTCCTTGAAAAATGGTTTGGAGAAAAAAAACATTAGCCATGTAATAGCCGCATAGCAATAGCGAGGGGCTATGTTGATTTCTTTGTGTAAACATACTCATCAGGGACAGCAGCTGCAATTAGATTCACTGCCTGATTAAGTTTATGACAGTCCGTGTCATTCTCCAAGACCCACCTGACTGATGGTGTGTTAAATGGAGTTAGGGCAGGTATTATCACTTCTGGTTCTTTCAAGACTTTCATGGATGCATTAACCTCTATATTTGCCCCCATCGATGTTGTTTTGTTTCTGGTTTACTATCTCAGTGGGAAGAAGACATTCCAGGAGCTAGTATTTAGCCATTCAATGAAATGCCCTCGCAAATGCAATTCAATAAAGAAAGCATAATCTCTTTGATAAATAGTGCCCAAACTGGACTTCCCGGTGGTCCAGAGGTTAAGAATCCACCTGCCAGTGCAGGAGACATGGGTTCGATCGATCCCTGGTCCAGGAAGATTACACATGCCTCGGGGCAACTAGGCCAGTGAGCTGCAACTCCTGAAGCCCGAACACCCAGAATATTCCACGGGTGTGGAACACCCATGCTCCACACAAGAGAAGCCACCATAATGAGAAGCCTGCGCAGTGCAGCGAAGAATAGCCACCACTCACCTTGCAGCAGCAAAGATCCAGGGCAGCTATAAATTAATTAATTAATTAAAAAAAAAAGATAGTGCCAAAACCATTAGCTATCTAAATGTAAAATGACGGCAATAACATAAAGCTAGACATTTGTCTCACACTGTGTACAAAAAATGAACCTCAAATGCTAATTGAGCCTAATTATAAGACTTCAAACAATACACTTAGAGCAGAAAACTTAGAGCAGAAGAAAAATTTTATAGCTTTGCTTGATGAACATTTCTTTGATATGTTTTAAATTTAAGTTAGAATTTATCAAAATTAAATGCTTTTGATCTTCAAAAGGCATTGTTAGGAAAATGAAAAAACAAATCATATACTGGGAGAGAATGCATATTTGCAAATCATACATCTGATAAAGGACTTGTATCCAGAATTCTTAAAACTCAGTAGTAAGAAGACAACCCAGTTTTTTAAAAGAGAGGAAGATTTGAATTTCACCAAAGAAAATACACAAGCACATGAAAAGTTACTCAACATCATTAGTCATTTGCTAAATGCAAATAAAACCATAGTGAAATACCATCCATACTCAGTGACATGGCTATAACCCAAAATACCAACAGTATTGTTAAAATGTGTTGAAACTACAACCCTTTTATACTGCTTATGGGAAAGTAAATGATATAGCCACTTTGAGAAGTAGTTTGGCAGTTTTTTATAAAGCTAAACATTTACTTACTGTATATCCCAGCAATTCCATTCCCAAAGAAATGAAAACATATGTCTACAAAGAACTAGAATTCAAATGTTTATGGAAGAGGCCCAGATTCCTGCTCCAGCTCAGAGGGCCTTTTACCTCTGCAAATTTCCCAGATGGCACAGTTTCTCCTGAGACCGTGTACACTTTGAGAAGCAACCAGCAGTTCTGTTAAGGTCAAAGTCTTCATACGAGTTCATATTGGTGAAGCCCTGGCAGACATTTCTTGGCTCTTCATATTTGGGTGTGGAATCTTCCTCACCTAACGGAGGGATGCAAAATGTGAATGTTCTGCATGAACAGGCACCACAAGGGCAGAGGGTAGAGGAGTTCAGGGTCCAGAGTCTAGTGGTGTGGACTAGAACCCCAACTCCATCCATCCACAGCAATTGTGTGAACTTGAGATGGATTTATATCCTCCCTGGACCTCGATTTCAAGGTGAAGGAGATAATATCCTGCCCCTGCTGCACCACCCACCCCCCCAACATCTCACAGGGCCAGTGGGCTACTTCGGGGAAAGTACATACAAAAGGCTTGGCACATGACTATAGATAAAGGTTCATGTTAGTGCGAGTACCCTTTCCTGCCTCCTCCAGGGAGTCTGCCTGGCTTTTTTGCATTTGTTCCACATCAGACTTTTCAACCTTCACAAGTGGGACACATGGTGTAACTCTTAGACATGATCTGTTTTGGTTTGCCTCATTCTCCCACATTCCCAGCACAACCTTCATGGCTACCTCCTGGTTTAGGTGGAAAATACAGCAGAATGAGGCTCCCTGAAGCAGAATGACTGAGCAAGGTCAACAGCTAGTTGGAGACTCCAGGACCAGAGGTCAGCTTTCACCTGGTAGGGGATGGAGTGCAAGCTTCGGGTCACTAGCTGTGTGACCTCAGATAAATTACTTAAACTCTCTGATACTCAGTCCCATTGGCCAGATGAAGCTGATGATACTTTCCTTCCTAGTTGTGGGGAGGATTAGAGATCATACATGTTAAGGACATAGCTCACCGTAGGGGTACAAAGAGTCAGTATTATTTATTCCAGGAGGTGAGAAAGGCATTGTAAGACTATTTGCATATTTATGTATTTACATTGGATGGAAGGATGTGTCTATATATTTACCTATCTCTCAACAAAAATAATATCTGAACAGAGTTTTTAAAAACAAACTGTGTACAAGGACATAAGATGAAAAGTAAAAGTCCCTGCAACTCCCAGGTCACACTCCAGAGTTCACTACCTGTAAAAGTTTATTGTACAACTTTCCAGGGAATGACTATGCATATGCAAGCATTTTATGCGAATTTACAAATTTACATGAACGGGATCATTTAGCAATATATCTAAAAGAGCTTTCTGTGTCGGCACATACCGATCCATCTCATTCATCATATATTTGCATACTATTTCAGTATACGGGTATTGCAATGCTTCTTCAGTTGGCCCCTTCTTGGTGAACATTTAGGGGGGGTTTGTTTTATTTTATTTACTATTTTGAATAATGCTACTTACATCTTTGTCAGTGTATGTTATGAATTCGTAGAAAACATTCCTATCCTCGGCATTTCTATATCAAAATGTACGCACTTTGGAAAATTGCTAGATATTATTTAATTTCCTCCTTTTAAAAAAAAAGATATTCAGTTTTACTTACTTATTTGGCTACACTGGGTCTTTGCTGCTGACCCAGTCAGCAGCCTGGTCTTTGACAGGCTTTCTCTACGCACTCAGGCTTCAGTGATTGTGGCATACAGACCAGTTTGCTCTGTGGGCTTAGTTGTCTGGCGGCATGTGGAATCTTCCTGGACCAGGGATTGAACCTATGACCCTTGCATTGGCAAGCAGATTCTTAACCACTGGGCCACCAGGGAAGTCCTCAAAGTCCTCAAATTTCCTTCTCAAAAGGGCTACAGCTCTTTATACTTGCACCCAAATGGGCAAGAGTGACTGCTTACTCACACGCTCACAGTCCTAGACTTCACCAAACTTTCAAATCTTTGCTAGACTGGGGGTAAAATTGGATTTCATTTTTATTTTAGAAGGAGTCTGAGCATCTATTTGTATGTCTTTTTCCATGAACTGCTTTATTGTTTCCTTTACAGGGGTGAGCCTGGATCTTGACAATCTGTGCCTTTAAGTTCTGACTGGCCCACCAGGAGCTGAGGGTGAGGTGGGCAGGGAGACATTTACTTTTCATTTTTTCACACCCTTCTCCAGTGTTTGATTTTTTAAAAATTATGTACAGTATTACTTTCACATTAAATGAAATCAGTTAAATTTTAAGACAAAAATGAAATACATAGTAAAGACAAAAGCACACCAAAGTTAGGGTAAATGTAGGGTAAAACAGTAACATTTTCAAGTGGATTTTATAATAATTAGGGCTATATGTGACAATGTTTTAAGTAGCTTATAAAGGAACTTTAGTTTTCTGTTAGATTGTAAAGATATTCATAATATGTTGTTTAAGGGGAAAAAGCACAGGGTGGGTGAGAATATACAGAACAAGATCCATGTTTGCTTTTTAAGCAAAGGAGGAAGAGAGGGGCTTCCCCAGTGGCTCAGAGATAAAGAATCCACCTGCCGCTGCAGGAGATATGGGTTCGATCCCTGATCTGGAAAGACCCCCAAGAAGCAGAGCAACTAAGCCTGGGAGCCACTACTGTTGAGCCTGTGCTCTAGAGGCTGGGAGACACAACTACTGAAGCCCACGCTCCCCAGAGCCCACGCTCCCCAGAGCCCGCGCTCCCCAGAGCCCGCGCTCCCTAGAGCCCACGCTCCGAGACAAAAGAAGCCACCGTAATGAGGAGCCTATGCACCACAGCTAGAGAAAAGCCCAGGCAGCGATGAGACCCGGCAAAGCCAAAAATAAAAATGAATAATTTTTAAAAAGGAGGAAGAGAGAGAAAACAGGGAAGGAGGAAGAAAGAAAGAAGGAAGAAGAGCAGAGAGGAAGAGGAGGGGAGCCAAGGAAAGTGTCACGTCAGCTCCAGGGGAGGGAACATTGTCTTTTAATGGCAGCCCTCTGTGTGCCTGAGGGGTTACTCATGGGTGCGGGGTACAGAGGGTACCTCCGCAGGCGTAAACAGAGACTCCCTCCTGGCCCGCCATGAGATTTTAGGGACTTCAGACTTAGGAAGCTCTTGGCAAGTACCCGGGGCAGAGAAGATTACAAAACATCTTTTTTTGCAATTAGTTTTGGAAGACGTCATCAGAAGCATTTAGCCCAGACAGGGAGAGCCTGACCCAGGCCTTTGTGCCGGCTGCTGCTGCTGCTAAGTCACTTCAGTCGTGTCTGACTCTGTGCGACCCCATAGACGGCAGCCCACCAGGCTCCGCCATTTCCTTCTCCAACGCATGAAAGTGAAAAGTGAAAGTGAAGTCGCTCAGTCGTGTTTGAGTCCTAGCGACCCCATGGACTGCAGCCTACCAGGCTCCTCCGTCCATGGGATTTTCCAGGCAAGAGTACTGGAGTGGGGTCCCTCCAAACCCACCCTACTCTTCTCCATCCTGCTCTGACCCAGAGGTTGGTCTCCAAGGACCACCTCAAACTGGGTTCATACGGGGAGTGGGGGATGGGCAAAGAGGTCAGAGGGCAGGACAGTACCTACCCCTCCCTAGCCTCCCCATCACTGGCCTGCTTCTCTCTGCCGACAGCCACAAATTCTTGTTCCTGACCTGTGCTTAGTAAAGTACCCCCCCTCCGCCTTTTTTAAACATTTTTTTTAATGTAGATCATTTTTTAAGTCTTTATTGAATTTGTTACAATATTGCTTCTGTTAGGTAGTTAGAAAGGAAAAGGGAGTCCAGAATGGCAGTGGCTAAAAGACAAAAACAAAGAAGGGAAAAGCCCCTGAAAATAGAACAAAGGAAGATTCGAGGACCGGAGTGAGAACCTCAGGTAAAACAAACAGCCCTCCTGGCTAGCCCAATTTACAAAGGGCAGGCTCAAGGGGAGGAGAAAAAACATAAAAAAAGAGGAACCAAAACTGGGCCAGGGGCTTCTCTTCTCGTCATGTCTTTTGGTTCGGCCCACCCTCACACCTCGAGGATGTATTTTCCTTTGCTTTCTAAATAAAAAATGTAAACTAGTACAGCCACTATGGAGAACAGTGTGGAGATTCCTTAAAAAACTGGAAATAGAACTGCTATACAACCCAGCAATCCCACTGCTGGGCATACACACCGAGGAAACCAGAATTGAAAGAGACACGTGTACCCCAATGTTCATCGCAGCACGGTTTACAATAGCCAGGACATGGAAGCAACCTAGATGTCCATCAGCAGATGAATGGATAAGAAAGCTGTGGTACATATACACAATGGAGTATTACTCAGCCATTAAAAAGAATGCATTTGAATCAGTTCTAATGAGGTGAATGAAACTGGAGCCCATTAAACAAAGAGAAGTAAGTCAGAAAGAAAAACACCAATACAGTATACTAACACATATATATGGAATTTAGAAAGATGGTAACGATGACCCTATATGCGAGACAGCAAAAGAGACACAGATGTAGAGAACAGACTTTTGGACTCCGTGGGAGAAGGCAAGGGTGGGATGATTTTGAGAGAATACTGTTGAAACATGTATATTATCGTATGTGAAATAGATCACCAGTCCAGGTTTGATGCATGAGACAGGGTGCTCAGGGCTAGTGCACTGGGATGACCCTGAGGGATGGGTTGGGGAGGGAGGTAGGAGGGGGGTTCAGGATGGGGAACATATGTACACCCATTGCTGATTCATGTCAATGTATGGCAAAAATCACCACAATATTTTAAAGTAATTAGCCTCCAATTAAAATAAAGAAGAAGAATAAAAAAAACCAAGCTGTAACACGGAGCTGTAACACAGGTCCATCCAAGGAAATTACATGGGGCTGTAACACTGGCACATCCGAGGGCTGTAACACTAGTCTGTCCATCACTTCAAATTTTTGTTGCAATGAGACAAAACCAAGGAAATTACAAACTCCCCAATGCTTCTGTTTTATGTTTTTGATTTTTGGCCACAAGGCATGTGGGATCTTAGCTCCCCGACCAGGGATTAAACCTGTATCCCCTGCATTGGAAGGTGAAGTCAACCACTGGGCCACCAGGGAAGTCCCAGGAAGGTAACCCTTTATTAAAGAGACCGTCTGCTTCCCTCTAGATACCTCCCAAGTGGCACAGTGGTAAAGAATCCAATCAACACAGGAGATGCAAGAGGGTTCGATCCCTGGGTTGGGAAGATACCCAGGAGTTGGAAATGGCAACCCGCTCCAGTATCCTTGCCTGGAAAATCCCATGGACAGAGGAGTCTGGCAGGCTACAGTCCATGAGGTCTCAAAAGTGTTGGACATGACTGAGTGAGCACGCACACACTTCTTCCTCTGGGTCCCTACTCCTTTGACACACCCATGTCACTCTGCTAGAATGTGAGTCCCTTGAGAGTAGGGACCACATGGTATATGAGCACAGGGCCTTATACTGTGTCGAGGGCTCCATTCATTTGGGAATGAATGAATGAAAAGAACAAATGAACGTGTGGCAACTGCCCAAAAACACCCACAAAGAAAAGACCTTGCTGCTGCTAAGTCGCTTCAGTTGTGTCCAACTCTGTGGCAGCCCACCAGGCTCCCCCGTCCCTGGGATTCTCCAGGCAAGGACACTGGAGTGGGTTGCCATTTCCTTCTCCAATGCATGAAAGTGAAAAGTGAAAGTGAAGTCGCTCAGTCGTGTCTAACTCTTAGCGACCCCATGGACTGCAGCCTACCAGGCTCCTCCATCCATGGGATTTTCCAGGCAAGAGTACTGACCTCAAGATATAAACCTCTCAGGGCTCCTCACATTGTTTAAACAGATGAACCAGAGCACCCATCTTACCATAGGGGAAACTCTGTCACTCCAAGGGGACTTCGAGGCCTGACCAGAAAATTACAACTTCTGTGAGGGGCCTAGAGTCCTTATGAGGTCAAGCAAGAGCCACTATTGGTTATGAAGTTAATTAATCCTTCAAGTGTTGCTGCCACACCTCTGGTACAATGTTGCCATTTTTCACACTTTTTTGAGCCATGTCCATGTGTGTTAGTTGCTCAGTCATGTCCGACTCTTTGTGACCCCACAGGCTCCTTTGTCCACAAAATTCTCTAGGCAAGAAGACTGGAGTGGGTTGCCATTCCCTTCTCCAGGGAATCTTCCTGACCCAGGGATTGAACCCAGGTCTCCTGCATTGCAGGCATATTCTTTACCATCTGAGCCACCAGGGAAGCCCTATTTTGTGCCAAAGACTGAATTTTGCATTTCCCTGAATTTCCCAACTTTTGAAGAGAAGAGAATTACTTGAAGCCCGAGAGATCAATCCAAAGCCATGTGACCCCAAGCTGGACACACACAGGGGTGGGGATGAAGGACAGGCATGAAGGCCACTCACTGAATCAAGAGTGAAACAGGAGGAGCAGGCAAAGCTCAGAAAAACAGACAGCCCATGGGGAGAGTGCATCGTCCTCTGCCCCAGGGGGTCGCTGCAGAAGGCAGAGAGCAGCCAGGGAGAGCTGGCCAGGTGGGCCGGGGCAGGGGCCTGCTTTCCCAGGAAGGAGGACAGCAAGGGCACAGCCTGGCACCCTCGGGCTGCCTCTGGACAACCACCGTGTGGGTGTGTGCCAGACCAGGAGTGAGGGCTTCCCTGGCGGACCAGTGGTTAGGACTTCACCTTCCAGTGTGAGGGGTGTGGGTTCGATCTCTGGTTGGGGAGCTAAGATCCCGCATGTCTCGGGGTCAAAAAATCAGAAGCAGTAAGGTATCAAACTCAACAAAGACTTTTAAAATGGCCCACATGAAAAAAAAAAAAATCTTTGGGAAAAAAAAGGCCAAAGTGAAGGAATGGAAAGTCTAATTCTCAGCTTGGGTGACTGGGTACCGTGGAGCCATTGTGGGGTCAGGGAAGGGAGCCTGTGTGGCTGGGGAAAGGGGTTGGGGGTGGTGGTGGGAGTGCAGTGCAGGCCATGTCTGGCCTCAGCCTCCAGGGGGTCCCAGACTCCTTTCCAAGGAGCTCAGAGGCAGTGGAGAAGGGCTTGTCACATCCCTTCACCCCACGTCCCAGAGCCATGACTGTCAGAGAGCCACAGTGTGAGGTATAGGGGTCGGGGAGCACCCTCCATGGCCCCCTCCCATGTCCAGGCTGCTGTGGGGAAGCCAAGGGGACCCAAGACGACTGCTGACCCAAGTTTACCAGGACAGGAAAACTGGCCCAGAGGTCAGAGGAGGTGAGGCGGCCGTCAGGGTGGGCTCCTCAGAGGACACGCTCCGGACATGCCCCCTCCCCGTCCCCGACCCTGGCTCTCCCAGGCTTGGCAGGAGGGGGTGAGGAGCCCACTGCTCACCTGAGGCCAAATGCAGGAGTAGCAGGATCCCCAGGGCCCTGGGCGCCACCATCCTGGGCCAGCCTCGTCCACGCTGGCCAGAGCCCCGCAGCTGTGTGTCCTTCTGGTCCCAGTCTCTGCTGAGCCAGCCCTCCCTGGCCCCCACCCCGCAGTGTCACCACTTCCTGTGGCCTCTTTCTCACCCTTCCTGTGCCATGGCACCGTCGGTTAAGTTGTGAAAGGTGAGTGTGGGGAACTGGGCAGTGTTCCTAGCCTCATCCTGCCCCATGACCACCTGCAGAGGGGCCCAGACTCCCTGGGAGTTGCTGAACCCACACCAGGGACACTGCTCCTGGGGTCATATCTGGGTGGGTGTGGGGATCCAGCAGCCACGGAAGCTCTGAGCAGATTCCTGGGGAGTGATGATGGGCCCAAGCTTTGGAATCAACAATTCTTTTCTCAGATCCTCCTTTCACAAGCGAGGGGCCTCTCTGAGCCTCAATTTCCCCCTTTGTAAAACAGACACCAGGTGGCCCAGTCGGTAAAGAATTCGCCTGCATTGTAGGAGACGGCCTGCAGCTCAGGAGACCAGTGTTCGATCCCTGGGTTGGAAAGATCCCCTGGAGGAGGAAATGGCAACCCACTCCAGTATTCTTGCCTGGAAAATCCCACGGACAGAGGAGCCTGGTGGGCTACAGTCCATGGGGTCACAAGAGTTGGGCATGACTGAGCGACTAAACCACCAAAACAGACACAGCAATGCAGCAATGCCTCCTAGGGCTATGTCGGGTGTGTGAGGAGACCCGTCACGTGCCAGGCATGCAGCTCGGCTGTAGGGATGAAGATGGGGAGAGAGTTCACACTCCCTCCTTCAGGCCTAGGATTTGAACAAGACCAAGGCTCAAGCCCAGGCCTGCTAGGGTCCTGGGAGGAGAGGAGGAGCCAGGCCTGGAGGCCCCCGGGGCCACTTTCCTCCCCCACCCAGCAGATGGAATAACAGGAGAGATGTGAGCGAGGGCCCTGGGGCTTGGTCAGAGCTGGGCTGACGTCTGTCCTGGCCACTTTCCGGCTGCCTGAGCTTGCGTGAGCTAACCTCTTCTCCGAGTTTTTTATGAGGCACAGGGAGGACTCAAAAGATGGGTAGGCCCGCCCAGCCCTGGCTGGCCTCTCTTTCCCCTTCCTCACTCATAGTGTCTAGACAGGACTCAGCCTCTTTCTAGGCCCTCTGGGCCCCGGGAGGGTCAGGGCCACACAGGGGCCAGGTGGGAATCTGACAGGACCCCAGGCACTTCCTCGTCAGGGAAGGCGGGGAGGGTGAATGGGAGCCACTGGCCTGCCCCTCCGCCCACCTCCACTTGACTGGCCGCCTCCTCTCTCCCAGTCGCAGGTCAGGGCAAGGGCTCTGTGAACCATGACTGCTAGGTTCCACACCTGGAGACCCATCTGGCATCTGGGACTCCCAGAGGGACTCCCAGATGCTTTTTTGTAAAGAGCCTGAGCCCTGCAGACTGGAACCCAGAGTGTGTGTGCAGCCCACCTGGGAAGACAGGACTGGGGACTGGCAAAGTGATGAGGGAGGGTGCCACAGAGCCAGAGCAGGGGCCACCTCTCCTAGGCCCCATGGTGGCTGGAGCTTAGCCTGGAGCTACTTAGAGCCCTGGGGATTCCCAGGAACACCTCCTCCCTTCAACCATCTCCCACCCTCGGCTTGTCCAAACGGCTCCAGGTTTGGAGTCTCCTGGTGCGAGGCCTCCGGTACTCTGGACAGGCCCAGCCAGCTTTCACCCCCTGGCTATTCCAGCCCATTTCCCACACAAACAGGGAGACAAGCCTGGTGAGACCAGTGGTCCTACTGTTCAAAGTCCCACAGCCCAGAGTCGTGTGTGATAAGAACCATCTGGGTTAAGGAGCACCGCAGAGCTGTCAGATGGCCCGTTCAGGGCTGTCACGAGAGGATGAGACCCGACCAGAAACCCGGTCCCCACTACCTGAGCTGGCCCCGTAAACAGACACTAGGTGCTCCAGAGAGGCCTTTGAAGTGGGAGGATTTGTTTGAGGGGCGTGCTCCCGGCCTGGAGGAAGGGGCTGGGTCGCCCTTCCTGCCCTCCCTGAGGATGGCTGGAGGTGTTTCCTAAGGTCTAGCCAAGTAATTTTGGTCTGAGAGACTCCCAGAGAGGTCCCTGAAGGGGAGATGGCCCTGATCTCTGTGCATCCCACCCAGATGCGCAATCGGGACAACGGAGTGGGAGAGGAGGTCTGTCCTCTGCCTTCAGGGGCTGGAGCACAAGAGGAGCCCACCACTTGGAGAAAGGCAGAGGCAGGGACCGATGGAAGTGGGTCTGGGCAGGTCCCCAAAGATCCCACATTCAAGCCTGTGACATCACTGCCGGCCCATCCCTGGCTGCCAGGGCACTTCACCCCGCTTCCTGTCCATCTCTGGAGACTGGGACACTTTCCCCAGCCCATGTTCCTCCTGGAGCAGCCAGGACAGGAGGGAGGAGACTGCGGGGACGGAAAGCTCAGATGCGGGCCAGGGCTGGAGCTACACTGGACCTTTAGACACAAAGAGCCGTGATCAAACAAGGCTGCTTCCGTAAACTGAAGGGGGATGAGAAGCTATTTGACCTGCCTCACCTGTGTCACGGGACAGAGAGGGGAGACTTGACGGGACAAGGTAGAAGGCAGTGATGGGAGAGAGGTCCAATCAGTTTATTCCTGCAGCCCACCCACTGCACACTGGTCAGTAAACTGGTTACATACGTCCCGTGACCAGCCAAGGGTTGAATTCAGCCCTCAAATGTGATTTCTTTGACCGGCGAATATTTTGGATTAGCTAAGGTTTTTTTTTCATATTTATTATTTTTATTTAATTATGTGGCTGCACCAAGTCTTAGTTGCTGCACGCAGGTTTTGATCTTTGATCAACGATCTTTGATCGTTGTGGCAAGTGGCATCTTCAGTAGCAGCATGCGGGATTTTTTTAGTTGAGGCACGTGGGGTCTAGTTCCCTGACCAGGGATCAAACCCAGGGGTCCTGCACTGGGAGAGCGGAGCCTTAGCCACTGGACCCCCAGGGAAGTCCCTAGTGAAGTTTCTTAAATCAGGGGATTTTACACCAGCACAATCTGGATTTCTCCTCATAAAAGGCAGGTGTGGTTTGGCTACACGGGCCCTCATTCCTGCAAGGTGGTGATTGGCTCGAGCTGAGTAGCAGCTGCACCCTCAGCGTGAGGCTCGTAGCCTTCCACTGAGCCCACCGCTTGCCACTGCCTCCCCAGTGCTGACACCCAGTCGCCATTTCTCCTCCCCGTTGCCCTGATAACACTTCCAGTAGGTTTCTCTTATACATGGCCGTCTTCTCTTGCTCATGTTTCTCCACTGTCCCCCCCGCCCCACCCCCACAGTGACCCTTACTAGAAGCACAGAACAAAGTTCAGGAGGAAACGCCCCCAAATGTTTGCATTTGTTGGTTAGGTGACAACAACTGACTTTTATTTTCTTCTGTGCACTCTTCTACAGCTTCCAAATTCTCTACGATGAACACATACTTCTTTTTAATATCAAAAGACAAATGGACTGGTAATTACAAAGGAAATCCTCCCCATTTTTGAGTCTGAGAGCCAGGTCAAATGTTGCTGTCCTGCAGGAAGTCTTCCTGGAATCCCAGCTAGGAGTGATGGCTCCCCCAACCCTGTGCCTGCAGCTCTAAGAGTTCTTGTGTTTGTGCATGGTTCCCACACTAGACTGAGAACTCACAGAGGGGAACGACCATTTGTTCCAACAGAATTAACTGTGACTGGCTGCGGTGTGATCAAAACTGCCTGCAGGGGGCGCTAAGGGGCACGTCAGGCTCTACCAGCATCATCAGGTGAGGCGTGTCTCAGTCTTTGGAGGGCTGGGGTGGAAACGATTTTGGACTGCAATGTCCCATAGTTTGTGAGGCAAGAGGGCTTCGGGAGAAGCTGTGGGCCCCTGTGAGGTGTGGGCTCGGCAGTGGTGAGCAAGGGTGATGCAGCGTTGGAGAGGCCCAGATGGAAAGATGGACCTAGCCCAGCCCAGAAATGTTTCTACTAAGCCTGAGTCAGGGGCAGGCAAAGGCCCACACAGTAAATAAAGGTTTACAGCAGGCACCAGGCGGCTCTTGGGAACCACTGCCCAAAGTCCAGGGTTGGAATCAGGGACCCTGGGGCTGTGAGTGGAAGGCTAGAGAGGTCCTAGAAGAGGAAGGGAGGAGCAGGAAGGGGAAGGCTGGGGAGGCTGACAAAGGGGGAGGGCCCTGGGCTCAGAGGTAGGGAAGCTGTGCTCCTCCAGGGGTCTGTCTCAAAGCTCTGCCTCGACCCATTTTCCCTGCATGCCATCCTTAGGTTAAAATGAATGGGGCTACAGAGTACCCTCGTGGTGATCACCAGAGACAGAGCAGCCATGGCACATTTCTGTCCTGGGCGAGAGCACAGGACCAAGGGTACCACCAGCCTCCAAGGTTTAAGTCCTGCAGACTCCCAACCCCCAGCTCCAAGGGCCGGTCCAGTGGTGGTGCATTAAGACCAGCCTTCAGTCCCACTCCTGGGTCCCCTGAGATGGACCCAAGAGGCAAGTAGTCAGAAGACCCAGCCTGGGAATTCCTGGCTGCCATGGCAACAGCCCCATCCCTCCAAGGTCCTTGGGCCTTCTCAAGTCTTCAGCTGGCCCACCCAGGGTTGGGCCTGGCTGCAGGGGCTGCAGGTAGCAGTGAAGAGAGACAGGTGACTCTGCTTCTTCACACCGGTGGGGGGCGCTGGCGGCCTAGATGCGGCTGGACGAGGTGCTGCCCGAGCTGATGGGGAGCCTGGCACTGTCCGAGTTGCTCTTCAGAGGGGAGGGCCCACCCTGGGCCTGCAGGCGCATGGACCAGTACCAGAGGAAAATGAGGAAGCCTGTGGGCAGCAAGGGGGTACAGGGCTCAGAGGCTGGGAGCAGCCCCCCCGACACCACTCCCGTCCACTTTGACCCATGTCTGCCCACACCCCCATCACAGGCTCCCCACAACGACTCGATCCCAGGAGTACCGACTGCGCCAGGCACTGGGCAACGCTCTGTGCATCATGTCACTTTAGTCTCTCCAGCTCCCTTGAGACCATGCCTCGTTATTACCATTCTGTTTCACAAACAGGGAGACTGAGGCCCAGGGAGATAAGGGGCTTGGCTGAGCCAGGGGTCCAGCAGCAGTGGGCGGGCTCTGGAGCCACCTGCTTAAGTACCAGGTGATAGTATTTCTCCCCAAATAATACTACTGTGATTTAGCAATAGCTCAGTAAATGCGTGAATTGATCGGCATCCTTACAGAGTTCCCTTCACTTCACAGATGGGAAAACAAAGGCTCACCTCCGTCACACCCCACTCCATTGCATGGGGACTCCATGGAGACCTTGCTTTCCCTGTTTTCCTGCCCAAGCTGTCCTCCCTATCCAACATGGTGAAAAACAAAGGTGTGTGTGTGTGTGTGTGTGTGTGTGTGTGTGTGTGTGTGATGTTGGGGGGGTGGGCGCAGAGGGGTGCAGGCAGAGCAGGAACAGACCCTCATGGCATCAAGCCAGGCCCCCAGGATCCAGCCCCTCTGCTCCTCCCCCTCACCTCCTCCCCGTCTCCCCCCAAGCTCACTACCCCTTACGCAGCTCCTCCTTAGGGTTCCTCCAACACACACCCTACTTCTGGCCTCAGGACCTTTGCTCACGCTTCTCCCTCTGCCTGGAGTGCTCCAGCCCTAAAGCAGGTCTCCTCAGCCTCTAAGGTGCGCCTGGGCATCTGTAACAAGGAGCACTCTGACTCAGCAGGCCTGGGGCGGGCCAGAGGTGGCATCTGCAATAAGCTCCTGATGCTGCTGATGCTGCTGGTCCAAGAAACACCCTTGGAGTAATGGGACCCTTGATCTCTCTGTGGGTGGAGAGATCCACCTTTGTTTTTCACCGTGCTGGGTAGGAGGAGGACTTGGGCAGGAAAACAGGGAAGGCGAGGCCTCCATGGGGTCCCCGTGCAATGGGGGTGGGTTGTGAAGGAGGGGAAGTGAAGGGCGCGCTGGATCCATGGCTGGATCCTTCTGTTGTCTCTGGATGTCTCCTAAACGGAGGGGCCTCCCCCTCCAAGTGTCCCCTAGCAGGCTCAGACTGTCTATCACCTTGCCCACTATTACTTCCTTCCTCTCCCAGATGCCCTCTGATGCCTGTGGCCCTTGGTCTTCAGGGCCACACTTGGTCTTCCCCACTAGAGATGAGCTCTGTGGAGCAAGGCTCTTGCCCGGCTAGTTCACAACTGGAGCACCAGGGCTTAACATCGAGTCTACACAGAGTAGGTACTCATCAGTACCTACTGTACAAACAGAGACTTGTCAACTGTGGCCCAGAGGCCCCCACTTTACAAACGGGAAGGTTGAGGCCCAGAGAAGGGGAGGCTTCAGGTCATCTGGGTCATCTCATCCGTGACCTGTTCTCTATGTCTGGGCACCCTTCCTGGGCCAGGGTCTAGGGTCTTCTCCACACCTACCTTGGAAGGAGGTGATGATGCTGAAGAAGTAGAGGATGACAAGCTGGAAGGTGCCAGAAGCAAAGGAGAAGAAGACCAAGGCCCAGGGCAGGCCGAGGACCAGACTGAGGCCCAGCAGGGTCAGCACGTGGGGCCACTTCTGGGCGTGTGGGCGCAGCCGCAGGATCTGCACCACCATGGTACCCAGCATGGCCGTGTTGAACAGAAACACCAGGCTGAAGAGGCCCAGGTTGGTGACATGGCTGACCAAGGAGTCCTGGATCCAGCACCTGTGGGCAAGTGTACAAAGGCTCAGGGCAAGGCCGGGCTCACAGGGTGCCTCCTGGGCCATGGGCGAGCACCGTGGTGAGCCCCAGTTACAGGGCAGTTACTTTAGACACCACTGACTCAAGGGCCAAAAAGTCACTCTTCTTTCAACTATCCTATATTCCTTCTCTACAGCCAAGAGAAAGGCTTAGTTTGGTGCTAATATGTTTTTAACACTTTTAACACTTGCTAAAAGCAGAGACATTACTTTGCCAACAAAGGTCCGGCTAGTCAAGGCTATGGTTTTTCCTGTGGTCATGTATGAATGTGAGAGTTGGACTGTGAAGAAGGCTGAGCGCCGAAGAATTGATGCTCTTGAACTGTGGTGTTGGAGAAGACTCTTGAGAGTCCCTTGGACTGCAAGGAGATCCAACCAGTCCATTCTGAAGGAGATCAGGCCTGGGATTTCTTTGGAAGGAATGATGCTAAAGCTGAAACTCCAGTACTTTGGCCACCTCATGCGAAGAGTTGACTCATTGGAAAAGACTCTGATGCTGGGAGGGATTGGGGGCAGGAGGACAAGGGGACGACAGAGGATGAGATGGCTGGATGGCATCACTGACTCGATGGGCGTGAGTCTGAGTGAACTCCGGGAGTTGGTGATGGACAGGCAGGCCTGGTGTGCTGTGATTCATGGGGTCGCAAAGAGTCAGACACGACTGAGCAACTGAACTGAACTGAACTGAACACTTGCTAGTCTCCCTTTTCAAACAGAGCCAGACTTAGGCTCACCGCTTTCATCAAGAATTTAGTAGCAGGGTTTTCTTGTTCCTTTCATGACTTTTCACTGTTTATGACAAGTAATGCTTATTTCCCATTTATGTGTACTATGACTTAAAAAAATACATTTAACAAGCCAGAAGATTTAAAAGAAAACATTAAACAATAATAATATGGATGATACAAGGTAAGGCAAAAGTCACAAGATTATGATGCAAAAAACTGAAATTTTTCAAACACTGAAGGAATGGAAAGGATTCCTTCCTAGCCTAGGGCTCAGGAGCTCTGGATTCTACTCTAGGCTCAGAGGGACTCACAGGCCAGGCCACGCCAGCCTGGGTGAATTAGCTGAATGTAGGACTGGATTTCAGCCCCGTTCATCTCCTGGCTGGGTACCTTTGAGCAGGGTGATGTGGATCCCTGCCTTCTCTGGGTCTCAGTCTTTCCATCTTTCCATGGGGAGGGAGATAGAAGTGTGCAGCAAAGGAACATGCTAGAGGTTCATCTGCTCCAGCTCAGACTCCCCCACACACAAGTGGGGAAACTGAGGCCCAGAGTGGGGCCAGGACCTGCGCAAGGTTATCTGGCAAGTGAATGGCAGATCCAGGCCTGTTCTCACCCTCCCGGAGAGAAGCATCACTCTCAGCCCAGGGCTCCAGCCAAGGCCAGGCCGGTACCCCCAGCACCCATCACCCAAGAGTCTCCTGGTCAGTGTGACCTGGGCCCAGGCTGCTCTGACTTCTGCACCATGGGGACCACACTCCTGCCCCCACTGCACAAGCCACTCACATGGAAGGGTAGATGACGCTCTCGGGGGTCTTGTGCACGGCAAGGATGATGCGACCATAGTTGTTCACGTCCACAAGTGCCACCAGCATCACCAGGGAAGCGGGGAAGCCTGTGGACAGCAAAGCAGGGAGCTCCGTCTCCCACCTTCCCAGGTCTGGCCTCCCCTTCCCTCTGGTGAGCCCTCTTCCTCTCACGTTCCCTCTGAGACCTCAGCTCCCAGAGCCCAGCCAGCTCCACTTGGGGCAAGTCCTCCAAGCTTGGACATTCCCTTCTCTATTCCAGTTCTGCTTTCCCAAGTCATGTCCTACTCTTGCGACCCCATGGACTGTAGCCTGCCGGGCTCCACTGTCCATGGGATTTCCCAGGCAAGAATACTGGAGTGGGTTGCCATTTCCTTCTCCAGGGGATCTTCCTGACCCAGAGATTGAACCTGGGTCTTCTGCATTGCAGGCAGACTTTTTACCAACTGAGCTATGAAGGAAGCTCCTGGTTTCCCAAAGGGGGACCTATCTCCCCTAACCCAACCCCTGCCCCCTCGCCATCCTGAAAGGCCCTAAGGGAAAGGGCCAGCAGGTCCCTGCTGGGGGGCTGGATGTCACAGGAGAAATGAGAGAAGCAGACATTGGTGGAGTGGAGGACAGTTCAATGGGGGACATCTAGAGTTATGTTCCAATGGAATGTCTGTTCTGGGCTTTGACTCTGTCCATTAGGTGGAGCCTGAGAGCTCCCTGGAAGGGGTTGCCCACCATTAAACACCTGGATTTTGACAAACAGCCAACTCTGAAGGAATTTCATATAAATCAATGATAAGAACCAAGAAGGAATCAAATGAAAAATATGGGAGGAGCAGCAAGTTGGGATCAGGGACATGTGGAGGTTGATGGGCCTGTGCAGTGATCAAAAGGACTTGTGGTATGTGCCCCTAGGCCTCGGGTCTGACAAAAGAGAGACCAGGCCATAGGTGAATTGGGTTGCTATTGGCTAAGAACAAATGCCAGAGCCATTGGGAACCTCATTATCTGAGGTTCATCGGGATGCACAGTCTGGGCCACCACCAGCCTAAGCGCATTATGTGAGGACTGGTTTACAGTCCCACTCATCCACGACTGGGTGCCTTTGAGCAGTGCCCAACCTGCACATCCGCACATGGCAGCTCTGTCTGCAAACCCCACTTGTAAAACAGAGATGAAGAGAATATGTAAGCATTTACTGGAGACAGGGCTCATCGCCTCATCCTACTAAAGAGGACCTTGATCCAGCCAAGGTAAAGAACCCCTGAGGATGGCTGAGTGAAGGAAGCAGTGAGGGAATAATCAGAAGGGTAGGTGGAGAAGTGGAATGAAGTGCCCACCTGTTGTCAAAAGCCAAGAGGAGGAGGCCAATCTGGGGGGAACCCACAAACCCCCTCCACTAACTTACCCCAGCCCACAATGCTCAGCTTGAGCAGGTAGCCTGGGACATAGGTGCCGAAGACCTCGACCACAAGTCGGTAGAGGTTGTAGCCCTCGAGGCCCATCCAGGAGAGGCAGGCGAGCAGAGAGAAGTGCAGGAAGATGGCGCTGGCACGGCAGGCAGCCTCGGAGCCTGACAAGGCCACCGGCTCACTGAGCAGGAAGCTCACGTCCAGCAGGAAGACGGCCACCAGCAGATTCATGTGCACCTTGATGGTGTAATCCCTAGACTTCCTCCTGCACAGGTGGGCGGCGGTCAGTGTGGGAAGGCAGGGAGGTGGGAGGTGGGAGGTGGGAGGTGGGAGGTGGGAGGTGGGAGGTGGGAGGTGGGAGGTGGGAGGGCCCACCCCGGAGGGCCCACCCCCACCCACCCACCCCTCCTCCTCCAGGCAGCCTTCCTCCTCCAGGCAGCCTTCCCAGACTACACACACACACACACACACACACACACACACACACACACACGCTTCCTGTCCTACTCTTGTGGCTGCAGCCAGGCTCTTGCCTACCTGTCCCTCGGCACCTACCCTGTATCCAGCACCCACAGGCTCGGGCACTGTATGTGCATTTAACAGCAGCCTCAGCTAGGCATAGATGCTCCGATTACACAGACACGACCATCAACCAGATACTCCCAAAGTCAGAAGGGAAAGACTGGAATTTTTGCTGTTTTGGAGAATCCACGCCACCCACGTTCCATGTCTGTCTGTACAACTGTACCTCTGTGAGCACAGGCTGTGTGTGCCTGTGCCCTTAAGTCTGCAAGTCTGTGTGTGCCTGCCCTGCCCCCATCCTGAGATACTACGTGGTCCAGGGCACCATCAGCCTTTCTGCCCCCAATGTGCCCTGCCTGGCACCATCCACTGCCTGTCCCAGAGGGCGCAGAAGAACACCTGCCATCCTGGACTTCCACGCCTGCTGTGCCCCTGACTCAGGCACCACAATTGGCTGGCCCCGCCCCTCACCCTCAGTTTACTCCTCTGTGAAGTGGGAAGACTGGCCCCCCAAGCGCGTGGTGAGGGTTACACTGATATAAAGCACCCAGAACAGATAAGATCTCAGTCCCGAAGCGTTCCCGTCCCTGTGTGCTGGGGCACTTTTGTGTCCTGGGTAAGTGCTGGGGGGCTTGTGCCCCGACTCCTGGCCCTCCACTAAGCCTGCCAGCCGTCTCTCTTCATCACCGACTCCAGCCCACCACGTGTGCATCTGTGACCGTGCCTGCACACGGCTGCACCCTCCCCTCCTCCCCACGAGGACAGTGAGCACACTCCAAGTGTCACTCCAGATCTAAGGCTGTCTCCCCTCTACCGCAATGGCTCTAGGCCCCAGTTGCAGGTGGACTTCAGTTTAGGCGAAGCCCAGCTCTGACAATCTAGACACCACACACAAGCCCGTCTGAGGGTGGGGGAGGCGTTCTTCACTCTGCCAAAGGTGACCTCTTCTCTCCTCAGGCATCCAGACGACTAGGGTGACAGGTTCCTCCATGGAGCCAGGAGCTGCTGCTGCTGCTAAGTCACTTCAGTCATGTCGGACTCTGTGTGACCCCAGAGATGGCAGCCCACCAGGCTTCCCCGTCCCTGGGATTCTCCAGGCAAGAATACTGGAGTGGGTTGCCATTTCCTTCTCCAATGCATGAAAGTGAAAAGTGAAAGTGAAGTCGCTCAGTCGTGTTTGAGTCCTAGCGACCCCATGGACTGCAGCCTACCAGGCTCCTCCATCCATGGGATTTTCCAGGCAAGAGTACTGGAGTGGGGTGCCATTGCCTTCTCCATGGAGCCAGGAGGCCGGGCCTCAAAACAAACACCAGGGAATGGGGGTGGGGAGAACCCTGGAGGCTCTGCCTTTCCACAGAGGCCATGGCCAGACAGCTCAGTAACTGGGGCCTTGCAGGCCTGGAACGTGAGGGCTTCGGTTCAAGGCTGCTTCTGCCACTTCCGTGCTGTGTGATCTCAGTCAGGTCACTTACCCTCTCTGAGCACTCTTTCATAGGACCCTTGTGAGGATGAACCTCGTTCATCTAAAGCACTCAGAACAGGGTGTGCCCATGGCTGATTCAAATCAATGTATGGCAAAAACCACTACAATATTGTAAAGTAATTAGCCTCCAATTAAAATCAATAAATTTTTTTAAAAAAGAAAAAAATTGCACTAAAAAAAATTTGCAAATCTTTGAGTAGCCTTTAAGCAAATAAAGTATTGAAATGCATTTAAAATAGAGGGAAACAATGGGATATTTAAAATAAAGGAATGTATTCTATATGTTCAAAAAAAAAAAAAAGAACAGGGTGTGGCATGTGGGAAGCTTGATGTAATTGTTCACTGTCACCATCACCAGATGCATCATATTACTTACGCCCCCAGTGGAATCACATCTGGTCCTTCAAAGACAGGCATCTAGAGTCTTACGTCAACTCGCCCAATTTTAAATATTGGCAGCTAATATAAACTGTCAGTGCGATGTTAGCCAAATATCACAGATCTGAGGAGGGAAGGTCAGCTGACTGAACCTCCCAGGGCTCCCACAAACCACACACACACACGTCGGGGTCAGTCAGGCCCGTCTCCAGGGCAGGTCTCCCTGACTGTGGGGTCCCAGCGCGGGGGCCGGGAATGGAGGCTCTCCCTTCTTCCCCTTTCCCTCCCAGCCCCAGGCCCTACCTGGAGCAGAGGTAGGCGGCGATGGTGAGGACGCAGGCCAGGGCGGAGATGACGCAGCCCACGTAGGAGAGGAGGCTCAGGTAGTGCTTGTGCACGGCGTCCACCTCCAAGGAGGCGACCTGGGCCACAGGGCGGGTCGGGGTTGGCCTCCGTGCTGAGGGTGTGCCCAGGTCGGGGGCTAACCCGTGGTCCCTCAGGACCTTGGGCATCTATGAGCCACTCTTGCCCCCCAGCGGAGCAGAGTGGGGTCCCATGAGTGCATTTTTTCACCACATTCTCATATGGATCCCTGTCCCCACCAAGGTCCAGCAGCCTCCACCAGAGAACCCCTTTTTTGTCCTGGCACTAACTCTGTTTCTAGAACACTCAACTCAGAAATAAGTCTCCTGGGAGGGAGTGAGCTCCTGATACCCAGAGAGCACCAGAGGACCACTCTGGTCCCTCAGATGGGAAGTCCTAAAATTCTGGGAGAAGGAATGTAAGACACAAAGACATCTTGGGGGCCACCTCATTGGGCCTCCGCATCCCCTGGAAGGTTCTACAGAAACACAGTCCTGCCCCCACCCAAGCCCTTTAGAATCAGACTCCTAGGTTAGGATCAGGAACCTGTTTGTATCAGGCACCCAAATTGGGGGATAAAGAGCAAGGACTTCAGAGACCTTTTACTTACTACTAGCTGTGTGACCTTGAGTAAATTGCCTAACCTCTCTGAGCCTCAGTTTCCTTAGCGATAAAATGGGACAACAACAGGAGTCATCTTGAGGCTTGCTGTGAGGAATGAATGCCATATATGTGAGAAGTGGCGGCAGTGGGGCAGGAGGGGCTCATGTACCATCAGCACTGCAAAGTAGGTGAGGTGGTTGCAGCGGCAGGACGTCTGTGTCTCTCTCCTGATGGTCTCACACCCCGCGTCGCTCCAGCTCCCCGGGCTGCTCACTGAGGAAGGGCCAGCATGAGGCTCTGAGACCAAGCTCAGCACCCCCACTGTCATCCCCAGTACCCCACAAATGCATGACTGCATCCCCCTTCTGAGTTTTTGCTTCCCTCAGCAGGTCCCTAACCTGCCATCACTCTTTCTTCAAAGCTACCTTCCTCCAGGAAGCCCTCTTTGATTAACTCCATCTACCCCACCCTCTAGGACCCCCACTACCTGCCTCCAGGTACCTGCCCAGCTCAGAGCCCCCTCCACACTCACATGTCAGGTCTTCAACCCAGAATACACACTGCAGAGTCACATTCTTCTGTAGGGACAAGAAAGAAGGGGGGGGCCCTGTGGCAGTCTGCTCCTTCCCCGCCGGGCTGAGGGGGCCAGTGCCAGGGCCCCACCCTATTTTGACCTGACTGGCCAGTGCCCTCAGCCAGTCAATCAGTTTTCTTTCAGAAGAGAGGAGAGACGGGAGCACATGGGCAAACAGGGACCCTTGTCCCCTGGGTTGCTTGGCTCACACTCACCGGCTGTGGCTGGTGCTGGAAGGTGAGCACCACGGGCTCCGAGAGGTTGGCTACTTTGGTGTTCTGCACAACAATACCCAAGACCTTCTCTCCCAAGACCTGGCTGGAATTCTTATCCTAGATATATGGGGTATGGAGGAGAGGGGAGGGAGGGGGCTCAGGACTGAGAAGAAGAGTACACTCTTGTCTCTGCCCAGTACACTGCTCCCAGATTTTGAGTCTCCCTCTGGAAGCAGTTCTTGCATAGGTAGTCATTTATACCATAATAAGAATAACACCATTTAGATCTTTCCCAGCACGGCAACCCACTCCAGTACTCTTGCCTGGAGAATCTGGTGGACAGAGGAGCCTGGTAGGCTGCAGTCCATGGGGTCACTAAGAGTCGGACACAATTGAGCGACTTCACTTTCACTTTTCACTTTCATGCATTGGAGAAGGAAATGGAAACTCACTCCAGTGTTCTTGCCTGGAGAATCCCAGGGACAGAGGAGCCTGTTGAGCTGCTGTCTATGGGGTCGCACAGTCAGACACAACTGACGTGACTTAGCAGCAGCAGCAGCTCTAAATGTCATGCATGTTGCCATCTGATTTCTGACTTTGCAAGGACTCTTGGAGGAGAGGGCTACCTTCAATGCCTACCTTCCACCTCTCTGTTAGACAGAAGCTGCTTTCCCCAAGGGAGGGCACAAGGACAACCACCCCCTACCTGGAACAGAGCTTGGCTGCTGAAGTCCACCAAGAGGAGTCTCTTCTCAGCTTCCTGTCTCCTGCCCTTGGCCTTCTGGAAGAGCACGCTGGGCAGCAGCACCGAGTACTCCAGGATCTCACTCTGCTCCTCCTGCAGACCAGAGGACCTGCTGGGGCTCAGCCAGAAGTGGACCTCCAGGCCCCTGCCATGTCCCCCCAGCACACGCCTTCCTGCATGCTGCCATCTCTAAGCCCACCTCCTTCACAAAGCCAGACTCACAGCAACCCTACTCACTCCTCCTTTCCTTGGCACCAGTGCTGGCTATGGAGTCTTGTGGTTAGAGCCCAGGGGATAAGGGCCTGGGAGAATCATGTTTATTGCGGTGTCTGGGTGTCAGACACTGACCCTGCCTATGGCCCCTTGGTGTGCTGGGGGATATGAAGGGTGAGGGGGTGTGGGGAGGGAGCGCTCGCAGCCTCTTCATCTGCTTCCTGCCCTGGCTGCCGACCCTGACCCCTGACCTCCTGCCGGGAGTGGATGTGCAGGTCCTGCGAGCTGAAGGCGGGCTGGAGCTTCCACACTGTGGCGTTGATCCGCTCCTCCTCAAAGGACACGGCGTCCCCTGTGAAGTTCACAGAGGCCAGCTTCGACTCCAGGCTCTGCAGCTGCCTGGAAGCAGGGGGAGAGAGGAAGAGATGACTGCTGGAGGTGAGGGGTGGATCCAGGTAGGCCAGCAGGCAGGAAGACGGAGGGAGCAGAGAGGCGACTCAGGCTGATACACAGGAAAGAGTGTGGGGCCCGACAGAATGACCTGCGGGGGCGATGTGGAGGAAACTGGGGCCTCAGGGCAAACAGGAAAGGAGTGGGGTGGGGTCCTATCCTCAGACTCAGCCACCAGGCTCTGGGTCCAGTTCTGCCTGGACCGACCCACTTTGTGCCGCTGGACAGCCCTACCCATCAGTTGGCCTCAGTCTGCTGAGCTGTAAAATGGGTCAATCCTTTTTCCTTATTGGTGGAGAGGAGGGCGTGGGTGCTGGTAAGAGAGACTTTTTTTTTCTGACTCAGGCAGGTGGTGGGGCTTGGCCTGTGGGACTGAATCAAGATGGAGACCGAGGGGAGGTCTCTACGGTTCAGTTCAGTTCAGTCGCTCAGTCGTGTCTGACTCTGCGACCCCATGAATCGCAGCACGCCAGGCCTCCCTGTCCATCACCAACTTCCGGAGTTCACCCAGACTCACGTCCATCGAGTCAGTGATGCCATCCAGCCATCTCATCCTCTGTCGTCCCCTTCTCCTCCTGCCCCCAATCCCTCCCAGCATCAGAGTCTTTTCCAATGAGTCAACTCTTTGCATGAGGTGGCCAAAGTACTGGAGTTTCAGCTTTAGCATCATTCCTTCCAAAGAAATCCCGGGGCTGATCTCCTTCAGAATGGACTGGTTGGTCTCTACGGTCTCCCACTCCAAATCCCTGCCATGCCCGGGTCTGGGGGAGCCTCCTCCTCAACCCCACATGCTGCAGACCCACACTTACTGGCCTATGGAGGTGAAGGGGGGCCTCCTTGAGGTCTTCCGGGGATGCTTCAGAAACTGGCTGAGCCACTGGAGGTCCCTTTTCAGCTCACATACGTCCACCGAGACATTGTGGGAGGCCTTGTGGGGGGGATCTGAGGGAGACGGATGGACAGAGCCACCAAAAGCTGTTGAATGAGGTTCCACTCATTCAACTCAGGCCACACTCATCACACTCTCAATTACTCCCCTTGTGACTCTGACAGTTTCTGTCCCCATTTTACAGAACAGGAAACTGAGGCTCCAGGTAGTGGGGTAGACTTCCCCAGGTCACTCAGAGATGTAGCCAGCCAGACGGGCCTCTGTCATACGGAGCTCCCAGAAACTCCAGCCCCAGTAGGGTGGACTAGACCACCCCTACCCCTACCCCAGGCAACCTTCTGACCACACAGAGGGAACTGGGAGGGCCAGTTCCCCAGGACCAGCCAGGCCTCCTTCAGGAGGAGCTGGGGGGTGGGGGGCTTCTCTGGTGGCTCCAGGGCCTCCACCCAGGCTACCCTGCACCCAAGGGCTGCAGACTCAGGCATCTCCAGGGATTAGATGGAACTCTGATGAAGTTGGCAGATGGAAATAGGGATATAGTGGGAGAGGGCAGGCCCTATGCCATCAAATAAGGCAGGCCCCATGGTCACATCTGAATTTTTAAGGCAGAAAGCCTAATTTTTCAGTCATTTGAAAACCCTGGCTCATGTTTTCCAAAAACTCTGTACAGGCCAAGTAAGACCAGGCCAGATCTCCTCTGCAGGAGGCCAATTTACAGCTGTTCCTGACTTTGCCCTAAACCCTCCCAGGTTGGGGCAGAATCTGGGCCTGGGGACAGGACCCTCGTCTACCCGCCCCCACCTGCCCCAGCTCTGCCCCCTCCATCCCTCTTCCCACCCCACCACCACCCCTTAGCATTTCCATGGGCCTGGAGATGCTAACATATTCAAAGCCCTGTGCCCCCTCTCTTGGGAGCCCTGCCCCAAACTGGAGCTGCCTGAAAGGAACCAGAATCAGGGAAATC
Source organism: Bos indicus x Bos taurus (assembly GCF_003369695.1). Lineage (NCBI taxonomy): Eukaryota > Metazoa > Chordata > Mammalia > Artiodactyla > Bovidae > Bos > Bos indicus x Bos taurus. Next base: position 40,204,658 of record NC_040093.1, read on the forward strand.
CTGGACCCCAAGTAAAGCCTCCAGCTCCTTCTGGTCAGCCCCTCCTCCCTGCCTCCACTCCACACTGAATAGAAGGCAGTGGCCAGGCCACACCTGTCACATCTCAGCCAGAAGACTCAGTCTGCACACCTCAGTGTCAGCCTCGAGCCTTGCCACTTCCTGACCTTTGACCTCTCTTCCTGTCCCCCGGGCCCAAGCCAGTCAGCTGCTGGGTTCAAATCTGGCTCCCTCTCTTACTCCTTACTCTTGCAACTTTGTGCCTCACTGAGCCTCAGTTTCTCCTCTGTGAAATGGGAAGAAACAGTCTAGATGAGGCTAACGAAGCAGAATTTTTCCTCCAGCTCCTGACCTCTAGCTCCGTCTCTCCATTCTCTCTGCTCCCACCCTGTTCATCTCTTGTCTTCCTTTACCTGGACCTACGCTGCAGCCGCAGGATGGGACTTCACCCCTCTGCCCTCACCCCTGTCTTCCCACAAACACACCTTGCATCACACTCTTCCACTCCTCAGACACCTTCCCTGAGTCCCCACTGCCTGTGAACAGAGCCCCCCCAACTGCATGATATGACAGGCAGCCCAGACCGCTTTAAGCGCCCCGCCCCCAGCCCCCGTGCACTTTGCTTTTCCAGTTTCCAGGCCTTGGGCTAATCCCTTTCTGCTGCCTGGAAGTCACCTTACTGTGGAAGGAGAAGATGAAGCTGGCTGCGCTGGGCAGACTCGTGTTCTGGGGGCTCCACCAGGAGCTGACTGAGGTGGCAAACAGCGGGGGCCCCGGGGCCAGGGTCTCCTCCTGATGCCGGAAGCACAGGAGGTCAAGGGCTTGGTCACTCAGCACGAAGTCTTTCTTGCCGTAGCGAAGATGCAATTTCCCTGCATGGCGGTTCCAGTAGAGGCAGAAATGGTAGAGGCCCCTGGGAAGAGGGAATGGCCAAGAAGCCGGCTGGACTCCAGGGAAGGGGGCATGGATGGTGAGGGCCTCCTCAGAATTCCTGATGGAGATGTGGAGCTGGGACGCCTGCTTATAATGGAGGCTGCTGTTCTGCGTCTGGTTCCGCTGGCCGCAGAAGCGGAAGTCTTCCCGGGGGCCCCCGCCATGGGCACCTGAGGGGGCAGAGACTGCAGATGAGACTCTGGGCTGGAGGCAGGCCCTAGGCCCAGAACACAGGAGCCCAGTGCCTGGGACCCACACACATTCCAAGGACCTACTTCAAAGGGTTTCAAAAAATATAAATCTACCCTGTTCCAAGATGGTTGGCTTAAAAATAGGAAAAGAACAAACTCAAAATCAGTTTAAAAAAAAAAAAAGAAAGAAAAGAAAAAAATTTCAAAGGCAAAATAATATTTTAAATAGCAATAAAATATTTCATGAGGCCATGCCTGCCACAGACAGCGGCGCAGGCTGTGCACTGCACAGGGGTGCTCTGGCTGCAGGGGCGGGTGGGGCCCAAACCCACCCCAAGCTGTGTACTGGGGCCGGGGGCTGCATTTGACAGGATGAAGGGGAGACTCTATCTTTTTTCCAAGGTACCGTCTACTTGCTAAGCTGTATTTGCAGGCCTGTGCCTGCCCAAAGGGGTTAGTGGATGTGCTGGTTCTTAACACAAGGATGGCATTTTAACAGAAGTCCCAAGGCACCTCCAGGAAAACTTACCTGGAACCAGGAAGAGACCCAGCAGGAACAGTGGCATCTGCAGCAGCACTTGGGCAGTCATCTTCCTCCCCCAAGGCACCCGAGACATCACTGCCTGAAAGAGGCCAGGAGTGTTAGCCGAGGTCCTGATCCCCAGGGGGATTGCCAGCCCTACAGAGGGACAAACCAGTGTAGTATGGATGTGGGTGCGAGGCAGGGAGGCATGTGTGGAAACAGTCCGTGGACCTCCCCCAGCGCTGCCAGGAGCGGAGTATCAGGAGGCAGTGGCCAAAAGAAGACACACAGATGACCAATAGGCATGTGAAAAGATGCTCTGCGTCGCTAATTACTAGAGAAATGAAAATCAAAACTACAATGAGGTGTCTCACACAGGTCAGAATGGCCATCATTAAAAAGCCTACAAATAGCAAATCCTGGAGAAGGTGTGAAGAAAAGGGAGCCCTCCCACACTGTTGGTGGCAATGTAAACTGGTGCAGCTCTATGGAGGACAGTGTGGAGGCTCCTCAGAAAATTAAAACCAGAGTTGTCGTATAATCCAGCAATCCCACTCCTTGGCATATGCCTGGACAAAACTATAATTCAGAAAGATATATGCACCCCTAGGTTCACAGCAGCACAATTCACAATAGCCAAAACATGGAAACAACCTATTCTTCCATCAACAGAAGAACGAATAAAGATGTGGTACATATATGCAATGAAATCCTACTTGGCCATAAAAAAGAATGAAACAATGCTACCTGTAGCAACATGAATGGACCTAAAGATGATCACACTAAGTGGAGCAAGTCACAGGAAGTCCAGTACAGTATGGTATCAGTTATATGTGAAATCTACAATATGACACCAATGAGAACAGACTTGTGATTGCCCAGAGGTAGGGGGGTGGGGCGGGATAGATTGGGAGTTTGGGGTGAGCTGATACAAACTATTACACACAGAATGCATGAAAAACAAGGTCCTGCTGTGTAGCACAGGGAACTACATTCAATATCCTGTGACCAACCGTAATGGAAAAGAATATGAAAAGAGTATATAAGTACTGCATAACTGAATCACTTTGCTATAAGCAGAAATTAACACAATGTTGTGAATCAACTATTCTTCAATAAAATACATTTTTAAATAATTTTTTTAATTAAAAAAAAAAGGCAGTGACTGAGTTCAAGTCCCAGCTCCACCTCTGGCTTGCTGCATAATCCTGTGTAAGTCAGGGAAAACAGGACTAAGAATAGTACCTCCCTTCGGAACCCAGCAGTGATGGGGTAACCAGGGTAGCATCACCAGGAACCACCCGACCCTGCCCGCGCCGGGCCTTCAGAAACAAGGAAAAGGACGTTCTCAGGGTTCTCCTCCAGGAACCTCACCATGATCACCCCTAAGACCCAGCTCAGAGGACACCTTCAGGAAGTCTTCCTCAACCTCTCTACAGTCGGTCCTAGACTCCTTTGGTTCCCGCCTCCAGCCAGGGGTCTCCTGTTAGCCAGCTCTGGGAGGTACAGGACGGTGCACCCCTCCTCCACAGGGAGCTCCTGATCCATCTCTGCACAGGCCCAGTGTTCACAGAGGTTACTGGGCATCCGGGCCGCAGGGGTATTGGAGTGAAGGATCAGTGCGGTCACAGCGCCCTCTACAGGGGCTGGAGGAGAGAGGCACTGCCTGGTATGGCCACCAGGGGGAGTCATTCCCAAGGCAGCTGCAAAGGCAGAGGGATGTCCCAGTCTGGCAGGGAGAAACAGTATGGTCCAAGCTGGGGAGGAGACAGCTCCCTCCAACCCTCTCCTGGTGTAGAATGGGTCACTCCCCCAGCCTCTGTTAGCTGAGTACCCACTATCTGCCAGCCTGTGCTGACCCAGCCTCCTCACCCCTACACGTATGCTAATCCTCATTCCAACCCTGTGAAATAGGCCCTACCATTCGACCCATTTCACAGATAGGGAACCTGAGATCCAAGGAATTAAACGACTTGCCCATTTAATTGTTCCAGAGGCCAAGGGCTTTCCCTGCCTGATCAGGATTGTAGTGACTGGCAGGGAACCTCCGTTTCTGGGACTTACAGAGAGATGCCGGGTGGCTTTGCCCACCCAACGGCCATCTGGCCCAGTGACTGAGTTGGGTGCTGGCAGTCATGAACAGACACCCTCATCCTGTGGGGAGCTGCATATGTCTGTGGTGACAGATGCAGTCATCTGCCACAAGCCAGACAAAAGGAAGCCTGGCATCCATGGGGCATGTGAGGAGTTTGATTTGGGGGAACCCAGGAGGGCTTCCAGGAGAAAGTGACTTTTGGATGGACTATTTGAGGGCAGCATAAAATGAAGGGGTGGCCCAGACAGGAAGTCACTGAAATGACCTGGCCCCCTCAAGCCAGTCTCCAGTATCCCAACATATATAACGGAATCCTAATTTCTTGGGTCTGGTCAGTCTAATCGTTGGTCAACTGGGTTCATCACCCTGCCCTGGTGATATCACAAGACCCCAGAGAAGAAAGAAGTGGAAGTCTTTGGGGGAATGGCTGCTATTTCCTAAATTGTGATTTTTAATGTTTCACTCTGCATCCTCTCTGAGGATTTTGGTTCCTTTTGGGTTTTGGTGTTTTCTTTTTTTTTTTAGGGGGAATGAAGGATTTATTACTTGAAGTAAGGAGAACACCGAGCATCTTTCTAAAGCAGTATCTCCCATTTGGACTCCTTTTGAAACTGTCACTCTAGAACAGTGGAAGGAAACCCAGCATCTGGGGACAGAAGTATATCTCTGCTGGACCCCTTCTCTTTCCTCCTCCTTTCTGCCAGTCCCTGTCACTGTCTGTACCTGATCCCCAATACAAACGACATCTCCTCCAAGCAACTCCCCAACCCCTATTTTGACTTTTGCTTTATACCTATGAACTCAGAGTTCACAGATCACTTTGCAAATATGGCCCCAGTTCTTCATTACGGCATTTGCATTCATGGCCCAGAGAGGGCCAGTGATTTCCTGACCTTACACAGCAAGCAAGGATGGAGCTGGCTAGAATCCAAGTATCTCTCTGGCCCACTGACTTTCAAAGTGAGTTACCGCTATCAGTATACAGTGCCTAGGACAGGGCAGAGTCATCTGTTTTCATTTATCTTCCTGGACTGATCTCTTCGAGAACAAAAAAGCATAAAGAGGGAATGAGGTTCCCATCACCAGAGGGATACAAGTGAGGCTACATTTGTGAAATGCCATGATTCCAACAGATAGGGGTCAATGGCATGCTCTGACATTCCTGGGTCATCCCCACTCTACCCTGGCTGCTTGAACAGCCACTCCAAAGTGAACAACTCTAGCCTCATAGACTTTCTTGGAATTTGAGGGGGAGGGACTGCCTGCTTTCCTTTAACCCATCCTTAGTAGAGTAGACTCTGGAGCCAGATTGGGTTTAAATATCAATTCCTCTACTCAATGGCCATGTGTCTCTGGACTAGTTACTCACCTTCTCTGGGCCTCACTTTTGTCATCTGTAAATAGGTATAAAAATCAAGACTATCGCAAGGGTCACTGTGAGAATTAAATGAATTGGTATCTATAGAGGATTTAGAGCAGGAATATGCACAAGGCAGGTGCCATAGATATCGGCTCAATACCTCTGTATCCTTCCTGACCAGCTCACGCCTGCCCCTCACCCAGGCCCCTGGGCCCGTCACAGGTCCTGACTCCTACACCTTCCCTCCCACCCTCCACGTCACCCCCTCGTGGCCCCCACAGCCAGCTCAACTTCCAAAGCGCCTTGACCGGAAATTCTTCGAGCATGAAATTTCCTTTCTGGGAAGACTGAAACCCCACCCAGAAAACTTCCCACCTCACAGCACGGACCTGAGCCTGTCCCCAGAAGCCTCTGAGGGACAGGAGGGCTGGACGGGGGCACCACCTACACTCTCATGAGATCCTCAGAGCCACCCTGTGAGGCCGGTCCTGCTGCTTTGCCATTTTACAGATCAGAAAACTGAGACTAGGGCAGGGCTGTCTGTTCTAAGCTTCCCCACTGGTGGAGCTAAGACACGGACCTTGGTGTCATTCTAGAGAACTCCTTGGAGAGCTGGAGCCAATAGTTTCTAGAGATGCTTGCTCCTCTGGTTTGGGGAGACCCCCAAACAAAAGGAGAGAGAAATGGTGGGTGGGTGACAGCCGAGACCACAGGCTGTGCAGGCAACTCCAGCCTGGGAGAGAGAATTTAGGGGGCTGAGTCCCCAAAAGAGGCCCCCCCCTGCCCCACCCCTTCTAGAGCAGCTGCCCTTGACCTCAGGCCTTCCGTAAACACACGCAGAGAACAAAACAATCCGGCCCAGTTTGACACAATGGGGGCCACCATGACAGAGTCCCAAGGATCCAGGCAGAGCGGAGGGGCCAGGGCTCATCTAAGCTAAGACTCCTGGCTGCCCATCCCCTGGGCTGGCTGGGCCCAGGAGGAGATGCCCCGGCTCCAGCACGGGCCCAGCCCTGCCCATCCTCATGGTAGGGGAGAGGGTAACGGGCAGGGGACTCATGGCTCACTTTCTCCCCTGAGTCCTGACTCACTTCCTCTGCCATCCGTTTAGAGCCACGAGTCACTGCTGGCCCAGTCCAGGCCCCTGGAAAACCCATTTCCTTGGAGGATGGAGGTGGAAGTTGAGTGGACAGGACCTTGGTGGCTCTGGGGTTAACCCTTCCCGGGCAGGCGCCGCCCCAGGAAGATGACCTAGGCCCCCAGGCCTTCTCCTGCCAGTAACATACGCCATGGACCGCAGACTTATCCATCCCCCGACCAGCCTCTTTGTCTGGATCACCTCCCTCTTTCCAAGAACAAACTCATCTTTCTAAACTCAGTGAAGACACGCCCTCCCCTTGAAGCTTTCCCTAACTTCCCTAACAGAATTAACTTCTGTGTTCTGGTGTTGTGGGGAAGGGGGCAGTCCACAGCCTATACTCAACCCTATATGCCCACCTTTGCCACAAGGAGTTCATATCAGAGGTGCCCAAACCCACAATGGGTCATAACCACCCCAGGAAGTTCACTGAAATGCACTATCACAGATCCCTCCACACTGACATTGAGTATCTCTGAAAATAGCACAAAAGATTTTTTTTCTTCATTCAGCAAATCAGAAGTAGGGGGGAATTTGTACCCAGTAGCTGCTATGAGCTTGATGGGGTTTTTTTTCATTTTTTTTTTCCTTTTTTTGACAGGAGAGTAGTAACATTAGGATGAAAACACGTGCACACACACACACAGGGTACTGTCAGGGATACACAAACGTGTGATAGAACACGTGTGAGGGGCTTAGCAGTAGAGAATCCGCCTGCCATGCAGAAGATGTGACAGGAGCCTCGGGCTGGATCCCTGGGTTGGGAAGATCCCCTGGAGAAGGAAACGGCAGCCCACTCTAGTATTCTCCCCAGGAAATCCCATGGACAGCGGCGCGTGGTGGGCTACGGTCCATGGAGTCACAAAAGAGTTGGACTGAGTGACTAAACAATAGCAGCATGTGAGGGGCAGATGCTCCAGGCCGGGTGTGGGGCTTGGGAGTCCAGCTGGACCAGGCATCCCGTTGACCAGCACTCCTCGGGCATTGAACCACTGGCTTACAAGGCTGGGATACCACCAGGAGCCCTGTCTTACAGAGTCAGAGGTGGGTGGGGCCCCACCCCAGATCACTTGGGTGGTAAACAGTTCGCTCTGGACGGGAGCCAGGGCAGCCTGCCTCCCCCGTGGCGTCTCGTCTCCACCTCAGTGGTAGTGAGGATGAATCACAGTCCTGGGTGGCTCACCTAGCATTTATCAGGGTGCCTGGAACCTTTAAGAGACCTCCCCAAGCACAGCTGGGAGCAGGGGGGTGTGAGGGGGAGGGGAGCCCCTGCCCCAGCGGGTCTCCAGGTGTGAGCCTGGTCCTGCCCTCCTGCGGGGAGGGCCAGCAGTGGGAGGACCCAGCCCAGCTTCCCAGCTCCAGCCCTCATCTTCAGCTGCTGGTCAGTGTGGGAGGCGGTGGGGACACGGATGGGGGACAACATGGAGATGCTGGCTCCCCCTCCCCCAGCCCTGGACAGAGGGCCTTAGGAGAGAAGGATTTGGCCAAGAGAGGGGTGGGTGAGCATGAAGTCCTTGAGGGTAGAACACATGAGGTGTGCACATGTGTGTGTGCTCATGTGTGCGGGTGTGTAGGGGAGTGAGGAGGGACGTTAGAACAGAGCGGAGGCTCTGCAGCAGGTGTTTCCTCCATGGGGGTGGGGTGGGGGGCTGAGAGGACCCTCCATCAGCCCTTTCCAAACTCTCATAAATGCAGTCTAACTTAGAAACACCATGTACCCGACAAACAAAGGCGGTGCCCCCACCAGACCCCAGTGGGACCCCCGACCACACCTCACTCTCAGCCGGTCCCCCAGCCCCTCAGCAGAGCCCGGGGCTCCAGGGGGCACCACTTGCAAACATGGAGCCCGTCTCTCCCCACCTTCAGTCACAGGCCGGGTGACCGAGGCCCAAGCTAGGTGGCCACACAGAACTCCCCCCAGGAAGGGTGTTCTGGCCTGGCCGGGGAAAACAGAGTGACTTCAGGTTCCAGGAATTTTTCTACAATTAAAAAGAATAAAAATTAAGCTAGCTGCCTGCCTCCCGGAGGCCGGCGGGTGCCAAGGCCTTGCCGGCTCACTGCCCAGGATGAGTCCCACATTCTGGAGCGCTGCCCCGTCAGCGCAGGCCCCGCCGCCCCACGGCTTCCGTCCAGCAGGTCCCCGGGCTACGGCTCCCTCCGCGTGCCCAGACAGGCCCCGGCCCTGGGGGGAGACCGAGGAAGGGCAGGAGAGGGGCACCTGCCCAGGTGAAAGGACGCCGGGTTCCCCTGAGAGCCAGTTAGCCACAGCCACCCACCCTGACACCTGCTTTATCTGCATCAGAGTGTTTGCTCTGGGCTTGCTCTGCTTTGCTCTGGGTTTGCCTGGGCTTGAGTGTTCCCTCCTCCAAACCTCTGCACACACCGGTCCTCCCCACTGGATGCCAACCTTGTGCCAAATCTGTAAAGGTCTAACTTAGAAATGCCATGTACCCAACAAACGAAGGAGGTGCCCCCACCAGACCCCAGTGGGATCCCAGACCATATACTGGCCTTCAGCCTCCACATCCTCCCCCGACTGCCCTGCACTCCAGCCTTGCAGTGCCTGGCAGAATAGCAGACGGCAATAAACAGAGGTCTAGCTGGCACAGCAAAAAGGAGCTGGAATCCAAGAAGGGGAGCGGGGGATGACAGTTCCCATTGAGCAAGCACTCACTTGGTGCCCAAAACTGTGCAAGGTACTTTTCACAAATAATTATTCAATCCTCACCTTAACTCTATAAAGCAAATACTATTATTGCCCCAATGTAAAAAGGAAATGGAAATCCAAACAGGCTAAGTGATACTCAGGCAAGTAAGTAGCCAAGCCAGGATTCAGACTTTAGTCTACCAAACATCAAAGCCCGTGATTTCAGCCATTACGGTCACCAGAGCCCCTTCCTTCCCTTCTCTGGAACTATCTCCCTGACTTTACTATGAGGTAACTTAGCCAAGCACTTCCTAAGAAGCTGTGTGTGCTTAGTCACTTAGTCATGTCCGACTCTTTCCAAGCCCATGGACTGTAGCCCATCAGGCTCCTCTGTCCGTGGGATTCTCCAGGCAAAAACACTGGAGTGGGTTGCCATTCCTTTCTCCAGAGGATCTTCCTGACCCAGGGATCGAACCCAGGTCTCCTGTACTGCAAGCAGATTTTTTTACTGTATGAGCTACAGGGAAGTTCCTCCCTAAGAAGCACTAGTTCCCAAGCTAGAGAAATACTGCAGGTCCTACTTGATCATATGAATTAACATATCAAAGGCTCTGATAAGTGCTGCAGAAAGAAAATCCACAGAGCTTGGTTGAGCTTAGTTTCCCAGCCCAGTGTGATGGTGCGAGCTTTTTTTTTGCAGAACACCTGTTACCAATATGAAAAGAGGAGCGCTCAGAAATCTTGACACCACACAGATAAGAAAGCTGTCAGCATTCCCCCTCCAGCTGCCTCCCCTCTCCTCCCCTCTGAGCTGTCCCAAAGGCCATTAACTAGCAGGAGATGGGCTACAGGAGCCATTTAGGCTGTGATGTTCCCCAGGGCAACTCATCACCATCTTTGACACTTCCAGGCCAGAGGTCCTGGGGGAACCTGGGGTAATGGCAGCCCCATCACACCTCCCTTTGGCCGGCAGCACCAGCTCTTGGAAAAAGGGGCAGTGCCAGCATGTTTCTAGATTGCCATTAAAGTCAACCACAGTCACCTCAAGCAGCAGAGACACTTAGAATGCTGGGACTGAAAGGGAATGAGGGAGGAGCAGAGAGAGAAAAAGAGAGAGAGAAAAGTGATGGGGAGGCAAGAGCTTTTAGAAGCTGAGAATCACAACCTTTTTGGAATCTGAGTGAGGATGGAAAAAATCTAGAACCTCAGGGAAGGGGAGGGATTAGGAAGGTCTGGGTCAGGCCCAGTTTGGGGGTGGTGTTCAGACAGCAGGACCTGTCATGAGCAGTCCTGGGACAGTGGTGCCAGCCCTGCACAGCTCCATGCCCCTGGGGCAGCCTGCAACCCACATGCAGGGCTCCCCACAGCCCTCCCCACAAGGAGCAGCTGAAGCTGGGCCTCAGGGCCCTCACCAGTCAGCACCTGCCCAGGGAATGCACACTCCCAGAGTAGGGGTGGCAGGAGTTAGACATGTGTGTGTGTTAATCGCTCAGTCATATCCCACTCTTTGGGACACCATGAACTGTAGCCTGCCAGGCTCCTCTGTCCATGGGATTTCCTAGGCAAGAATATTGGAGTGGGTTGCCATTTCCTTCTCCAGGGGATCTTCCTAACCCAGGGATTGAACCTGGGTCTCCTGCATTGCAGGCAGATTCTTTACCACCTGAGACATCAGAGAAGCCCATAGGGTCCTGAACTAGTGCCACACCTAACTGGTCCTAGGACTCTTGTAGCACCCAGTCCCCTCTTTGGGCCTCAGCTTCCTCCTCTACAGAGGAGGTGACAAGATCCCTGTCCCCCCGTCTGTCTTCTCCATAGACCAGAGCCCCAGGTTGCTTCTAGGGAAGGGAAGAGCTTACCTCCTGGTTGACAGCGAACGGGGAGGAAAACAGTGCTGGCCATCCCATCCTCCTGCCCAGCCTGTCTTCTCTCTCAAACCACAGACTGACCTCAGCTGTCTGGCTGCAGTTTCCCTTCTGCATCTGTGTTCCAAAAGTGGCTAAGGCCAGGCATACAAGGTCAGCCCAGTTACCTCCCTGTTCATTTTTTGGGGGCTGTGTTTCAGTTCCTTGGGGCCTTGGCAGAATGCCTGCCTTTGGAGCATAGGACCCCTTAGCATTCCCAAGGTCAGCTGCCAGCCCTCCCTTTCCTTTCTCCTCCTCCGGGTCCCAGATCCCTGGCTGAGGGGCAAACCCGACACATAGCCAGGCATCCTCCCCAACAGGGGCTGGGGGCCAGGGTGAGCCTGAGGTTCCCGCTCCCTCCAGGGATGGTCGGTGGAGGCACAGACTAGGATCCCACCCCAGCTCACTGAGCACACAGCGCTGCCTCACCTGGTCCTCCGCTACTGTTTGCATACCCCCATGGGCGGGGTGCTCACCACCTCCAGCCACACAGCTAGCACTAAAGGAAGCTCTCTGAAGATGCAAGACTCGATTCTAAGCTCTCCACCCAAAGGAGCACATTTAATCCTCCCCCAAATCTGAGACAAATACCATTCTGTCCATTTAACAAATAAGGAAACAGGCCCTGAAGATCAGGTTGGCTGCTGGAGATCACGCGGCTTGAGGTGCAGCATTGGGGCCTGGCTCCAGAGCACAGGCTCTCGATTTTGCAGTCCATTTCTGCTTGACATTACCTGTTAGAAAGGGCTTCTCTTTAAAATTTCCAGTAAAAGATGCTTCCAGAAATGTGTTTGCTTGGTATTAGTTGAATCCCTTCCTCTGAAGAAGCCCTGGTCCTGGGAGCTGTCAGGACCCCCTCCCAGCAACACTCTTGCTCTCTGTCCGCCGCAGGCTCTGGACACCCACTCCCAGCACCAGCAGAGGCTTGTCTTCGATGACGGGGGTACAGCCCATAAACTGAAATTGAATTTTTGCTGGAGTGTGGCTGAGGGAAGGAATGTGGGGTATGAGGCCCTTACCCCCAGCCACTTCCTCGTCACTCTGGGCTGCTGTCTGTTTCACTGACCAATTCCCCTCGGAGTCGCATCTGAGCCCCTGGTGTCACAGACACCCAGCCCCACCCTCCCCATCAGCTAAGCTTTCAGTTTAGGGAGGAAGGGCGGTTGTGGGGATGGGAGGGAGAGGCAGAGGGAGCAGAAGGTGATACAGGGGGAGAGGGATGGCAGGGAAGGTGGACAAGGAAAAGGCGAGAGATGAGAAGTGGGGGTGGGGTTTGGGGAGCGGGAGTCAGAAGGATGGAGAGAGAGGGCAAGAATCATACCTGGATTCCTCCTTCGTGCCGTCAAGCGGATTATCAATACATAAAGCGCGTGAATGAGTAGGCTAAGGGCTTGCCTTGTTTGCAGGCTGCAGCCTGCTGAGGCGGTGGGTCAGCTTCTTCCCAGTCCAAGAGGCCAGAGGGGCACTTTGAAGCTGAACTACCCCAGCTCCGGCTCCCGCCTCCTCACCAGAGCCTCAAACAAAGCAGCGGGAAGATGGGCTGCAAGCCCCAGCCCACAGCCCAGGAAAAGGGGCGCAGGTGACAGCAACCCCTGGCAACCGTTGCCCTGGCAACCATTGGCAGCTGCAGTGACTACTACGTCACCACCCAACTCCAACCCAGCACAGCGCAGTTCCCCTAATTGTCCTGTGCCCATATCCCCTTACTCAGATGCCGGCCAGGAATGGAGCTGGCAGGAAGAAGGGCAGAGTTTAGTACATTAAGTTATGGGGAACACTGGGGAACACTTGCCTAAGTTCGTCAACATTTACTTTAAATCCAAATCTTTTTAGAACACTAGTGAGGTCTACCCTTGTGATCAAAAGTGTCTGCTATCAGCTATATTTGCCCATGAGGCTGCCAGCCTGTGGCCTTGGCTTGATCCCCCTGGATACCCATCTAATCCCCACCACTGGGTTCCAAGAGCACAGAATATGTACAATACTTCCCTGGAAATGTCTTAGAGGAGTGCCTCCTCCAGGAAGCCGTCCCAGATATCCACAGCCCACCAGGAATCTTTCTCCTGAATTAGCCCTGGAGTCAGAGGTTCCCCCTGGCTTTCCTCCAGAGCTCCCTAGGGGCCAAGAGTGGGTCCTTTTTATGCCTTAGAGTAAGTACCTGTCTGAGGAGGGAAGAGAACAGAGGCAAAGCTTCTGCAAGCCTGCATATGTGCCAGGCACTCCACTGGGCATTTTGGAAATCCATTTCCACCACTCTAAAGGTTAGCCCTGTTGAACCCATCTTACAGATGGAATGACAGAGGCTCAGGCACATGATGTGACCTGTTCAAGGCCACCTAACTGGTAAGAGAGATGTATGGAATTCAAACCATGATCTCCTCTGAGGCATGAAGACATCAAGACCCAGTGTCCATCTGATGCTTGACTAATCCCACCCCCATCCAATGTATATCCGGACTTTATTTGATTACCTCCATTGATGAGGGCTCACTTCATTTCAAGAGGACACATCTCTTTGACCTCTGAAAAGTCTTTCATAGCCATTGAGTTAAAGGCAAAAGGACATCAAAGCCACAGGATGGCCTCTGTGTGCCATACAGGGCCCAGAAGAGGCCCAGGGCTGTGGACGCCCCCACGAGGGCCTTCAGCTCCAGACCAGCAGCTGATTAAGAGACAGGATGGGGCTGCTCAGGGCGCCAAGGAGCCCAGGGTTTCAGAGCCCTTCCCCAGAATAAGCAAGGATCCCCTCGGCACTCACACTCCAGGGGGCTCTGGGCTGGCTTCTGGCCGAGGCCATGGGAAAAGCAGCAGGAGCTGGGGTCCATGGGATGGTGCGCCCCTGCATTCCCATCGCCCCCCTACCCCACCACTGATGGACCAGAGCCAGGGCTATTGTCTCACTGGCGGCGCAGAGCTGTGTCCTATTCAGGCACTATTTTTGGCGCCCAGAGGAAGAGGAAAAGAAAGCAAAGAAAGGAGTTGCTGTTCTCGGTGGAACCTTCGCCCGGAAAGGATTCCAGGGCCTGCTGGGCCAGAGAAGGCAGTCGCTGTGGATCAAAAGATCCTAGGCTTGAAAGGACCTGGCGGGGGGCTGTGGTTCAGGGGAGCCAGAGAGGGGGCCACAGATGGGGCACCCCTGGCCTTGTACACACACTTGGTACTCACTAACTGCAGCCACATGCAGAGAAAGAGAGGCCCAGGATCCCTGGTCCCACCCATAGTCACTAAGCACTTATAATAACAATTTTTTTTTGGTTTTTTTTGTTTTTTCTAATTTTATTTTATTTTTAAACTTTACATAATTGTATTAGTTTTGCCAAATATCAAAATGAATTTAAAAAAAACCTACAGTAGCGCATAGCTGCCCATAACCAAGTGTCTGCCGGAAAGATTCTTACTTAACACCCACAACACTCCTGACCAGGGTGGAGATCGGGGACAAAGTGATAAGCCTCATAAATCAGATAATTGATGCTCTGAGAGCAACATGACTGCCAAAATAACAAGCTAGTGACCCCGCTCCATTTCCTCCACCTTATGCCACCCCCACCCTTCCTCACGTACACCAGGTCCAGCGCACTAGCCTTCTTTCTATCTCCAGACACACATCAGGGCCTTTGCACCTGCTTTCCCCGCAGCATAGAACATTCTTTCTGGGTTCTTTCCCTGACTGGTTCCATCTCAAGACTTTTTCTTTTTCTTTTAATATTTATTAGACTGTGCCCAGTCTTAGCTGCGGCATGTAGGCTCTTTAGCTGTGGCATGCAAACTCTTAGTTGTAGCATGTGAGATCTAGTTCCCCAGCCAGGGACTGCACCCAGGCCCCCTGCATTGGGAGCATGGGGTCTTAGCCACTGGACTATCAGGAAGTCCCCCTTCTCAAGTCTTAATCCAAGTCTCCCCTCTCCTAAAAAGCCTTCCACGTCCACCCAACCAAAATAGCCTCCCCATTCATCTCCTCTTCCATGTCACCTTATGTAATAAACTTTAAAGCACTTAACATTGTCTGAAATGACCCTGTGATTTGCTTGTCATCCATTTCTCTGTGTTTGCTCTTTCTTATCTATCTTGCTCAGCACTTGTATCTCCAGTACCTAATGCCACAGAGCCTGGTCCACAGTAGATGCTCAATGACAGCTAGTTAATAAATGGATGAGTGAATGAGACAGAGCTGGGAGTCTGACCAGGCCAGGCTGGCTCCAAGCCTGTTTCCAAAGGAGCCATTCCCGATGCTTAGGGCAGGGGGATTCCAGCACTGAGCCGTCCCCGCTTCCCAGCTTCTATCTGAGTTAGGGGCACACACATCGCTGCCAGAGGCTTGGCCAGAGAGGGGCTTCCAAGACTGTGCACAGCCTGAGAGCCAGGACAGGACCTGAAACTTCACCTCCCATCCAGAGCCACCTGATAAAGGCTTTTAAGAAGTCCTGTAGTGCACAATGGCAGTGGCAGACTTTATTTTGGGGGGCTCCAAAATCACTGCAGATGGTGACTGCAGCCATGAAATTGAAAGAAGCTTATTCCTTGGAAGGAAAGTTATGACCAACTTAGACAGCATATTCAAAAGCAGAGACATTACTTTGCCAACAAAGTCTGTCTAGTCAAGGCTATGGTTTTTCCATTAGCAATGTATGGATGTGAGAGTTGGACTAAAAGCAAGCTGAGCGCCAAATAATTGATGCTTTTGAACTGTGGTGTTGGACAAGACTCTTGAGAGTCCCTTGGACTGCAAGGAGATCCAACCAGTCCATCCTAAAGGAGATCAGTCCTGGGTGTTCATTGGAAGAACTGATGTGGAAGCTGAAACTCCAATACTTTGGCCACCTGATGCCAAGAACTGACTCATTTGAAAAGATCCTGATGCTGGGAAAGATTGAAGGCGGGAGGAGAAGGGGACGATGAGATGGTTGGATGGCATCACTGACTCAATGGACATGAGCTTGAGTAAGCTCCAGGAGTTGGTGATGGACAGGGAGGCCTGGCATGCTGCAGTCCATGGGGTCGCAAAGAGTTGGACATGACTGAATGACTGAACTGAACTGTTGTGCACAAGCCTGGAAGCCCAAGGCTTTCCTAGACCAGTGGGACCACAGACATACTTTCACAGGTGCTGGATTATTTGATGTTTGAGATCCTGTCTGAACTGTGATCAAAATTAGAGTTTTCTCTCTACGTGGAGGCAGAGTACACACTACTACACCTTCCACCACCTGCTCCCATGGCCCCAGGAGAGAGGGGGCCCAGGCATGCAATTTACCAACGAAGGTGGGTCGTGCACCCACTGCTCCAAATGCCAAATCTCCCATCTGGACTCCCTGTGGGCTCCCCAGAGTGGAGCAAGGAGGGGAAATGGTATGTGCCTGTGGCCAGGGAGGATCCTGGGGTCTAGGCACCTGGAGGCAGGTGTATCCCTAGGACCAGCCTGCAGAGACTCATGATGGAGCTGGGGCAGAGATAGGAACCATGAGGGAGCATGAACCACATGATGTGCACCTGACCTTCTGCAATGCACACAGCTGCCCTGAGAGGAGTAGGTATTATTAAGCTCATTTTACAACTGGGAAAACTGAGGCTCAGAGAGGAGAAGCTTCTTTCCTGGGGTCACATGGCGGTGAAACTGAACTTACAGGTAGTTCTATGCACTCCCTCACCTGTGATGCCCCCAGCCCCAGCCCTGGAATCTCCAGAACATGGAGAGGAGTTGCCAGCCACTCCAGGGAAGTGGACATGAGACCCAAGAGGCTACACGATGTGTCCAAAGCATTCCAGCCCAGAAGTCAGACCCTCACCCATAGGCTCATGGGGTTTGCAAGCACTCCCATCCTTCCAGGTCATTAGTTACTGCAGCTCCCAACTCTGGTTCCCTAAACCCGGGTGGGAGAGCAGAGGCCAGACTCCCAGATGCACTGACACCCACTGCAGGGTCTCCTTGGGGAGACCCTGGTTGTCCTTTCCACCACAAATGGCAATGTGCACTGCCTCCAGACCTGGCCCAGGTACTAGGACCCAGATATTCTCGGCTTCTAGCCAAGGAACTGAATAATAGACTCTGCCCATTTGGTCTGGGGTGTGTACCTAGGTGGCAGAGCCCCAGGCGGGTGTGGCAGATGTGGTCATGGACAAAGGATAAGTACAGCTTTGAGGAAACTGCATGAGGATTCCTTCCAGCCTTGCCCACTGTCCGCAGCTCTCACCAGGTGATGTCACATGAAGGTGTGGGGGAGGGGAAGTGCCATGAGGCCAGGCACACACCTACCAGGCGCAGACCTACTGGATGAGGGAGAGCAAGGGGTACCTGATAATTCAGGAGGTGGGTGTCCACCTTTCCCAACTCCTCCATCAGACCTTTCTTCCTCACGCCTGTCCTGTTCCCCTGATGTCCTCTTGCCCTCTGTGCCTCCCATCCAGCTTACTGAGCTGTTTACAGGCTAAAGAATTGATGCTTTTGAACTGTGGTGTTGGAGAAGACTCTTGAGAGTCCCTTGGACAGTGAGGAGATCCAACCAATCCATTCTAAAGGAGATCAGTCCTGGGTGTTCATTGAAAGGACTGACGCTGAAACTCCAATACTTTGGCCACCTGATGCGAAGATTTGACTCATTTGAAAAGACCTTGATGCTGGGAATGATTGAAGGCGGGAGGAGAAGGGGATGACAGAGGATGAGATGGTTGGATGGCATCACCGACTCAATGGACATGAGTTTGACTAAGCTCCAGGCGTTGGTGATAGACAGGGAGGGAAGCCTGGCGTACTGCAGTCCATGGGGTCTCAAAGAGTTGGACATGACTGAGCAACTGAACTGAACTGAGGAGCCTCTGAAGATGTAATGGATGGTTCTAATGGTGGGTGTACTGGCAAGACTTGGAGAGGGCTTTTATATGGAGGCGCCACCTACCCACAAACATTGCCTGATGCTAGAATGGGCAGGGTCGGAAAAGCTCAGGACTGGAAAGAGCCGTGAAGATCCCCACATGGTATCTGAGGTCCCCCTACAACTTCCCTGTCAGACTTAAATACCAGCAGGTGCGGGGAACTCACTACCTCAGTTGGGAACATCATCTGCGGGGCCACAGGCAAAGATCCAGGTTCGGAGTCAGGAGACTATCTCTGACCGGCCAGGGGACCTTGGCCTGCTTCCTCATCTGTGAAATGTACAGATTCAAAACTCCGAGGGCAGCTGCACCACGACTGAATGAAGGTCTTTGTAGGCAGTGGAGCTGTACGCACCAGGGCTGGGGGGTTGGTTAGGAGTCGCCCAGGGCGGTTGACACACACTGAACTGGTGACAAAGCAGAGGAGCAGTGGGCAGAGGGTGCCAGGCCAAGCATGACTCAGCTGCCCCCTGGGGTCACCCCTCACATTTGTCACCATTAAGGCAGGTGGGTTTGGGCAGTTGTGCCCCTGCCATAGGGTCAGAAACCAGGATGCCAGCCACAGAGCCACACCCCTGAGGGCCAGACTCAGCCAGGGACCCCCACCCTCACTGCCCAGGGGTCAAGGGGACTCAGCTACCCCAGGAGACCAGCCCAGCTCAAACCCAGGTCTCCCCTGCAGGTTTGGGACAGTGGTCAAGCCAGGCAGGCCTTGGGTCTCCAGGGGCAGGAGGGACCCTCATTCTGGGACTGTTCCTCAGGCCAGCAGATCAAGAGGCCATTGGATGAGGGTGTCCAGGGGGCCTCTCTGGGGCTTGGGTCCTTTCCCAGTGATGTCATGGGAAGACAGGGCTAATGCTTGTGATAAGCTCACTGTGGCTCCCTCAGAGAAGGGCTCGGTGATGGCCCAGAAGAGTGGCGATGACATCGCTAATGGTGTGCCAGGCCCTATACCCAGTGGTTGAGATTTCTTGGCTCACTTAACCCTCTCAAGGTGCCATTGCTGTTATTTATTATTGTTGAATCATTAAGCGGTGTCCGACTCTTTTGCAACCCTATGGACTCCTCCATCCATGGGATTTCCCAGGCAGGAATACTGCAGTGGGTTGCCATGCCCTTCTCCAGGGGATCTTTCCAACCCAGGGATCAAACCTGCATCTCCTGCATTGGCAGGTGGATTCTTTACCACTGAGTCACCAGGGAAGCCCCAAGGTGCCATTATTATCCTCAATTTGAAGATAACAAAAATAGGCACAGAGAGGCTAATACACCTGTCCAAGTTCACACAGCTGGGCCAGAATGGGGCAACCCAGAGCCACCCATCTTGTGCTGCCTCCCCCAGGGGGACAGCTGAGCTGGGCAATGGGAAAGCAAAGGTCCAGAACAGCTGGGAATGGGGGGGGTCTACTGTTCAAGGGCCCCTACAGCCCGGGGCTGACTCAGATGATTCCCACAGGGTCTCACTTAGGGATTCAGGTATCCTTCTGCCTGTTTGACAGCCTAAGGAATGCTGCTGCTGCTGCTGCTAAGTCACTTCAGTCGTGTCCGACTCTGTGCGACCCCATAGACGGCAGCCCACCAGGCTCCCCCGTCCCTGGGATTCTCCAGGTAAGAACACTGGAGTGGATTGCCATTTCCTCCTCCAATGCATGAAAGTGAAAAGTCAAAGTGAAGTCGCTCAGTCGTGTCCAACTCCTAGTGACCCTATTGACTGCAGGCCACCAGGCTCCTCCGTCCATGGGATTTTCCAGGCAAGAGTACTGGAGTGGGGTGTCATTGCCTTCTCCAGCCTAAGGAATGAGGCTTAGAGAAATTAAGCCACCTGCTCAAGGTCACTTTTCAAGGATGTAAACTCAGTTCTAACTGAACTACCGTGTGACCAAACCTGAAGCCCAGACTTCCAGCAGAGGTTTAGGGAAGACCCATCAATGCTGCACACTGTGCTGAGTACATGCTTTGCAGCCATTTCCCCCAAATTCCAGCAATAATCCTGGGGTGGGGGGGGTCACCTCGATGCACAGGTGTGAACACTGAGGTCTGGGAGGTTGTGACCTTAGGCAGCAGGATACAAGCCCGAAAGTCCTCTGCTCTCACCCCTGGGCCCAGAGAGCTAAGGGCAGGGCTTCTGGAAGGAGGAAGGCAAAGACCCGGGACTGGAGGGAAGTCAGAGGTGGCTCTGATCGCTCACTGCTGCTCATCTTGGAGGTAGTGTGAGTGGCCCTGGGAGCCAGGCTGGAGCCATTAGCTGTCTAACCGCCGGCCTTTCAGGGGACCAGAGCTGGGCTGGCTCCCGGACAGAGAGGCCCCCACCCCTAGGCCATCTCTCTCTAATGCAGAAGCCTGTCTACTGGTGCCCGGAAGCCCTGCCAGCTCCTCCAGGGCTCAGCTTTTATCTCAGCCTGCCTGAACTGCCAAGTGCGCCACAAGCTGCCTGAGCCTGAGCCAGCGCCAGCCCAAGAGCCCAACTCCCACCACCCTGGCCTCCCCGCCAAAACACAAGTCAGGCTGTGGGTGGGGGGGTAGGGGGGCGGTTCCTGCTGATGCCCAGGTAGCTCTCGGTCTCTTGGGGGATGGGAGGCAGGAAGATGTCCCCCCTCAAGCTATTACGTGTCTCTGGGCCTCCGTGCACCCCTCTGCCCAAGGAGGAGATCACAATAGTGAAGGCTAACCTGTGGGACAAGCGCTGGTGTCAGCAATTCACCACATTAGTCCTTCAGGCTCAAAACAGCCCCTGAAGTAGATACTGTTATGTTTTATCTACTTTTTCCAGATAAGGAAAATGAGGCGCAGACACCCAAGTTCACACAACCCGAGAGGAACAAAGCTCTCCCCAGATAAGTGGCCTTGCTTTCTCCATGGGTCCTGTTGCCTTAAAAGCACATGGGCTTAACAGTGGCAAGGATGGGGTTCAGGACAAGGGCACATGTCCTCTGCCCCCAGCATGGAGTCCGGCCTGGCTGAGGAGTCCCCTTCCCATGGAGAGGGGCAGAAGAACACAGTGGACAAGAGCCCAGACTCTGCAGCCCCCAAGATAAGAGGTCACTCCTGGAGGAGCCTCCTGCGCCTCAGTGCTCTCATCTCTAAAATGGGTGCACCAGGAGCTTGTAGCTTGTGGGAATAGAGGAGTGT
The DNA here is from genome assembly GCF_003369695.1 of Bos indicus x Bos taurus. Lineage (NCBI taxonomy): Eukaryota > Metazoa > Chordata > Mammalia > Artiodactyla > Bovidae > Bos > Bos indicus x Bos taurus. The sequence goes on from NC_040093.1 coordinate 40,225,445, forward strand.
TCAAAACGCCGAGCCTAGGCCTGGCAGAGTGCAAGGGCAGCAAGGATCCAGGACTGTTCTGGTCCAGCCAAGCCCCCAGGGAACCAGAATTGGGGCTTGAGGGGCCTGCAGGGGGTGGGGATATTTCAGCCCACCTGTGCCAGGGCAGGCGCCGGGCAGGGGTCCGAAAATGTGTATCTTTGCTCCTTCCTCCAGCAGCTCCAACCTGACCCCCAAATCTGCAGGGCTCCCCGGGGGCCCCAAGGAACTCCTGATGAGCGAGAGGACCAGACTGGCAGAGGGCAAGCTTGGGGAGGCTGGGGTCCAGCCAGGACTCCATGCCACTTGAGAGGCCCCTCGGTGCCAGGCCTGCCCTGCCCCCACTTGCCATCTGCCTGGTCCCTGGGGTCCTGGTCCCCCCAGCTGCTGGGTTTGCTCATGTGATGTCCCAGCTGCTGTGAGTCAGAACACAGAGTCACAGGGCTGCCCCGGGATCAGGCTTGGGGGTGCTGAACCTGCTCTGGTTCTAGGTGGGGTGGCAGCAGTGAGATCTGGGGCTGTGTGGTCACATTTCCCCCATTCCCCACCAGCCCTGCCCCTGACTCTTCACTCCAGCCCCCGCCATCCACCATCCACACGCAGGTCTTGCTGAGGATGAAGTGACCCGGGGCTAGACTCAACCAGAGCACCGTCCACGTGGCCTCCTTCATGGCAGACTCTGCCCTGCCCGTCTTGCACTTGTCATGCTGGACCTTGCTAGGAAGCCCACCCCCGCTGCACATGGACTGGCCACAGTTCTGCCGCCTCTTGTACCTGTCCTTCTCCTGGACTGGCCGACCACTACCCCACTCTGTTCCCTCAGCCATGAAACTCCTCCCTCCAAACAGGAGCCTTGGGCCTGGGGTAGCCAGACCCTCCCACCCCAATCACAATCCTGCCCTTCTCATCCAGCTTGGGTGGCAGCCCACACCCCCAGAAACTTCCCCCTCATCCCCCACCTGGCCTGGCTGCAGTACTGCCAAGTCTTCCCACCATCCCTTCCCCTGCGAGCAGATTGCAACCCGCCAGCCTGGCACTCAGGCTACCAAAATGACACATGCCAGCTCTCCAGTACCATCATCTGCTCCAGTCCCCCCAGTTCTCATCATTCTTAAACCTTTTCCCACTGCAGTTTCTCAGCCAGGAATGCCACCCCTGCCACCCCATCAGCCCTCCCCCTCTCCCCACCAGCCTCCAAGGCCACCTCTATGCCCTCTGCGGAGCCTCCCATCCTCCCAGGTCAGGAAACTCTCTCCTCCTCCGTCAGCAAGCTTATCTCCTTCCTTGGCCTCAGATCCTAATTGTCTTGTTTGTTTGTATCCCTAACAAGTTGAGGGTGTCCTGCCCAGTGGCCCAGGGAACCACCAAGGCTGGCAACAACAGAGCAGGCTGTCTAGCAGAGCCTCTGCCTCCCTCAGAACCACACCCGCCCGGAATGGTGTCCTTCACAACCTGACCCTCTCGGAGCCAAGCCCAGGAGAGGAGGCGGGCCAGCTACCACCCCCCACCCCAACACACACTTCCACTTATCAGCAGGGCCAACTGCACCCAGAGAGAGAGAGAGGCAAGGCAAGGTGGCTGTGGTGATGCTAAGACCAAGGTGGGGGTGCATCTCAGGCCCCTGGGGTCCCTGCAGCAAAGGGGCTCAGGTCTGGCTCCAAGAGCTAGTCCTACCCTGGTCATTGGCAGGGAAGACCCCACGGGGACCCTGGCCTGGGATCTGGGGGACTAACTCAGTCCCTGATGGTTCTCACTGACTCCAGACCCTTCTCCCCGACTCAATCCCAAGGAATCAACACTCTGCCCTCAGCATAGCCCAAGCGTGGGTGGGGTGGGGTGGGTAGGGCAGGGGCTTGGCTCTGGACCACCCACACTCCATTTGTCTCATTCAAATGAGTCCCCACCCCTAGAACAGTACCAGGCACACAGTAGGCACTCAATTATTATTTATATAATTAACTTCTTGGGCCCTCTATAGCCACAAAGGCTATTCTTCCCCACCCCACCTCACCCAGGCAAGAGCTGCTCCAAGCAGGATGGTAGTGGTGGCGGCATGGTGAGAGGGGCCCCTGCCTCAACTCATGTCCCCCGCAACCCTCCTCAGTAAAATGAGCACCAGCCACCTCCGTGGGGGCCATGGGAGACCCTAACTCCCATGAAACGGCACCACAGGAAGGAGGCTGGTTGGGAAGGAGGTGGGGAAAGAAACCAGAAGTCCCACAGGTGGGGAGGCCCTATCAACTCCGAGCAGACAGGGACCTGGGGCCTGGCGGTTAGCAAGCCGGGGGCACTTCCCCATCGACTGCCGCTGGTTCCCAGGATGCTCTCTCTCATCTCAGGTCCCCCATGTTCAGACCCCACTGCCAGGTTCGTCTCCTCCCAAAGGCTGGGCCTGGGCCATGAAGAACCACGTTGCCCCTGGCTCAGTGGGCGGCGGGGGGGTCCCCACACACAGCCCCAGGGCAGCTACAGGCAAGGCTGCCCCTCAAGTGCCCCTGCCCAGCCGCCTTGCCCTATCCTCTCCTCCCTGAAGCCAGAGTCTGGCTTTCCCTCCCCGCACTTGTTCTGTGATCTTGAGTGAGCCCCCTGCCCTCTCAGCAACCTTGCTTCTATCATCTGAACGGCAGGAGCAGGAGACAACGGTACCTCCCCGTCCACGGAGCAGACCCAGGCTTGTCGGACCCAGGGACCCTACCACTCCCAGCCTCAGTTTCCCCCGCTAACAAACGGCTCTGAGAGGTTCCACCCTCTCCGGCTCCACCCCCTCCCGCGGCATCTCGCTGTCCATCTGCCTGCAACTCTCCAGCCCCGGCACAGCCCTGCTCATGTGTGGGTTAGAGACTTAAGAACCACGCTCCACCGCCACCCCACCCTCAGCCGCACACACCCCCGTTCCGCCTCCCTCCTGCCGTCAAGCCCTTGATCCGGTACCTGGTGATGAGCAGAAGGTCCCGTGTGGGACCAGGCAGCGGAACCACCTTTAAAGATCCACCTCTGAGGCTTAACCTGCCAGCCGTGGTCCCGCAGGGGCCGAGGGAGCTGGTGCGCGTGGAGACTCCCTCTCCTGAGGCAGTGCAAGGCAAGCAGCCAGTGTGGAGCCGGGGGAGGCTCCGGGGTGTGTTTGCAGGGGGTGGGGGAGGACACCCCCCTCCTGCCCCAGCTGGGCTCCTCCCTCCTCCAAGCTCGGCCGGGGATGACGGGACCATACGTGAGTCACACGGATTTCTCACAGGGAGGCTGGGAGGGGGCAGGGCTGAGAGCACCGAGGCGGGGACATTGGGGGATGCCCATGACTCAGCACTGGGCAAGGGGGCACTTTGGCCTCACCTCCCCCCACCCCCCATCCAGGTGCCAGGCTTTGTGGACGGATGCTGGTCAGAGATAACTGCCTCCTCGCCCTCCATCTGTTACTTCCCCAAGGCTGTTCTCCCCAAAGTTCCCGCAGAGAGGCCAGGGTTACTATGGCAACAGTCTGCCCCGATGCCGCCGCCTCCACCCAGGGCCCGGCAACAACTGCCCCTTCCTGAAAAAAAGGCCGGCCTCCTTGGCAGCAGGCAGGAGCCGGTGCTGACCAGCAGAGCGGAAGGGACTCCGTGGAAAGGGGGGGGGGGGGGGCGGTGTCAAGCACCTGGCATGCGGCCAGCCAGGCCACACACAACTGGCCACTTGACCTTGACTCCTCCCTGAGCCTCAGTTCGTCCTCCCAGCAGAGGGACCCACCTCAGTGCTCCCCAAGCACTCACAACATTCAGCAGACTCAGGTCTTGCAGTCTGAGACTCCAGGGGCTTCTTGAAATGGCCTTCCAGTTTGTCTGCTGGGTCAAAGGGGGAAACTGAGGCCCAGGGGAGGAACCCTTCCAGGGGGCTCCGAAAGCTCAGAGAGAGAAATTTGAAAATGGGCTGACTCTCTCTTTCCCTTTCTGGCCACTGGCCTCTGTCTGCAGTTTCCTCTCACTGTTAACCTTCACGGCCATCCTGGGAGTCAGAAAACTTCAGATGGCCCACGCTCCCCCACTGTGGAGGGCGGGGAATCCCTCATCTTCCCTCATCCCTGCAATGTGAACCAATGATTTCCAAGTCACAGATGCTGGAAGGATTTCATAGCCTAATGAGGGCAAGTGATGAGAGCAACAATAACAACAGTAATAATAATAATTAATAATAAGGATTATATGTACTGACCATTTACTACATTCCAGACTCTTCCCTGGCGCCATACCCATTGCACCATGGGAAAACTCGTTGCTCAGACCAGCGCCTGACACTTGATGAGCCCTCAGTCAATGTTCGCCATGAATGTGCTGAAGCAGAAGGAAGAGCTAGGAAGCCCAGAGAAGGGAATTAACTTGCACAAGATAGCACAGCTGGGAAGTGGCAGAGGTGGGACAGGACCCCAGATGGTCTGGCTCCACAGCCATCCGTCCTAACCGCTCATGAACTTAGACTCCCAGGCCTCTGGAGCGGGCCCTGGACACAATGGATGCCCAGGGCCCTAAGGTCCCTTCTCTCTCACGGGGATCTGCAGAAGGGCCTGGATCATTCACCTGCTGCTGCATGAATGGAAGCTTTTCAGGCAGCCCAGGAGGCCAGGGGCTGCTGCCGGTGAAGTCCATCCCTTACCTGCTCGTATAAATCAAGCTGCAGGGAAGAGGAAGGGCAATAAAGCTACATAGCGGGGTACAAGGAAGTCCCCAGGCCTGAGCTTCTGGAAAGCAGTGCTGTGCTCTCCAGTCAGCCCGCTGACCAAGCTGTGCCCCTGCCTGGGAGAGGTGGGCACTGGGTCTGTGTCCAGCTGGCTGCTCCCTCCCAGGGCTGCAGTGAGCACTGCCTCATGGCCAGGGCAGGAAGGGCCAGTCCACATTGGAGACCAAGAAACAAGGGGTGAAGATGTTCTTCCTCACCAGAAAAAGGACAGGGAGGAAAGAACCCAGGAAAAGGATCCAGGATTTCTTAAATTCATGTCTTTGGGCAAATCATCACTGCTAAGGTTCAGTTCCCCTAAGGTCTGTCCTTCAGGGCCAGGCCAGATGGTCACTGGAGCAGCCTCAGCTGTTCTCCGGGATCCAGGCCAGCCAGACAGCAACCAGATACACACACACACACACATGCCACAGAGGGTACTGGCTAGCAGGGTGCAGATGGAGGGTCAGCAGCGCCACTCTGCAGTTGGCAGGGACTTGCTGAGCTGGATGTCCAAGCAAGGGACGCAGAAGCCTGGAGCTAACTGCCACCCTGGCCACGTAGGAAAGGCCCTAGAAGGTGGCTCAGCCGGGCAGGAGCTGCTCACCAGGCTCTGCCTGCTCTCTCACCATCAGCCTGCTCAGAGACCTACTATCTGCTGGGTACTGTGCCAGGCTCCAGGGGTTGGGGGACAAGCCTGGCTCACAATGTAGCAACACTGGGGAGTCAGTTATCAGCACCATAGAGCCCCAGGGAGCTCTGGGAGTCGGAGAAGAGAAACCAAATAAATTATTATTAATCACAACACTACCTCTTACTGTGCTTCCCAGCTGGTGCTACAGGAAAGAACCTGCCTGCCAATGCAGGAGACAGAAGAGACGTAGGTTCAGTCCCTGGGTAGGGAAGATCCCCTGGAGGAGGAAACAGCAGCCGACTCCAGTATTCTTGTCTGGAAAATCCCTATGGACAGAGGAGCCTGGCAGGCTGCAGTCCATGGGGTCGCAGAGAGTCAGACATGCCTAAGGTGACTTAGCACGCATGCTGCCTGTTCCTAGTACTGCTACCGGGACTGATTACCAGGGCTGTGTCCATAGGCTCTGAGTAAAATGCTCAGCTCTATCTGAATTCTCGTTGTATCCTCCACCCTGTGGGCTGGTCATGCTTGTGTTTCAGACCCAAATGGCCTGTGTCTGGGTCTCCAACCCATGGGCTCTAACCAAGCACCTGCCAGGCACCAGGCTCCTGCTAGGTTCATCACAGTCATGATTTCCCCTGCGTCTCAGGACAGTTGTTATTCTGCTCCACTGAAGAGGGACAAGGCTCAGAGAGGCTGAGGATCACAGCCAGGGTTTGAAACAGGTTTGTTGGCCCTTGAGAGCAGCTGGGTCTCAAAGAATCAGTTTCAATGAACAGAGACCAGCAGGAAGGACTTTCTGGGCAGAGGGGACAGCATCAACAGAGAGGGGAGAAGCCTCCAACATGGGAGGCATCCTTGGAAAGAAGTAGGATCTAATTAGTGGGTGAAGGCAGATTCAGGAAGATCTTGAAAGCAGGGAGTTTGCTTCTGAAGGGGTTTCATCAATGCTGCTGAGAAGCCAGGGAAGGAAATTTCTTGTGACCAGCACGCAAAAGGTGGTCCACAGACCTACAGCATGATCAGAGGAGTCATTAGGAATCCAGCATCTCAGGTGTGCCCCAGACCTACCGAATCAGAGTATGTATTTAAACAAGATCCTAGGTGGTCCCAGCATTTATTCAAGCAGGAGGAACCTTGGTCTGCTCTAGCAGCTGCACCAGCATTGAGGGGATGGGATATGGAAGGGAGGCCAGAGCCCAGCTGGGGCTTTAGAGATGGAAGCGGGTGGGAGGCTAGGGATTTTGGTCCAAGAAATGAGAAGCAGAGGCTGGGACCCCCACTCCACACATGAGAGGGGATACAATGTCATAGACTGTCCAGAAATGCAGGGGGCATGGGACAGACTGCAGATCTGGGTGACAGGGAAGAGGCTGCCCTCGGGCACAGCAGAATGGGGTATCCTTGTGATATAGTGGGGAACCTTCCGAAAGCTCACTGGAAACATATAGCTAGGGCTCAGGGGTGAAGGGCTGGGGTCCCTCAGGGCCAGGGAAGGTCATGAACTTTACTGGCTGGTGATAGTGGCCAGAGATGGGGTGGAGAGTGCATAAAGTTGCAGAAAAGGGCTTCATTTGAAGGGACGGAGGAGAGGTGGTAATGCTACAGCTGAGAGGCTGGACTCAGACTCTGGGCTCAGGCCAACGGGCTTCTGCTCCTGGGTCTGGCAGCCTAGGGACTCAGGCAGCATCTCTAGCCATCCACCATCTGTGCAGATGGTAACAGCACCACCAGTAGTAATAAATGAGGCCACATACGTCAAGCTCCTGGCCCAGCCTGGCACAAACGCGTACTCTGATGTATTTGCAAGGGCTTTGCTGTTCAGAGAAGCCTGCACAGGAGACAGAGGTGAGGCTGTCAGCACAGTGGGAGGACGTGTGGTCCCCAGTACAGGAGGGAGGACAGGACATTCGTGGTGGTCACAGTGGCAGAGGCGTGGGCAAGTAGGAGGGTACAGTGGGGCTTCTTCCTGGAGGCCTCACCCTTTCCCGACTCTAATCCTCCAGCCTGGGCAGCCTTGCAAACAGTGAAGCACTGTGCCCACCGTCAGGAAAGTCACCACTGCCTGTGTATGGGTGGGTTCTTATTGGAAAGAATTGTCCAAGTTCAGGCGTCTCCCCCTTGCAAGTTGAGTGTCCCTGAAAATAACGGAGCACCATGCCTGGCACACAGTAGGTGCTTGACAAATGTTGGCCAATATCATGATTATCACCAAGTCAACGCAAATGCCACAGGCCCACACTCCACCATTTGCAAAGCTCTTTCATGTCCAGTGTCTCCTCTAAAGACAGTGATGGCTGTTCCCACTTAACAGAGATGAAGACGGAGGCTCAGAATTTTTCCAAAGCCTCACAGTGCATCCGCATGAGAGACAGGATTCGAACCCTGGTCCTGTGACTCAGACTATGTACTTGGTGGCCAATGCTGTCAGCCACCTCCCTGTTCATTCCCGTGGGAAAGCTTCCTGGCCACAGGCGTGGGGGCAGTCACAGTCCCATGATAACACCATCACAGCCACCCCAGGGCGCAGGGGGTTGGCACAGGCCATGTGACTCAGCCGCCCTCACAAAGGGAGCTGTGTGCCTGGTGCTTTGGGCCTGCCTCCACCACCCATCCCCCAGCTGGAGAAGGAGCAGGGAGCCTGACAAATCCAAGACACAGGAGAGCTAGAGGATCCTTCAGCCAATGGGACAGGTTTAATGGAGATTCAAGTCTAGACTTGGGGTGCAAGAGGCTGGTGCCAGCTCCAGCGTTGGAATGAAGGACAGGGGTCACCCAGGTCCAAGCTGGCTTTCTGAGGCCTTATTTGGAGGGCCAAGGACAGACTCAACCCCATTGGCTCCTCCCAAGGCACCAGGAAGGTGCCCCACCCATGATTACCTGCATCAGGTTTCAAAAGCATGGGGCTTGTGGTCTGGGGAAAAAGACACTCCCTGGATACCAACCGCTGGGCTCCTGTGTCCCCAGCACTGACCTCTCGCCACCTTTCCCCCTGAAGGCTTTAGACTCAGAGTCCATGCGCCCCTATTGAGCTCTCACTGTGTACCAAGCAGGGGACTTATGTTTTCTCCCACAGCCCTGCCGAGGAAGTCTTGCCCCTTTTGCTGAAGGGAGAGATGGAGGCTCAGAGAGGGAGGGCACCCAGCCCAAGGTCACACAGGATCTGACTTCAAGGCCAGCATCTTCCCTTAATACCCTCTTCCTGTTCCCAGTGGCATCTTGACCACATGCCAACAAGAAGTGTCCTTGGACCTGCCCCAGACAGACAGACAGACACCGCCACCCCTCTCCCCCACCCGCCACCTCCTGCAGTCGCCCTATTCCTGCATAGACACATTATGCAGGTCCTTAGACAAAGTTCAGGTTGGCTGGGCCTCCCCGGACCACCCTTCTGACCTTCCCCGGAGGCAGGCACGCCTGGGTGACCAGCTACCTAAGACAGAAGGTAGACAGGGCAGCCACCCCGTCTCCCTGGGCATGACGGAATGTCTGACCTCAGCCCAGCCCCCCAAGTACACGTGCCAGGAAGGTTGGATCCAGCCAGAGCAGGCCTGGAAGGCCATTCTGACCACACTACTGCCTCCAGAAGCCCCTGAACCCAGGGCAAGGGCAGGCCCAGCAAACGGGGGCCGCAAGCCCTCTCCACGATCCCACTCCCCAGGCCGCCAGCCTGAACCACCCTTGCTGCAGGAAGTAGGTGCAGGGCGGGGCACGCAGAGGTCTGGGTTCCACAGGTGAGATCCCATGCTGTCTTTACGTATCAGGCACCCCTTTGCAGCCCAGGGTTTTGGAGCTGGTGAGCTGGGTGCAGCCTTCCTCCGGGGTTGGGGGGCTGACATCTGGGAGAACTGCTGTTCCCAAGGGGACCTCTGGTGCTCTGCTCTGAGGCAGGCTTGCCTGGGAGAGACCTGGTAATTGCTGCTGTTCAGTCACTAAGTCGTGTCCGATTCTTTGCAACCCCACGGACTGCAAGATGCCAGGCTCCTCTGTCCTCCACTATCTCCCAGAGTTTGTTCAGATTCGTATCCATTGAGTCACTGATACCATTCAACCATCTCATCCTCTGCCACCACTTTCTCCATTTCTCTTCAATCTTCCCCATCACCAGGGTCTTTTCCAATGAGTGGACTCTTCGCCTGGTGATTAGGAGGCTCCCTACTGCCCCTCTCCCACCTGGATTCCTCCCAACACTGCTCCCAAAGTCCTCCAATCAGCACAGCCCAGGACCTGGCATCCAACTGTCCAGATTCGAGCTTCTGAGCCTGTGTTCACTGGTGTAACATGGGCCTGCACAGGCTTGTCTGAGGCCAGGGCTTCCAGGGAGTGCAGTCACAGTTGCTCTCACTATTCCAGGCTCTCTTTTCAAGGGAAATTTGGCTCTTAGGAGGAGCAGAAGAGGCTTCTCACTCCTCCATAGGAGCCTCCCTTTCTGGACAGGAGACCCAGGCTGGCCACCCCAGCTGCTGCTGATGTCTCGATGGTTGTGCCCCTTTGGTCGGTGCTCACCCCCAGGCCTGGGCTGTGAGGTTTGGGTGGCAGCTACTCAGACACCCAAGACTTGGGCCAGGTGTCTCTGGTCAGGGGTGAGGCATCACCACTCCTGAGTCACGGGAGGCAAATGAGGCCCAGAGAGGTTGAGCGACTACCCGCCAGGTGGCACAGCAGCAGGCAAAGACGTCAGATCTCGCTTCATCGTGGGGTAACAGGGTGCCATCTTGCTTGACTGCCACAGGCTCCCCAGGGCTCAGGCTCTCTACTTTGACCTTCCCAGGCAGCCAGTGCCACACCCCCGGCAAGACACACACACACACACACACGCACACGCACACATGCATGCACGCATGCACGCAACAGCACAGCCTTCCCAGGTGGCGCTAGTGGTAAAGAATCTGCCTGCCAGTGCAGGAGACGCAGGAATCACAGGTTGGATCCCTGGGTCAGGAAGATCCCCTGAGGTAGGAAATGACAACCCACTCCAGTATTCTTGTCTGGAAAAACCCGGAAAAACCCATGGAGAGAGGAGTCCGGTGGGCTAGAGTCCATGGGGTCACAGAGTCGGACACGACTGAGCGTACACACACACACACGCACACAGAGCTGTGTGGAAGGGGTTGGCTGCAGGAGACGCACCTGGGAGCCATAAAGAGGGTGCCTCAGAGTCCTTACCTGGAACCCGGGGCTACCGTCACTCCTCTTTTGATAAATAAAGAGGCAGGTGTACTTTGTGGAAAGGCCATCCTCACCCCGGGAGACGCCCCCAGCATCTCCCAGAAGCACCACTTCCCGCCTGCGCCTCTGCCCTGGCAGCCAGGGCGCCCCAGGGTCTCCCCATAAGTGCTGGGGCGCAGATGGTTCAGGAGGCGTAATGGGGCGATGATGACAGACATTCAATAGCAGGGGTGGCCTAATTAACAGAGGGAACATGGGGAGCCCTTTCTGCTTCCCACACGCCCCAGGGAGCCAAGCTCGTGGGGGCAGAGCTGGCTGGGCGCCAGGCCCCCTCCCGGCTCCATTCCCCCACCTCCATCTGGCTGCCGTGTGGGGCCAGGAGACAGCGTGTGTGTGGGTGGAGGTGGGGCTGGAGATGTCTGCTCCCGTCTTTGTTTTCAGATCTCCGCTCCTGCCACCTCCCTCGAGGCAGATAGGGAACCACCCCAGAGACAGCAGGCTGCCCTAGTTCCCACAGGAGGCAGTGGTGGGATCAGCCCTTTCCTCCAGGCTGGGACGGGACACACTGCTAGGTGAGGGGTCTGGGGAGCGGCGGGAAGGACCCTGTGCTGGCCAGAGGGGCAGGCACGCCCCCAGGCCCGCACCCTGGCCCGTCTCACCCAGGGAGACTGCCTTCCCCCGCCTTGTCAAAAGTCAGACAACCTGGGCCAACCAGCTCCCAAACCGGTTTCCTGTGAGATCGCTGGTGGAAGTAGGCTCTGGGTGCTGGGTGCCTGCCTCCTGCCTCCCCATCCAAGCACCGAGGTTTGCAGCCTCCCCTCGGCCCCCCACCTTCCGCAGTCTCCCCGGCTGAGCCCAGGGAGCACACCGCGCCTGCCAGCTTCCCTGATGACCAGCACGTGAGCATGGCCAAACCCCCTTCAGAGCCCCGAGGGGCCACCCTGGGACCGCCAGGACTTTCACGTCAGCGCAGAATCCTGAGTCCTTGCTGGGCCGCACACCTGCCTTCAGAGGTGGAATTAGACTGAGATCAGCCAAGGTCAAGTGAGCCAGGCTGGGAGCCACGCTGCCCCAACCTCTCCGCTCCAAGCAGCCGCTTCTTACCTCAAGTCTGGACAGGCCCCTGGCCGGACTCTGCCTGTGCGACTTCCTCCCGTCCACCTTCTCCCAGGGCTCCCAGGCACCCAGCCGGAGCTTGTCTGGGCAGGCAGGCCCAGGTATGGCTCCGCCCGCGTGCGTGTCTCTTCCCATTTCCGGTGGCCCCACGGCTCCTGCCTCCCTCTCTCATTCCTGGCTTTCCCTGCAGGGGCTGACTTGGACTCTTGGGTGCTGAAGCCTCCCCGGCCCTCACTACAGCCCTTAATGGGCTTTCTGCACCTCTGTTCGGGGCCTCCTGGGTTGTGGCCCTCCAGGGGTTCCCCAATGTCTCTGAGTCTCAGTGCCCCCTTCCCCAAGGCTGGTGGGCGTCACTGCCCCCATCACCGTATGTGATGACCAGCTCTGCCAGCTCCTGCCTGCCTCCTCTCCGAGCTCAGACCCCACCTGAAGCCTGGGCCCAGACTCACCTGCCTGCAGTAGGAACAAGCCAACAGCCTGCAGCTGGCTGGAGACAGAAGGCGAGGGTGGGGCTCTGGGGCCTGGGGACTGGGGGCATGGTCCCTGCTGTCAGATATTCAGCCTCGTGTGGGGCACAAAGAGGAGCTGACACAGAGGAAGGATGGGGGCAAGAATGGGAGGGATTGTGGGCAGCTGCGCCAGCTTTCCAGGGGTACAGTGGGGAGTAGTCCAGGCAGGCTCTGCTCCATCCATCCCGGAGGTCCCCACAGAGGCCTGGGCCTCTTGACCATTCGTGCCCACCCCCACCTCCCCTGCCCAGTGCTACCCGCCTGGCCCCTGCATCACCCTTGCAGCCTTGCCTGAGGCCAGCAGTTCTGGCCCCACTTCCACAGGTGGCTTGTTTCCCTGCCCACCCCCACCCCAGTGCCATAGTATTGAGAATTAAACCACTACTTTTTCCAAGAAGCCATCCAGGCCGTTGTTGATTCATTTGGCAAAGTCCAGGAGCCACTGCGGACTCGGCCCCAGGTGAGGCCCTGAGCCACATAAATACGCCTTGAGCACCTTTCCTCACCTCCCCCTGCCACCGCCACCCCAACACAGGGTTCCCATGGGTTCCCCTCCTCTGGGGCCTATCCCCCAGGGTCAGAGTCATTTCTTTCCTTGTCTGTGAACCCTGCCAGACGACCACACCCCAGCACAGGGCCTAGTGCAGAGAAATTCTGGGTGACTGGTAGGTGAAGGAGCAAATATGGGGAGAAGCAGTGGATGATGGATGGACAGACAGATGGACAGGTGGACAGACTCAGCTACGTATTTAGTGAGTGCTTATTGAGGGCCTACTGCGTACCAGACACTGTTCTAGGCACGAGGGACACAGCAGCAAACAAAATATAAAAATCTCTGCCTGGACTTCCCTGGTGGTCCAGTGGTTGGGAGTCCACCTACCTGTGCAGGAGAAATGGGATTGACCCCTGCTCTGGGAAGATTCCGCATGCCAGCGGGCAACTAACCCATGCATCACGACTACTGAAGCCCCTGCCCTAGAACCTGTACTCCACACGAGAAGCCACTGCAGTGAGAACCCCATGCACTGCAACTAGAGAGTAAAGCCTTGCTCACTGCAACCAGAGAATACCCACGCGCAGCAACGAGGACCCAGCACAGCCGAAAAACCTCTGCCTTCCTAGAGCTGAGAGAGACAGATAATAAATTGATTAGGAAATTAATATGAAATATTTTCAGTGATAAGAACTATGGAGCAAGATAAAGCAAGGGAGGCAGGGAAGGATGGAGGAGGGAGCGTTGGTTTTGATTTTCTCCAAGAGTATGACACGACACAGGCTGAATGTGATGAGGGAGGTGGACTTTGCGATGTCTGGAGCAAGAGCATTCTGGGGGCAGGAACAGCATGTGCAAAGGCCCTGGGGTGAGTGGCCGCTTGATGCATTTGAGGAATAAGGAGGAGCTGGGCATTGCTGAATAAAGGGGTCGAAGTAGAGATGAGCTCAGGGAGATGAAGGAAGGATGGATGGACAGACGGGAACAGGGGAGGGATGCGGGTCTGGTGAGGTGTGGGAGAGATCCAACTCCCTGAGGGAGGGTCTGCCTCTTGGCCACAGCTCAGCCCCTTTCCGGAGGCTAGCCCATACCCCACTGCAGTTTGTGGTCCCCAGATCACCTTCCTGTCTTCACCCCAGGGAAATTTCTAACTGCTGATACGACTGCTGCTCTGCCCATGAGCTTGGGTGGCTGCTCTGCTCAGCAGCAAGATGTGCCCACAGTTGAGCACAGATGGGGGCACCAGGAGAGCAGTGGGGTGTCAGGGAGAAATAGGCCTGCAGGAAGACAGCCTGACCCCTAAAACCACGGAGTTTCCCTGGGGTTCTGAGAGCGGCACCCGTGGCCCCAGAGATGCCACCCACCCCGATAAGGACACCGGGGGAGTCCCTGTGATTTCCTGTATACCTGCTGGTGACTCCCCCACTCCTGAACCAGCATTCCAACCTCCACACTGCCCCACTGTGCCCTCAGGGCCCTGGCTGGTGATGTCATCTGCAGGCTTTTCAGGTGAACAGGAGGGGCTGGAGCCGTCATTCGTCATTCGCTGGATGCACCTGGGGGAGGTTGCCTAACACCTGTGCCTTGGGCCATCTATGGAATAAAAGCACAGGCCTTGGCCCTGCTTCTCTTCCAGCGGCAAAAGGAGGAGGAGAAGGGACGGATGGGAAAGTGCCCTGTCAGAGCAGGTGTCTGAGAAGAACTTGTGGGGCTGGGGGCTGGGTCTCTAGGAGCCCCCATCCAGGACCTGCAGATTATCCCCTCAACTCCCCGCTACACCTGCTTTTTCATGTTTTACAGATACAGGTGGGGTTGGGTGGGGGGATTGTTAAGTAACACATCTGAGGTCATACCCAGACAGTCTGACTCAGGACTGGGGCCCTTTATCTGACCCTAGGTGAACCCCGCCTCCCTCTGCTCAACCCTACCCCCACTCAGAGGTCTCAGGAAATGCAGACCCCTTCATTGTTGGGGTAAGGGGGACGTGTGAAGGGGTGTAAAGGGTCCCCAGCTGTGACATCTCACACTCTAGCAGGGCCTCGGGCTCAGTCCAAGCTCCCTCTGAGAGCTAGTGCTACCCACTGTCAGGGAGTGAGCTCCCCATCCCCAGGGGAAACCAAGGAGTGCTAAGCTGAAGTGTTGCAGAAAAGACACTTGCCACATCTGTGAGGAGGACTCAATGGTCTTTATTTATTTATTTATTTTTGGCCATGCCATGTGGCATCTTAGTTCCCCAGCCAGGGATCAAACCTGTGTCACCTATAATGGAAGCAGAGAGTTCTTAACCACTGAACTGTGCGTGAATTCTCCTCAATGATCTCTAAAATAATTTTCTAATCACAGCTTAATTCACATGGGTCATTTTTTACTAATGCACTTATCCATTCACTAAACTGATACTTGCAGAATGACTCCTAGGTGCCAGGACCTTCCTTATGTTTTCAAAAGCAAACAGCCCACAGCTCTCAACAAACCCACGGCTCTCACTGTGCTGGGATGGGCAGGCAGCAGCGCTGTGATTGGGCGTGGGGCTCTAGAGCAGACTGCCTGGATGGGACATCCCAGCTCCTCTTGCCAGTCAGTTTGCCTCCTGTACCCTTGGTTTGCTTATCTGCAAAATTAGAGTGATATCAGTATCAATCTATGAGAATTAAATGAGAAAATGCTAAGTGCTTCCAACAGTGGCTGGCATGTGGTAAGGGCTCAGTCAGTGTTTGCCATACCCACACGCAGAGGGGAAATGAAATTATGGACCTTATAAAGACTGTATAGTCCCTGGGGTCGCAAAGAGTCAGACAAGACTGACTTTCAGTTTCAAAGCCCGTTATGGTTTTTGCTGCTGTCTCTGAATTGAACAGAATTGGCCTCTTCCTCCTTTTTGGCCACATTTGGAAGAAAGTGACCTCCCCGGCCAGATGTGGGTGTACAAACCACATCTCCCTGCTCTGATGGGCAGAGAGAGAGCCAAGTGAATTACCCTGCTTCGCACGAGAAGTTCATTCCCCACCTTCTGCATCCTTGGACACACGTGTTCCAGGCTCTGTCTGTACCTGCTCCTTCATCTGCACCCAGTCTGAGGGTCAGGAGAAGCTGGTTCCAGTCCTGGGTCTGCCGCTCACTGGCTCTGTGAGGCTGAACGGGCCAGGGCCCTCCTCTGAGCCTCAGCGTTCCCATCTGTGAAATGGACATAATAAGATGACCCATGCTACAGTGTTTTCAAATGAATCACAGGAGGAGACTTAGGGCAGCGAACCACTCTGAAACCACTCTGCCAACCAAAAGACTCATTTCACCATCCCAACAACTGTCGAGGGTCTGTCCCCAAGTGTCTGAGACCAGGGCGACCCAGAGAGAGAACTTTACTCATAGCCTAGTGTGTTGGTGGTGTCAGGCCACATCCCTGGCATTCCGTGGCCCTGCAGAGGCTGTCCTTTTGTGGTCCCGGGGTCCTCTGTCGAGTTGACTGAGTTCTAGGACAACTGAGTCACATTTTCTGCTGGGTCCCCCCCATGTCTCCTTGAAGTCAGCACTCCCCGGGTAGCAACCAAACACAGGAAATGGGTTACAAACCAGCTGTTGAGACTGTGGGGGCAGGAGCTGTGGGCCTAGAACAGGGCAGCTCTTGCCGGGGCTATGTCTGGGAAAGCTTGAAGAATCTCTCATAGTCCCAGCGTGGCCCTGACCTGCCCGCGGGTCCCTTATTGGGACCAAGTGTCCCTCACCTCTCCTGATCTCCCATCCCGTGTCTGCCCAGACAAACCCCACCCTCTGCCCTTATAGCCTGATTCAAATGTCCCCTCTTCCAAATAGTCAGTCCTCTTGGAGTTATCCCATTCTTCCCTAGGGGAATTCAGCCTCTGAACCTCTGTTGGAAAGGGGGGCATCTCAACCCTACTCCGCTTGAGTTCTTGTGGATGTACTAATAATAAGATTGACACAAGACAGATTAACAGGAGAAAAAGAAACAAATTTTAATTCGTGAGCAGGGAGGTCTCAGAACCGGGACCCAAGGGGCTTTCCTTGTCCAGGAGTTAGGACTGTGTGCTTCCACTGCAAGGGGCGCAGGTTCGATCTCTGGTTGGGAACTAAGATCCCACAAGCTATGCAGTGCAGCCAAGAAAGAAAGAAAGAAAAAATGGAACCCAAGAAGTGGCCAAAGCTGGCAGGTTTTATACTTTTTAGACAGAGAAACAATACATTTGTGAGGAATTAACAGGACAAAGAAACTTATCACTTAATTAGTGAAGAATCTAAACAGAGTTTGGGGGGCTCCCCTGGTGGCTCTGTGGTAAAGAATCCACCTGCCTACGCAGGAGACACGGGTTCCATCCCTGATCCAGAAAGATATCACAAGTTGTGGAGCGACTAAGCCCATGTGCCACGCCTACTGAGCCTGTGCTCTAGAGCCCGCAAACTGCAACTGCTGAAGCCCATGCACCCTAAAGCCTGTTCTCTGTAACAAGAGAAGTCACCTCAATGAGAAGCCTTTGCACCGCAGCTAGAGAGTAGCCCCCACTCACCACAACTAGAGAAAGCCCACACAGGAACGAAGACCCAGCACAGCCAGAAATAATCAAGAGTGTGGACTCGGGGCTGTAAATTAGGAAAGAAGTAACAAGGTTTGTTTATGCAGCTTCTCGGCCCAAATTTCCTGTCTCTGGCGATAAGGGTGTCCTTCCTCCTCCATCCACAGGAAGGGCACCTTTCACATCAGAGAATTGTTTCCTGCTTTTCAAGGAGACAGAGGAGGATCAGAGCTTCCTTCTTGCATCAGCTGGTCCTTGAATAACTTCAATTCAAAATAATCAATACACCAATATGGCCTACTGGGAGCAGCCTGCCGTGAGTCCCACCATCTCAAAAGTCCTCAGCACTTTACCTACAAGGATACTACCATCCAACTCTCCTGAGCATCTCTGTGCCAGGCCCTTTCCTTTATAAAGCTTTAAAGTGTATGTTAGTCCCTTAGTCATGTCCGACTTTTTGCAATCCCATGGACTAGCCCATCAGGCTCCTCTGTCCATGGGATTCTCTAGGCAAGAATACTGGAATGGGTAGCCATTCCCTTCTCCAGGAGATCTTCCCAACCCAAGTATCAAACCTGGGTCTCCTGAATTACAGGCAGTTTCTTTACTATCTGAGCTACCAGGGAAGCCTAAACTCTGCATGGACAGATTCATTTAATGCCCATAACAGTCCTATTGAAAGATCAAAAGTGAAAGTTGCTCAGTCATGTCTGACTTTGCGACCCCATGGACTATACTGTCCATGGAATTCTCCAGGCCAGAATACTGGAATGGGTAGCCTTTCCCTTCTCCAGGGGATCTTCCAACCCAGGGATTGAACCCAGGTCTCCTGCACTGCAGGCAGATCCTATACCAGCTGAGCCACCAGGGAAGCTATGGAGGGATGCTCCATGGGATGCTCCATAGGAAGCAATGCGATGGAGGGATGCTATTATTATAGGTGAGGGGATGGAGCCCCAAAGAAATTGAGTCACCTACCGCAGAACACATCGCCCATGAGTGCCGGAGTTAGCATTTGAACCCATATCTGTGTTAGACCATAATTTGTCTCTTTTATGCAGCTTCTCAGTAAATGTATTTCATTCATTCATTCAACAAACATTTTTACAAGGGCCCACTAAATGCCAGACCTCACCCTTGAGCTCCTAGAACATGAGACAGACATCACCTCTGCCCTCATGGAATTTATAGCCAGATGGGGTGAAGGATTAAAAAAAGATTCAGTGAAGTAATTCATGAATCAAGTAATTCAATAAATATGAAGAAAAATAATTCTATATAATGTAAGGGCAATGCAGAAGGCAAAAAAAGGAAAAAAAAACACACACGTAAGGGCAGAGATGACATGCAACAGGGAACCTGCTTTTAGCCAGGTAAGCGCGGAAGGATTCTTGGAGAAGGTGACATTTGTAATAAAGTCCTGGTGGGTGAGGAAGAGCCAGTCTGGGAAAGAATGAGCCTGAGGCACAGAGTACCAGGCAGAAGGGACCGCTTGTGCACACAGGCTCAGAGTGGGAGAAGAACTCAGAGCGTTGGGGAAACAGGCAGCTAGTAAATGTGTCTGGAGCACAGAGGCAAGAGAGATGAGGCCAGAAAGGAGGGCCGTGGAGACAGGGAGGGAGGTGCAATCTTGATCCCAGAGCAGGAGGAAGCCATGGGTGGACTCAGGCAAGGGGTGAGGGCATCCATTTACATTTTAAGGAGAGTAGCTGAAGACCTAGTCTCTGCCCTGACTAGGTCAAGGCTGTTGATCAAGGCTGGGTCAAGGATCAAGGGTCCTGTGGGGTCAAGCAAGAACTGTGCAGAAATTCACCAGGGCAGAGGGCAGGGCAACCTCCCTTCCCATCCAGGAGGGAGACACTGAGGCTGGTCCATCCACAGTAGCTAGTTTCCCCAGAGCTGGAAGGCTGGCATCTGTTCATCCGTCAGGTAGTCGCCTGTCTATCCATCAGGCAGTCTCTCTGTCTATCTGCCCAACAGCCCTCTGCAGTTTTGGGTCCCGGGCTGGCCTCCCCTGCCCCTCACCAACAGCGAGCAGCTAAACAGTAACACTTGGCTCTCTGTGTATTGTTCAGACATAAACAGTGATATTTTCTTTTTTCCTTCTGTCTTTCTTTTTTGCCACACTGCATGGCATGCAGAATTTTAGTTCCCTGACCAGGAATCAAACCTGTGGCCCCTGAAGTGGAAGTTCAGAGTCTTAACCACTGAATTGCCAGGAAAGTCCCAAACACTGAAATTTTTATTTGTATCAACATCTAAGACAAGAGTGAAATGACAAAGACATGTTGGAACTTTTCTTGTTCATCAGTGACATGAGTGATTTCTTTTTTTTAACTGAATTGGATCACAGTCCTCAAAGCCTGGAATTCTTGCTGACTCAGATAAGCTTCTGAATATACTGCTGAATGGGAGAACAGTTTTCTGTTGTCTTGCGCCTTTCACGACCTAACAGCCACAGACGTGACACACGGCATTGAATGTGCTCTATCGCTATTTTCTCCACCACTTCCTTAAGTCTAGCGAGATGACCAACAAAGCGAGCGATCAAGGCCTGATCTGTATTGCAGCATGTGCAGACTTCTATGGTATAGATACTCCCAACATGGACCATATCAAGGTATTGGACTGACCAAAAAGTTCGTCCGAGTGTTTTTCCATAAGATGTATCATGCCTTGAACGTGGAATCGGAGGAAAGCTGTGCCACAGCTCACTATTTATTCTACAGCATTTCTATGGTATCGGTGCGATGGATGTAAAAACCCACAAGCACATAGATGACTCGTTTGCTAAAGCTGCCGTGACTAAGTACCGCAGGCTGAACAGCTGAGATGACAGAAACGGGTTGTCTCACAGTTCTGAAAGGTGGGAGTCCAAGATCACGGCATCCACAGGGCTGGTCCCTTCTGCTGGCTGTGAGAAAGGGCCCGTTCTAAACCTTTCTCCTCGCTTCTGGTGGTTCGATGGCTATCTTTGGCATTTCTTGGTCTGTCGAAGCATCACCCTGATTTCTGCCTTCATCTTTTTATGACATTCTCTGTGTGTGTCTGCATCCAAATGTCTCCCTTTTATAGAAACACCAGTCATATTGGGTTAGGGCCCACCCTAACGACCTCATATTAACTTGTTTCCCTCCCTAAAGATCCCCATCTATAAATAAGGTCACATTCTGAAGTACTGAAGGTGAGGAATCCCACATATGAATCGAGGGGAAGGATACAATTCAGCCCATAACCATAGATAATAGCAAAATGTGGCATAATAATTAGAAAGTAGTGTATTTTGAGCATTTATTACCATTTTGGTTATAGTTTAATTGTAAGTTTATGTGATTTAATGCTTAACAAGGACTGTTTCATAACCAACAGCTGGCTCTTGCAGGCCAGTATGAACAGGCTCCAACACATCGGAGGCCCTTGCCTCCCTCAGCCCTGTCCCAAGTCCCCGACTGACCTCCCTGCAGGCTCAGATGAGGGACAGGTCAGAAAATCTGGGGGTAAGTCCTGAACATCTCTGAGGAACCCTGAGAGCCCAGTCTCTTCTTACCAGGAAAGGGTCCTGAGGGAAGGATGTGCCAGTGACAAGCTGTGGTCACAGGGCTTCCCAACCCAGCCAGCCAAGAGCTGGAAACAGTCCAAGTGCTCAGCGCCAGGAAGCGCAGCCCAGCTTGCCCCACTAGGGTGACCAACCATCTCTATTTGCCCCAGACTGTCCCCACTTTCCACCCTGGATATTCTGGGTTCCAGGAAATGCCTGAGTATTGGGCAAACCAGGACAGTTGGCCATCCCCACCTTAAGGTCAACCTCCCCAAAACTGCTTATAAATACCAAATTCAGTGAAAATGGGGCTTACCTAGCGGTCCAGTGGTGGAGAGTCTGCTAATGCAGGGGGACACAGGTTTGATCCCTGGTCCAGGAGGATCCCCCATGCCATGCGGCAGCTGGACCCATTCATCACAACTACTGAGCTTGCACCCTAGAGCCCTTGAGCCACAACAAGAGAGGCCCACCACGACAGGAAAACCGTGCACTGCAAGTAGAAGAAAGAAAGAAAGATGGTCAGGTCGCTCAGTCGTGTCCAACTCTTTGTGACCACATGGACGGTAGCCTACCAGACTCCTCCGTCCACGGAATTTTCCAGGCAAGAGTACTGGAGTGGGTTGCCATTCCCTTCTCCAGGGGATCATCCCGACCCAGGGATCAAACCCAGGTCTCCGGCACTGCAGGCAGACGCTTTACCGTCTGAGCCGCCAGGGAAGCCCATGCACCACAACCAGAGAGTAGCCCAAGTGCAGCAACAAAAGTGTAGCCAAAAATAAATAATAAAATAAATTCAGTGAAAATAAGCAGAAAACAAACGTGGCATCTCTACCCATCCCGAGGACCTGTTTGTCTGCTCTGAGGTGAGGCTGGTACCCAGAGTCTACTCAGAAATGCTCTGCAAAGCCGGTGGTGTCAAATCTGTGCCTCTGGGTCCAGCTTCCAATAGCAGAGATGTGGGAAAAGGAGACCCAACCCTGAGGGGTGGGTAAGTGTGGGACCCTGGAGCCCATTCAATCCCAGCTCTATCACACACTTGCTGGGTGACCTTGGGAAGTGACCTGACAGCTCTGTGCCTCAGTGTCTCCAACTGTAAATTGTTCCTACCACCTTGGGCGGTTGTGCAGCCTCAGTGAGATTGATCACAGAAAGCATAGTGCCTGGCATGCAGCTGGCACTTAAACAATGCTGTATGTATGGTAGTTGCTCAGTCGTGTCCGATTCTTTGCAGTCCCATGGACTGTAGTCCACCAGGCTCCTCTGTCCATGGGATTTTCCAGGCAAAAATACTGGAGTGGGTTGCCATTCCTTTCTCCAGGGAATATTCCCAACCCAGGGATCGAACCCTGGTCTTCTGCATTGCAGGTGGATTCTTTACAGTCTGAGCCACCAGGGAAGCCCGAAACAATGCTACCAGGAAGTAAAGCCAGTTGGAAGGATTGTGGGTATTTCTTTCCATTTTAGAATTGTTTCCATTATGGCTGTTCTAAAATTGTTTTGCACAACACAATCAAAGTAAAACAAAAACCGGAGCTGTCTATGTACCTGGGTGGATATAAATAGAGCCTGAAACCAAATGTTACACTGTGGTGAGGGGGTATGACGGAGGGCTGCTCCCCGGACACCGCGGCTGGCCCCAAAGCGTGCCGTTCCAGGAGGTGTATCTTTAGAACAGCTGACAGGAGATGCAGCTGGCTGGTTGTTCTCTGAGGTTATGCTAACCCATGCCAGGACTAAAAACCTGAGCAGACTGAGGAAATCGGAGGCGGGCAGGCGCAGCTCCTGAGTCAGAGAGGGTGTCTGTTGTTGCTGGGGAAGTCCAGCACCGGCGCATCTCAGGCCCACCTCCACAGCTGACACGGGTTCCATTCCCCTCAGCACTCACTGAGCCTTGCAGAGATTGGCCTTGGCAACTTGGGGAGCCGCCTTGGCCCCCAAGGCAGGAAAGTCTGCCCCCCATCCCCTCCCTATTCATAGAAGGGGCAGCTATCTCTTCTCCCAATCTTCTTTCTCCCTTGTCTCTGAGTTCCTGTCCTAATATTAGATTTGCTAGTGCAGGGTGGGGCAGGGGGTAGGGGAAAGGGCTGTTCAGGTACAGAATGTAAGGAGATGCTCACTGCCAGGAGCCCAGGACTCTGCACCTCTCTTAAATCTGCCTTGGACTCTGCAAGGCAGGCTCTCTTATTATCTCATCTCAAAACCAAAATAAAACAAAAAGCACAAGCCACAGACAGCACAAGGTGAATCACCCTGGAAAGCAGCAGGGTCAAGCCTGAACCTAGGCTTGTCAGGCTCCAGTGTCCACTGGCTTAACCACTGAGCCATTCTCTCCGATCCCTCCACCCCAACCCCAAACCTTCCCTGGCACGTGGACACCTGCCTGCACCTCAGGCGTGGCAGAAACAAGCCCAAGCTGAGTTTGCAGGCTGGAGCTGGGGGCCCGACTCTTTCCAGACCCACCCGGTGACCCTTGACCAAGTCCCTTCATTTCTCTGTGTCTCGGCTGCACTGTCTGCGGAAGCTGATGGAGCAGGAGGTACAAACTGCAGTGGCCGCCAAGGGCCGGGCAGGCAAAGCTGATGAGAGCAGGAGGGAGAGGAGAACGGGTGGGGGGTGAACTGGAGAGTAAGGGCCAACTTGGGGAGTGCTGCCCAGCTCCAACCAAATGTCACCCGAAAGAGTTTGGGCCCCGTGTGGCCTGATCCCTCAGTTCTTTTGAGAAAAGCTAGAACTTTTAGTTCGGACTTTGCCTTCCAGTCCAGAGGGTGCAGGTTCGATCCCTGGTCAGGGAGATAAGATTCACATGCCTCACAGGCAAAACACCAAAATATAAAAAAACAGAAGCAGCACTGTAGCAAATTCAATAGACTTTAAAACTAGTCCACATTTTTAAAAATTATTTAAAAAAAAAAAAAAGGTTGAGATTGATTTCAAATGGATTTAAAGCCCTTTGAGAGTCAAAGCCTATATACAGGGCCAGATACCACCATGGGCCTCTCACTGACAGCATTTAGACCTCATGTCAGAGCCTTGGGGTGTTCCCCGATGTTCGTGCCCCTTCAGTGGAATGGAACCTCACACTTTTAGCAGGGCTCACAGCTCTCCAGAATAAGGACATTACCTCCAAGTTTCCCTGGCAGTTAAATGCGGCCACGTGACCGAGTACACTCATCTGCCCCCACCGGGAGATCACAAAGGCTAACACTGATATGGGCCACGTGCAGTTGTCAACACTTTGCTACGTTAACCCCTTCATGCTCACAGCAGCCCCACTGCTGCTGCTGCTAAGTCACTTCAGTCGTGTCCGACTCTGTGTGACCCCATAGATGGCAGCCCACCAGGCTACCCTGTCCCTGGGATTCTCCAGGCAAGAACAAAGTGGGTTGCCATTTCCTTCTCCAATGAATGAAAGTAAAAAGTGAAAGTGAAGTCGCTCAGTCGTGTCCGACCCTCAGCGACCCCATGGACTACAGCCTACCAGGCTCCTCCATCCATGGGATTTTCCAGGCAAGTGTACTGGAGTGGGGTGCCATTGCCTTCTCCACAGCAGCCCCACAGCAGATACTATTTTATCCACTTTTTTCAGGTGAGGAAACTGAGGTGCAGACGCCCAAGTGCACACAACCCAAGAGGAACAAAGCCAGGATTCTCCCCAGACAAGCAGCCTTGCTCTCTCTGTGGGTCTTGTCTCCCTAGAAGAGTGTAGGCATGGCAGTGGCAGGAATGGGGTTCAAGACAAGGGCACATGTCCTCTAGCTCCCAGCACAGAGTCTGGCCTGGCTGAGGAGTCCCATCTCCACAGATGGGAGCAGAAGAGTGCAGTGGACAAGAGTCCACTTGGAGCCCCCAAGATAAGAGGTCACTTTCAGATAAGCCTCCCGTGTCTCAGTGTCCTCATCTCTAAAATGGGCACATCAGGAGCTTATGACTGGTGGGAACAAAGGTACCTGCAAAGCGCTGAGCCCAGGGTCCTGCAGAGTCCGAGGGCAGCAAGGATCCAGGACTGTTCTAGTCCAGCCAAGCCCCCAGGGAACCAGAGAGAGTTTGGGGCTTGAGGGGCCTGCAGGGGGTAGGGGCGTCTCAGCCCACCTGTGCCAGGGCAGCCACCAGGCAGGGGTCAGAAAATGTGTATCTTTGCTCCTTCCTCCAGCACCCCAACCTGACCCCCAAATCTGCAGGGCTCCCCGGGGGCCCCAAGGAACTCCTGATTGGCGAGAGGACCAGACTGGCCGAGGGCAAGCCTGGGGAGGCTGGCCCACCCAGGACCCCACCCCACTTGAGAGGCCCCTCGTTGCCAGCCCTGCCCTGCCCTCAATTGCCATCTGCCTGGCCCCTGGGGTTCTGGTCCCCCCAGCTGCTGGGTTTGCTCATGTGATGCCCCAGCTGCTGTGAGTCAGAATACAGAGTCATAGGGCCACCCCAGGGTCAGGGTTGGGGGTGCTGACCCTACAGTTCAAGAGGAGGAGGAGGCACTAGGGTTTGGGACTGGGGGGGCCACATTTCTCCCATCCCCCAACCTGCACCCCCAAAATCCCACTGCCTCTTCCGTGTTCTCTCTCAGAGCCCTGCCATGTAGAGAAGCCCACCTGCACCCCACCACCCACCATCCACACACAGCTCTTGCTGAGGATGAAGTGACCCGGGGCTTGGTTTGGCTGGATTGCCATCCATGTATCTCCCTTCATGGCTGTCCCTGCCCTGCCTCTCCCGTCTCTGTCATGCCGGACCTGGCTAGGAAGGCCAACCACACTGCACACAGACGCGGCTGTTGTGGCAGTCTGAACAGAGTATCGCAGAAAAGAGTGAGTTTATTAAGAACAAAGAGCAAAGATAATGTGGACACTGCGAGCACAGCGGGCCGACGTACCGACAAAGCAGGGAGAGTTGCTGGACAGTGTTAGAACAGCAGGCCGGCTCGAGGGAGAGTCAAGGCTTTTTGTGGGTTAGTGCCCAATTGTTATATCCTCAAGAGAAAGAAAATTCCTGCTGGAAGGGTGGCATTAGACGACTGGTTAGGGCACTACAGGCTGAGCACAAGGGTGGGCATTTTTGCCTAGTTTGGGGTCAGGGAGCTGGCCTGTAAGGACCAGGGGCTTTCAGCAATGGCGACAAAGGGGCTTC
Source organism: Bos indicus x Bos taurus (assembly GCF_003369695.1). Lineage (NCBI taxonomy): Eukaryota > Metazoa > Chordata > Mammalia > Artiodactyla > Bovidae > Bos > Bos indicus x Bos taurus. The sequence continues at coordinate 40,251,252 of NC_040093.1, forward strand.
CCAGGCGGTGCTAATGGTAAAGAACTCACTTGCCAATGCAGGAAACACGAGAGATGCAGGTTCGATCCCTGGGTTGGGAAGATCCCCTGGAGAGGGAAATGGCAACCCACTCCAGTATTCTTGCCTGGGAAATCCCATGGACAGAGGAGCCTGGCAGGCTATAGTCCATAGGGTCGCAAAGAGTCGGACAAGACTGAAGCAACTGAGCGTACACCCACATACAAAGGGAGTCAGTTCCGGAGGTGACCTTGGTTCTACTTCTATAGCCTTGGGGCAGGACTCCACACCGGCCACAGCCCTGCCCGCTGTTTCACCTGCCCTTCCGGGTGGCCACCTCCCCCTCTGCCCCAGCCCTGCATTCCCTCAATGGCCCCACTCAGCCAGCTTCTCTCCAGGCTGAAGTGGCCTTCAAGACTAGACTCCTCCCGTGGCAGCTGTGTGGCCTCTGGCCAATCACTGCCCTCTCTGGGCTCCTCCCCATCCAGACTCAAGGCCTCCTGCTGCACATTCTGAATTATTTGATTTTGGATAATGCCTCTGCATGCCAAATCGCTTCAGTCATGTCTGACTCTTTGTGACCCTATGGACTATAGCCCTCCAGGCCCTTCAGTCCATGGGATTCTCCAGGCAAGAATGCTGGAGTGGGTTGCCATTTCCTCCTACAGGCGATCTTCCTGACCCAGGGATTGAACCTGCGTCTCCTGTGACTCCTGCATTGCAGACGGATTCTTTACTACTGAGCCACTGGGCAAGCCCTGGATAATGCCCAACATTAGTCATTTATTTTCAAGCCTCTCCTACCAAGTGACTTCACGTCAGCTAAGGGGGAGGATGGTGTTTTCTTCCTGAGAGTCTTGGGTATCAGGTTACCATTTCTCACTGGCTCGGCCTTTCCCCGGGAGTTATAGGGAACATAGGGATAAGGATCTGAAAGGTGGAGGCCCCAGAAGGTCAAAGTCTGTGCCCATCAGAAGTAGAGAATGAAACCCGTGCTGGCCAAACACCCAGAGGCTGCACCTGCTGCTCTGCAAACACGCCACGGAGCAGCAGGCCTGAGGCCAGGCTCCCGCGGGCACATAGCCAGGGCCACCCTACCCCAGCCGTGCTGAGCCTCTACCAGAGCAAAAGGGGCTGCTACGGGCCAGGAATATACCACAGTCACCCATGGGGTGGGCCACAGGATGTCACAGAAACAGCCTGGACCTGGAGACATGCAGACCAGGGGTCCTGCCCCGCCACCATCACTGACTCACACTGACTTTGGGCACTGACTTTTCAACTCTGAGCCTCTGTGGGCCTAATCCTACCAACAATACGGTAAATGAAGTGCCCAGCCCAGGATCCAGCCTAGAGTTACAGCAGAAAACCGCACCATAACAGGAAGAGGGGAAAAAAAGATAAACTGAATTTTCTTTTTTCCAGTGCTTACGGAAGTCAATAAAAAATGTCCAAGGTTAATAAATCAAAAAATAGCAGTATAAGCATGCTATTTATTCCCCTGGAGGTAACCACGACATAAATTAAAACTGCTAAGTGGTGGACTCTGAGGAGGGGGTTGGCAGGAAATCGGGCCTTCTGATAAGTACTATTTACCAGTTCATGTTTTAAAATATCTATCTCTTAAAAGTATTTGTCAAAAAGGGACTCAGCCCTTCCAGTGTTGTTTTGGGAGGTCATAACTCTTTAACAGGTGGCTCAGTGGTAAAGAATCCCCATGCCAATGCAGGAGATGCAGGAGACCTGGGTTCAATCCCTGGATGGGGAAGATCTCCTGGAGGAGAAAATGGCTACTCACTCCAGTTTTCTTGCCTGAAGAATCCCGTGGACAGAGGACCCTGGCAAGCTACAGTCCACAGGGATCACAAAGAATTGCACACGACTGAGTGACTGAGCACACACACACACACAACTCTTAACAAAAGTATTTGGGGCCTATGAAGCCAAAATAATGTCAAATGCTCACGTTATGGATTCAGGTTGCTAAGATTCAAATCCTTGCTTTGCAACTGGCTAGCTGTGCCACTTTGGGCAAGTTATTTAACCACTCTGTACCTCAGTTTCTTCATCTATTGAATAGGAGTAATAATAACTCCATGCTGCTGGCATATAATTGTGAGTCTTTATTATTATTAAAGTAGGCAGAGAGCCAAAGAATTGGTGCTTTTGAACTGTGGTGCTGGAAAAAACTCTTGAGAGTTTTCTCAAGAGTTTTCTTGGACAGCAAGAAGATCAAACCAGTCAATCTTAAAAGAAATCAATCCTGAATACTCATTGGAAGGACTGATGCTGAAGTGAAGTTCCAATACTTTGGCCACCTGATGCGAAGAGCTGACTTATTAGAAAAAAACCCTAAAGCTGGGAAAGATTGAAGGCAGAAGGAGATGACAGAGGATGAGATGGTTAGATGGCATCACTGACTTAATGGACATGAGTTTGAGCAAACTCCAGGGATTGGTGATGAACAAGGAAGCCTGGTGTGCTGCAGTCCATGGGGTCACAAAGAGTCGGACGTGACTTGACAAATGAACAACAACATCTATGATTCATAAATGTAATTGGTTTGTAAAAATAGGGTTATTATGCTACACATAGTTTTTTGTAACTTGCTTTCTTTTCTCTTGCCAAGATATAATGGACATTATTCCAGACCGGTACCTGAAGTTCTATTTCATTCTTTCTAACTGATGCAAGAATTCTATTGCATACAATATAAAATGTATTTAGCCATAACCTCCTCTTGAAGGAAATTTAGGCAGTTTCCAAGTTTTAGTATAATATGCTTGGCAGCAACGAACACATATTTTGGGCACATGTGCGGCTATTTCTGAAGAATAGATTCCTAAGAGGGGAATCGCTGGGTCAGAGTTTGTGCGGTTAACATTTTTATAGATGCTGCTAAATTGCCCTCCTTAAAAAGTAGTACCAATTTAGATTTCCAGAACTCTGTGAAAGTGTCCGTTTTCCCATACTCTTACCACTTTTTTATGCCAGTCTGGAGGGGGCTGATGCCCCTGGGTTTTGGGGAAGAGGGTTTGTTTGTTTAATTTTATTTATTTTTATTTATTTTTTGGCTGCACTGGTTCTTCATTGCTGTGAGCAGGCTTTCTCTAGTTGCGGAGCACAGGCTCTAAGGCATGTGGGCTTCAGTGGTTGTGGCATTTGGCTTAGTTGCTCTGTGGCATCAGAATCTTCCTGGGCCAGGGATTGAACTCGTGTCTCCTGCATTGGCAAGGGATTCTTAACCACTGAACTACCAGGGAAGTCCTGATGCCATTGTTTTCATATGCCTATCTGTAATTGTGAAGGAGTCTGAACATCTTTTCATAACTTTACTTTTCATTTTTATTTCTTCTTGTGTGAAGCAAATGCATACATCCTTCACCCATTTTTAATGGGGCTTTTTGCCACTAATTTATTTTCTTACTAGTTTACAGGACACCTTTTCATGCTAAAAGTTTTAATTCTTTAATACATATGAGGCAATATTTTCCAGTGGTCTACTGCATGCCTTTTAGCTAAATTCTCAGTATCTTTGGTCACAGGATGTTTTACATTATTAGACAGTCAAACATGGGGCTTCCCTGGTTGCTCAGCCGTAAAGAATCTGCCTGCAATGCAGGTGACTCAGGAGATGTGGATTCGATCCCTGGGTTGGGAAGATCCCCCTGGAGAAAATGGCAACCCACTTCAGTATTCTTCCCTGGAAAATCCCAAGGACAGAGGATCCTGGTGGGCTGCAGTCCATAGGGTCACAAAGAGTCAGACGTGACTGAAGCCACTGAACACATAGTCAAACATAATGTTCTTTCATGAATTTTGACCCTCATGTCTTAGCTCCTACTGGCTGGACCTTATTAAAAACAGTCTTCTAGGGCTTCCCAGGGAGAAGGCAATGGCACCCCACTCCAGTACTCCTGCCTGGAAAATCCCATGGACGGAGGAGCCTGGTGGGCTGCAGTCCATGGGGTCGATAAGAGTCGGACACGACTTCACTTTCACTTTCACTTTTCACTTTCATGCATTGGAGGAGGAAACGGCAACCCACTCCAGTGTTCTCGCCTGGAGAATCCCAGGGACGGCGGAGCCTGGTGGGCTGCCGTCTATGGGGTCGCACAGAGCTGGACACGACTGAAGTGACTTAGCAGCAGCAGCAGCAGGGCTTCCCAGGTGGCTCAGTGAGTGGTAAAGAATCCACCTGCCAATGCAGAAGACGTGGGTTTGGTCCCTGATCTGGGAAGATCCCACATGCTGCAGAGCAACTAAGCCTGAAGCACCACAGCTAGAGAGTAGCCCCCGCTCACCACAACTTGAGAAAAGTCCATGCAGCAAGCAACAAAGACTCAGCACAGCCAAAAATGTAAAAAATTATAAAAGAATAATCTTCATATTTTATTTTAATACTTCTATAGTTTTTTAATAACATTTACTCCATTCATCTTTAATCTATCTGGAGTGTTTGTATGTGTGCATATGGTGTGAGGTAGGCATCTAATTTTATTTCCTTCTAAATGGAGAGCCAATTGTCCCAACAATCGCTTGTGATGTCCCTTTGCCAAATGTAACTCTCTGACTGTCTAAACACCCTTGTTGTGATCAGCATGTGGCAGAACTCTGTAAATGCTGATTTAGGGGAGCAACCAAAATAACAGCTCAGTGAGACCAGCATATTCTATCATGCAGCAAAAAGCACAGGTCTCAGAATTTAGAACTAGCAGTGAATACAAGCGGCTCCCAATATAAGTGAATACTTGTGGCTTTGGTTTTTATCGTTTTCAAACCAGCTTTAACTCCCTGCAGAAAATCTCCGCGTTTTAAGTATACAAGTCAATTACTTGACAGGCATGCCCACTTGTGTAGCAAACACCTCAATCAAGATACAGAGCATTTTCATCTTTCTAGAAACTTCCTGCGTGCTCCTTTGCAGTCAACCTCCCCGCCACTTCCACCCCAGGCAACCATGATGCTAAACTGTGTGTGTGTGTGTAGTACATTGATAACATTTTCAGAGAAATAAATAACCTGGCTGCACCGCGAGTCTGTTGGCTGAGGAAGAAGGCCAACTTCCCCTCCGGGAAAGGACTACCCTCTTGAGACTGACAAATACCTCCCTGGATCTGTTTGGTTAAGAAGGGGGCAGGAGTTACCCAGGCTAGGTATCCCCAACTCAGGAAGGCAAGCTTGTTCTCACAGTTTTTTCCAAGTCCAGACATTAAATCTGCCAAATTTTTACTTAATATTTTAGATCGATGGATCTTTTTAAACTTAATTCAAATGATTGCTTTTAAAAGAAAATACAGTATCCTGTGTTAAATGACCAGGATCACATGTCATAATTAACGAAAAGCTATCCATTAGACTAATATTAAAAACTAATCTCCCTTGGGACTTTCCTGGTGGTCCAGTTAAGAATTCTCCTGCCAGTGCAAGGGACACGGGTTTGATCCCTAGTCTGGGAAGCCATGAGGCAACTGAATCTTGTGCTCTAGAACATGCGAGCTACAACTACTGATCCCACACACCACAACTACTAAAGCCCTCATGCCCAGAGCCTGCGATCCACAAGAGGAGCCACTGCTGAGAGAAGCCCATGTACCGCAAGGAAGAGGAGCCCCCATTCACCACGACTAGAGAAAGCCCATGTGAGCAACAGAGACCCAGTGCAGCCAAAAACAAATATAAAAAATAAATTAGTTTCCCTGTGCCATCTAAAATTCCATCCCGATTGCCTCTTATGGAGAGAGCTGCAGACAGAGGATAGGTAAGTGAGCTGCAGAGGAAGAATCCAGATCTTGAGGATGGAGGCTGGTGGTTTGGGGGGCAGGAGAGTGGCTGGCGGGGTGGGGGGGTAGGGGGGGACAAGCCAGCCTCAGCGTGTTTCAGGACCTAAGGGTTCCTTTTGCACTGAAACAGTGGAATTGCTTTAGGAAAAGACCTGAGTCCACATACCCACTTCCTGCAAGCCTGTGACAGTTTCTTAGCTCACAGGTTCTGAGACTTTCCATCCATAAAAGGAAACATGTATCTTAGGGACCACTCAAGGAGAAAAGGCAATGGCACCCCACTCCAGTACTCTTGCCTGGAAAATCCCATGGGCGGAGGAGCCTGGTAGGCTGCAGTCCATGGGGTAGCTAAGAGTTGGACACGACTGACCGACTTCATTTTCACTTTTCACTTTTCACTTTCATGCATTAGAGAAGGAAATGGCAACCCACTCCAGTGTTCTTGCCTGGAGAATCCCAGGGACAGGGGAGTCTGGTGGGCTGCTGTCTATGGGATCGCATAGAGTCGGACACAACTGAAGTGACTTAGCAGCAGCAAGGAGAAAATACCTTTGGAATCAGACAGACTGGGATCCATTTGTACTTATTAATAGTTACGTGTCCTTGGAGAAGAGAATCATCTTTCAGAGCCTCAATTTTCCCACCTGTAAAATGGGCATAATTATAGTACCTTATTCAGGTGCACTAGTGGTAAAGAACCCACCCGCCAATGCAGAAGATATGAGACACGGGTTCAATCCCTGAGCCAGGAAGATCCCCTGGAGGAAGGCACAGCAACCCACTTCAGTATTCTTGCCTAAAGAATCCTAAAGACAGAGGAGCCTGGCAGGCTATAGTCCATGGGGTTGCAAAGAGTCAGACACTACTGAACGACTAACACCTTCATATTGTAAGGACTGAATCTGGTGGGATTTGCAAAGCACACCGCTTGGCACAGAGCAGGCTCTCTATAAATGAGAAGCAGTTATTCTATATTCCCCCCAAGGATCTTGGAGGATGCAAACCACTGAGATCATCAGCCTTTGTCTGAGTGATGAAGTGGTTAATGAAATCAGTCCTTCCTGAAAGAAGCGGCTCTGGGAGTCACCAGTTTTATTAATGAATTGCTCACTAAAGTTCTTCCTGTTTTGCTGACAGGCGCAATTAACTGCCTGCAGGCTGGTGGCCCTAACTAAATGATAACCAATTTGGGGGTTGGCCTGGAGGCAGGATATGGGTGTGTGGGAGCCCAGGCCTCAGGAGTGGGGGTTGTAGCACCTGCTTCAAAATCACCAGAGCCAAGGCCTCTTCCCAGGTCTGGCTCCCTCTGGGCATGGAGGCCTGGGGCCTGCAAGGGCTGGGGAGCTGCCTCTAGCCCCTGAGGCCTGGCAGCAGGGGATGTCTGTGAGTGGGAATTACTTTTTGCACTGACAGCTGCATCAGGCCCCGAGTGATTATCTCAGGGAATCCTCCCAGCCCTGTCACGTTGGTGTTGCCACTCTCCTCCGGCACAGATGAGGAGCCCTGAGGCTCAGAGAGGTCAGACAGTAGGCGGGCAGGGCGCTCAGCGCAGCCTTTCCCCTGTGGTGGGGCCAGGTGGAGGCCCTCGAGTCCGCACACTAGCAGGGACAGTCACACTTTCGCCTGATGGTCGGTCACGTGGGGCCTTGGAGACTTATCGGTGCTGCCTCTGGTCCCATTTCACTGATGGGAGACTGAGACCCAGAGAGGGACAGAGACCGGCTTGAACCAGAGTCAGAAGCCAGAGCCTAGATGTCCTGCCCCAGCTCAGGGAAGACAAGACTGAGTAGGGCCCTGTGCCTGCCTGGGGCCCCCCAGCCAGAGAGCTGCTGTGAATTCTCACCCCTCAGTTGTCCGTCCCTTCCCCCACCCCCCTCTCCCTTCCCCCACCCCCCAACCCCGACCGTGGGAAGCTACTTACCCAAGTTAGTGTCTGGGTAACACCTTTCTAAGTGCTATAAGTGGTAGATGCAGCTGGTTTGAGGCTGCAAGTTCTCAAGCTTCTGGGTTCCTGGAAGGTGCTCTCATGACCCACTGCACATCCTCCCAGCCCGCTTGGACCCCTGAATCACCTCAGCAATTGCAACCCCCCAAAATCTCACAGAACAAACCATGGAGCTTGGTCAGAACACCCTTCGCTGGTCAGATGGAACTGGAGGCAGAGGGATGACCGGCCTTTCCTCCTGGTTCACCAACGGGGAAACCAAAGCCCAGAGAGGGAACAGGCCAGGCCACAGCCACACAGCCAGTCCGAGGGAGCAGAGGTGTGGCTGGGACCCTGAGTGGCCCTCTCCAGGTTAAGGAGGTGGTGGCCTGCTGGGCTGCTTTGTGGAATCCCTGCCCGCTCTGGGCCTTGGTTTCTCACCTCTAAACTGAAGAGTGGCAAGAGATTAAAAAAGCGAATGCAACAGTAATGTTGTGTTTATTATTACAGTGACCTGGAGAGGTGCGTGAGACCTCATCCCATTTTAAAAAGATTTTATAGACCTTCTTATGTTGCAGGCACTCTCTCAAGGGCATTGCAATTATTGGCTAGTTAATTCTCCTATCAACTCTATAAGCTGGTTACTATTATGCCCATCCCATATTGCAGATCTGTCGCCTCAGGCCAGGAGAGGTTAGGTAGCTTCCCGGGTTGCATAACTCATATGGGAGGGAGCTGAGACTTCTGCCCCGTCAGCAGTGTCATCGGGCACAGCGCTGCACTCATTTCACCAACCGTCCACCGAGGAGGCGGCAGGAGGTCCTTACAGTGGCAGTCTGGGGACAAGTGGACAGAGGTGAGGTCACTGAGAGATGTGCCAGGAATTGAGGAGTCAGGCTCCACTTTCCTGCCTCCGTTCATCTGACCTTTTGCTGAGTTCTGCTGGCTGTATCTGACTCACTTCTGCTCACTCTGTCTCAGAGGATGCCAGGACCCTGGCAACGGTACACTACAGTGCAGACAAGCGGTAGGCTGGATGTGTGCAGACACTGGCATCATTAAAAAGAGCAGATTTTCTTTGATGCGACCCAACACAAAACGTCCCCTCAGACCCTCCAACACAGTAGATCTAAAACTGATCTTGAGATTTTTGTTTTCAGCAACGGCAGACTTCCTTTTACCTCTGAACACAGTTTAAAATGTTGAGTTAAAAAAAAAATTTTTATTTGAAGCGCTAGAAAGGTCGTGGGGAAGCAGCAGGCTAAATCTGAGGAGAAAATATCACCCCAGAGAGGTAAACAACACGACAGAAACACCAAAGCCACTTCCGTACGAAGGGTATTAACAGATGCCACCCACTTGGGCTTCAGTCTGGGGACTTCGGAGCGAGCAGGACAGAAGTCAAGGCCAAAGACCAGTCCAGGGAGGGGAGATGTAAAGCAGGCCCTTCCCACGTAGGTTGGGACCCCTCCTCGAGAAAACGGTAAACCAGAACTGAATCATGCCCCTCCGCTTGGCCCCAGAAAGCAATTTGGGATTGAGAAGAGCAGAAGCCCACTCAGAGGCCCACTCTGAGCACGAGAGCTGTAGACTGGTGTGCATGCACTTCATCACCCCGGGTACAGCAGACAGGGGCAGACCGGGGGGCCTCAAGCTGTGAACTCATCTGACATTTTTCCATCTGTAAGTGTCCCAACTGCCTATCAGAGACAAATACAAGAAGGGGAAGGTGGTTGAGAAGGGATGGAGTGGGAGGTTGGGTTAGCAGATGTAAGTTATTAAATATAGAATGGAAAAACAACAAGGCCCTACTGTGTAGTGCAGAGAACTGTATTCAAGACCCTATGATAAACCATATGGAGCAGGATTTTTAAAAAGGACATATACATATGTATAACTGGATCACTTTGCTGTGCAGCAGAAATTAACACAACGCTGTAAGTCAACTATGATAGGGCCCGCATGGGGCCTCACCGATGAGACGGTTCATCATGTCAACCTCGCAAACAAAGAATAAAATCACAGTGATCCGCTTGACTGGCCAAACTGCCTGAATGGCATGCTGTTTTCTCGCTGGTGCCTATCTTCTCAAAGCTGCAAGATCACCAGATTCCAGACCTCCGGCTCCGTGACCATCCCTTCAGAGAGTTTTTCGTTGTTGGCTATAAGAAGGACCCACCCGATCAGAAAGGGAGGATGCTTGGTCTCCTTAAGAGCCAGTCACCCTCTCTTTTCCCTCTAATAAATTTCCCTTTTCTTGCCTGACTGCCCAGCTCGCTGTCTTTTTCTCTGCGCTCACCTTACAAACTAAATTTTTTAAAAATATTAATAATTTAAAAAAGAAATAAATACAAAGCTGGAGGGGAACACATCCATTCCTTGGGGGAAGTCCCACAATAATTTTTCGCAGCCAACGGCATAACCAGGTCAAAAATGACAAACTACACAAAGACGAGGGGGAGTGTAAGTCAGAATCAGCAGGAACAGATCCATGGTTACTGCAGATATTTTAATGATCAGATAAAGAGGATTAAACAACTACTCTTACTATATTCTACAAAAATGAACAACAAGCTGAAAATAGCTTCAGGGAATAGTAAACTATAGAAAGTGGCATAACACATTTTTTAAAGAGCCAAAGGAAACTTCTAGAAACTTGAAGATGGATCAGAAGAAATTATTGAGGATGTACTCCATAAAGACAAAAAGATGGAGGATACTGATAAGATGGTAAGAAACACAGAGGATATGGTGAGAGAAAAATCTAATGTATATTTCATCAGAATCCCAAGGAGAGAGGAGAAAATATTTCAAGAGATGGTGGTTGAATATCTTGAGTATCTTTTCAGAATTGATGCAAGGTACAAGTGGCCCAGCCACAGATACAAGTGGCCCAGAAAATCTCAAACAGAACAAATACAAAAAATTGATATTTAATAGAAATAGAAAAGTAAGGAGAAAATGTTAAAACCTAGCCAGAGAGAAAAGACCGTTTACTTTCAAAGCAATGGTGATTAGACTTACAAATCATTCTCAACAGCAATGATGGAAACCATAGAAAAGTGGAATGAATGAAATCCCTAATGTAATGAAGCAGAATAAGTGCCAACCTAGACTCTATACTCAGCTAAAATATCTTTCAAGAATGAAGGCCAAATAAAGACATTTTCTTTCAAACAAAAACTGAGAGTTCATCACCAGCAAACCCTCACTAAAGAAAAATTTAAAACATGTACTTGAGGCAGAAGGAAAATTATCTAGATGGGAGGTAGAGGGTATAAAAAAAGAATAGGGACTAAAGAAAGTGGCTAAAAGAATACCGACAAAGGACATCCCTGGTGGTCCAGCTCCCCTGGTGGAGGGGCTGGCTGCCAATGCTAGGGTCATGGGTTCGACTCCTGGTCCAGGAAGATCCCACATGCTGCAGGGCAACTAAGCCCATGCAGCACAACTCATGTGCCCTAGAGCCTGTGCTCCGCAACAGGAGAAGCCGCTGCAGTGAGAACCCCGCACACCACGCCTGGAGAGTAGCCCCGACTCGCCTCACCAGGGAAAGCCCACACAGCTACAAAGACCCAGCGCTGCCAAAATAAATGAATAAAATACGGACGAATGCATAAAACATCGTATGGAATAGTAATCATAAAGTGTAATGGAATTTAAAATGAAAATACCAAACAATCTAAAATGAATTGGGAGTGGGAAACAAATAGTATCAGAATGTTATAGTATCAATGGGGTATTCAGGCGCATGATAAAGGTTTGATTAATTTCAGGCTTTAATAAATTAAGTGTTCATGTTACAATATCTAGGGTAAATACTAAAACAAGGATCAGGACACTGTTCCATGGATCAGATCCAGCTTGCTTTTGGTATGGCCTGCCAGATAAGAAGAGAGAAGGAAATGGCAACCCACTCCAGTGTTCTTGCCTGGAGAATCCCGGGGACGGGGGAGCTTGGTGGGCTGCCGTCTATGGGGTCGCACAGAGTCGGACACAACTGAAGCGACTTAGCAGCAGCAGCAGCCAGATAAGAATGGTTTCCACATATGAAAAGGGCTATAAAAATCCAATCAGAGAAGAATCTATGACAGACTATCAGTGGCACGAAAAGCCTAAAATATTTACTATCAGGCTTTTTACAGAAAAAAGTTACCAGCTCCTGCACTAAAGGAATAGAAAAAGAGTACATCATTTCAAACTTATCAACAGAGTAAGTGATATGAGTTAAATGATAAAACATATACAGACAATTCTTTCAAGGCCAGAAAGAAAAGAAAAAAATAGGATGAGTAAGATAAGAAACACAAAATAAGATAGTAGATTTAATTATAAATGTTTACAGTAGGTGTACATTACATTTACCTATACACAGTCATTAATTATAAATGGACTAAATGCTCCAGTAGATAATCACGATGATGTGATCACTGACCTAGAGCCAGACATCCTGGAATGTGAAGTCCAGTGGGCCTTAGAAAGCATCACTACGAACAAAGCTAGTGGAGGTGATGGAATTCCAGTTGAGCTCTTTCAAATCTTGAAAGATGAGGCTGTGAAAGTGCTTCACTCAATATGCCAACAAATTTGGAAAACTCAGCAGTGGCCACAGGACTGGAAAAGGCCAGTTTTCATTCCAATCCCTAAGAAAGGCAATGCCAAAGAATGCTCAAACTACCACACAATTGCACTCATCTCACATGCTAGTAAAGTAATGCTCAAAATTCTCCAAGCCAGGCTTCAGCAATACGTGAACCGTGAACTTCCTGATGTTCAAGCTGGTTTTAGAAAAGGCAGAGGAACCAGAGATCAAATTGCCAACATCCGCTGGATCATGGAAAAAGCAAGAGAGTTCCAGAAAAGCATCTATTTCTGCTTTATTGACTATGCCAAAGCCTTTGACTGTGTGGATCACAATAAACTGTGGAAAATTCTGAAAGAGATGGAAATACCAGACCACCTGATCTGCTGCTTGAGAAATCTGTATGCAGGTCAGGAAGCAACAGTTAGAACTGGACATGGAACAACAGACTGGTTCCAAATAGGAAAAGGAGTACGTCAAGGCTGTATATTGTCACCCTGCTTATTTAACTTATATGCAGAGTACATCATGAGAAACGCTGGACTGGAAGAAACACAAGCTGGAATCAAGATTGCCGGGAGAAATATCAATAATCTCAGATATGCAGATGACACCACCCTTATGGCAGAAAGTGAAGAGGAACTCAAAAGCCTCTTGATGAAAGTGAAAGTGGAGAGTGAAAAAGTTGGCTGAAAGCTCAACATTCAGAAAACGAAGATCATGGCATCCGGTCCCATCACTTCATGGGAAATAGATGGGGAAACAGTGGAAACAGTGTCAGACTTTATTTTTCTGGGCTCCAAAATCACTGCAGGTGGTGACTGCAGCCATGAAATTAAAAGACACTTACTCCTTGGAAGGAAAGTTATGACCAACCTAGATAGCATATTCAAAAGCAGAGACATTACTTTGCCAACAAAGGTTCGTCTAGTCAAAGCTATGGTTTTTCCTGTGGTCATGTATGGATGTGAGAGTTGGACTGTGAAGAAGGCTGAGCACCAAAGAATTGATGCTTTTGAACTGTGGTGTTGGAGAAGACTCTTGAGAGTCCCTTGGACTGCAAGGAGATCCAACCAGTCCATTCTGAAGGAGATCAGGCCTGGGATTTCTTTGGAAGGAATGATGCTGAAGCTGAAAGTCCAGTACTTTGGCCACCTCATGCAAAGAGTTGACTCATTGGAAAAGACTGATGCTGGGAAGAATTGGGGGCAGGAGGAGAAGGGGACGACAGAGGATGAGATGGCTGGATGGCATCACTGACTCAATGGACATGAGTCTGAGTGAACTCCAGGAGTTGGTAATGGACAGGGAGGCCTGGTGTGCTGCGATTCATAGGGTCGCAAAGAGTCAGACACGACTGAGTGACTGAACTGAACTGAAATGCTCCAGTTAAAAGGCAAAAATTTCAGACTGGATGGGGAGAAATTTATGTTGTTTAAAAATGAACGAACACATCTAAAACATAAGAATAGAGAACATTTTAAGGCAATAAAATAAAAATACTAGTTTTCAAAAAGCTAATATAACTTTATTTGTAAAAGACAAAGTAGACTTTAAGGCAAAAATGCATTACTAGAGGTAAAGATAATAACAAAACAATTTCACTGACCCAATGAACATGAGTGTGAGCAAACTCCAACTCTCACATCCATACATGACCACAGGAAAAACCATAGCTTTGACTAGTGAAGGACAGGGAAGCTCGGCATGCTGCAGGACATGACTTGGTGACCGAATAACAACAAAAGTTCTAATGATCACTGCAAAGTATGAAAAAAGAGATGTTTGACAAAATTCAATATCCATTCATGGTTTTAAAAAAAGTCTTAGGAAACTAGAAATATAAGGGACTTCCTAAATCTGATAAAGGGTACATACTGAAAAAAAAAAAACTTACAGCAAATATTATACTTCAGGGTGAAACTGTCAAAAACTTTCCCTTTGAGTCTGATAGCAAGATGAGGAAGCTTGCTATTACTATGCCAGCTCTGTATTGTTCTGTCAAGACCTAGCTTGTGCAATAAGAAAAGAAGTGAGATAAGACAGACAAGCATCAAAAAAAACCCTCACCATTCATAGATGTGATGATGAGTATATTTTAAAAAATTGAAAAACTATTTTAAAAAATTGACAATCTATTAGAAATAACAAGAGAGTTCAGTAAGTTTGCAGGATACAAAAAACAATGTTAAAACATCATTATGTAATACTATATAGTAGCCAAAATTAGAAAGTAAAATTTTTAAAAAGTCACAGTAACAGGTTCTATTCATTATATGATGGTCCAAAATGATTCTGGCTTCCTGCTATCGTGCCTTTATGTAATCCCCTCCTCATGTGTGGCCTGCAATTAGTAACTTCAGTTCAGTTGCTCAGTCGTGTCCGACTCTTGGTGACCCCATGGACTACAGCATGCCAGGCTCCCCTGTCCTTCACCATCTCCTGGAATTTGCTCAGAATTATGTCCATTAAGTCAGTGATGCCATCCAACCATCTCATCCTCTGTCATCCCCTTCTCCTGCCTTCAATTTTTCCCAACATCAGGGTCTTTTCCAATGAGTCAGCTCTTTGCATCAGGTGGCCAAAGTATTGGAGCTTGAGCTTCAGCTTCAGCATCAGTCGTTGCGATGAGTATTCAGGGTTGATTTTTTTTTTAGATTGACTGGTTTGATCTCCTTGCTGTCCAAGGGACTCTCAAGAGTTTTCTCCAACATCACAGTTCAAAAGCATCAACTCTTCAGGCTCATCTTTCTTAATGATATATATTCTAATGAATAGAACATAGCAGAAATCATGACATGTCATTTCTGACATTAGGTTATTAAAAGGCTGCGGCTCCCATCTTGGGTGTTCTCTCTCCCTCTCAAATTACTTGCCTCCTGGGGGAGCCAGCTGTCAGGTCCTGAGGCAGCCCTACGGGTCCCCTTCACAAGTCAAGCCAAGGTAGGAGGTGGATTGGCCCCAGGCTGGGCAGCTGCAGCTGGCCTCCTGCTGACATTTCAAAATGGGATACCAGTGGGAGGACTGGGTCTTGAATGGGATGCATTCTTGTGGATTTCCCGGCCTGACGCATGCACAGAGAAGGCCTTCAGTCTAGGGAAAGGATGAAAGGATGAAGAAGACACCTGCTGGAATCCATCTGGCCGAGAGATGCATGGCCACACCAGGACCAAATATGGAGATGATTGACTAGGAAAACAAAACAAATGAAAACTGCCTCTATATAAGCCACCTGAGCTGCCTCTATTGGGTTACTCACCTCGAGCTTGCCTCTGTGGCTTTGCACACGTGCATTGTTTTTTCCACACATACTTTACTTCTTCCACACAAACAATGCTTTTAACTTTTTCACAATATTGGTCTCTTTGCTGAATTCTTTCTTCAAAGAAGACAAGAACCAAGCCTCTTCCACCAGCTTTTCATCATGGGAATCAAAGCCTTTAGATGAGACCACAGCCCTAGTACATGGACTTATAATATGACTTTGCAATTTCAGTCCTAGGTATATACTCAAAAGAACTGAAAATGTATATTCACACAAAAACTTGTACATGAGTACCCATAGCAGTATTATTAAAAATGTGGAAGAAAGCAAAATATTTACCAACAGATTAAAGAATAAATAAAAGTGTGGTGTGTCCAAATGATATATTGTTCATCAATAAAAAGGAATACATGCTACAACATGGAAAAACCTTGAAAATGTTCTAGGTGAAAGAAACCAGTTATAAAGGCCACATATTGCATAAGTCCATTTCTATGAAATGTACTGAATAGGCAAATTTATACAGACAGAAAGTAGATTAATGGTTGCTCGATGCTGGGAGCTTGGGTGAAACGGAAATGAGGTAATGGGTATGAGGTTTCTTTTTGGGGTAATGAACATATTCTAAAATTGACTGTGGTGATGGCTGCACAATTCTGCACAACCAGATCTTGTGGGAACAATCCACATGAACTTTTGGGCCCACCCAATACTAGAAACTATTGAAATTGTACACTTAAAAAAGTAAGACCGCAGCCCTAGCCATCAACTTGACTGCAACCTCATAAAAGACCGAAGGCAGAGCCTCTAGCTAGGTGAATAACCCACAAAAGATGGAGATGATAAATGTTGGAGGTTTTGCCACCGAGTTTGGGGATAATTTGTTACATGTTAATCAGATCAGATCAGATCAGTCGCTCAGTCATATCTGACTCTTTGCAACCCCATGAATCGCAGCACGCCAGGCTCCCTGTCCATCACCAACTCCCGGAGTTCACTCAGACTCACGTCCATCGAGTCAGTGGTGCCATCCAGCCATCTCATCCTCTGTCGTCCCCTTCTCCTCCTGCCCCCAATCCCTCCCACCATCAGAGTCTTTCCCAATGAGTCAACTCTTTGCATGAGGTGGCCAAAGTACTGGACTTTCAGCTTCAGCATCATTCCTTCCAAAGAAATCCCAGGGCTGATCTCCTTCAGAATGGACTGGTTGGATCTCCTTGCAGTCCAAGGGACTCTCAAGAGTCTTCTCCAACACCACAGTTCAAAAGCATCAATTCTTTGGTGCTCAGCCTTCTTCACAGTCCAACTCTCACATCCATACATGACCACAGGAAAAACCATAGCCTTGACTAGCCGGACCTTTGTTGGCAAAGTAATGTCTCTGCTTTTGAATATGCTATCTAGGTTGGTCATAAGTTTCTGATAACTAATATAACCACCACCATTTACAACACTTCAAAAATAGATCAAGTGGCTAGAAATAAATCTAACCAGAAAGGCATACAATTCAGATACAGTTCTAAAATTTAATTGGGACATGCAGAAATAGGCCAGAGCACTCACCAACAGTTTCACACATATGTGGCTGCCTGATTTACAACAGAGCTGGTGTTTCTGAGCATCAAGGAGAGGCTGGCGTTTATATGAATGGTGTTCAGACAGCTGGGTTTCCAGAGGAGGAAAAAACAAAAACAAAATTCAACCCTAACACATACAAGCCACGAAAATCAATTGCAGGTAAATTTAAAGACCTGATGGTGAAAAGCTACAAAACTTCTTGGCAATGATATAGAAAGATGTCTTCCTGACTTTGAGTCAGGGAAGAATTTAACACAAAAACACGGGCCATCAGATAAATATTTAATCAACTAGAACATAATAAACTGAAGAATTTCTGTTCATCAAAAGACTATGAGTGGGGTTGGGGGGGCTTCCCTGGTGGCTTAGTGATAAGGGATCCACCTGCCAATGCAGGAGACACAGGTTTGATCCCTGATCCCGTATGCCACGGAGCAGCTAAGCCCACGTGCCACAACTACAGAGTCCGAGCTCTAGAGCCCAGGAACCATCGCAAGAGAAGTCCCCACAGTGAGAGCCCTGAGCACCACAACGAGAGAGCGCCCCCACTCTCTGCAGCCAGAGAAAAGCCCACGCAGCAGTGAAGACCAGCACAGCCAAAACTAATTATTTTTTAAAAAAAGACTGTAGGGGAAAAAGTGAATAAGATCACCGAGTGGGAGAATATAATTGCAATAATATAAGCGACAAAGAAGTCATATCTAGAATACATAAATATCCCCTAAAAATCAATAAGAACAAGAGCAGAAGGGAGACTGAGACAAGGGCTTGGGTGTCTAGAAGATGATGCTCAAGGCAGGAGTGAGGGGTAGAGAGAGTGAGACAGGGCAGGTAGACATCCCAATACCAGGACGTTGTCAAGGTCACTGCTGTAGGCGGTGGGACCTCCAGGACTCCTGAGAGAGTCAGAGCTGTCTCCGTGAAGGTCAGGAGCTGGGGCGCCTGCCCATCAACTATCATGCCCCCATTCCAGTCTTTTCCATAGTGTTGGAAAAGACCCTGGGTAGAACGTTGACAGACTGGCTCTCTAGCAGTGGGAGCTTTGTACCCTGCACAATGGCCAAAATTAGAGTGATGCTCACGCCGGGGTGTATGTTACAAACAACCCAATAGAAACTAGGCAAAAGATTTAAACAGATGCTTTTAAAAGGGGAGGGACGAAACCAACCAGCCAATAAATATATGAAGAGATGCTCTGCCTCATTAAATTGCCTTGGAAATGCAACTTACGGTAACAATGAGACACCACTACACACCCAGCAGATTAAGCAAGGGCTTCCCAGGTGGTGCCAGTGGTAAAGAAACCACCTGCCAATGCAAGAGACTTAAGAGACGCAGGTTCAGTCTCTGGATCAGGAAGATCCCCTGGAAGAGGGCATGGCAACCCACTCCAGGTTTCATGCCTAGAGAATCCCATGGACAGAGGAGCCTGGTGGGCTAGAATCCATAGATAGGATCACAAAGAGGATAGGATCACAACTGAAGCGACTTAACATGCACGCACGTGTGGCACCAGAGACCCACGGGGATACTCATCCGAGCAGAGAGGAACTGAAAATTTGTTCAACCACTTCAGAAAAATGGCATAGTCTAGTAAAGTTGAAGACGCAGATGACCTGTAGCCCAGAAATTCCACTCCTAGATACATAGCTTGGAGCAACACAAATACGCACCTCTATGTACGTACAAGAACACTCATTGCTTATAGTACCTCAGCCTGCAAGCATCCCAAACATCTGTCCACAGGAGAAAGGGTTCAGAGCTGTAGTGTGGTCCCGTGCTGGAATAGCATACAGCAATGAACTTGAATAAAACGTATTTACATCCAACAACACAGATGAATCCCACAAATTTAATGGAAAGGTGAAGAAACGTGGATTTTGTTTATATAAACTTCCAAAATAAGAAAAACCAAAACTATGTTGTTCAGAGATGCAGATACAGGTGGTAAAACTGTCAGTGCTAGTAAGGAAGTGATGCCTCTAGACATCAGGATGTTTTCCTGCCCTGTGCAGGAAGGTGTGGGGTGGAGAAAGGAGGATGGAGGTTTCAGGAGTGGAGGGGGGGAGTTACGTGGCAATTTGCTCTATAATTTTGGCTAAATCGTGTGTATATCCTGTGAACTCTCTATAGTTCACAATTTATTAATGTTCACCAATAAAGGATTACATCAACAAAACTGATGCACGCACACCACCTGCTCTCCCTTTGTGAGTTCCCCACTGCAGTTACAGACAGGCCACCCCACCGTTCAGGACCCACCATCAGACTTGATGGCTCCCGGCCACCTGGTGGCCAGGCAAGCTTTCCATCCTATGGGCTCCCCCTCCCGACACCCCTCTGAGCCTCGCCCCTCCCTCCATTCCTGCTGTCAGCACAACTCTGGATGCATTTCAGGTCCACCCAAGGACAACCAGAGACGGCTACGCCTCCCTGGATGTCCCTGCAACCTGTCTCCATCCACTGCCAGTGGCCCTTTGGAAACACCACTCAGATGGGGGACTCACCTGGTCAAAGAGCTTCATTGCCTCCCTACTGCCCAAGCTCCATGCTGGGGCTCTTATCCCTCTGGTTTCTCTCTTGCCTCTCCTATCTTCACCCCTAAGCCCATGTGTCTGCACTCTCTCTCTCTCTCTTCCTTTAACCCCCAAACCTCCCCCTCCCCCCTTCCCCTGTCCTACTCTATTCAGCTAGAAGCCTCTCATTTTTGTTTAATTCATAGGCCTTCTCCACCAATGTCAATCCCCATGCAGAAGGTGGGAAAACCCTAATGTGATATAAAAATTAATAATGAAATGTGACATTTTTGCTACCCCCAATTTTGTCCACACACATCATCTTATGTTACCATTGTCTGGTATATCCCTGGTCCCACCAGATGGTGAGCCTGGGGGAGAGGGGTGGTGCGAGCAGCAGCTGGCCTCCTCCCTGCATGGGAAACCCCAGGCTGAGCAAACCTGCCCCAGCGCAGTCTCTGCGCATGTGAGACAGATAGAGGGCAGGTAGACAGAGGTTGGGTATTGGGGGGATGGGAGGATAAATTGATGGATGGTGGCCAGGTGGTGGCTGGATAAAAGGACAGATAAGTGTATTGATGAACAAATGAAATGGAAAATAAAGGAATAATGAACAGATGGACAGACAGAACGATGAATGGATGGACAGACACGTGAATGAACAGAGACAGGTGGGTGGATAAAAGAACAGCAGACATTCCCACAGAAGGATGGGGAAATCTACCAGTTTCCTTCTTTAACAGAGCTGGGAAAGCCAGGTCAGAGCTCAGATGCACTCTTGCTGGAAATGTTCCCATCTTGCAGTTGGCAGGAATGTCGGGGTCCCCCAGGTCCTCTGCAGGCTGCCTCTGGGCTCTGGGACCAGGGAGAAAGGCAGGAGTGGTCAACTGCGCCCCCTGGTGGTCAGGATAGGAATGACCGCCCCCGGGCCTAGCTCTGGCCATCCTGGCCCCGCTTAAGGAGCCTACCTTCACCCTAATTCCAGGCGCTGACCTTCTGGCCCATAGGCTGAGGTTCCCATCTAAATATTCTCGGACAGCTCACAGCACCGATGGTGTGCGAGGCAGCAGGCCAGGCGTTCACTCACACCGAAGGGCCTACACCTGACCAAGTCACACTCACCTCTCCCTGACCCCTCAGAGCAGCCTTGGAAATAGCTACTAGACCCCCATTTTACAGGTGAGAAACCTAAGTCTCAGAGGGGCCTCGAGAGGCTTGCCAGGGTCTACAGTGAGTGAGTTGCAGAGCCAGGATTTGAACTCAGACTGTCTCAGATTCCCTCCTAGGCTAGCTTGCTGCCTCCCTGACAGATCCTGCTGGGACAATTGTGGCTGACTATCTGAGCATCCCCGGTGGGTCCACAGCGCAAATACACCCAGCCCCTGGCTCCACAGAACTCACCGTCTGGTGGGCTTGTTCCCACCCCTTCACGGTTCTGATAAGGAACCAGAGGCTGATTTGAATCTCAGCTCCGGCACTGAGTAGCTGTGCGACCTTGGGCAAGTCACTTAACCTTTCTGTGCTTCAGTTTCCTCATGGGTGGAATGAGTCTGATAATAATCAAACTTCTGTCCCAGGATTGCTGTGAAAATTAAGTGAGCTAATATATGTAGGAAGTATCGGGTACATAGCAAGGGCTCCCTCTCACCGGTATTCCAGTGAGCGGAATGGGGCTCAGAGGAAGAAAAGCCTGAAAACTCACAAGTGTAGCAATGCCACGCTTACTTTCATTGTTTTTCAGAAGCGAGATGGAGACGAGGCTGCGCAGCAAAATGGGGAGGATGGCGGCTGTGGGCTCTACGGCGATGGTGGCAGTGGAGGACGCCTTCCAGAAGCTTTTCGGCTTCTACCTACAGAGCCGCCCCAGGGACCACAGGCCTGGGAGGGGACACCGACTTCCCACCAGCTCACACCCACGGCACAGGGCCTGGTGCCCACAAGGTGGTCAAGTCTTAGCTAAATGTGTCCCTAGTCAGTGACCTCAGTGACAGAGCAAGACTTCAGCCAGTCAGCAAGCGGTGAGCCTTTGGGCTGCAAGGCTATCTTGGATCTCTTTTTATCCCACACTCCTTCCCAGGTTACCAGTGGCACTGCATAAAGCACTGCCTCTAAGTCAGCGGTCTCCAGCCTATTTGGCACCAGGGACTGGTTTCACGGAGGACAAATTTTCCACAGACCAAGGTGGGGAGGTATGGTTTGGAGATGATTCAAGCAGTGAAAAAGTGAAAATGTTAGTCACTCAGTCATGTCCAACTCTTTGCGACCCCATGGGCTATAGCCCACCAGGCTCCTCGATCCATGGATTTCTCCAAGCCAGAATACTGGAGTATTCCTTTCTCCGGGGTATCATCCCAACCCAGGGATCGAACCCAGGTCTCCTGCACTGCAGGCGGATTCTTTACCACTGAGCCACCAGGGTACATCACACTTATTGTGCACATTATTCAATTATTATTACATCAGCAGCCCCCCGCCCCCGCCCCGAGATCATCAGATGTTAGATCCCAGAGGTTGGGGACCCCTGCCTAAGTTATATTCATATGACTAAGGAAGAGACCCAAGATTTGTGGGAACATAGCAAAGAGTTTCAAAGGTATAAAGAAGTGAGTAAATGGAAATCTCAAAGTTTAAGTGACCCTAGGCTACCATTACTTTAATGACCTGACTTCGACTTGACTTTCCTTTCAGAGTAAGTGGCTGCTGATTATGTATTTCAGGGTTTTGAGCTGAAGCCATGACATGTTATCTGGCCAGGGCTTTTTCAATTTTTTGGAAATGCCAGTTCATGGGTTTTGCTCATTTTTCTCCTAAGTTGTTTATCTTTTCTTATTGATCCATAGGGGATCTTGATACCAACTCTGTGCTTACATCTTTTCCCAAATATGGCTTGTCTTTTCACTTCCTTTAAGGTGTATTTTGGGAAATAGAATTTTTTTATTGGAGTGTAGTTGATTTAAAATGTTGTGCTAATTTCTGCTGTACAGCAAAGTGATCAGTTAGTTGTACATATACATACGTGTGTGTGCTCAGCCACTTCAGTCGTGCCCGACTCTTTGAGACCCCATGGACTGTAGCCCACCAGGCTTCTCTGTCCATAGGGATTCTCCAGGCAAGAATGCTGCCATACCCTCCTCCAGGGAATCTTCCCCACCCAGGGATCGAACCCAAGTTTCTTGTGGCTCCTGCATTGGCAGGTGGATTCTTTATCACTACCACTGCCTGAAAAGCCCACATGTACATATAGCCACTCTTTTTTTAGATTCTTTCCCCATATAGGTCATTACAGAGTATTGAGGAGAGTTCCCTGTGCTTTACAGTAGATCCTTATTAGTTAAACTGAATCTATATAGTGGTGTGTGTATGTCAATCCAGTCTCCCATTTATCCCTCCCCTCCCTTTCCCCCTGGTAACCATGCTTGTTTTCTGCATCTGTGACTCCCTCTCAAACCCAAATTAGCATGTGGTCAATTGTATCCATCTTTTCATCATGGTTAACACTTTTTTGATGTTTTCTTTAAGGGTTCTTTCCCCACTTTGAAGTCAGAAAGATGTTAATCTATATTTTCTTCAAACAGTACTAAAGGTGTGCTTTTGACATGTAAACCCTTAATTCATCTAGAGCTGATTCTTGTTTTTTGGGGTTTTGTTTTTATTTTTGGTTTTGGGTTTGTTTTTTTTTTTTTTTTCAGATTTTTGGCCACTCCACAAGGCATGTGGGATCTTAGTTCCCCAACCAGAGATTGAACCTGCACCCCCTGCAGTGGAACCCCGAGTTTTAACCACTGGGCCACCAGGGAAGTCCCTAGAGCTGATTCTTGAGTCCACTGTAAGGCAGAGATTCGAGTGGCCTTCTTTCCCACACGTGTCACCCGCTCCACATGCTGCCCCCTTCCCTGGTCTGCCAGCTTCCACTGTCATATACCAGAGTCCCACATATGTCTTCTCCTGCTTCCAGGCTCTCCTTTCCATTCCTTTGGTCAATTTGTTTATCCCAGTGACAAATTCCCAAACATGTGGGGATTTTTAAATTATATTTTTGGTATTACTAGCTCCACTTCATCGAGTTCAAAGAATGTGGTCTAATAGCAATTCTTTGCAATTTTTTTTTTTTTTTTTGAAGCTTGCTTTCTAATCTAGTCTACTGTCAGTTTTAAAAAATAGCCCTTAAGTGCTTAAGGAGAATCTCATTATGGGAGATAAAATTCAATTAATATCCATTACATCAAATCTGTCTCTTATGTCGTTTAGATCTTCTGTATCTTGGCTAGCTTATTCAGCTTTGCCATCCTTAATTAAGAGAAGCATCTGAGGGACTTCCCTGATGGTCCAGTGGCTAAGACTCCGTGTTCCCAATGCTGGGGATCCCAGTTCAATCCCTGGTTAGGTAATTAGATCCCATGTGCTCCAACTAAGACCCAGCAAAGCCAAATAAAATAATATATATATATTTTTTAATAAAAGAGAGAGAGAAGCATTTGAAACATCCCATGTTGCTAGAGGATTTGTCAGCTTCTCCCTAGTCTATCAATTTTTAAAAATCAGATTGGTCGAAGTAAACTTGCAGATGATAAAATTCACTTTTTAAATGATATGGATATCCACAACTACTGTCGCGAGGGAAGGGCAAAGGCTGCGGAGCCAAGAGAAGGCCCCATCCTAGCTTTTGAGGTAGGAGATAGATGGGGCCCCTGGGCTGGACAGCTGGTGTTTGTCAAGTGGAGCAAAACTGAAGCTTTGTTCTCACCCAGACACTCCAAGGACAAAACTAGTTGCGAAAGCTGAGCTCTGCTAAAGTAAAGAGATAAGGTGCCTGCTCCTGAGGTCAGAAAAACTTTTCCTGTCTGCACACGTGCGTGTGTGTAATGTCCAGGAAGGACACTGGGGAGCAGGAAAGAGCAGGAAGACTCCCTGGGGGTCAAAAAGGGAGGGGCACCCTCCATAATAAGCATGGAATGCACCCACAGGCCTCTGCTGTAGGGTCCAGCTTAGCAAGCAGTTGCACACTCATCTTGGGGAGGGTGCTAGGACCAGTCAGGTATAAAGAAAAAAATGAAAGAGCGGGCCTAATGTAAACAAAGACCCGGAAGGACTGTCCTATAGGAGTGATCTGAATCGCCTCTTTACCACGCCCCTCATTCAGGACACAAGCACTCCTCTCCAGGTGTGTGTCTCTGCCTTGCTTCCGTCTTAAATACACAAACTGCTTCTGTGTGCACTCCCACACCTTATGCTGTGTCTCTATTAATAACCTTTGTACCTGTTTTTACAGTTTTTGTCTTCTTGAAACATTCTTGCTTTCAAATGGGAGGAAAGAGCCAGGGTCACTTTGCATCTCACCTCCACCCCTGGGGACTAGGATTCCTGGTTTTCATCCAGGGTTACCCAGGTTCGATTCCTGGGCAGGGAACTAAGATCTCTCTTCAGGACCGCTCACTGCTATCTCTCCAAAATCAGCCTTACCGGTTAAGGGCAGCTCCTGGTCCAGACAGAGAAATCAGGAGAGGCAGCCAGACTGAGATCATTAGGGTGTGTTGTCATCTTTCTGCAAATGAAAGATCTGAGGGACAGTGTTCTAGGAGCTTGTACAAGGCCTGGAGGTGAGGAAGGACCTGCTCAGAGAACGTGAAGTAGTTGAGTATGGCAGGAACAAGGAGGACAAGGAAGGAATGACAGGTAGGAGCCCCAGGGCCTTTCGAACCCCAATGGGAAGTTTGACTATGAGGAAGGGGGAGAGTATGGAAGGGTGTCAGCAGAGAAAAACATGTCAGCTTGCAAGATGAAAGAATTCCCTCTGGCTTCTGAATAAAGCTCAGACTGGGAGTGGGAAGCCAGGGAGGGCTGTGGAGAGGAGAATGGAGGCCGGGTCTGGACCACGGTTGATGGGAGGGGTGCCAGAAGGCAGAGCCCTTGAGCATCCTGGTGGCAGCCTTGACTGGCAAGTGGAGCCCGGGAAGAGAAGCCCTGAGTGGAGCTCAGGACTCACCCAGGGGGCAGAGGGTTCCCCAGTTGGCACACAGTGGATAGATGTGAAGGGTGAAGACTGCACACCCCAGACCCCCGAGCCAGTGCTCCTTCCTAAGCAACATAAACTAAGCCTGTGAGCCACCACTGCTGAGCCCCCGTGCTACAACTACTGAAGCCCAAGAGCTCTAGAGTCTGTGCTCCGCAGCAAGTCACCACAGCGAGAAGCGCGTGCACAACTAGTACTAGTGCTCCACAACTAGTGTGCACATAGCGGAGACCCAGAACAGCCAAAAATTATATTTAAAAAAAAAGCATGTTGCCAGGCTTAGCAAAAGAACTAAAGAAAAAATAAGCAGATGGAGATCTACAGGGTGAAATTTGAATTTCAGATAAACAGTGAACTTTTTTTGTATCTGTCCCCCAGATCGAGCATCTTGTGCTTTATTGGACAACCCTCATTCAATACTCCTCCCCCCGTACACACACTATGCCTTTCTGAAAAAAAAAAAAAAAAAAACAGCAAAGCAACACAGAAACTGCTAGTCTGTGGCCTTTCTGGCATCGACTTGTCATCCCTCACCAGGTGCCTCCTCGGAGTCTCTGGCCCTGAGCAGCAGCCCTGCCCAGACACAACCCACACCATCTTCCTGCTAAGTCTGAAAGCCCCTGAAAGCTGCACCCGATGTGGAGTCCGGGCAAGGCCAGGACCTTGCTGGGAGTGAGAGGAGGACATAGAGGCCCGGCAAGGGCTCCCTCATCCCTGCCCCAACACCCAGCTGGGGCATTTCCAGAAAGTGGTCCCTGCCCAGAGCATGAACCCCAACTGGGCTCAGGGCCACATGCCTGGGGCTGTTTCCTAGAATTACTAGCCCCATTCCGTGTCACTGTGGCCACATCTTCCATTGGCAGCCCAGGCTTGGTAGGATCTAACAGGCCAGGTCCGGGCTGGGGTGGGGAGTGGGGAGGGAGCTCCCAGGCAAGGCCCTGCTTTACTGGGCTGCAGAGTCAGCCTGGGACACCCCTCCCTGGAGCTGCTGAAGAGAGGAGATGGAGATTCCCATGATCCTCGGGATCCTCATTGGAATGGGGACCCATCCCAAGGCCTGGGGAGCCTGGTACAAGCCAGAGATGGCCAAACCAGAGGAGCTCGGATAGGGGCTCACATCACCCTGATAGAGGCAGGGGGACACTCTGCCTGGAGTCAAAGTGGGAGAGAGACCTTCTCTGTGGGAAAATTGGAGCGATTTCATGGGAGACACGATAACTGAGCCCCTGAGAATTTCACTAGATCAGAGAATTGGGGAACGGAGGGGTAGGGTGATCAGTGGCAATGGCCTGGAGGCTGTGCCACATGGAGAAGCTTCCTAAAATGACCAAAGGCCAGCAAGGCTGGGTAGAGGCAGCTCTGGGGAAAGTGGCAAAGCCAAGGGACACAAGACGTGCCCAGAGAGGAGCTGGACCTGTGAGGACGAGCAGACCTGGACCTTAGATGGATCAGCCCCTGAGACTCAGGCGGCACTGCTAACAGTAATAACAGCATATGAATGACAGCGGTGACCATTCACTGAGCACTTACTTACCCTCTGCTAAGTCTTTACAACCAGTCCATTCTAAAGGAGATCAGTCCTGGGTGTTCACTGGAAGGACTGATGCTGAAGCTGAAACTCCAGTACTTTGGCCACCTCATGCGAAGAGTTGACTCATTGGAAAAGACTCTGATGCTGGGAGGGATTGGGGGCAGGAGGAGAAGGGGACAACAGAGGATGAGATGGCTGGATGGCATCACTGACTCGATGGACATGAGTTTGAGTGAACTCCAGGAGTTGGTGATGGACAGGGAGGCCTGGTGTGCTGCGATTCATGGGGTCACAAAGAGTCGGACAGGACTGAGCGACTGAACTGAACTGAAGCCTCTTTATATGGGTTATTTTATTTAACCTTCTAAATAGGTATTACTATTACCCCTGTCTTACAGATGGGAAAACTCAGGCACAGACAGGTGGAATGGTTTGTCCATGGTCACACAGCTGACAAGTGGCAGGGCTGGCATTTGATCCCAGGCAATCTAGCTCCAGAATTGAACCATTCACCACCGAATGAAAGGCTATTCGTGTAAGAAATGAACAGAGGGCAGAGGGTCCCCCTGGGAGAAAAGGGATCTGGCTCCAGTTCCCGCCCTGTGATGTTCAAAGTCACCAAAATCTGTCTGATGGCCCGGAGCCAGTCGCTGAGAACCTGTCCCAGCCCACTGCTCCAGTGCCAGATATGCCCAGAGAACAAGACACCAAGAGCCAGAGTGGGCAGCTGTGTTGGGAAAGAGAAATGGCTATGTAAGCAGGACTGGCATTCCTCCTGCTGGTCACTCAGCACGCACAGTCCTGGAGGCAGGGCCTCTCCATCTGGTGTGTCATCTCCACAGACAGGTGACCACAGCATCTACCCCACGATTTCTGATGTGGACCAACATCGCCCCCTGGTGGAAAGTCTGGGAAATGCGCTGGCTTCCCGAGTGGTCTCCTACTCCGTCTATCAGGACAGGTCAAGGGCAATGGTGATTCTCTACAACAGTGACAGCTAACATAGCAAGTAAGAAGAAGACAAGAATGTGCAGCATGACAAAAGACTTGCATAATTTATACCAATTTATAACACTGTAGGCGCCTCCCGGCTCCAAGAGTATATACCAACAAATGTGAGATTTAGAACACACATCCTCACACCTACCAGGGGGAATTCAAACCTGCCCAGTCATCAAAATGCCTGGCCACTGGAGCTCAGATGGAGGGCAACGAGGCACTCCCCTCCCACTTCCAGGAAGTCCTATGGCCCCAGTCACTAGTCTAAATGGCCTATAGGGGCCTGGGGAGCACTGGAGGAGGAGCCTCTGGGAAGGACAGGATTTTCTGATCTTCGGGAAAGGTGGGCTTGGAGTTAGTCCACATAATCTGGGAGCAAAAGGAAAAGAAACTTCGGACACAGGCTGATGAGGTCTCAAACACGAGGTGGGTCTCTGAGCACTGGACTTGGGACTCCCGGCCTGGGATGACCCTCTCCTCAAGGAAGGAAGCAGGGCCCAGCAGGCCTGTCCAGGACAGGCTGGTCAAGACCCTGCCCCCAGCTGCCCTAGGCCAGCTGCCCCACCCCACTATGACCTCTTCCTCCCTGGTCTCATTTAATCTTCAGAGAACTCTGGGACAGGGCAAGACCAGAGCCATCTGTCCCCAGGTCACAGATGTGGAAACTGAGGGTCAGTGAGAAATGACAGGTCCAAGGTCAGACAGTGAGACTCAGAGCCAGGCGCTGAAACATGACCTTTTGACTCCGCAACCAGTGCTCTGGTCACAGGCCTGGCCAGCTGGGCCGAGGCACCAGGGGCGAGTTGGCTGCCCCCAGGTGGGGTTGACTTGCCTCGGAGCAGAATGCCAGAGGAGGTAGAGCAACATCCTGCGCCCCGGGCCTGGGGAAGCCATGGAGGTAGAAAAGGCCCCCAAGAGGCGACAGTGGCCTCTGTCCTCCAGTAGCTGGGCTGCCATCTTCTCTTCTGCAGGCAGCCAGAGAGGCTGGGAGCTCCAGGCCAGAAAGTCCAGGTAGTCCAGCCTACTGCACCATCTGGGAGGTGAACACCTCCATCTCGGCCTCGGCCTCTGCCTCTGAGCGGCACCTCTGAGAGCAGAACCACAGGAAGAGGAAGAAACCTGCAAGCAAAAGACTGGTCAGTGGGAGCACCACGGAGCACGTGGGGCCTCCCTCCAAATCCAGGCACATTCTTGGTCGGGGCGAGCCAGGCCTCCCTGAGGCCCAGGAGTAATTCTCAGAAGCCCTCACTGTAGGAAGTCAAAAGGGATGGAGCGTAGGAGCTGGAGGACCAGCCTCTGCAAGCCTATAGGTTGCCTTTGTGCAAACTACAAGGTGGTGCCCCCTTCCTGTGGGCTGGTGTAGCCCCAAACCAGCCTGTTTGGGGCCAGATTTCAGCCCCTGATCTGGAGCCCTTCAGCAGTAGACCAGTACCTGCTGTCCACCACCCAGCCCCCAGGGGTTTCCTCCACGCTGTCCACAGGCCCTACCGTAGAGCGAGTTGAAGATGGTGAAGAGGAAGAGCTGGGGCAGCAGGAAGACACTGAAGGAGAAGAAGGCCAAGGCCCAGGTGGTGCCCAGCAGCACGGTGAGGCCCAGCACGGTGACGGTGTCCCGGCAGGCCCGGGTGCCCGGCGCCTTCTCCTGTGCCCGCAGTTTGTTCAGGACCCTCAGCGCCCAGGCCAGCACCACCAGGTTGAAAAGGGACGTGAGGCCACCATAGCCCATGACCAGGACACTGTGCACCCAGGAGCTCTGCACCCAGCATCTGCAGGGGATGGGTAAGTGCCGGGGTGGGTATGGCTCCCAAGGCCCGAGGCGGGGAAGCCACCGTCTCCTAGGCCTCTGGACTGTCTCCTGAATCCTGTCCCCATCATTTCTTGCCTGACCGCACACATGGAAAAATCCAGAACCTGGCTTTCCAGCCAGGCCACAGGGCGTGGGGGTGGGTAAAAAATGGGTGAACTGGGTCAAAGGTACAAACTTCCAGTTATAAAATAAGTAAGTCTTGGGGATCTAAGTACAGTATGATGACTATCGTTAATACTACTGCATTGCAAGGGAATTCCCTGGCAGTCCAGCCATTAAGGGTCTTTCTTGGAAAAGACCCTGATGCTGGGAAAGATTGAGGGCAGAAGGAGAAGGGGATGACAGAGGATGAGATGGTTGGATGGCATCACTGACTCAATGGACATGAGTCTGAGCAAACTCCCAGAGATAGTGAAGGACACGGAAGCCTGTTGTGCCACAGTCCATGGGGTTGCAAAGAGCTGGACGCGACTGGGCAACTGGACAACAACCACCAGCAGCGGTTAAGACTCCACGCCTCCACTTCAGGGGGCACAGGTTCAATCCCTGGTCCCTGAACTAAGATCCCACATGCTGTGAAGTGTGGCCAAAAAGTTCAAAATAAAATAAAAATAAATAATAATACTGCATTGCATATTTG
The DNA here is from genome assembly GCF_003369695.1 of Bos indicus x Bos taurus. NCBI lineage: Eukaryota > Metazoa > Chordata > Mammalia > Artiodactyla > Bovidae > Bos > Bos indicus x Bos taurus. The sequence continues at coordinate 40,281,884 of NC_040093.1, forward strand.
AAAGTTGCTAAGAGTAGAGTTCTTACCGCAGAAAAATAAATTCTATAACTACATATGGTGACGGATGTTAACTACACATATTGCAATGGTCATTTTGCAATATATATATAAATATCAAATCATTATGCTGTGTACCTGTAATTAATATAGTGTTATATGTCAAGTGTTACATGGGCTTCCCTGATAGCTCAGTTGGTAAAGAATCTGCCTGCAATGCAGGAGACCCCTATTTAATTCCTGGGTTAGGAAGATCCACTGGAGAAGGGATAGGCTACCCACTCCAGTATTCTTGGGCTTCCCTTGTGGTTCAGCTGGTAAGGAATCCACCTGCAATGCGGGAGACCTGGGTTTGATCCCTGGGTTGGGAAGATCCCCTGGAGAAGGGAAAGACTACCCACTCCAGTATTCTGGCCTGGAGAATTCCATGGACTGTATAGTCCATGGTTGTAGCAGAGTCGGACACTACTGAGCGACTTTCACTTTCACTATATGTCAATCATACTTCAACTTAAAAAATAAAACATGTAAAAAAATTGTAAAGAATACATACATATGTAGTAAGGGTTTTTTAAATGCAAGTGAATGAAAGTTGCAAAATCCAGGGTGAGAGGAGAGGGGCAGAGGTGAGGAAGACTCAGGAGAAGCCAGTTCTTAGTTGGGGGGCTCACTAACACCTCTGTACTGACCCACTTCCTGTCCTATGGAAGCGTCACTTCAGTTATTTTGCCCATGTCAGCAAATTATATAATAAAACACAGATTCAGAGTCCTAAGTCACACTTCCTCAGAAAAACCACCCGACCCTCACAGTGAGAGGAATTAACTTCACCTCAGCCTCACTCTCAAAAGTCCTCTCCAACACCACAGTTCAAAAGCATCAATTCTTTGGCACTCAGCCTTCTTTTTTTTGAACTGTGGTGTTAGAGAAGACTCTTGAGAGTCCCTTGGACTGCAAGGAGATCCAAACAGCCCATCCTAAAGGATATCAGTCCTGAATATTCATCGAAAGGACTGATGCTGAAGCTCCAATACTTTGGCCACCTGATGTGAAGAACTGACTCATTGGAAAAGACCCCGATGCTGGGAAAAAATGAAGGCAGGAGAAGGGACGATAGAGGATGAGATGGCTGGATGGCTTCACCGACACGATGGACATGAGTTTGAGTAAACTCCGGGAATTGGTGATGGACAGGGAGGCCTGGGGTGCTGCAGTCCCTGGGGCTGCAAAGAGTTGGGCACGATTGAGCGACTGAACTGAATTGAAAAGCCCCACACTGTGCCCAGAACCCTCACTTCCTGGAGGCTGGGGTGGGCAGAGGTTGGGGAGTCAGCCTGCCTGTGACCAAGTCCCACCTCTGCCTGCCCCCACTGGGTCTCCCTGGGCAGGGCTCCTCAGCTGCCTGTGCCTCAGTTTCCCCGACAGTAAACAAGGGCTGACAACAGCACCTGCTCCCGCTGTGAGGATCAGTCAGCCCTGAGCAGGCCTGAGCTGATCTCAGTCAGGAGGGGAAAAGGCCACATGGCCATCTGCTGGTGATGGGTCTACAGGGGGTTATTAAGCTGTTCCTTCTATGTCGCCTGTTAGAAACATTTCATCACAAGGAAAAGATTAATGTCCTAGGGCACTGGAAGGAGGGGCAGAGTCTGTCCTTCAGAGCCCCCAAAAGACCCCCCTCTCCCCCACACACATACGCGGTGCCCGGTCCCTGGGTTGTTCCCGGCCCCCACAACATTCTCTTCTCCAACCAGGAGGGTTTGAGGGCTGGCGGTGCCATCCTACGCACGGGTCGGGGGTGGGGAGGAGCCAAGAGAGTGAGCGAAGCGAGGTGATGAGGAGAAAGGAGAATCGGGTACAAGCTGAGCTTCACCACAGAGCCTGAGAACCGGAGCCGGTCTGGCCGACAGCTGCCAGGAGGCAGGTGCTTCCTAAAGTTAGCTGGCGGCGATGTAATAACTCATCCAGCTGGAGACCTTGAGGAACCAGCCGAAGGGGCGAGGCAAAGCCCCCTGGAAACCATGCCCTCTGGAAGCCGCAGCCCCCTCCGGGCCCCGCAGCCAGCGCCCCGCCCATAGGACGCCCCATCTAGAGCCCCAGGACCTAGTGACCCTGCTGCCAGAGCCAGGGAGTCTGCCGCAGCCTTGAGCAAACTCACATGGACGTGATCTTGAAGCCCGTGCTGTTTCCGTGGCTATCGGAGAGTTGGATCTTGTAGGGTCCGTAAACTGAGCTCTTGACGGCAAGAAGGAACAGCACTAGGAAGGCCGGGACCCCTGAGGAGTGGAACAGAGGCTTAGTGTCTTGTCAGGAGATCCCAGAAATGAGCTGCTATAACAGTTCTACTTGGCAAGTAGTGGGGAAGGAAAGAGACTACTCTGAGCCCCCAGCCACTGTCAGTGTGGTCCAGACTCAGAGGAATTAGCCCGCCTAGTGGTCTTAGAGAAGGTGATCTTCCCAGGTAGTACAGTGGTAAAGAATCTGTCTGCCAATGCAGGCGATGTGGGTTCGATCCCCGGGTCGGGAAGATCCCCTGGATAAGGAAATGGCAACCCACTCTAGTATCCTTGCCTGGGAAATCCCATGGACAGAGAAGCCTGGTGGGCTATAGTATATGGAGTCGCAAAAGAGTCGGACACAACTGAGCGCCCATGCTCACATACACGCTTAGAGAAGGCTGATATGAGCGAGGGCTCTCCGGTGGGATTATAGCTGTAGCAGTAGTGGTCCTGCTGGGAGGGTGTGGCTGGGAGGTAATTGGAGAGAGGATTTGGGAACTGGTGGAGAAGGCAATGGCAACCCACTCCAGTACTCCTGCCTGGCAAATCCCATGGACGGAGGAGCCTGGTAGGCTGCAGTTCATGGGGTCACGAAGTGTCGGACATGACTGAGCGACTTCACTTTCACTTTTCACTTTCATGCATTGGAGAAGGAAATGGCAACCCACTCCAGTATTCTTGCCTGGAGAATCCCAGGGACGGGGGAGCCTGGTAGGCTGCCATCTATGGGGTTGCACAGAGTCGGACACGACTGAAGCGACTTAGCAGCAGCAGCAGCAGCAGAGGAAACAATAGAGGCTAGGGATGCTGATGACGGTGGTACCAGAGGTGGTGGTGAACACAAGGATGAGGACGGTGGTGGTGATGGAGGCGACCGTGGAGGTGATTGATGATGGTACTGGAGATGGTAATGAGAGTCGTTCTGGAGGTGGAAGTGGTGATAAGAATAGTCATGTAGGAAGTGGTGGTGGGTGTTGGCAGGGATGGTGACCATGGTCATGGCAAGGGAAGAGAAAGAAAAGGACAGAGGGGACAGACACCCAAGACCTGCGGGAAGCCTCAGGAAGCAAGAGGGCAGGGAGACCGTGCTTACCCCAGCCCACGGCACAGAGCTTGAGCACGTATCGGCGGATGTAGACGTTGTAGACGCGCCCGAGTAGGAGGTAGAGGTTGAAGCCTTCAATGGCCATCCAGGTGAGGCAGCTGAGCAGCGCGTAGTGCAGGGTGGCGGCCAGCACCACGCATGCTGCCCCGGGCGCTGGGGGCGTGGCCAGCACAGGGCTCAGCAGGAAGGTGATGTTGAGGAGCAGCACGGAGGCATGCAGGTTCATGTGGATGCGGGTTACGGAGTCACTCTGCTTCCTGCGGGTGGGAGCATGGCCTTCCGCGACCTGGATGTCACCAGGCAGCGCCGCCCCCTGGGCTCGAAGACACATAATGACCGGGACACGGGTCAAGAGGCTCGGGCAGGGACCCAACAGCAGCCACACACAATGAGGCTTGTCTGCCTCCACTCCAGCCCCACGCGCCTTCTGCCTTCCGGGAAAGCCCACCTGATTCTCGCGGGGCCAAGTAGAAAAGAAGGAGGCATTCTGGGCAGCAGAGGGCAGGAGGCCCTGCATGAGGGCAGGGGAATACCTGGCCTGGAGGTGCAGCAAGACAGTGAGCAGCGAGGCCACGATGGAGATGCTGCAACCCACCAGGGAGATGTAGGTGAGAGGCGCCAGCAATTCTGCAGGGACAGGGGCCTGGGAGAGTTGCTGTGGGAGAAAAGGCAGGAGCGGAAGCATGGAAATGCCCTCCCCTGCCTGAATCAAAGACCTGCCAAGATTTCAGCTCCAAGCCCCCGTCCCCTACAATCCCATCCGTGATCCTGACTTGAAAACAGCCGTGGCAGACACAGTGGCTTTTCTGTCTCTCAACTCCCATCTCTCCTTCCTCCCTACCTTCACTCTCTTAGGCACTGGGGTAGACCCTCCCCTGCTCCTGCTATGTGCAGTCAGGCACACCAGGCCTGGCCTATCAGAGCTCTCCCTCCTTCTTCCCACAGTGATTGGTTAAGGGATGGACATGTGACACACTCTGGGGCTATGGGACTCAGTCCCAAGATTTTGGCTGGCAGAATTGGTAAGAAACCTGGACCCTAGTAGGACCTACAACAGGAAACACTAGCAGCCATATTATTATTCCGTGGGTAGAGCCTATCTGAGAACTAAGCTAGCACAAAGCAAGCACATTGGAGAGACTGAGATAGAGTCCTGTCTTGGTAATATTGAGTCCCTGGATCAAGCCATGCCTGAAGCCTAACCCAACCTTTTAGGGAACATCAACTCATAAGTTTCTTTTTTTTTTTTTTTACCCCCCTTTAAATCCCTTTGAGTTGGATTTCTGTCCCTTGCACCAACTTTTACCTTTCTGCTCTGTCCTAGATGTGGAGCCCTCTGCAGCTCTGACCACCCTCATCCAGACTGGATGCACACATACCATAAGAACAGCAAAGTAGGTGAGGTGGTTGCAGCGGCAGAGCACCTGGGAAGGTGTGGGCTGCTCTGTGTGACAGCCCTCAGGGCTCCAGGCCCCCCAGTGGTGCTTGCTGGCTCTCTCCTTCCAGAAGACACAGGTCACTGTGTAGCCTTCCTAAGGGGAAATGCTGGAGTTGGGTGCATCCAAGGGGTGGAGGGGAAGGCCATGGATCAGGGTCTGGAAATTGTGGGAGCCAAACGTGACTCAGCTGCACCCTTGTCAACATTTTACCAGGCACCAGCTGTGCTTTGGCATCAGACAGACCCAGATTCCAGCCCCACCTCCATCCTGGACTCTGAGAGAGACCTGGGAAAGTCACAGAGGTTTTCTGAGCCTCAGTTTATTCATCTGCAAAATGGGATCATTTATACTCAAGATACGGGCTTCCCGGGTGGTGTTAGTGGCTAATGCAGGAGACATAAAAGATGCAGTTTCAATCCCTGGGTCAGGAAGATCCCCTAGAGGTGGGCATGGCAACCCACTCCAGTATTCTTGCCTGGAAAATCCCATGGACAGAGGAACCTGGCAGGCTACAGTCCATAGAGTCGCAAAGAGTCGGACATGACTGAAGCAACTTAGCACGCATGCTCAAGTCACACGGAAGGTGGAGTCATCAAAGACAATGAGGATCTTGAGTACCCAGCTCTGGCCAATACAGCAGGTGCTCTATGATCAACTCTCCCACTTCCCCTCCTACCCATGGGGAACAATGATGATCCAGACCCATCCCAGTGAGGGAGAGAGTCATTTACAGACAACCCTGATGCCAAGCCGTGTGGTTGGAGAGGTAAGGGAAATGAAACAGGCATGCCTTGGAAAGCCCCAGAGGGAGGGGTGGAGGAGTCCAGAGAAGGGAAGGGACAACTAGGGGACTGAGGCCTTAAGGACACATCAGATTTTCTCTAAGTGGAGCAAGGACATACCAGATGGTGGGAACTGCAGGGGCAAAAGCTCAGAAGAATGAAATGAAATGATGATGGAGAAATTGGGAGTGCAGAGCAGTTCTGATGAGATTGAATGAAGATAGGGCCAGAGTGTAGAAGCTCTGGGCTTTGCAGGAATGCCATCAGGGCTTGTGTCCACCCAGCAGCCCTTCTTCCTTCTTTTGGCATCAACATCTGTACTTTCCTTGAGGACCCACCCCTCTCCCAATGACAGGTCATATGAGTCCAGCCCAGTCCCTTGGCCATATGACCGCAGCCTGGCCAGTCCACATGTTCCATCCTCCTGGGAACAGTGATGGTTCAGGGATGGACACATGATCCAACTGGACCTTTAGGATCTGTTATGGGATCCTGATTTGCACTGGCAAGAAAGAGCCCCCTGAGAAGAGGGGAAGGAGGTCCAGCACTTCAGCTGCCATCTTGCCACAGAATGGAAAGCCAAGGCAGGAAACCACTGCTGAGAAATGGAAACTGAGCCATTATGGCAGCGTATCAGTTCCTGGATCCAGCTGTACCTGAAGCTGTCTTGGACATTTCATGTACAGGAGGCAATAAAGTCCCTTTTGTGTTCAAGCTGGCTTGAGCTGCTTTTCTATCATTTGTGATTCAAAGAATCCTGACCAATGCAGTGACTAAAAGCTTCTCTCTCATTTCTTCGGCAGGAATTTTCAAAACACTTCAAAATTTAAAGCAGTTTGTTTCTAAGATAGTTCCACAGGGCGGCTGCTGCTGCTGCTAAGTTGCTTCAGTCGTGTCCAACTCTGTGTGACCCCATAGACGGCAGCCCACCAGGCTCCCCTGTCCCTGGGATTCTCAAAGCAGGAACACTGGAGTGGGTTGCCATTTCCTTCTCCATCCACAGGGCTGGGTTTGCTCAAACCAATATTCAACAGGATAGCTACAAGAGGGTAGGGATGGGCTGGAAATGGGGGTGTCCCCGAACAATACCAGGCTTTGGTTGTGCCAGAAGCTGATGTTCACTGGTTCACTGAGGTTGCTCACGTATCCATGGCTCAGCTGGGCCCCCAGAACATAGTTATTGAGCAGAGATGAGTTGATGTCTTTCTGGAAGGGCAAGAGAAGAAGGGCTGACTGGAGGGAACACAAGGAGACCCTGGATGAAGTCCAAGAGCCTCCTCCCTGGATGAGAACAAGCAGCATGGCTTACATGTGCTCAGCTGTGCCAACCTCCCAGGCTTTGCACATTCTGCCCCTTTCACCTCCTCACAACCTCCACCCTCACTTCCCATTTGTTAAATGGATTCCAGCCTTGTACCCTCCACCTCACCCTACCCCAACTCACTTTCAAAGCCAAGCTTAAAAGGCACCTCCTCTGGAAGCCCTCCTGGATTGCTCCTTGGGAACCATCCTGACCTCACCCTGACTCATTCATCCCTTTGAATCTCTATGATTATACTTAACCTTGAGCTAAAATTAAGTCTCTAAGGTCCTGGTCTAATTGTTGAGATAGAGAGTTCTCTGAGGACAAAGATATTGTGACCTACTTGTCTGCCTCCTGTTTAGGGACAGGCACACACACAGAAGATTTCTTAAGTCTCATTTGCACATTATAATGGTGCCTTCCTACTATTCTGCTCAAACGGAGGCCCAGAGAGGGGCGCTAACTGGCTGAGGTTGCAGAAGGCCAGGAGGAGACATGGATGCCTGCAAAGCCCCCAGGAAGGGGCCAGCACCCACCCTTCATGGCCCACCAGCAGGGGCTGACCTGGAAAAAGCGGGTGCTAGAGAAGTAGATACAGATGAGACGAAGATCCCTAGAGCGGGTCCTGCAGGCATTCCGGGTCAGCTCGGCCGGGAACTGCATGGCGTGCTGGGGCCGGGCCTGCAGAGGGCCAGAGACAGGCTGGGCCCCATGTCCACAGTCCTCCGGACCCACAGCACCTTCACTGTTCCCCACTCACCAGGGAGCCCTCCCGGCCTTGCCCTCAGGCACTTCCTATCTTGGAGCCTCCACCCACAGAACCCTCTCCTGCCAGGCTGCACCTCCACCCAAACTTGCGAGATCCTAGGCCTTCCCTTCAGGCTGTTCTGGTCTTGAGCTGGGGTCTTTTCTCCCACTCAAGTGGGGCCCTGAGGATGGAACATCAGCACCCAACACCCAGGCATTCTGCAGGAATCACACCAGGGCCCTCAAAGGGGGCTACCTCACCCCAGGAACCTGCAAAAGCAGGAAATCAACCCTGAATATTCATTGGAAGGACTGATGCTGAAGCTGAAGCTCCAGTACTTTGGGCACTTGGTGTGAAGAACTGATTCATTGGAAAAGACCCTGATGCTGGGAAAGATTGAAGGCAGGAGGAGAAGGGGATGAGAGGACAAGATGGTTGGATGGCATCACTGACTCAAGGGACATGAGTTTGAGCAAACTCCGGGAGACAGTGAAGGACAGGGAAGCCTGGTGTGCTGCAGCCCATGGGGTCACAAAGAGTTGGACACGAATGGGCGACTGAACAACAACTCACAGCTATTAAGGCAGAGTCCAAAGCCCGGACTGGTGGGAAGGCAGGTGATAGACCCTGGGGAAAGTCCAGACCTTCAACCCCTGGAGCATTTGTGGGGTTGAGGCTCTGGGTACCCTCAATCCCTGGGCATCTCTGACCTGGGGGACCTTCTCCAGAGCGGCACTGCTCAGAGAGAGGCCAGAGAAGTTGCAGTTCAGCTTGAAGGCCAGTGCCTGGATGATTTGCGTCTGCAAGGTGAGGTTGTGGCCCCCGAAGCTGGCATTGAGCAGCCTCAACTCTAGGCCATGAATGAGCCTGAGGGTTAGAGAGACAGCCAGAGCCCTGGAGTAAGGATGGAAGCAAGAGGGACCCTCCACAGCCTCCCCCATCCCACACCCCTGTCACTCCCAACTCCAAACATCTGCACACACAGTGTTCCTGGCACACCCTTACCTCTTCACCAGCTCCCCCATCTCCTTCTTCCATTAACTCTTGCTTGGGTCCCATTTTATTGCCACCTCCTCCAAGAAGCCTTCCCTGGCTGTTCCCCACTGGCTGAAATGCCCCACAGTCCCTACACTTCCCTGTTAAGTCATCAGCATTAGCCTGTCACCCTGAGCACCTAGGGTTTTGAGTCAGAGACCTTGGAGAGCCTAGTCCATTCTTGGAGCCCCTTTCCAGAAAAATGCACAGAGACCCACGATTCTGCACTGGTTTCATGGCACCCACGGCTGAGGACCCTCAACCAGACAGTAAACTCAATGAGAACAGGGGTGCGTCCATCCCACAGCTCCAGAGCTTGGTGCCTGACACATGGTAGGTACTCAGTAAATGAGTGTTGAATAAATGAATGAGCAGTCTACACTGGAGTGACCCTGGGCCACTGAGTCAAGATACAGGCTGCGGGTGGAGGCAGAGCGGACTCTGGGAAGGCCAGGAGGGATGCCCGACTCACTCAGCAGAAGATGTGCTGATCCTGCTCTTGGCTGCCACCTCCATTTTCTCCATCCAGTGCAGGGTCTCCTGGGACGCCTCTGCGAGGAGCGAGTCCAACAACCGCCTCAGCCTCTGTCCACAGCTGTCCCCCCCAGCATCCCCCACCCCTGGCCATCCCTTGGCCTCTGGCTCTTCTGCCCCAGGCTGCTTCCCCAGGGCAGAAGTGCCCTCTTTTCAGTCTCCCCTGGTTTGAGGCCACCCCCACTTCACATCAAAGTCAGGGGTCCGGGCTAGGATGGCTCTTGCAGCTCAGGGAAGCCCTCTTACCTGCCGTCCTGCTCTGAGACACCAAGAGGCACAGGTAGAGGAAAGGGGCCCAGCAGCAGTTCATGTCGTGTATCAAATTTCCTCCAGGAACTGGCTCCCACCCTGGAAAACGTGCATGTCTCGTGACCACAGTAAATGAGCCTCCTCTCACCCTAGGCATCTGGCCTGTCCCTAGATTAGCAGGGCAGCATCTTACCTGATCCTCACACTCCTGCATTCCACAGATGTGGAAACCACGGCTCACAGAGCAAGGGGCTTGCTTCAAGTGAGGCTGCCTGAAGCCAGATCTCCTTGAAACCCAAATCCTGGACCATTTTTACCAAACCCTGCCATTCGCAGCTCTGTCTGAGTCACTCCCTCCTCCCAAAAAATGGTCTCTCTGGGGACCTCCCCAGGACTCTGACCTCACCCATGGGAAAGTTGGGAGTTGCTTGTCATTAACCCTGTCCAGTCCTGTCATTCACCCACCATGTGACTTTGGGCAAGAATCTGAACCTCTCTGATGAAACTGCCAGCAGCAGCCGCTGTGGGGAATTGGAAAATTAGAAGGGAAAAAGCAAGAACAAAGAGTTTTGGGAGAAGGATAGTTTTGATGACCATCATGGATGGTCAGGGGCCACCAAGAATCACGACAGCTGAAGGACAACAGGAGAACCACTGCCTTTGTCCACAAAGAATTCCCCCAATGCCCATTTTAAAGTAGAACGTGATTCGAACATATTCTTCAGTACTGTATTCAACATTTGCTTTGAAACCTCATCTTCCTTTTCACCTATTTTTGTGACTGCGAGAAACCACAGCAGCTGCTAGTTATGAATTAAGATATCAGGCTCAAATTTGTGAAACTAAATCCAATGATTTGGTTTTTTAAGAAAAGGATCCTGTCCCTTTCTGCCATAATTTCCCTCAGGTTTAAAATGAATGGACCAATTTCTGCTTAAACATAGCAAATTTATGTCTGCCCCTGAAACTCCACTAAAATGAGACTGAATGGGACATCCCTGGTTGTCCAGTGGTTGAGACTCTGTGCTTCCAATGCAGGGGACAGGAGTTCCATCCCTGGTTGGGAACTAAGATCCCACATGTATAGTGAGGCCAAACATTTGTTTTAGTTAAGAAAAAAAAAAGAAAACAAATTTCTAAAAACTAAAAAAACAACATGAGAGTGAGTGAATAAAACAGACACAAAGCCACGAAAGACAGAACAATGGGAAAGAAGACAACAGCAGACGAGCGATATCAGTAAAACTTTGGCGGTTACAAAGCCGGTGGCTACCTGGTTTAAAAAAAATAAAAGCAGACCATGAAATGTTGAACCCAAGTGCTTGTGTCAGGGAGAAGTGAGTACAGGGGGTGTGGGGTCAGTGAGGGACAGGGAGAAAGCAGCGAGGTCAACCACATGGGAACTTAGGAACTAGAGGCTTTGGAATCTCTGAAGGCGGGATGGAGGGTGAGGCTACACATGGGGGGTGGGGGCTGTTGGTTGTGAATCTTTAAAAGGACCAGCTGGGTCTCCATATCTCCTCTGTCACCTGGAACATCCAGGAGCCTTCCTCACCACCTTCCCCTCCCCAAACCTGTCCCAGCTCAAAGTACGTTCCCTGAGACAGTGCACCAGAGAGACTCGGAAGAGTCCCATTCTGCGGGGTGCCATTCTGGTACAGGAAAATGAAGCCATATCCCCTCTCCACCGCCTCCTCCAGTCAGCTTCCGGAAGACTGCAGCAGCCAGGTAATGATGCTCCAAGGCAGGAGAAAATTTTTCTCTGAAGAACCAATCATGCCAAGAAAATTATCCTCTAGTTACTGACATTTTGGTGCTCCTTAATATAGCGGCAAAGACCAAACTTACGGTGAAGCTTCACCAGTTACCAAGCCCTACCAGGCAATTAAGTTTTTAGTGCCAAGGATCCCTCGGTTCAGTTCAGTTCAGTCGCTCAGTCGTGTTGGACTCTTTGTGACCCCATGGACTGGAGCACACCAGGCCTCCCTGTCCATCACCAACTCCAGGAGTTCACTCAGACTCACGTCCATTGAGTCAGTGATACCATCCAGCCATCTTATCCTCTCTCATCCCCTTCCCCTCCTGCCCCCAATCCCTCCCAGCATCAGAGTCTTTTCCAATGAGTCAACTCTTTGCATGAGGTGGCCAAAGTACTGGAGTTTCAGCTTTAGCATCATTCCTTCCAAAGAAATCCCAGGACTGATCTCCTTTAGAATGGACTGGTTAGATCTCCTTGCAGTCCAAGGGACTCTCAAGAGTCTTCTCCAACACCACAGTTCAAAAGCATCAATTCTTCAGCGCTCAGCCTTCTTCACAGTCCAACTCTCACATCCATACATGACCATTGGAAAAACCATAGCCTTGACTAGACAGACCTTTGTTGGCAAAGTAATGTCTCTGCTTTTGAATATGCTGTCTAGGTTGGTCATAACTTTCCTTCCAAGGAGTAAGCGTCTTTTAATTTCATGGCTGCAATCACCATCTGCAGTGATTTTGGAGCCCCAAAAATAAAGTCAGCCACTGTTTCCACTGTTTCCCCATCTATTTGCCATGAAGTGATGGGACCAGATGCCATAATCTTAGTTTTCTGAATGTTGAGCTTTAAGCCAACTTTTTCACTCTCCTCTTTCACTTTCAACAAGAGGCTTTTTAGTTCCTCTTCTTTCTGCCATAAGGGCAGTGTCATCTGCATATCTGAGGTTATTGATATTTCTCCCGGATTTTTTAAATGTACACCTTTCTCAGGAAGCTGCTGGAGGATGTGTTCCACAAAATGAGAGAGTAAATCATGAAAGAACACATAGGGTACAGGAAAACCCACCAGAAGAGATGGGAAGCTACTCCCCAGAAAATGCATGAAGAGAAGGCCCGGACTGATGACTGGGCAGCAGGCCTAGGGCACATCCCGTCCAGAAGGAAGCAGAAGACAGTAGGTTTCCAGGAGGAACGTCTCAGTGTGTAAAAGAAGGAGGCGAATATACAGATTGTCTGACAGGTCTGAATACATAGGAAAATTATTTTGAGAAATGTCTTACAGAAAGCTTGCAAATGAAAAATAAAAAAGAAGCAATTAACTTCAGGAAAACCAAGTTGTACAGGAAAGAAAACGTAATCTTGCTACACAAACTGACATAAAGTATAAGATGTTTATAGCATTATAAAAACTTTTTTTGGCGGTGGGGGGGGAGCTGTGTCACTCTGGCCACATCTTAGTTCCCTGACCAGGGATTGAACCCCAGGGAAAGTGCCAAGTCTTAACCACTGAACTGCCAGGGAATTCTCTATATTTTTAAAATTGTATAAAAACCATATAAAAATGATTTTGACTTCCATTTATGATGTAGAGAGCCACAAGGGAACATCACTCCCATCTTGACCATGGGAAAAGCCAAATGATGTACAAAACTGGTTTTTTGAGCCTGTTAGAGAACTGAAGTCACAAAATAATCAGATAAACTGGTTTCCAGTGGTTGATAAGCCCTTCAAAGATGAGGTGTTTCAGCTCAGTGGTTACCAAAAAAGCAGATAAGAACAACTGATACCATAATGGATTCTTTTTTAACTCTTTATTTTATATTGGAGTATCGCCAATTAACAGTGTTGTGATAGATTCAGGTGGACAGCAAAGGGACTCAGCTATACATATACACGTATCCATTCTCCCCTAAACTTCCCTCCCATCCAGGCTGCCACATAACACTGAGCAGAGTTCCCTGTGCTATACGGTAGGTCCTTATTGCTTATCCATTTTATTTTTTCAATCATTCAGAAACATTGTTTAATAATATTCTTATCAAAATAAAACTTACAGAAAAGTTCACAAATCATGTATCTTGGTGAATTATCACTTGGGTTTCCTGGTGGCTCAGGCAGTAAAGAATCTGCAATGCAGGAAACCTAGGCTCGATCTTTGGGTCAGGAAGATCCCCTGGAAAAGGGAATGGCAACACACTCCAGTATTCTTGCCTAGAGAATTCCATGGACAGAGGAGCCTGGCGGGCTACAGTCCATGGGGCCGCAAAGAGTTGGACACGACTGAGCAGTTAACACACTTTATCCATTTCAAATATAGCAATGTGTACGTGTCCATCTCAAACTCCCTAACTAGCCCTTCTCTCCGTCCTTCCCCTCTGGTAACCACAAGTTCGTTCCCTAACCTGTGAGTCTGTTTCTGGTTTTTAAGTAAGTTCATTTGTATAATTTATTTTTAGATTCTGAATATAAGGGATAGCATATGATCTTAGTGAATTCGTAAAGGCTGAGTATGAATGAGAATGCCAGTTTAAAACCACTGAGAGCCCCAGACACAAGGGGTGTCTAAATCCACTTGACCATTTCTTCCCACAGTCCTCTGCTGGTGCTCATGAGGATGACTGGGGGTGGGGCAGGGACCTGAGAGGGCCCCTGTGGTGACATGGGCATGCTGAGGTTTGAGGGTGAAGCCTATATGAGCCCCAGGCCATGTGTGAGTACGTGATGGTGACTGGCTGCTGCGAGAGACAGACATCTGCGCCCTGGCCTTGCCATAATGAGACCCACATCCATAGGTCCCTGACTTGTTATAAGGAAAAGGTCTGCTGCCTCTGGCGGAGAAGTGAAAAAAACCAACAAGAGACTTCTCTGGTGGTCCAGTGGTTCAGACTCCACACTTTGAATGCAGGGGGCACAAGTTTGACCCCTGGTCAGGAAACTAAGATTCCACATGCAGCACAGTGCAGCCAAATAAAAACCACCTACCCCAGACCCTGCATGGACATTAGGCAAAAGCTATCTGCCACTGGTATGGAGTGGCCAAACCCACTAGTGCCCAGGATTTTGCACTGTTATAAAACAAGGGGCTGCTTGCTGCTGCTGCTGCTGCTGCTGCTGCTGTGAGAAAGGCAGGAACTTCATTCACACCTCAGACGCCTCCACCAATACATGGCAGGGTTTGGGCTCCATGAAGGTAAAGGAGAAGTCAGCCAGCACTGAAGAAGAGGCAGAAGTTGCCAGTCACTGAATGAGAAATGGGAAAGCTAAGAAAGCCCTGGTCGTGGGGCTCAGGCACAAAGCTACCTAAGACCGAAAACTTAGAGCAAGAGAACCAGAAATCTACTGCTTCCATCAAAAATTTTGCACCAAGTAATAAGCAACAGCTGTCTACCACTGGCAAAGGGGCCAGAACACAAAGAAAGATTCCCTCTGTGTTGCACGCATGCAAGGATGAAAGTGGAGTAGGATTACTGAGAAAATCCATGCGGGACGCAAGGGCTCACACTAAACACAGAGTAATGTCCGTCCCTCACTGGAGAAATGTGATGCTTATGCTGCAGAGAAGGTACCTGCAACAACAAGACTGTAACCCAAATTGACTACAGACTAGACTGACTCAGTGAATGCCTTCTACTTAAGCCACGACATAAGAAATACCCCCACTTTTGGTGATAGGCATAATTTGGGATAGGCATAATTATAATTTACCTCACTACTGTGCTTTCACACAATGCCTTGGTATTCAGTCAAAGCTTATAACACACACATAAAATCAAGAAAAAAGAAAATACTCTTTGTCAAAAGATAAAAGAGACAAGAGAAGTAGAGCCAGAGATGACCAAAATGTTAAAACTATCAGATAGGGACTTAAAGATACATGGGTATGGAAAAGCAGGTGGTGGAAAGGTGTACTCCTAAGGACAGATAGGAAATTTCAGGAGAGCAATGGAAACTATTAAGGAGAGACAGGGAGAAATGAAATACTCAATATCATTGATAAAGAATTTCTTCAATTGTGAAGTGAAAAAAAGTGAAAGCGTTAGTTGCTCAGTTGTGTCCAACTCTTTGTGACCTCATGGACTGTAGCCTGCTAGCCTCCTCTGTCCATGGAATTCTCCAGGCAAGAATTCTGGAGTGGATTGCCATTCCCTTTTTCAGGGGATCTTCCTGACCCAGGGATGGAACCCAGGTCTCCTGCATTGCAGGAAGATTCTTTGCCATCTGAGCCATTGAAGGCCTATTAATCAGCAAACCAGACACAGCAAAGTAATCAGTGAATTTGAAGATAGAACAATATAAATAATCTGAATTGAAACACAAAGAGTAAGAAAAGCCAAAATAAAACTCAAAACGGTAGGACAAGAGCAGATGGTCTAATAAACATGTAATATGAGTCCCAAAAGGAAGAGAAAGAACATAGAAGAAATCTTTAAAGAGATAATGGCTGCATTTTTTCCCAAAATTAGTGAAAGACAACATACTACAGATTTAAGAAGTTCTATAAAACTTAGCAGAATAAATATAAAGAAACCACACCTAGACATACAGTCAAACTGATGCAAAACCAAAGATTAAAAAAATCTTGAAGACAGAGAGAAAAAGAAATAATAGATACAGAAGATAAGAAATAAAACAAGAGACTTCTCAAGAAACTATACAAACCAGAAGATAACACAACTACATATTTCAAGAAAAATGTGTTAACCTAGAATTTGATGCCCAGTGGAAATATGTTTCAAAAATTAAAATCAAATAAGGACTGTTTCAGATGAGCAATGGCTTAAAAAAATTCATTTCCAGCAGCTGTGCTGTGCTTAGTCGCTCAGTCGTGTCCAACTCTTTGCAACCCCATGGACTGTAGCCCACCAGCCTCCTCTGTCCAGGCAAGAGTACTGAACTGGAATGCCATGCCCTCCTCCAGGGGATCTTCCCAACCCAGGGATCAAATTCAGGTCTCCTGCATTGCGGGTGGATTCTTTACCATCTGAGCCACCAGGGAAGTTCAAGAATACTGGAGTTGGTAGCCTCTCCCTTCTCCAGAGGACCTTCCCAACCCAGGAATTGAACCAGGGTCTCCTGCATTGCAGGAGGATTCTTAACCAGGTGAGCTACCAAAAAGCCCCATTTCCAGCAGACCTGCACTAAAAGAAATATTAAAGGAAATTCTTTTGGCAGAAGAACATTTATACCAGATGAAAACATGGACCTACACAGAGAAATGGAGTGTTGAAACTGATAAAACTATGTCAAATACAGAATGAATTTTCTCAATTTTAACATCTGTCTAATGTAAAAATGTCTAATGTAAAAATGGCAACACTATATTGTGAGGCCTCATAATACATGCAGAAATTTTAATGTACCACAAAAAATAGCACTATGGCCAAAAAACCACCTATATAAGGGAAAAGTGGATAGCTTGAATTTCATCAAAAATTAAAACTTCTAATCTTTGAAGATCATTGCTAAGAGAGTGAGAATACAAATTATAGACTGAGAGGAAATATTTGAAAACACAAATTTGAAAAAAAATGTGCATCTGGACTATATTGAGAATTCATAAAACTAAACAAGAAGACAAATAACCCAATAAAAAAGGCAAAAGATTTAAAGAGTCACTCAGCCAAAGAAGATACATAGATGCCAAAAAAGCACATGAAAAGATATTCAGTATCACTAGTCATTAGGGAAAGGCAAATAAAACCACAAAGAGTAGTCACTACACACCTTCTGGTGGAGCTAAAAACAAAATGACTGGTAATATCTTGTGTTACTGAGAATATACAACAGCTGAATTCTCATGCATGGATGGAAAGAATATAGAATGGGACAACTACTTTGAAAAAGGGCTTCCCTGGTGGCTCAGCAGTAAAGAATCTGCCTGCAATGTAGGAGTCTCAGGAGACACGGGTTCAGTCCCTGGTTTGGAAAGATCCTCCGGAGGAGGGCATGGCAACCCACTCCATTATTCTTGCTAGAAAATCCCATGGACAGAGGAGCTTGGCGGGCTACAGTCCATGGGGCTGCAAAGGGTTGGACATGACTGAAGCAACTTAGCATGCAGGCAGGCAGTTTGAAAAATCTGAAAACAATACCAACTTCCATCAAGAGAATTCCCTGGCGGTCCAGTGGTTAGGACTCGGTGTTTTCACTGTCAAGGGCATGGATTCAATCCTGGTTGGGAAACTAAGATCCTACAAGCTGCACAGCACAGCCAAAACAATTGCATCCAATGGGGAAGATAAACAAACCGTGGTATATCCATACTGTGGGACACTACTCAGCAATAAAAAAGAATGAGCCACTGACACAGGCAACAAATGGCTGAGTCTCAAAATCAGTATGATAAGTGAAAGAAGCCAGACAAAAAGGAGTATGTATTTTATGATCGCATGTATATGATCTTCCAGAAAAGTAAAAGCTTCATGTGAGAGAACACATCCATAGTTTCCATGGGGTGGGAAAAAGGTAACTGACTATAAAAGGAGCCAAAGCAACTGTTCAGGGGGATGTGCTCCACTCAATGGCTCAGTCGTGTCCAACTCTCTGTGACCCCACGGACTAAAACTCACCAGGCTCATCTGTCTCCGGAATTCTCTAGGCAAGAATACTGGAGTGGGCAGCCATTCCCTTCTCCAGAGGATCTTCCCGACCCAAGGATTGAACCCGAGTCTCCTGAGTCTCCTGCTTTGGCAAGCAGTTTCTTTACCACTGAGCTACCTGGAAAGTGGGGATGGAAATAGTATATATCTGGACTGAGATAGAATGTATGTAGGACTCCAAGTATTTGTCAAAACTCATCAAACTACTCTCCAAAAGTGTGAGTTTAATAAATAAAATAAATCAACTAAACAAATAGGAAACTGTAGTAGGTGAAGCATCCGTCTATAAACCGAATTTTTGAGAGTCAAGCCAAAAATATAGTGAGAATATAGGGAAGAGGAAGTGGAAAGGTGTGGAGAGGATAAGGAAGCTCACCTTCCTCCTTCACAGAGGGAGAAAGTCACCAGAAATGCCCCACAGAGTTCCAGGAAGGGAGAACCACAGAACTCAAACACCTGTTTGATGGTAAAGGCAGAGAGAAGTAGTTAAGAGCATGACCTTTAATTTTGTTTTCTTTCTTCTTTTAAATCTTTTGGCCGTACCACTTGGCCTGTGGGATCCTAGTTCCCCAGGGATCAAACCTGTGCGCCTGATGGAAGTGCAGTCTTAACCACTGGACTGCCAGGGATGTCCCCATGACTTTCAAGTTTTTCGCCATTGGATTTGCAAATGTGGTATCACCCAGTGAGAGACAAGCACACCCCACTCCCCATGAGAGTGTCAAGGGTTCAGCCTTTTCAAGAGAATCATTGGACAACACACACTTTTCATTCTGAATAGCCTCTGATCCAGGAAACTCATTTTTGTGAATTTATCCTATGGAAATAAGAGGGCAAGCCAGGTAAAATACATAGAAAAGTATTTATAATACCATTGTTAATCATAAAAAAGCAAAAAACTATGTAAATGTTATTCCTCAATAGAGGAATAGTTACAAAAATTACAGTCCAATGCCACTCTGGAAAAGTTTGGTAATATATTATAAAACTAAACGTACCATATGACCCAGCGATCGCACTTTTGGGCATTTAACCCAGAGAAATCAAAACTCATGTTCACACCAAAACCTGCATAGGAGGCCTTATTCGCCATAGCCTCAAACTGGAAGCAATCCCAATGTGCCTTCAATGAGTGAATGGTTAAACAAGCTCAGCCCAGCAATTAGAAAAATGTGTGACACACGACTTGGATGGGTCTCTAGGCAGTCATGCTGGGGGTGGGGGGGAAGCCAGTCTAAAAATGCTGCATTTCTATAATTTTATTTATTTGACATCCTTGAAGTAAAAAAATTACAGAGATGGAGAACAGATTAGTAGGTGTCAGTGGTTTAGGGACTGGCGATGTTTCTAAGCAGCCTTGTGGTAACAGGAAGTCTTGTATCTTCCTTGTTATATACGAATCTACACTTCATAAAATTGCATAGAATTAAACACACATACACGCACACACCCATGTCAGTGTATAAAAGCTGATGAAATCTGAATAAAGGTTATGAATTGTACCAAAATCAATTTCCTGGCTCTGATGTTGTACCTTAGGTATGAAAGATGTTACCATGGAATAAGACTGGGTGAGATGTACACAAAAATTTTTGTGTACATTTTTTGCAACTTCTTGCTAATTTATCACCTTTTCAAAATTGAAAGTTAAATATAGTACAGTGGATCGCCATTTCATTACTAAGAATTATGATGTAAACAGCCGCATAGAAGAGGAGCACAGGATGTCACTGAGTGGAATACCATGCCTGCTGCTCATTTGCAATCCCATGGACTGCAGCCCACCAGGCTCCTCTGTTCATGGAATTCCCCAGGCAAAATACTGGAGAGGGTTGCCATTTCCTTCTCCTGGGGATCTTCCCAACCCAAGGATTGAACCCCCAACTCCTGTGTCTCCTGCATTGGCAGGCAGATTCTTAACCACTGTGCCACCTGGGAAGCCCATTGAATGGAAAGGACAGGTTAAAAATAGCTCGTGTAACATAATCACTGTGGTATTTGAACTTTTCCACTGTGGTGTTTGAACTGTGGTGTTGGAGAAGACTCTTGAGAGTCCCTTGGACTGCAAGGAGATCCAACCAGTCCATCCTAAAGGAGACCAGTCCTGGGTGTTCATTGGAAGGAATGATGCTGACGCTGAAACTCCAATACCTCCAGGTGTTATTAACACCTGCCTTATTTGCTGCATGTGCAACTTCATTATCTGCCCATTTTTGTATTGGGTTAAACTTTTCCTTATCAATTTCTAGAAACTCTTTACATAATAGGAAAATTAGCTCTTTGTCTATTATATGAGTTGCAAATATCTTCCCTTGTTCGTCACTTGCCTTTTGACATTATATATGGTCTCTTTTTTTTTTTTTTTTGCCAGGTAGCTTTCTTTATTTAATATAGAAATTTTCTATAATAAAAATTACCAGTGTTTTCTCTTTGGGCTTCTGGATTTTGAGTTTTAGGTAGAAAGACCTTCCCCATTCCAACATCATAAAGGAATTCACCTAAGATTCTTCTAATACTTTTAAGGTTTCATTTTTTTTATATTTGGAATTCCCAGTCCATTTGTGTTGACCTAGAGTATGCAATATGGATTCAAATTTTTTCTGGTGGTTACCCATTTGTCTTAACACTATTTTTTTGGCTGCATCACGTGACTTGACTTGTATGATCTTAATTCCCCAACCTATGCCCCTGCAGTGGAAGCACAGAGTCCTAACCACTGGATCCCTGGGGAATTCCCTTAATGCCATATATTAATATGTATGTTTATTTTTATTTTAAAAGAGAATAAAGACTATGGAGTCAGAGTGTTGGGTTCTTATTTGTTTGGCTATTAGGTTAATATTTGAGTTTTAGGTAGAAAGACCTTCCCCATTCCAGCATTATAAAGGAATTCTCCTAAGTTCCTGCTAATACTAATACTTTTAACGTTTCATTTTTTAATTTTCATTTGGGCAATTCACTTACCCTCTCAGGACCTCAGAGATCAAAAGAAATGATTTAGGGGGGCAAAGGAAACCACTGAATAAGATCATCTGGAATATTTCTGGTGAGAAAACTGAGAACCCAAGAATGCAAAAAAGATTCCCTTGGGAGTACAGATGGGGAAAATGAGGCTCAGCCAGTGGTGTGGACTTGACCTCCAGGGTCTGGACCCTAAGACTGGGTCCCCAGGCCCTTGGCCATGCTGCTGCCAGACAGACATAGGGGGAAGAGGAGTTTAATCCCCCCACCCAGCTGGGGAAATTAAGGCCAAAGCAGAAGTGATCCCTCCCCCAAGCAACCAAATAGAAGCTATGGTTTCCATCCCCTTTCCCAGGAGCAAACCACAATCTTCACTTCTGCTTGCAACCTCCTACATCCCCCTCCCCATCCTTTCAGAGAGACCACCACTCACCATTACCCCACACCCTCAGCCATCTCATTCTCATTCAGCCATCTCAAATAGCACAATTCACTATTTGAAGCCTTATAGGAAATAGGAGGGGGCTTCCCAGGTGGCGCCAGTGGTAAAGAACCCACCTGCCAATGCAGGGGACTCAGGTTCGATCCCTGGGAGGGGAAGATGCCCTAGAGGAAGGCATGGCAACCCACTCCAGTATCCTTGCCTGGAGAATCCCATGGACAGAGGAGCCTGCTGGGCTACCGTCTATAAGTTTGCACAGAGTTAAACACGACTGAAGCAACTTAGCACACAGCACAGGAAACAGGACCCCCTTACCTGACTCCCAGGAAGGTTCCCCCTGACAGTGGAAAAACTGAATACCACACAAGAATTTGCCTGGCGTTCTTCAGCAGGCCAGTGTGCAAGCTGAAACACAAACCCAGACTCCAAGTCAAGTGCTCTCCCCTGAGATATGCTGCAGCTTCCAAAAGGTGGCCGGGAGGCTGAGTTGCTACCAGGAAGAACATAACCCTAATCAGGTCAACAAAACATGAGGGGACAGGTGGCACGCAGAGCAGAGCCTTTGGGAGATGTAAATTCTATAACTAGTTTCGTTTCAGCACCTGAGCTGTGAAGTTAGGCAAGGAACTTGACCTTTCTGTGCTGCACGCTTTCTCAACTGTAAAATGAGGCCAAGGTCATCTATTTCCTAGGGCGTGCATGCTAAGTTGCTTCAGTCGTGTCCAACTCTTTGAGACCCTGTGAACTGTAGCCTACTCTCTGTCCATGGGATTCTCCAGGCAAGAATATTGGAGTGGATTGCCTATGCCCTCCTCCAGGGGATCTTCCCAACCCAGGGATTGAATCCACGTCTCTTATGTCTCCTGCATTGGCAGGCAAGTTCTTTACTTCTGGCACCACCTGAGAAGCACATTTCCCAGAGACAGAGACTCAACCATATCCACGATCCACACTCCTGGGAATCTGAGGCTCTAACCCAGATTCCCAGCCAGGAATACACTGAGCAGGAGAACCTCTGCCTTCCTCTCCCTCTCCAGAGCTGGCTGTGTACCACCCTCTCCCCAACAGTACTAGAGCCCACTGAGCCAATGTGCTCCTGGGTAGGGCCCCACGTGCTCCTCCCAACAGCTGCTCCTGCCAACCACAGACTGGAATTCCCACCTCCGCCTCCCCCACGGCCTGGGTGAAAGTGAACCTGTGGTCTCTGCAGGGAAGTCCTGACAGGTGCTATTATTTCCCAAAAGGAGGTCCCACGAGGGCCCAACAGGGGGGTCTATGACCCAATCAGACCCAGAGCCTTTGCCTGGAACACACTGTCTCAGGCTCTAATCCAGGGCACTCAGAGGAACTGCACCTGCTCTGATCTGCCCAACATCAACTCTGTGCCAGCCCCTCACCCCTGTCACCTGAGATGCAGGCTACTGGACTAGCCCCATTTTACAGATAAGGAAACTGAGGTCCAGAAAAGCAAAGTTCAATAACAGGCCACAAAGTGGGTAAGGGGAGTAAAGGTTTGAACCCAGAGCCTAACTACTCCTTAATTGAATTATCTATTTTTCAAAAACATAGATCTCAACAAAAAGATACTCATGTATAACACAGGGAACTATATTCAAAATCCTATGATAAACTATCTTGGGAACTTCCCTGACGGTCCGCTGGTTAAGAATCCGCCTGCCAATGCAGGGGACACAGGTTTGATTCCTGGCCCAGGAAGATCCCGCATGCCTGGGGGTCAACTGAGCTGGCATACGGCAACGACTGAAGCCCATGCGTCCCTGAGCCCATGCTCTCCAACAAGGGAAGCCACTGCCGTGAGAAACCGCGTACCACACCCAGAGTACCCCCTGCTCACTTTAACTAGAGAAAGCCCACGGGCAGCCAAAAACTAACTGATTAATTAATTAATTAACTTTTAAAAACCATAATGGAAAAGAATATTTGAAAAAGAATGCATATATACCTGTAACGGAATCACTTTGCTGTACAACAGAAGTTAACATGACATTGTAAATCAAATATACTTCAGGTTAAAAAAAAAAAAAAAGAAAAAAAGAAATATGTCCCCACCACCACTGGAAAACAAAAGAAAACCAAAAACATAGATCACTCCAGTCCTGAGATTAGGAGTTGCCATCAGAGGCCCAGGAACCGGTGAAGGGAAGGCAGGTGAGCCCCACCTTGCTGCTCCAGGGATGTCACCAGCCCAACAACCACCCAGGCAGGGGTGTGCCCAGTGCCCGCTGGGGACCCAAGGGTCAGGACAGAGTCTAGGAAGAGCGGGGCATGGAGAGACTCAGACAGAAGGGCTGACCTGTGCGGCTGCTGCTGTCTCGCTGCCCGCGGCTGCCTTCTGCAGGAAGAAGGGGAAGTTGGGAACCTCTGTGCTGCGGGCAGGCGGCCTCTGCTCATTCACCCTACTCCGGCACAGCACACGCTCCCTGCACTTCTTCTTTCACTAGAAGAAGCCTGTTTGTTGCATCCCGAGCTGATAGCCACACCCAGCTCACCCTTTGATAGCAAACCCCCCAGAGCCTGCAGCACTTCCTGGAGGCAGCTGCACATTTGCAGAGATACTGGGTGTCATGGAGAGAGAGGGAGGAGGCCAATGTTGGGGGCACCCTTCAGGGTTCAAGACCCACTCGGCTCTGAACCCTCGGGCCAGAGATGAGGGCTCTCTGGGTCTCAGTTTCCCCAGGAGTAGGAAAAGGAGAATGATCCCTGCCTGAGCCAAGGATCAATGAGGCGGATGATGGTAAGGACCTCAGGCAGGCATGGGGTCACGCTGCCTGGGTTCCAACCCCAGGCCCACCATTTCCTGGCTGGGTAACTTGGCTCAAGTGATGGAAACTCTCTGAGCCTCAGTTTCCCCTCTGCACAATGGAGACAGTGACAGTACCACTTCGTGGGGTCATGTGGGGCTTATCAAGGGTAGTGCTACAGAGTCCCTGGAAGTGTTCGTGAAGCCCTGGGGTGCCTGGGGCCTGGGGGTGCGGGGGGAGGACAAAAGCCTGACCCAGAGTTACCCAGTCCAGAGCCCTCTGGAGAAAGGCCTCACTGAGAGTACAGATCAGAAGACATGGCCAGAACTGGGGGGCTGGAAAGGTGGCCAGCTGCTCCTTGAGCCAGGGGTCTGGACAAGCCTGTCCAACATCTGCCACTTCCTCCTCAGAGCCCTGAGCAACAGGAAGAAGTGTCGGTGTGTGTCAGAGAGAAGACAGGGTGCTCTCTCTTGCCAGGGGCCCAGCCGGACTCCCTGGGAAAATTCTGACTCAGGAACGAGCTTTTCTACCCTCAGGGATGAATTAGGGATGCAGCTACAGAGAGAAACAGGCAGGTCCCAACACGGTCTCCCTCCTCTCTGCCCCTATGCTGGGGCCCCTGCGGCCTCCGCCAAGCACAGCTCATAGGTAGTTCAGGCGGACTTGGTGGGAGGAAGGAAGGGAGCTGCTCCTTGCAGGACAGGGAGACTTCAGGGAGGCGCAGACCCACGTGTGCAGGCTCCCACCCCAGCTGCAGGGCAGTGACTTTGCAGGGACACCTGTATGCTTGATCCCTTGGCCACGTTCCTGCTGGGTGACTCGGACAAATTCTTGCCCTCCTCTGCACTTTGGTTTTCTGTGGCCATGACCCAGCCCTTGACCTCTAGGCTCTTCCTTCCTTTCTGAGTTCTCCTGGCCACCTCTAGGGTTGCATCACCAGCAGCTGCTCTCAGGGCCCAGGAGGAAGCTCTATTCACCCCAAAAGCCCCTTTATTTTTCATCTTGGATCTGGGCCTGCCTCACTACACCCTGCCTTTTGGGGGTGCTGGTTTCATAGCCCTGCACTCCAGATTCTGGAACTCACTGCCAAGACACACCCCCAGCTCAAGGAGCCGGCAGTGGCTCCCATTGTCTTCGTTGTCTAGCCCCAGTCAGTCACTACTTCCACCCAGTTCGGGATGTGTTTGCCATTGTTGTTTAATCGCTCAGTCGTGTCCGACTCTTTGCAACCCCTGGGACTGCAGCACACCAGGTTTCCCTGTCCTTGCCATCTCCTGGAGTTTGCTCCAACTCGTGTCCAGTGAGTCGGTGATGGTATCCAACCATCTCATCCTCTGCTGCCCTCTTCTCCTGCTCTCAATCTTTCCCAGCATCAGGGTCTTTTCCAGTGAGTTGGCTCTTCGCATCAGGTGGCCAAAGTATTGGAGCTTCAGCTTATTCATCCCAGTCTCCCTGCTCTTATCCTGCTATGACACACACATAACTGGGCACACCAGCTCCTCTCCATCCATTAGGGCCCATCTCAAGTCCTGCCTACTCTAGGAAGCCTTCCCTACTTCCAGTTCCCCTATGGAACATTCCAGATGCTTCTACTTTGGGAGGCATGCCTGGCCCTTGTTCAGTCTCCCAGGCAGGGAGGAAGGCAAGCCACCTCCCACTCCCCACCCTGAGAGAGTCATCCCCAGCCCTAGGGATGTCTCTCACCATGGGGGCTGCTCCCCCTGGTGATCTGCAAGAGGGCAGTAAGTGTAACCCCTGACAGGACATTAGATAAACTGAGTCACACCAAGAAAAAGTAATTTACTTTTCAGTCTCTCTCAATCCCAGTGACATCCAGGAGAAGTGTCTGTTTAGAACTAAATTATCTCTAGCCCCTTTCTACTACCACCTTCCGTCCTTTTGATTTTCATTCTTCAAACTTATATTGGACATAGAAAACAGGATATCTGATGTTTAGTGATTCTTTTATTGTGGCAAAAGTATACATGAAATTTACCATATTAGCCATTTTTAAGTGTACAGTTCAGTGGCATTAAGTACATTTATATTGTTACCATCACCACCCCTCAAAGCTTTCCCATTTCTGGAAACTGAAACTTTGTACCCATTAAACACTAATTCCCCATTCCCCACCCCCTAGAGCTCAAGTAACCACTAGTCTACTTTCAGTCTCTGTTTGACTATTCTAGGAACCTCCTATCAGTGGAATCATACAATATTTTTCCTTTTGTGTGTAGCTTGTTAACTTAACATGATGTCTTTATGGTCAATCTATGCTGTTAAACATATGTCAGAATTTCCTTTAGCCTCCTCTCAAGGCTGAATAATATTCTTTTGAATGTATAGACCACATTGTTTATCCATTCATCCACCAACACACACTTAGGTTGCTTTTATCTTTTGGGGGTATTGTGAATATGCTGCTACGAACGTGGGTGTACAAGTTGTATTCCTTTCTTAACAAAGTGAGGGTTTCTAGCTTGATTGAGGATGTTGCTTATTTACATGACATTTATTTTTATGACTTTCTTCTATTTACAGCAACTGATAACATTTCCTATTTAGCCTAAAATATACATCTGTTCTAAAAAAAAAGTGAAATGGTTTAAGGAAAAATGCCAAGTAAATAATAGCACAAGAGTTATGTGTTGATGGCAAAAAGTGGTGGCAGAGACACAGGACAGAGAACTGCTGATGTGTGGGAAATACTAACATAAGCCTCAGTGGAAAACCCTACTGTGCTAAACTGGGGAAAGAAACCAGATAAGTGCTGCATCCAGTAGGCTGCCAGGAGGTGCGGTTTTAGCAACAGGAATGAAATGGTAAACTTGAAAGTCAGATCTGGGCTTTAAGATCTCTCAGCGTGTGACTGGAGTCTGTCATTTGGCTTCTAATCCCCACTTTTCTCACTACGAGATGATGGTAATACCAGCTCATAGGATGGCTATGTGTGCATGCTTGCTCAGTCAGTCATGTCCTACTCTTTGCAACTCCATGGACTGTAGCCTACCAGGCTCCCTTGTCCACGGAATTTTTCAGGCAAGAATACTGGAGTAGGTTGCCACTTCCTACTGTAGGCAATCTTCCCAACCAGGGATCAAACCCACATCTCTTGCCTCCCCTGCATTGGCAGGTGGATTCTTTACCACTAGTACCACCTGGGAAGCCAAGGATGGCTATAACACTGAGCTAATTCATGTGAACTCCCAAGCCTATGGTCAGGACACAGCTTGGTTCTATGAGTGGGTAGCTCTCCCTCCCTCAACCCCTGCAACAGACATGCCTGGGACAATATTTTTGGTTCTTTTCTTTGAGACAGATAGCTCTATCATGATGATTTTATAACTGGAGCTTAGGGGACTTCTCTGGTGGTCCAGTGGTTAAGACTCCGGGCTCCCAAATGCAGGGGGCATGGCTTCAATCCCTTGTTGGTGTACTAAGATCCCGTATACCACATGATGTGGCCAATAATGATAATAATAAAATAAGCTGTAAAATAACAATTGGAGGTTAGGTTCACCATCAACTCAGCCTCCTCCATCTTCTTAATCCATATCCCCGCCTTCAGAAACTCTAGGAAAGAACTCTGGGATCTTGGTCCACAACTGTCCTTACTGGTTGTGAAACTCTGGGTAAGTCTCAGCCAAGCGCCTCAGTGAGCATTTCCCCAAGTTTAAAATTGGGGGTGTTCCAGCTGTCTGAGTATTCAATATCTGAATCTCACAGGTCCAAAGTACACAGTAAGCAAAGGTCAGCCACTGCAATATTCATAGGTCAGTTCCTTCTCAAACCCCACATAGTGCCAGCAAAATCTGCCCTGAGCTGATTGTCAGATGCTATCAACATTCAGCCATGCCAAGACAAAGCACATGGTTATGAGTGGAACTACAAATCCTGCAAAAAAGCGTGGGATTTCACGAAGTGGGTGTAAGTGATGCTGTGGAAAACGAGCAGCCACTGACCACAGAGGAAGAGAGCTTCTGTAAAAGAAAGGCCCAAGAACTTGCAGAGAGAACTGTTTGACTGTCACAGGATTCAGAGTGAACTCTGGTGTGAAACTCTCAAATATGTTTGCAAAAGTGATCCTCTTGCTGCAAAGAGCCAATTCTTTATTGATGCTACTGCACGCATGATAGCAACCATAATCTAAATATAGGTTCTTTACCATCTGAGCCACCAGGGAAGCCCCCAAATACAGGCATACCTTGGAGATATTTCCAGTTCAGTTCCAAGCCACCACAGTAAATCAAAGCTCACAATGTATTGAGTTACACGAATTTTTTTGGTTTCTCAGTGCAGATAAAGCTTATGTTTACACTATATTAGTATAGTAAGTGTGCCAACAGCATTATGTCTTTTAAGAAGTACATAAACCTTAATTTAAAAATCTTTATTGCTAAAAAGGGCCTTCCCAGGTAGTGCTAGAGATAAAGAACCTGCCTGCCGATGCAGGAGACAGAAGAGATGCAGTTTGGGACAGAAGAGATGGGGTTTGATCCCTGGGTGGGGAAGATCCCCTGGAAGAGGGCATGGCAACCCACTTCAGTATCCTTGCCTGGAGAATCCCATGGACAGGAGTCTGGCAGGCTACAGGCCATTGGGTTCCAAAGAGTTGGACATGACTGAAGTGACTTAACACGCAAGCACATTGCTAAAAAAGTTTTATCACTTGCACCTTCACCAACTGGTAATCTTTTTGCTGGTGCAAGGTCTGAAATATTTTTAGGGTTATCAAAATGTGACACTGAGACAGAAAGTGAGCAAATGCTGTTGGTGCCAAGACTCGCTTTCCACATGAGACTTGTACAAACCTTCAATTTGTACAAAACAAAAACAAAAACACAGCATCTTGCGAAGGGCAATAAACAGACATATGCCTCTATTGTTAATTACCAATTCAAACTAATTTATCTTCTTTATTTTTAGTTTCTTCTTCCACGTAAAGACTCAATACAGCAAGGTTCCCTCCGCCACACTCTGAACTTCTGGTCCTCCTTTAACACGGATTCACCTCATCGGCCTTCCAGGGGACAGGATGTGGTAAGAAGACCGCTTCCCCCTCTCTCAAAGTAACCGCAGACACTCACTCTCAAGGCAGGAAGCCCCAAAGTGCCAAGGCGCACGCAAGTACCCCTCAAGGTACCGGGACCGCCCCCCCCCCCCCACCTACCCCGTTCCCCTAGCCAGTTGAGGCCGGCTCTGCACGGGAAGCACCCTAGCACATCCGAGAAAACCTCCTCCCGGCTCCACCCACGCTTCTCAACATGCGCGAGGCTACTATGGTCCATCCTTCTGCTGTACAAAGGGGAAACTGAGGCCCGATGAGGTGCAGGGACTTGCTGCTCCGCATCCACTCGGTGGCAGAGCTAGCACTAGGAAGAATGTAGGTAACAAAAGCATACAAGCTTGGTATACAGCTGCACGTGCTGAGCCGGGGACAGGCTGTGCCCTCTTCTGCTGCTGGGCGCCTAGTACGTCATTGCCGCTCCGGGAAACTTGAGGCGGGAAAGCCGACCCCGCGGGGCCCCCAGACCCGGCCTTCCTTCCCCCTCCTCTAGGCCCGACGGCGGGGTGGGGCCTCCGTCGGGGTCCGGCCCGTTCGGTGGCGATCCCGCCAACTCGGCCCGCGCCCCTCTCCCCAAAGTTAGGCGCGGGTCTCCCACCCAACCAACTCTGCGGGCCAGGGTCAGAGTGGGGCCGCAACCCGCCCGGGCCCCACCGCCCCCGCCCCGCCGATTCCTTTCTCTCCCCTCCCCCCGGGAGGGAGGAGGAGACTCCGCGGCCCTCCCTCGGCCCTCCCGGCGGCGGCCGCAGCAAGCCCCGTGCCCGCTCCGCCCAGCCGCGGCGGATCGGACGTCCGGAGCCCGCTGGTCGCCGGCCGAGGTGAGCGGGGGCGGTAGTGCAGGGGGCCGAAAGCCACCGCGTCCCGGGAACTCCCTCCAGGCCGCGAACCATCAGCGGGAGGGAAGGGGTTAAGTTGGAGGGCGTGCTGGAAGAGGAGCAGCGGGGACTCCCGCGTCCGCAGCAACCCCCAAACTCCAAGCAGAACTTCCTAGCCCCCTCCGCGGGCTCCCCTACCTCCGGAGCCCCAGCCTCAGGAGTGATGGGGCTTCGGGAGTTGGGGGAGGGGGGAGGGCAGGGCCGCCCTTGAAAAGCTGCGGGCGGGGGCCAGACCCCAGGGGGGCGGTGGCAGCGGGCGGGGGCGGAATTTGGACCTCTCCCGGGGGACCCAACGTGGTCACCATGGCGAATGCGGGACGGACGGGCGGCGCGGGCCAATCGGAGCACGACGCCCCTGGTGGCTGCCAATGGGGGGCCGCGCGGCGGGGTGGGCGGGACCGCGTCTCGCTGGGCCGGGAGACCCTCCTCCCTCATCCCGCCGCCGAAGTGCTGGGGAAGGGGAGAGGAAGTGAGGATTTAGGCGACTCTTGGTCGTGGGAGGCCAGAAAGGGAATTTCTGGAAGGAGTTGGGACAGGTGGAGCGACGGCTTAGTGTCATGAGAAGGGAGTGGGCCTCCGTTGTCCCACTATTACGATTGTGAGAACTGGTGATATCCTGCAAGCCTCCTTCCCCACCGGGGCTTCAGTTTCTCTGTCTTAAGTGTGGATTATATAGGGCTGTTGGGGAGGTAGGATTACTTCGTGTCGGCACAGATTCTGCCCACTGTTTAGACAAAGCTTTTAGGTATCTTGTTAGTGCCTCTCTCCATCTTACAAGTAAGAAAACAGCATCAGAGAGGGCGTGGCCTTGCAGGTATCAAACAGCATCACAGAGGTACAATTGGGGCTCCTGAGAAGTCCGCTGTACTAGAGTGTATAGTTCAAGGAGTTGCTCAGAGCCCCGGGGCTGGGGTCCACCCCATGAAAACCTCCTATCCTCTCCCAGCTGTGCTTGGCCTGACTGAGGACCCCATAGTGTAGGTGGTCCCAGGGGCACCTTGCCCCTCAGGTAATCATGACCCAGGAGGGGAGGCATCCAATCCCAGCAATCCAGCGACCCCACCCCCCCACCTGCCAACACACACCCAGGTTTGCTGCTGATCCTTGATGTGGACCAATAGCTGTACCTCTGGATCTCAGGTGGCCCATTTGTAAAAAAGGAGTTCTGATTAGTGGTCCAGGATATCTTTGGCTTTTCTGTCTGAGATGGAGTTACCTGGGAACAGATTAGGGGTGCCTACCCACCAGGGCTCAGGTTCAGCCTGCAGGCTCAGCTTGCCTCCCTGTCCTCTCCTGGAGGTCCAGTGATGGGAGCACGGGTGACAGGTCAGAGGGACAAGCGCCCACAGTTTGTGGGCTGACCAGCCTTGGGCCCTGCACTTATCCAATCAGGCTGTCCTCTGTGGTTTCCTGCTGGGCTCTGCTCCCTGCCCACAGCCAGGCCTGTGGCCACAGGCCAGCCCCACAGCCCCACCTGAAAGGTTCTGGGAAGTTATAGAGGGTTTCTGAGCTGGAGGGAGGAGTTGGGCCATCCCATCCCACCCCAGCCCCCTAAGCTGGGCCCCATCTAGGCCTCAGCACTGCTTACTCTTCTTACTAGGTATGAGCCATCAAAACACGGTAAGGACAAAATAAACTTGTCCCCCTGCGAGTCAGTTAGACTCCTTCAGGTAAGAGGCCTGATCCTTGACCTGGCCATGAGATGACCTCTGACTTTGACCTTGGCTACAGGCTTTGACACCTACCTGTCTCAGAGCCTGACCCTAAAGTGACTCCTGATCCTTAGAATGGTGCAACCCTCCCCGATTACAGAGAACCCCTAGCTGTCCATCTTCTACCCATCAGCCTGGGAAGCATTAGTGCAGCATTTGCTGTATGCTGGGCCCTGTGCTGACAGCCAGTGAGTCCAGGATGCCCTTGTGGTTTCTCAGTGTGGCCACTGCTGAAGAACAAGGAGGTGCCATATTGGGAGCACTAACATACTCTTTGTATGAGGTTGGGGAAGGCTACCCAGGGGATCATTACCCAGAGGTAGGTCCTAAAGGATGTGTAGGAGGTACTGCTAGAGAAAGGAGAAAGAACATTCCAAACAGGTCCACTAGAAGCAAGAGCCACCGGTCACTTTGTCTAGACGAGGCTGATGAAGGCCTTGCCTGAGGCAAACATCCAGTCAAAACATTCTTCTGTCCTGGCCAGCAGCTGCCTGGAGCAGTGAGGATGACTGTGGGGCTGGGGTTCAGGAGCTCTTGAGTCCCATGTGGACCTGTGCATGCTTGCTAAGTCACTTCAGTAGTGTCCTACTCTTTGCAACCCTATGGGCCGTACAAAGCCCACCATGCTCCTCTGTCCATGGGATACTCCAGGCATGAATACTGGAGTGGGTTGCCATGCCCTCCTCCAGGGGATCTTCCCAACCCAGAGATCAAACTCACATCTTTTATATCTCCTGCATTGGCAGGTGGGTTCTTTACCACTAGTGCCACATGGGAAGCCTTCCCAGGTGGCTCTGCTGCCCAGTTAAGGGGATGTGAAGCCATGGTTCTGCTTTCTGCTCTCCACCCCGCCAGCCAACTTTGAGCACATCCTGTGTGCAGGGCCTGTGCTAGTGGCTCCGGGTGGCACAAGTGTCCTGCCTGGGTTGGGGGAGGCCTGAACTGCAAGAGGAGAGAGGGCAGCTGGCCAGGTCTGGTTCTGGAAGGTTGTGGGGATATACTCCCCTGGCAGAGTGGGGCTGGGGAGACCAAGGCATTTCCGGGAGGGAGGTTGTGGAATTGAGCCTGAAGGCTGGGTGGGGTTTCGGAGTCTGAGCGGGGCATCCCAAGTAGGGGATCAGGCTGAGCAGAGATCCTGAGGGTTTGAGCAGGAATAGACCCGTCTGGCTGGTGCTGGGGGTGGGGGGTGGGCACAGGAGAGGGGAGGGTGAGTGGGAAGGACTTTCTGGGCCTGTGGAGGCTGGTCCCTCCTCCACCTGCTCCATGGGCAGTGGTGACACCCTGCAGGAATCAGGAGGCCACCCCGCACACATACTCACATCCCAGGGGAGGAAGACGCTGATCCTGGTGACGAAGGGCAGGCGGGGTAGGCAGTGGGAGCCAGTCTCTACAACTGCCAGCTGAACCTCCATGTGGCGTCTCTCTTGGTGAGTGTGTACGTTACCAGGGCTTGATGTGTGTGTGTCTGCCCCTAAGGCTGTGTTATGTCAGTGGGGTGGGGGTAGGGGTGAGGGGGAAGCATTGCTAGGCAGAGACAAGCTGCCCTTGAGTGTGTACGCAGGGTTCCTGGTGTGTCCAGGGGTGGGCTTCTCCAGAAGACTAACCTTGGGACCCCCCCCCAACCCCCATCCATTTATACATGTGTGCACACACACCCTTCAGGGGACCTGGGCCTGTAGGAAGAAAGGCAGGAGGCCCGTCCAGAGCCCCTCTGACCCCCACTCCTCCCCACCCCCTCCCTTGAGCGTGGGTGCCTGGAAGCCATTAGGGGCCTGGGTGGTGCCTGCCCTGGCCCTGCACGACAGGCTTGGGATTCCTGGAAGGAGCAGGCCACCCCTCCCCGCCAAGCCCCATTCAGGCCTGGCAGCTCCCAGAGGCAGAGAGGATGTGGCAGCAGCCCCCTCCCTGCTGCCCTCTCGGTTTAGGGGCTGCAG
This sequence comes from Bos indicus x Bos taurus, assembly GCF_003369695.1. Taxonomy (NCBI): domain Eukaryota; kingdom Metazoa; phylum Chordata; class Mammalia; order Artiodactyla; family Bovidae; genus Bos; species Bos indicus x Bos taurus. The sequence continues at coordinate 40,315,457 of NC_040093.1, forward strand.
GAAGGGCCCAGCAGACAGGGGCCTGGCCCCAGGGACCCCCACCTCTCCAACCCCCATTCCCAGCACAGCTCTGGCCTCTGGCGAGGCCACCGGGCTGGCACTCAGATTTCCTGCCTCCTTCCCCTCCCCCCGCAGGCTCTCACATTGTTTTTCTTTTCCAAGAGCTTCTCCATGTGGAGCTCGGCCAGGAAACTGGGGAGAGGAGGGCTGCGAGTGTCCGTATATGTGTTCGTGTGTGTGTATATGTGTGTGTGTGCATTTGTCTGTCTCAGGGATGAGTATGTATCTTTGCGTGTCTCTATGTGTATCCGTGTGGGCATATGTATGTCTTCAGGTGTGTCTGTGACTCTGTATCTACAAGGAAGCATCTCTCTGAACATATATATAGTTGTTGTGTGTGCCTATGGGGCCACCTCCGTGTATGTGTCTGCCTGCCCACGTCTTTATCTGTATTTACATGTATGGGGTTGCTTGTGTGTCTGGGTGTGCGCATGTCTGTGAATGCACGTGGGATCTAGGCCAGTCACCTCATTGCACAGGTGGAAAGACAGAGTCACAGTGGGTACTCAGCCTTCCAGGGATCCCTTGGGGAGTCGGGTGTACAGGGAACTGGAACCTAAGCCCAGAGGGCTGTGTCTGGGGGCGTAACCTAGTCTGTGCAGGTGTTACTGGGGTTGAGATAGACATGTTTGTACATACGGAACTATGGGTGGTGACACGGCATCACCACTTACTCAAAATATCCCACAGTTGGATGGTTAAAATGCAAATCTCCGGTCCCACACCTACTGAACATGATTCTCTAAGGAGTGAGGTCCAGGAACTGCATTTTAAGCAAATGTCCAGGTGAATCTGAAGGACTTCTTGCTCTAGAAGCACTGGCCTCCCTCACCCCTCACTCCAGTTCTACCAGGGGAGAAACAGGCCCAGTATGGGGCAGTGGTTTAGATGAGGTTGATGACAGAGCAGGGACTAGAGCTGGTGCCTGGTGAAGGAAGACAGACAATAAACTAAGGGCAAACGCACTGGAGAAATACATTTGAATGGCCAAAAGTTTCATTCTGGTTTTTCCATAACATCTTAGGGGAAAAAACTGAAATAAACTTTTTGGCCAGTCCAGTAGTAGGATCACTGAGCTGTGCTAAGGAACTGTGACTGTAATAGTCATGAATTTAAATGAACACTGGTCCACAGTGGTGGAAAACCTGTGATGCCTGGTTATACAGGTGAAGGCAAGAGCAGGCAGAGCAGTGGAAGCAACCAGAGGCGGCACTGCCTGGAGAGACAAGAACAAGTGAGGTAGCTGGAACACTGAGGGCATTTGGGTGGGTGTAGCAAGGAGAGAAGGAACAGGGTGGGCAGTGGGGACAGTGAACAAGTCAGGGAATCGATGAGTTTTTAGTGTTGGAGCCTTTGAGAGAGTGAGTTTGGAATTGACTGTAGAGAGGGGAGGGGTCGCAGCTACTGATAATGGCAAAGGTGGTGGCCAGTGGCACGATCTGGTTTGTGTTTTTAAAAACTCACTCTGGCTGCTGCTCTTGAGGATGGATTTGAAGGAGGCAAAAGGGGACAGGGGGATGGGACAAGGAGTGACTGCAGTCTCCCCAGTGGGAAATGATGGTGGTGGCCTGACAGGTTAGTGGTTGAGGATGAAGAAGGTAGGAGGATCCCCGTGATGGGTGGCAGACAGACTGACTGGACTTGGAGATGGAGAGAAAGCCAATTCCAGGATATTCCCCACAGTGTGAAGAAGTAAAGAAGCACTCTTCTCCCGGAGAGGGCATCCAGAAGGAGGCTCCGGTTGTGGGGGGAATGGAGACAGGGAGTCCCATTTGACCAAGCTGAGTCTGAGTTGTCTGAGGGACATGTGAGTGGTTCTGGAGAGCAGCCCAGGCTGGGAGAGAGACTGGAGGTTACTGCGGACGTGGAGAGATGGCTCAGGCAGGGGTAGCCAGAAAGAAGAAGGCGGCCAGGACTGGGGTCATGCCAGCACTGCAGGGATGAGCCCAGGTTGCCAACCCGAGAAGCTAATGGGGGACCACTGGAGAAGAGGAGGAAAACCCGGAGAACATCCTGGGAAGGAGTGATGCAAGAAAGGAGGGCTGGAAGGTGCCCAGAGCTAGAGAGGGCATACCTGTGAGAGCTGAGACATGCCCAGAGGGTAGGGCAGGGGGGTGGAGGCCAGGCTGGTAAGGCTTGATGAGAGAGGGCGAGGGAGGTGCACAGTGGGGAGACAGCAAGCATGGCCCACTCTGGATGGGCCTGGAAAGGGAGGAGACAGAGAAGGGAGGTGAAAGTGCCAGGAGAGACTTCAGCAGGGAGCAGGCTCCTTGGAGGGGGATCACTGGTTGGGGTGGGAGAAGCTGGATGGGGGGGCCTTTGACCCAAGGTGGGAGAGCCCCCCATCCTCTTCATGGCAGAGAGGAGGTAGCTGTGGGGCTAAAGGCAGGACAAGGAGGGAGTGCCAGCCTGATAGCTCCTCTTTTTACCACAAACTGTGACATTAGATGTGCTGCCGAGTGGGGGGCTTAGAGGCTGGAAAAGGGTGATGAAGGGACACAGCCAGACAGTATTGGGACACTCTTCCAGGATGCTGAGAGTCCCACCAGCAGTGCCCTGATGCGTCACCCAGAAAAGGAAGGAATAGCGATCAGGGCAGGTCTCAGGGGCTGCAGTGAGGCTCTGAGGGCCAGGCCCAGCTGAATGAGGAAGGAAGTATGAGATAGCCCAAGGAGCTGTTGGTGGTCAGCATGAAGCCACTCTGAGGCAGAATGTGGCAGACTGGGGACAGAGCGGGCATGTGTCTCACTTATTTTAAAAGGGATGTGGCCAACGAACAGCAGAGCTCAGTGGTTGGCATGGGGAGACACCTCACCACACTGTACCCCCATCTAGACCCCAGCTTACTTCCATCATACCACCAGCACATGCACGTATTCACCAAACCCACGCCAGTGTTTGGACTTCTGGATGGTGTATCTGGATCAACTCCAGGGCTTACTTTTGCTGAGTCTCCCTTTCCTCTTCAGTAAATGTCTATAGTTGCCCTTGAGTCTGTTGAGAGGATAGCTTACATAGGCATGGCCTGTAGTTGGCCCTCCATAAATGTCATTATTATTGTCATCATGTGCTGGGACAAAGACCAACAGCCAGCCATCCCCTGCCCTCAGCAAACTCATAGCCTGGGGTGAAGATGGGGTGCTCACAGGGACACAGAAAAATAGTACAGGGGGTAGGACCCAGGGCTAAGGCAGGCCCCCGCCCCCCTCCCTCCCGCCTCAGTGGATCATGCCCAGGGCAGCAGTGGTGGCGGTAAAAAAAAAAAAAAAAGAAAAATAGTACAGCGAGGCTGGCTGGTGGAGACCTGGGCAGGGGCTGACCACCTGGCCTGAAGGGGTCCTGGAAACCTCTTGGAGAAGATGCTATTTCAGGTAAGTTTTAAGGATGAGAAGAGTCAGCCCAGCGCAGGAAGAGGCTGGGAGGGACTCCTGGCAGCAGGGCCAGCATGGAAGCACATAGCATTCCGGGTGGAGAGCAGTATAAGCCATTCAATGTGTGAGATGGGACCTGAAGGTCAGGGACAGCAGATCAAGGTTTCAGATCATCCGTGGCTGCTCCAGGGTGAAGCGACTCAAGGGGGTTATCTGGAGGCCCGTGAGGAAGCGGCTGCAGGCCCTGGCTCACCATTCCAGCCTCACTGGGGCTCCTGGAGGCGACCAGTTGCACTCCTTCCACCTTTGCCCATGCTGTTCCTTCTACCGGTCGTGCTGTTCCTTCGCTTCCCATGGCTGAGCTTAAGGATATGGGCGGTTGGTGGCCACCTCCAAATAATGGTTGTGTTCTCCCACAGGTCGGAGGGAGCGACCCCTCCCCATAGCCCGGAGAGCAGCCAGTAGCAGTGGCCATCATGCACAGTGGTTTCGCATCTGCTACGCGTCCCCCGCGCTGCCTCTGAGTTCGGGACTTCCAGCCCAACACCCACGAGCCTGCCCGCCCCCACGGCCACGCCATGAGCCACGGGCCGAGCCCACGGCTGGCCGAGTCCCCGCAGCTGTCCAAGGGCAGCCTCCTGACCATCCTGGGCAGCCCGTCGCCCGAGCGCATGGGGCCGGCCGACTCGCTTCCGCCCACGCCTCCCAGCGGCACGCCCTCGCCAGGGCCGCCACCCGCGCTGCCGCTGCCGCCCACGCCCGCACTGCTGGCCGACGGGGACTGGGAGAGCCGCGAGGAGCTGCGGCTGCGGGAGCTGGAGGAGGCGCGCGCGCGGGCGGCGCAGATGGAGAAGACCATGCGCTGGTGGTCGGACTGCACCGCCAATTGGCGCGAGAAGTGGAGCAAGGTGCGCGCCGAGCGCAACCGCGCACGCGAGGAGGTGCGTCAGCTGCGCCAGCGCCTCGACGCGCTCACCAAGGAGCTGGCGGGGGCTCGGCGCGAGCGCCAAGAAGCGCAGGGCGAGAGCGAGGCGCGGGGCCGCGAGCTGGCGCGGCTGCGGGGCGCCCGGGGAGGCGTGGACAGGACGCCCGATGGGCCCGAGACGGAGCCGGAAAGGGAACAGGAGCCGGTGCCGGTGCGCGACGTGGGATCCGGATGCGAGAGACCGCAGGGCAGCCAGGTGCGCGGCGAGGGGCGGGGCTTCTGGGCGGAGCCTTCGCGCTGGGGTCCGGAAGTGGGAGGGGCTGATTGACCCGGGCGGGAGCGGTGGCTGTAGGGCTCAGAAAGGGAAAGGGCCTGGCACTTGGGTAGGTATCACACCTGATTATGGTGGTCCCGCCGCTCCCATACCTGCTGCTGCTGCTAAGTCACTTCAGTCGTGTCCGACTCTGTGCGACCCCAGAGACGGCAGCCCACCAGGCTCCCCGGCCCTGGGATTCTCCAGGCAAGAACACTGGAGTGGGTTGCCATTTCCTTCTCCAATGCATGAAAGTGAAAAGGGAAAGTGAAGTCGCTCAGTCGTGTCCAACCCTCAGTAATCAACAAAACCAACAAATCATCCTCTCTGAGCAGGAGCAAGTTGTAAGAACTTACCTCAAAGACATCCATTAGTCGCAGAGCTGAATCCCTTCATTTATTCAATTTAGAGAAAGGAGTAAACATTTTAACAGGTGTCTTATCAAAGCTGAGGGATTGAGGGTAGGGAGTGTCAGGACAATGTGAGCACAGAAGGAGGTACCTGAGCCAGGCTCTGAGGAGGGAGCTTCACCGAAGCTTTTCTAGAAGCGGTCCCATTTAAGCTGAGATAGGAGGAATTGAGGAGAAGGCGATGGCACCCCACTCCAGTACTCTTGCCTGGAAAATCCCATGGATGGAGGAGCCTGGTAGGCTGCAGTCTATGGGGTCGCAAAGAGTCGGACACGACTGAGCGACTTCACTTTCACTTTCCATTTTCATGCATTGGAGAAGGAAATGGCAACCCACTCCAGTGTTCTTGCCTGGAGAATCCCAGGGACAGGGGAACCTGGTGGGCTGCCGTCTCTGGGGTGGCACAGAGTCGGACACAACTGAAGCGACTTAGCAGCAGTAGCAGCAGCAGGAGGAATTGATGGTGAAAAGTGCAGGAATGCATTACAGGTGATGGAAATTCTGTGCAAATAGCGAGAGGCTGAGAGTGCTTGGTAAATCTGGGAAAAGCCTCCGTCTTTCCATGGGCACCCTTACAAAATGCTAGGCTCTGCATACACACTATCTAGTTAATTCTCAGGGCAACCCAGGAAATACTGGCTTTACAAATGAAAACACTGAGGTGCTGAGAGGTTAATTACCAGCTGGTGACTGGAGTCGCTGGGAGTTGACCCCAGATGAACTTCTCAGCCCATGGTGATAATAATTAGGCCATCTGGAACATAATGATATGTACGGAGGGCAGCCTCCTCTGAACAAGCAAGACTCACCTGAAGGCTGTCTAGGGACAGAGTCCAGGCTCAGGTTGCTCCCAGCTCCATCGCCAGTCAGGCCAGCTCCTAAGATTCTTAGCTGCCCTCTCTCCTCTCCGGCCTGTGGGCTAGAGTGGGCACTGCTGCCTCCTGGTGGCTGCAGCCCCCTTCGCCGGGGCCTGACTGGTGCAGGTGACATTCCTTGCTCTTCTTTGGGGCAGAGAATGAGCCTCTGTATATCAGCCAGCCTCGGACACTGTTCCTGTCCTCTCTGTGTTCGGTTATGAGTCACCCCAGGAGGTAGCAGGTACCACGTCAAGAGCTCGGAGGATGCAGCCTGAGTTTGTTTTCCAGCCCAGCCATGTCTGTGCTCTGTGACCCTCCAGCAATTCCCTTCTTCCCTCCCTGGTTCCTCAGTTGGGAATTGGAGCTTTGGACCAGATGGCCTCAGAGGCCCCCACCCAGACAGTCTGAGATAAAAGAGGAGTAGAATTTCACTCCTCAGGCCCATTGTCCTAGTCTTGATAGGGAAACTGAAGGTCAGTCGAGGAAGGGACCAGCCCAAACTCATCTGGAATGACTGTGGGAGAAGCCAGGCTGGGACAGAGGCCATGGGCGTCTTGGATCTGTGGTCAGAGGCAGGCCAGGGGGCAGACAAGGGCAGAGGGGAAGAGGAGCCTGACAGGGAGGAAGAGGGCTCAGGGTTGTGTTAATCAACCCTTACTGCTTTCTGTCTGGGAGCTGGTTCTGCTCTCAGAGGCCGCCTTCCTGTGCATCTTTTATTATTGTGGTTTAGTCGTTCAGTGGTGTCTGACTCTTTTGTGACCCCATGAACTGTAGCCCGCCAGGCTCCTTGTCCGTGGGATTTCCTAGGCAAAAATACTGGAGTGGGTTGCCATTGCCTTTTCCAGGGGATCTTCCCAATCCAGGGATTGAACCTGAGTCTCCTGCACTGGCAGGCAAATTCTTTACCACTGAGCCACCAAGGAAGTCCATGCATCTTTTACCATGTCACTTATGTTTCAGGTGATCCCACTGAAAAGTGGGATCTTTGAGCAGGAATCCCTTTTGAGGGAATCTCGTCCTTATTCCTTGTAGGAATCCCTGCTTCTGCATTCATCAGTGTCCCACCAAATATTTGCATACTTCCAGCAGCAGAGAACTTACCACCTCTTCTGGGGAATCTTCCAGGATTCAGGGAATCTGAGTGGCTGACTCTGTGCATTTCTAAGTAGCGAAGGGGGAGGGTGTGGCCCTCCCTCTCCAGGGGTGGAGAGACAGGCAGCAGAAGAGGAAACGGGGGTCCAGAGGACTGTGTGACTTGCCCACGATTACCCACCAAGCTAATGCCAGGCCCTGGACCTGGGAGAGGCCATGATGAAGGCCAAGAGGGTGAGGACTCAGCGATCATTAGTCCAGCCTCTGCCTGGGTCCCCATAGGAGCTCGAGCTGATGGAGAGCCTGCTGAAGAACAGACCAGAGGAGCCAGAGGGCTGCTGGGAGGTGCGCAGCGCGGGGGCCGGGGCCCCACGGGGCAGCTCGGGCCGCCAGGAGCGCGGCCGCCTGCCCTGGGAGGACACCACCGTCGAGGAGGATGCCTCCAAGCTGACCGCCCTGCGGCTACGGCTGGATGAGTCCCAGAAGGTGCTGCTCAAGGAACGAGAGTGAGTCCCAGGAGGCAGGCAGGGGCTAGGGGGCGGGCCAGGCTGTACCAGGGCCTCCTCGGAATCACAGAATGAAAATCCATGTCACAGAGGTGAGACTCAATGAAAGGGAATGGGACTTCCCCTTTGAGTCCCATCGATTCTTGGGACTTGAAAACAGTGGTACGGTACCCAAGGACCCAATATGAGGGCTTTTTAAAGTTAATTCAACTAATATGTGTCAAGGATCTGGGTCAGGCACTGTGCTCGGTGGGGATACAGTTATCCATGAGACCAGCAATCCCTGCCATCGTGCAGGGAGAGTGCCGTGGGTGAAAATCAAAGCAGGGAAGGAGGGGTAAGGGGACTGAGGGGTGGAGGCTGGGAATTTGGTTTTGGACATTTTGAGCTTGATTCAGCAGAAAGGCATTTGGGGATGTGAATGAGTCTATAGAGTTCATGAGACAGGTCTGGGCTGGAGGTAGAAATTCAGGAGTCATCAGCGAATAGATGATGCTGAAAACCATGAGCTCGGGTGAGAGTGGATAGGCCAGAGGTCAAAGGATGGGGCCCTGGAGCCGACCAGCTATAGAATCAGAGGAAGAAGGAGGCAGCAAAGGATACAGGAGGAGGGAGCCAGTGAGGGGGAAGAGGAAGCAGGAGGAACCGTTTCATGGATGAGGGAGCAGTCAGCTGGTAAAGTCGGAAGAGGACTGAGCACTGACCAGTGGATTTAGGACTTGGAGGTCACCAGTGACCGTGATTGGTCATTTTTGCCTGATTATGTTGAATATTTAGTAACACCCCCTTTTCCATCCAGAAATTAAACACAAAGATGGTATAAGATAACTACACACAGAAATCTTTTAAAAATCAACACAGTGCCCCTGTGAAGGTAGAAGCAGAGATCATGGCCATGCTCCTGCAAGCCAAGGAGCACCAGCTATTGCCACCAGAAGCCAGGGAAGAGGTATAGGACAGATGTCCTCTCACCACCCTCGCGTGGAACCAACACCTTGGTCTTGGACTTGAAGCCTCCAGAACTGAGATGCTGCATTTCTGTTTAAGCCCAGTGAACAAAAATCAACCTGTTGTACTAACTGAAATGTAAAGTGATACTAAACTCAGAATGGGAGGCCAGCGTGGTGTGGGGGTTGGTCATGAAACACTACATAGGGCCAAATACCCACGGCGCCTCCTGCACATTCAGGGCAGAGTGAAGGGTGAGGGGCATGAGAGCGGTTTATGGGACTCCCACCCAGTGATGGTGACAAGAAGGGACTCCTCCTTCAGAGAGTCACTGGAAAGTGTTTTCCAGCTTTTCTGACTGCAGAGCTGTGTGTTCACACCAAGTCAGCATAAAACAGATAGAGGGCAATGGAGGTATTATTTGATGGATGAGCCCAGGGCCTGGTGCCCTGGAGAACCAGTCACTCCCCACAGCAGGGGCTGGACTCCCACAGTTGTGTGGAGGGTGGAGCTCGAGGAGATCGCACACCCAGGTTGCCTGCCACAGAGTGGGGTGCTAAGGCCTGGAGCACGCAGCAAACCACCAGAAGCCAGGGAAGCGGCATAGAACAGATTACCTCTCACGACACCTTGGTCTTAGACTTGGAAGGGACTGGAGGACTATGCAGGAGGACTCAGCAGAGGGCCCCAGTGGGCTCACCCCCACGTCTCCCCTCCCCAGGGATAAAATGGCACTGAGCAGGAACATCGAGAAGCTGGAGGGAGAGCTCAGCCAGTGGAAGATCAAGTACGAGGAACTGAGCAAGACCAAGCAGGAGATGCTCAAGCAAGTGAGTGTCAGAGACCAGGGTGGGCTTCCTGGAGGAAGCAGTACTGTGTCATTGAATTTCAGCAGTGGGAAGGGGAGAAAGAGGGGAATTCAGTCATTCACTGTCAAGCCCCAGCCCTATGCCATGTGGTGATCTGTGGACTGGGGCAGGAGGTGGAGGAGGGGTTGTGGGGAGAAGGCCAACAGTAACCAGGTAGATAAATTCAGAAACTGTGAAATTCAAAACACAATTAGAGAGATGAGGTGGTGAGTCATAGAAAGGTCTCTAAGAAGGTTACACAAGGCAAGACCTAAAGTGATTAGAAGAAGCCACTGTTGAGAAGAGGCAGGGGGCACAGTTCCTGGCAGAGGGCACAGGAAATGCAAAAGTCCTGAGGCCAGACAAGCCTAGTGTGTTCAAGAAATAGAGGCCAGTGTGGCTGGAGGGTAGTCAGTGAGAGATGAGATTGTAAGGGGATCCCACTGGCCTTGTAAACCAAGACAAAGAGGAGTCTGGATGTTCACTGGGCACATGGTATGAGATCTTGCTAGAGCCTCACAGCAGTCAAGGAAACACACTTGGTGTCCCCATCTTACAGATGAGGAAACTGAGACTCTAGCTGGCAGAGAGGAAATTCCAGCCCTGCAGTTTGGGAACTCCTGCATGCTGGGGTCAGGCTGGGCTTCCCTTACTGCTTCCCTGTGCTCACCCTGATGGCCACCAGAGGGCGCAGCCACCCTGCTTTTCCAAAAGGTGGGTGGCTCACAGACCCCAGAGCCTGAAACTGCCCTGGAAGATTGGTCTTTAAGTAGAATCTCTTTAAGGAATCTCCTAAAATAAAGCTTCCCAGACCCTGCCCTCACTCTCCTGAGTCAGCATCTTTGGGGCTTAGGTCCAGGAATCTGTTTTTTTAATCTTTTCAAATTGTGTAATCATTTGAAGAAATGTGGGATCCAACTGTGCAGTTTTACAGATACTTAACTATAAAGATTCTCATTAGTATCTGGGTTTTTCTTCCCATTAACATTGCATATTTAAGGTTCATTCATGCCATTGCAAAGAGCATTCCTCTGACAATTTTCCCTGCTCTACAACAGGGACTCTGTACTATTTTAGATCACCCCAGGCAATTCTGATGTGACCAGCCCCACACCCACAGGCAGATCCCCTGGGTGTGTTCAGCCAGTGTTCACTGAGGGTGCCCAGGCCATACACAGATACGAAGGCGGACAGACAGACATGTGTCTCCTGTGCTCACGTTCTTGGGGAGGTAGGGGGATGGAGAAGCACCCCTTCTGGGCAGGGAGGACAGGAGAGGCCTCCCTGAGGAGAGGGCATTTAGGCCAAGACCTGAGAGTGAGAAAAGTCAGCCCTTCAAGATACCTCTGAAAGAGGGCAGCGAGCAGAGGGAACCGCAAGTGTGAAGCCTGCAATGGACAGGAACTTGTGCATTTGAGGACTAGAGAGGAGGCTCAGGGAGCTCTGGGGAGGAGAGTGGGCGATGCGGGTGATGGGAGATGGCTTTGTGGGACCATAGGGACAGGTTGGTTCTTAGGGAACCCGGGGTTGGGGATATGATTGGCTGTATCTTTTTTTAATTAATCAGTTTATTTTTTGGCCGCACAGAGTGGCTTACTTATAGGATCTTAGTTCCCCAACCAGGGATGGAACCTGTGCCCCCTGAAGTGGAAGCTCAGAGTCCTAACCACTGCACCACCAGGGAATTCCCCTGGGTTTATCTTTTTTTAAAGATTAAGAAAAAAAGGCTACTGTTGCGAAAAATGGGTTTATAAGAGAAGGTCAGGGGGCAGGAGGGGGCACCCAAGAATGGACACTGGGAGGCTGGATGATAATCAGGGAGAAGGTGAGAGATGTCGGAGGAGGCAGATGCGTTCAGATTCAGGGTCTGTTCTGGATACCCCGTGGCCCATTTGGGCACCACATGAGGCTCCTTGCTGAGCCCTCCGGCACCAGCGCCCACCCCTCCCTGGAGCCAGTGGTCCTCGCCTAACCAGCCTGTGCTGTATCACACAGCTCAGCATACTGAAGGAGGCCCACCAGGACGAGCTGGGCCGCATGTCCGAAGACCTGGAGGATGAGCTGGGTGCGCGTTCCAGCATGGACAGGAAGATGGCGGAGCTGAGGGGCGAGGTGAGACCACCGGCAGGGCCCTGGGTCTGGGGGCGCCTGGGGGGCCCTGCCTCCATCAGTCATTCACTCACAGGAGGACAGGAACCAGCCACAGCCCTGGGTGCTCCAGTCTGCAAGGGGTGGGCCTCTCTTGCTCACACCCCGTGCGCCGTGAAATAAGCCCGGGTTAATTATAGCTGCTGCAGCTGGACTTGCTTCCTGGAGCCAAAACAACTGCCGGAGGAGGTGGGGAGGGGGAACCTCCCGCTCAGGCCTGCTGTGCCCCTCCCTGTGGACCCCTCCCGCGGTCCTGCCCTGTTTCAGATGGAGCGGCTGCAGGCGGAGAACGCTGCCGAGTGGGGTCGCCGGGAGCGGCTGGAGACGGAGAAACTGGGCCTTGAGCGGGAGAACAAGAAGCTGCGGGCTCAAGTCGGGGACCTGGAGGAGGCGCTGGCCCGGCGTCGGCGGCAGACGGCCAGTGCTCTGGACTGCGACCTGCGGGCAAGCCAGGCTGCGCTCTTTGAGAAGAACAAGGTGGCGTAGTGAGGGGGCCGCAGCCAGGGCCGGGGCGGACCACCTCCTGGGCGTCCACCTCCAGACTGCAGGGGGCCAGGGACCCTTGAAGTAACGACTACAGACGGAGGAGGTGATTGCCTGGCAGCGGCTCCTCCTGGGCACCCGCTGTGGGCCCGGCTCAGTGATACCACTATCATAGCTGGGTTTGTGGGGCACCACTGTGGGCCAGGCTCCCTGCTGGTGCTTTTTGCCCGTGCTATGGAGACTACTTGGCGACGTAGTGGTAAAGAATCCACCTGCCAAGCAGGAGATGCAGGTTTGATCCTTGGGTCAGGAAGATCCCCTGGAGAAGGAAATGGCAACCCACTCCAGTATTCTTGCCTGGGAAATCCCATGGACAGAGGAGCCTGGCAGGGTACAGTCCATGGGATCACAAAGAGTCAGAGACAACTGAGCAACTAAACACAACAACATCACTTAATCCTTTCAACAGCCCTTTTATCGGTCCAACAAATGTTTATTGAGCTCCAGCTGTGTGTAGGCCTTGTTCTAGGTGGTGGGGACACAGCCGTGAACAGACAGGAGGGACGTGGCCTCCCCTCTTGGAGCTGATAGCTGAGGGAGATATAGACGTTGCTCCCTCCATCACACACCTATGCTGGTCACACAGCTCCGTGGCCATGGCAGGGAGAGAAAAGAGGGGATGCCTGGGGACCTGGCTGAGGCCCAGGTCCTGGGAGGCTTTTCTGAGGCAGTGACGTTTAAGCCCAGGTCTCCAGGGAGAGTAGATGTTGACTGGCAGTGGACTGACTCCAGGAGGAAATTTGGAAAATGATGTGAATGAATGTCCCATGGTGACAGGGACCTGGAGCTTTGGAGGAACAAGGGAGGCTGCTGTGGCTGGAGGGGAGCAGGCAAGAGGGATGTGGTAGGTGAGGCAGGAGGCCTGAGTCACCTTTGAAAAGTGAGAGGTAGGTGCGAGCAGGTTGTGGCTCTGAGCGCTCACTGGCTGCGGGGTGGAAGACGGATGAGAAGGCAAGTGGATGGGGAGTCTGGGCCATTCCTGGGGGCAGCGGGAGATGATGGAGGCCAGGACCAGGCTGAGGTTGGTGGACATGGAACAAAGAATGGATTCAAGAGGCCATTTCACAAATGTGAAGACTGAGGGCTCAGAGAGCTCCCAGAGCTCAGGTGTGGACAGCTCCTCTCCTGGCTGCTCATCTTCTTCCCAGCCACTCTGGCATCAGATCTCTTTGCTTCCAAAATGCACTCTTCAGCTGACCCAGAGCTTTAATGCCATTTTGATACATCAAAGAGTCCTGACTTTATCCCTCCCCAGAAAACGAGACTCAGCTCAAGTAGCCTACTGCATACCTCATGTCATCTCCAGCAGGCACCCCAGAGTTCCACGTCCAGAATGGAGCCAGCAATTCCACCCACCTCTCACCTCATCACCCCCAGGCTTTCTCACCTCACTAGATGGCACCTCTAGCCTCCAGCTCCTCACCCGACTCTAGTGTTGGCATTTCAGAGAGGTTCCAGGGAGAAGGGACCCCAGTACCTCCAGAACCACCTGACCTCGTGGACTTCCCGGCATGAGCCCTCCTCCGTCTCCGCTCTCCTGCAGGAGCTGGCCGACCTGAAGCACGTGCACGGCAAGCTGAAGAAGCAGTTCCAGGAGAAGGTGGCGGAGCTGGCCCATGCCAACCGGCGGGTGGAGCAGCACGAGGCTGAGGTGAAGAAGCTGCGGCTGCGAGTGGAAGAGCTCAAGAAGGAGCTGGCCCAGGCTGAGGACGAGGTGAGCACCAGCCTGCAGACCTCAGCTGGGGTCGGTGGGGGTGGAGCTGCAGGGCCCTCCTGTGTCGCTCCGTGCTGGGTCCCCCGTGCCTGGTACAAGCCTGACTCTCGGGAGGCACTCAGGAGAGAGAGGGTGGGTGACAGGTGGTGTGTGGGTAGGAAGATGGGAAGAGAAATGGACAGATAACGTAGATGAGTGGTTGAGTAGATTAATGAATGAATGAGTGGGTGGATGTGGAGTTGGTTAAAGGGACAGGATAACACCATGGATGGATGAACAGATGGATGAGGGGATAAATGGACAGATGGTTGGGAGAGAGGAGAGATGGATGAGACGTAACAACAGATGTCTGATGGGTGGTTGGATGAATGGATGAAGGGGTAGGTAGATAGATGGGTGGATGAATGGATATGTGGAAAGATGGATGACTGAGTGGATAGTGGAAAGATGGACAGACAGCTGACTTTCAGTGGGTGGAAGAGTGAATGGACCGAAGGAAAGAAGGCAGAAGGATGGGTAGATGGGAAGACGGGTTTGGAAGAGTGGAAGGACACAAAAGTTGTATGAATGGGTGGCTGAATAGATCAATGGCTGGTGAGTGGGTCGGTGGGTGTCTCCATAGGCAGATGGATATTTCCATGGATGAATGGTCAGGTGAACAGATTCATGGGAATATATGGGTAGGTGAGTTGATGGATGGATCAGTAGCTTGGGGCATTGGAGTGTGGGTGGATTTGGAAGGGAGAGGCAACAGGCAAGAAGAGGCAAAAAAGGGATGTTCTACTGGAGGAGCTGGGCCTCAGTCTAGGCCTCAAAGGAGAGACAGGGATTGCTCTCCAGGAGGATCGTCCTCACAGAGGAACGGCAGGAGTGGCTGGTCCTCAGCAGACGGCAGGGCAGGTTGGCCCAACCCAAGGTAACTCCTATGCTCTTGGCTCCGTTCACCCCCACAGTTGGACGAGGCCCATAACCAGGCGCGGAAGCTGCAGCGGTCGCTGGACGAGCAGACGGAGCAGAGCGAGAACCTGCAAGTGCAGCTGGAACACGTGCAGTCCAGGTGGGCCCAGCGTGCCGCCCCAGGGGTGAGGACTCCCGGCCGGGGTGCACAAACAGGCAAGGGCGCTTCCAGCCCAGGGAGGCCCAGGGTCGGGGTCAGGGCTCCAGCCGAATGGGCCTAGAGGGGAAGACAGGGAAGGAAGAGATCTGGACGTCCTGGGGCCAGAATCCTGTCCCCTCCAAGCAGGAAGGGCCAGGGCTCGGAAACCAGGGAAGGGAGTGCAGGAAGTAAGACCAGCTGGGAGCCTGGGAGTTGTGTCCTGCAGTCAGCGGATATAGAGGGAGCAGCCAAAGAAGTCAGGCCCAACGCGGGCAGCAGGGAGGGCGGGTGGATCTGGGCAGTCTCTGATGAGAAGGACAAGCAGCCTACAAGGTCCTCAGGCTGGGGTGACTCTGGACCAGCTGGGGTCTGTGGGATCCCAGCCCTGATGGCAGCCCGGACCCCTCAGCTGCAGACAGGACCCATCTGCCTCAGTGAGGGAGGACCAGGAGGTCTGGGGGCCCACCCAGCATGCTCTGCCTCCCACCCCATCCCAACACCCCAAGAGTGGCTCTCTCCCCCAGACTCCCCTTAGAGCTGGGGTATGTCAGAGAACATCTAGTCCAGGCCCCACCCCATTTCACAAGCTTCCACCTGAGACTGATTTCCTGTGCCAGGCCAGGCCCTTACTTCCATCCTCTTATTTCATGGAATCGACAGCACCCAGTCTCTGCTGCCAAGACTGCCTGGGTGGTGGGAACTCTGGCTCTGCACTAAGTAGCTGTGTTATTTTGGGCCACTTACTTAACCTCTTTTTTTTTTTTTTTCCCAGAGTTTCCTCATCTGTAAAATGAGATTGATAACAGTTTTTATTACTTCTTGATTGTGGGAATTAAATAAGCTGATTTGTGCTTATAAAAGGACCAGGCCCATGATAAATGCTAAATAGTAGCGGAGCTTTAGTATCAGGGTCAGATATTGTGCCATGGTTGGATAGCATCACCAACTCAATGGACATGAGTTTGAGCAAACTCCAGGAGAGAGTGAAGGACAAGGAAAACTGGCGTGCTGCAGCCCATGGGGTCGCAAAGAGTCGGAAACGACTTAGCGATTGATCAACAACATTGTGCTTTAAGAACCACGCTCCTAGGAGAGACAGGAAGGAAAATTTTTTTCTCCCCCCAGGGGGCCGGCAAACAAGGAAACTAAGGCACAAGAGGGTTAAGGCCTTTCACTACCACACAGGTGGTGGGTGGTCAGGTCAGATTGCTTCCCTGGCCGTCTGCCACCTGAGCCCTTATTTGCAGAACATGTACTGTTAGATATGTGCTGAGTGTCTGTGGCTAAGAGCACAGGCTGTGGAGCCAGACCTGATAGCTGTGTGACCTGGGGAGCCAAGGCTCAGTTTCCCCAGACGCTTGGGATGTTGCCTATGAAGTGTCGTGCAGGAGCCCAGTCATGAGTGCAAGTCAAGCTCAGTGTCTGGCCAGCTCTGCCCACTCCACACCCCTCCCCGCCTCCCTCCGCCCCGCCACTCCAGCACATACCCCTCACAAGCACATACCCCTCATACCCGCCTAGCCTCAGGGCCTTCCCGCAGTTTTGGCCACATTCTTTGGGAGCCATAAACTCCCGAAATGGGCAGGCAGGCTGGCTCTGCCCAGGCTCTCAAGTGCTTCCATGAGGAGGGCGGGGCTGCCCAGGACCGCTGCCTCATCTTATTCCCCAACTTTTTGTGCTTTAATGTTCCGGGGACAGCTCACTAAATCACCAGGCAGTAATGGAGGCCCCTGCCCGCGCCCCTCCCCGCCGTGTTAATAATTCATGCCTTCCAGTAAGATGCAGCCAGGCGGCTACTCCGCTGGGGGTGGGCGCGGGGAGCCAGGGAGGAGGGGGGATGGGCATTTCCTCCACTGGCTCTTCTTAGAGAAGTCTGCCTCGTAAATTTTGGCTTTAGGAATTTTAATGTGGGGAAGAACAAGGATGGAGGGCTTTCTCACTGACATTAGGGATGTAGGGGACTCAGAACCCCCACCCCTGGACTCTCTTCCTGTGGGCTTTGGAGCCTGGCTTGGGTTTAAATCCCAGCCCCGTTACCTTGAGCCGGCTGCCTCACCTCTTCAAGCCGTGCCCCCCACCCCACCCTACTCCAGAGCCAGCCATCCAGTTCAGAGCCCAGCCCCTGCTCGCTGTCGTCTGTGGGACTTAGTGCCTCAGTTTCCCTGTCTGTAAAATGGGAGTGACAGGAGCACCTCCCTCACTTCGGGGGCTTCTGGAAGGATGAAGTGAGACGAGGTAATGTTTGTGGAAGGCCCAGTCTGGTGCCTGGCAGCAGGAAGCGCTAGGGGAGGCTTAGCTGCTGTCAGCACCAGTGGATCAGGCTCGTCTCTGACCCGCCTGTCACCCCCCCCACAGGCTCCGCCGACAGCAGCAGAATGCCCCCCTCTTTGGGAAGATCCGCAGTGCTCGCTTTGGTGCCGAGGAGGCAGGGGACGGAGCCAGCGACCTGGACGAGGACGAGGACCTGCAGATCCAGGTGGCTTAGACCTGCCAGGGCTAGGCAGGACTGGGCGCCACCCCCCAACCCTGGGTGCCCAGGCTGCCCCGCCACTCGAACTGATGCAGCTGTCCGTGCTGACTCTGGGAGCAGACCCCAGTCCCTGCCACAGACAACTTCCTTCTCTCCCACGGTGGGCATTGATGGTCCTGCCTTACTGACACTCCATGGAAGGGAAGCCGTGGCCTACGTTTTATATATATATATTTTATATATATATATATATATATGTCATATATATATTAGTATATATGCCTGGGGTCTTTGGACTTATTTGGTTTTATAGACACAGGACCACTCCAAGGCCCAGTCAGGTGCCCCCACCCACCCAGGACTTTCTTGCTGGGGGAGGGGGTGTCAAAGGAGAGCTGTTAGGGGCCTCCATCCAGGCTGCCTCTCTGGACCTTGGAGGTCTGGCAGGGGCTGTGACTGTTCATAGTACAATGTGATAACCCAGTCTTTTGTAATAAATGGAGTTCATGTTCTCAGGTGGAGTCCTGAGTGTGTGGCAGATGCAGGCACGCATGTGGGGGACAGACAGGATCAGCCTGCCCCGGCACCAAACCTGAGCTCGGGAATATTGATATGCAGTCACTTGAGTGACTTAATGAATGAATGTGAGAAAGAATGAATGAATGAACAGTGGAACTGATGAATGGTCTGGAATCCAGCTCCTGTGAGGGGAACGAGAAGGGATGGTGCATGTTTAATCTGCAGGAGACTTCAGTTCTGACTCCAGATGAATTCAGGTATCTGCTCTGGCCCTTACTGGTTGTGCAACCTTGGGGAAGTTACTTGTCCTCTCTGAGCCTCAGTTTCTCCATCTGTAAACTGTCTCATAGAGTCATCAGGAGAATTAGATGAGTTCACCTGGAGCTCCGTAAAGGTGAATTATAATCAAAATACTTGAAGGTATGCTCTGGAGAGGAGGGATTTGCCAGCTGGGTTCAGCCGTAAGGGATGACATTCAGGCAACTGACTGGTGGGCATTTACCCAGAGCTGGGTATGAACACACCTGTAATCCTTTCGTCATTCTCCTAGCCCTGCTCTAGGTAGTGACATTATAGATTTTATCTTTTGATTCTTAATTCCTACACCTTCTATAACCAGCCAGTGTATATTGAATCTGGTAGGAAAGGTTATTCAAAGCATGGTAGCATACGTTATTGAATCTTCGCAAGTTGAGGGGGCGTTTTGAGTCACCTGCCCTTGATGAGAGTTTGACATGAACTCTTAGCACCAGGGCCTGCTTTCTGCAGGAGCAGGCACTCTCAGAACTGTCCTAGCCCACAGGCCAAGGCGAGTTCCCTGTGTTCAGAGGTGAGCACGGAGAGGCTGGGCTCAGAGCAAGGGCCTGGCACCCAGTTCAGTTCAGTTCAGTTCAGTCACTCAGTTGTGTCCGACTCTTTGTGACCCCATGAATCGCAGCACGCCAGGCCTCCCTGTCCATCACCAACTCCCAAGAGAAGTTAAATTCAATTGATCAAGGTTGGGGGGCTCCCTGCCTTGGGGTGGGCAGCTGCAGTTAAGGACTTCTCTCTTGTGGCCCAGTCTAGAGGACCCTTGGGGCTATGGTGCTAGGACCCACAGCTGCCACAGGCCCTGGGGGCTGATAGGAGGCGCCAAGCAGGCCCAGGAGCCCCGCAGGGGATAATAAATAGGTCCCCTGTTGCCAAAACTGAACTGACCATGCTGGCAAGGTGGGTTTGCTGTCATGCCCCAGGTCCCCTCCTGGGCTCCAAGGGGGAGAGAGAGGAGTGGGAGAAACCCCACATGGGCCTTTCCCCACAAGCCAGAACCAGCAGAAAAGAGAAAAGGCTCTGGGGGAAGAGGAACATTTCCTGCGGGGGGGTCTTGCTGTTTTCTCTCCCAAACAGGAAGTGGGCCCCAGAAAAGGCTGAAAGCGCTGCCCTTTGACCCCCGGGAGCCAGGAGCCAGGCACTCACAGACAGCAGCCCTGAGAGCTGTCCCCCCAGGCAGCCAGGCGGACCTGCCATTCCCAGACACAGAGCAGACCGTCCAGCCCCACGGGCTCCCCCAGACTCCCTGGCACCTCTGGAGAGATAGCGTGGAGCAGGGGCCCCATTACAGCCCCTGTCTGCAGGCGGGGCCACTCCTGAGAACCTCAGAAAAGAGAGGGTCTGGCCTCCCACCTCCCATGTACAATGGAGCCGGGAAGTCTTGGGAGGGAAGCGCAGCCACAGACACAGGGCTGGAAGGTTCTCTGGCCCTGGAACTTGTGCTGCCTCTGAGCAAGGGCTTGCTCAGAGCCCTTGCATTCTGGGGGTCATGGCAGCAACATCTACCAAACAGAAGCATCAACTTGGCTCACATCGTGCTTGAAAAACAATATTTAATGCATTGCTGATGTTAATAATGGGAAGTTTCCTCATAAAAAATGTGGATTTCCCCCTCTTGAGACCTCAGCAGGTCAGACCACACTGGGCTCACACTCCTGCGTGGCCGCAGCGGTGGAGGTGAGAGGTAGGTGCTCCCTGGAGGGGCACACAGGCACCCACGAACCACAGTTCCCACCACTCCCTGCAGCCTCCCCTGCACCCTCCTCGCCTCTGTCACCACCTGGTCCCCAGAAGCAGGCACGTGTCCTGCCCCTGGCCTCGTCCCTTCTTTCTTTGAACAAGTGAGGAAAGTGAGTGACCGAGTTGGGGTGGTGGCTGAAGACTGTGAGGCACAGCCAGGCCAAGTTCACATGTCACTCTCCCTCTCAGAACTCCTGCAGGCTCCTTGTCACCATGCGCAGGAGTGCCAAGGGCAGTTAACGTGTATTGAGCCACACCGTGTGATTCACGACCCTGTGAGGCAGGGCATCCCAGCGTCATCTCACTTTACACCAAGGATGCAGGGACTCAGAGGGAGCAAGTCACTGTCCCAAAGCCAGGGGGCTCCCCTAGTGGCTCAGTGGTAAAGCATCCACCTGCCAATGCGGTAGACATGAGTTCGATCCCTGGTCTGGGAGGATTCCACATGCCACGGAGCAACTAAACCCATGTACCACAACCATTGAGCCCATACTGTAGAGCCCAGGAACTGCAACTGCTGCGTCCACATGTCACAACTACTGAAGCTCATGTGCCCTGGAGCCCGTGCTCTGCATCAAGAGAAGCCCCAGCAATGAGAAGCCTGTGCAGCAACAAAGAGCAGCCCTTGTTCGCTGCAACCAGAGAAAATCTCATGCAGCAATGAAGACCCAGCACAGCCAAAAAATAAAAAATTTTAGAAATTATTTAAAAAAAGGAACCAGGTAAGGAACAGATCATACAAAGCATGCTCTCAGACCACACACACATACAAAAGAGGAACTATCCCAAAGCCACACAGCTACTTAGTGGTGACCCTGGCATTCCAGGTCAGGTAGTCTGAAGCTAGAGCCCACACTCCTGATGATGACCTTCCCCAACCCCTCCAAGGCCAGGCCCCACGTGGTACAGCCCCTGCTCTCTGCAGCCCCACCCCACTCCACAGACCCTGCAGCTCCAGCAATGTTGAACCCCCTTCCTGCCATTCAGATTTGCCCCTTCCCCTTCAAAGTCCCACCAGCCTCTCAAAGCTCAGTCTACTTGGTTCATTTGGGCTGTGTATTTGCTTCTTCCGCCCCAACAGATGCTCCTGGAGGGCAGAGAAACCTTCCGGCAGTCAGCACAGTGCCTTGGGCCTAGTGAGCATCTTTAAAAGAGGGAAAGAAGGAAGGATTGATGGCTGGATGAATGAGATGGTAGAGGTTGAAGCCAGAACCACCACCACCACCGCTCCCCCCACCCCCACCCCCCACTCCGACTCCAGCTTCATTGCAATACTCGCAGGACTGGTCTTAGAAGACTTTCTACTGGTCAGCTGAGAAGTCTCCCAGTCACTGAAAGCTGCAGCAACCCAGGGGCAGCAGTGCCAGGGCCTCTTCTCACAGACCTGGAGTGCCCGGACAAGCTGCAGAACCTGACGGGCCAGACACTGCCCTGCCCGGCCCCTCCTCCCCCTGCAGCGTGAGGCTGGGGGCCCTGGCATCTGTCCTCCCCTTGATTTCCAATCAAGTTTGTGTTGCCCCAACCAGGCAGCCTCTAGGGGTCCCTGCCTTGAGATTTATGCCCAGGAGTGAGTCCCCACCTCCCAGTCCTCCAGGCAAGCTTGAGTTCCGGATCCCGCTGCTTTCTGTTTGGCTGTGTGTCTTCTGGCCAGCTCCTGCCCCTCTCTGGGCTTTCGTTTCCTTATCTGTGAAAGGCAGACAGTAGCAGCTGGATTCTCCCAACAGAAGATGGCTTCACTGTTGGTGTTATTTTTCTGGCTCTCCTTATGCTCTCCATCCCCTCCCGAGACCCTAGCTCCCGGTTGGCGTGGGGGCCCACCAGCCATCCTGGACACCCCTCTGGGACAGTGGGTGCTGAGACGGAGACAGAGACAGCGCCCAGGAACCAGCTGCAGCTCTCAGCCCGCTCCCCACCTCCCCCACCACCACTCAACTCCTCTGTCTACTAATTGTAGGGTTGCAAGCAGCCAGCTGCCTCCCAGGCCCCAGGCGGGTGCCTCCCAATGGATCAAGGGCTCCCTGGAAAGCCTCCCAGCTCCCCACCAGCCCTACAGACCCAGCTGCACAGGAGTGGTCTCCATGGTGCTCAGACTCCCCTCTCCTGCTCTGGGAGGGGGCCAGGAGAGGTGTAAATGTGAAGCCTTTCTCAGCCTTTCTCATTTCCCAGGCTCCCCCCACGTCAGAGAGGCACATCCTGGGCCCACCGCCCCAACTCACGAACTAGCCATGGGGTTCAATGAGTGGGAGGGAATTTGCTGCCAATGGAGGAGACAGAGGTTCAATCCCTGACCTGGGAAGATCCCACACGCCACGGAGCAACTAAGCCCCTGCTCTACAACTGCTGAGCCTGTGCTCTAGAGCCCAGGAGCCACGACTTCTAAGTCCACAACTAGAGAAAGGCCAGAGCAGCAATGAAGACCCAGCGCAGCCAAAAATAAATAAATAAAATTATTTTTTTAAAAAAAGAACTAGCCATGGCTCGCCACTGCTGGACAGATAAAGTCTTGTTCTACATCCTGACCCGTGGGTGGGGGAGGTTCAGACATGCCCTTAAGTACATTCCCCAGCGGCCTTGGTCTCACGGCCCTGTTGCTCCAGGATAAAGTCCTGACAGGCCCCTCTTTTCTGCCCCCACTGGCTTCCACAGCGTCCTCTCCATATCTGCCCCACGGCCGGAGTGCCGATGGCGCGGTCAGACAGGTTGACAGCTCCTCAGTGACTGCAGCGGTCTGCTCGCACGAGGACCTCAAGCTCTGAAGGCCGGGGCCCCGCCTGTGGAAATCTCCTTCTCCCACCCGCCTTCCCCAGGAAAGGAGTGTGAGTATCATTCAAAGCACAAGCATCACCTCCAGAAGTGGACAATGGCAAGATGAGGAAACCGAGGCCCAGAGAGGGAAGGAACCAGCCAGTAAATCACAGAGCCAGGATTCGAATCCAGACAGCTCCAAAGACCAGGTACTCTCGGCTAACAGCCCTCAGCCCAGATCTGGGCCCAGTTCAAAGCAGAGGCTCTGTGCATGTTCGGGGGCAGAGGGCAGCGGGGGAGTGTAAGATAATAATGGTGTGACCACTGTCGCCAAGCCCTCTTCCTTTTCGATCACTCAAGACTTTCTCCTCCAGCACCTGACTTGATAACTTGATGCTCTAACTTAGGCCAGTCAGATTTGGGGACCTCTTTACACAGATGAATTAAACTGAGGTCCAGAGAGCCAAGTGGTGTATGCAAGGGCACCCAGCAACTGTGTCCTTGGAATCTCCAGGTTATTGTGATAGGGTCATAATCCTTCCCTGGTGGCTCAGCTGGTAAAGAATCCGCCTGCAATGTTGGAGACCTAGGTTCGATCCCTGAGTTGGGAAGATCCCCTGGAGAAGGGAAAGGCTACCCTCTCCAGTATGCTGGCCTGGAGAATTCCAAGGGCTATACAGTCCACAGGGTTGCAAAGACTGAGTGACTTTCACACATTAACCTCCGTTATAATAAGAAAGCAGTCAAGGGGCTTCCTGGGTGGCTCAGTGGTAAAGAATCCATCTGCTAATGTAGAAGACACGGGTTCAGTCCCTGGTCTGGGAAGATCCCACGTGTGGGGCAACTAAGCCCGTGCATTGCAACTACTGAGCCCTCACATCTAGAGCCTGTGTTCACAACAAGAGAAGCCGCCACAGTGAGAAGCCCGAGCAGCACAATCAAGAGTAGCCCCTTCTCCCAGCAAATACAGAAGAGGCCACCCAGCAATGAAGACCCAGCACAGCCAAAAATGAACAAATAAAATAATTTTTTAAAAAAAGAAAGCAGTCAATGAGATGTGGATTCACCTATACCACTAACTAAGCACCACCTACCTGAGCCTCAGTTGCCACGTATGTCATATGGGGTGCTGTAGGAGTTAGAAAGGACACTTGTCAAGCCCCGGCATGGGCTTTGGGATCCAGCGGTATTGCTGTTTGTCCACCTTTGTCCAAGGACTCCCACCACCGTATCTGTGTGGGAGACCAGTTGTCCGGGCAGGAAGAGTGAGTGCACTTGTGCATACTGGGGTGGGAGTCTCTGTCCGAGACCCATCCCTGCCTTTCTGCACCACCCCACCCAGCCACACTCGGTTGTCTCTGCTGTCCATCGCATCTCAGAAACCTCCACCTGGTCACCCACCCAGTTGCCCAGTTGCCCAAGGTATCTTAATTCCAGGATGGAATGGGTTTTGAGCAGTAGCACTGAGAGAGCAAAGCACCTTTGTCTGCTCTTGGACCACCACCCACTCCCCACCAACCCACTCCCTGGGTTGATAAGCTGGAGTTAGGAGTGTAACAAAATTCCTTGGGAATTTGTCTGGTGGGAGTCCCTTATCAGATAAAATTAATCTGATCGCCCAATCCCCAAGGGGTAAACTGAGGGAGCTATCAAGCTAAGGGGAAGGGTTAGAAAAAAGCCACACCAAGCATTCTGCCTCTACTACCTCTTTCAATGCTCCTGACAGCCCAGTGAGGGGACCACCGGTATCATCCCACCTTACAGGTGAGGAAAACCGAGGTTGAGACCCCTGGTGGCTTCCTGAATCCAGGCCACTGCTGCCTAGCAAGGATGCCACTTACCACTGTGCCAGCGGCTCCTGGTGCACTTTAAATATAGCTCAGGCCCCTTCCCTGGCTTCCAGGGCCTCTGCAAGTCAGGATGGTATCTGTCTGCCCAGCTTCCTCTACGACCCTCTCCCCCTCACTCGCTATTCTAGCCCACACCAACTTCCTTTCTACTCCTCCAAAACCCCAAGTTCGTGCCTGCCCCGGGGCCTCCAGGCGTGCTCTTCCTTCCGCCTTCACATACTCTCCTGGCTTCACTAGCTACACAGAGAGTCCCTCTCCTGTGCCCATTAACCTCCTTCTCAGTCCCATGACATTGATTTTTCCAGATGGCTTCTCCTTCTGTAATTACTGATGTACTCACCTGGCTGGTGCTGACTTGCTAGCCTGTGAGTTCCCTAAGGGCTAGGATCAGGTTCTTATGAGTCACTTTGGTCCCCCCGCTCTGCCAAGCACCTATGCCTGCTGCAGAGCAGGAGCTCGCTGAGCCTTTGGTGAATGAATGAGTGAATGGGTGAACAAATGAATGAATGACCATCCATGCTCCCTCCCAGGCCCCTGCTCTGGGCTCCCCAAGGCCAGTCCCAGAGGTTCAGGTCGGTCAAAAGCAGCAAAGAGATGAAGTTATAAACCAGGGCTGGCAAATGAGCTGTGCAAAGTTTTTTTAGAGGAAACTCAGAGATGCAGTGCTATTAAAAATTGATATTTCAATGAGATAATCCCTCTCTTAGGCTTTTAATTGATTGTCTAAAAAGCCTTCCTCTGTTGTTGTGCTTCTTTATTTGCAGGGACCATTAATTTTTTTATGGACGATCAAACCCGGATACAGTGGAAGGGCCACCACATGGCTGATTCAGAAACAGTAACCAAGGTACCAGGGACACACACCTGGAGGTCAACCGGGAGAGGCGACGTGGCCATGGAGCTGGCCTTAGTTCTGGATCTGTGGCAGGGGTAGGGGGGAGAGGAAGCTCCTGCATGTCTGGGACACAGAAACAAACACACACACACACACACACACCTGCCCAGGTCCCCAGGCCCAGTAGACAGGCTAAGGGGAGGGAGGTGGAACCGGAGGTGAGGACCCCAAGGGCATGGGCAATGGCTGTGAGGGGAAGCCTTGCTCTGGGAGTTGGGACCTTTAGTGGGTGGCCAGTTCCCCACCATTCCAGGCCTCTGTTCCCCCATCTGTCCCTTGCAGGACAAGCAAGAGCAGGTGAGTGGAAGTTGGAACCTCTCACTTCTGCTGCTTAATATCTCTGGGCCTCTGTTTCCTCATCTGTCCAGTACAGGTGTTGCTGGCACCTGGTTTGAGGTAGGGACACTGAGGAAGGGCTGCTGGTGCTCACATTGTTGTTAATATCTCTCTCTTTAAAAAAATTTTTTTTAATTATTTTTATTATGCCAGGTCTTGGTTGCTGCACACAGAGTCTTTAGTTGCAGCATGTGGGATCTAGTTCCCTGACCAGGGATCAAACCTGGGACCCCTGCATTGGGAGCACAGAGTCTTAGCTGCTAGACCACCAGGGCAGTCCCTATTGTTAATCTCAGCATCCTTCTCCTGGCCCTCAAATCCATGCCCTTCATCCCTGAGGGTGACCTTGCCCACCTCCTTCCTCCTCCCCCTGGGATGGCTTTGAATCAGCCTCCCTGCTCTGCTGCAAGGCTTGAGGCTGAAGAGGTGTTCTGTGCATGCCTCTCTACCAGGCCTCTGGCCGCGTCTGCTTCTCTCTGGACCCCATCCATCCATTCCCTCAGCCTGACAGGCAACCCCAATGAGGTCCCAAGGGATCCCCGGCTGCAGCAGCCACAAGCCAAGGCTGGGCTGGGCTGGGCTGGGCTGGCCCCTGGCCCTTTCTTAACTGCCCTGCCCACAAGACGGCCTCCCTCCTTCTTCTCTGCTGCTCCATTCCCCTGGCACCTCTTCTGGAAAAGAGAGGCTGGCCACATAGGGTCAGATTCCTGGGCATGTGGCCAGTGCAGTCACACAAAGTCTCCACACTTTGAAGGACCCCATGCTTAGTTTAATGTCTTAAAATTACTCATAATTTTGCAAGGAGTCTCACATTTTCATTTTACACCAGGCCCCAAAGTTATGTAGCCAGTGTTGCTGTCAAGGCTCAGATCTGCTTCAGGAAATAGCCAGAGGGTGGGTCCTCAGGGACCCTAGAGCCCCTGCCTCTAGCCATCCCCAGCACCCCCACATCTTCCCCTCCCCACTTTCCCTAGATCCTCCAGCTCAGTGGCTCCCATCGCCTCACTGCAGGGGTTCTGAGTAGGGAATGACTTCTCCAGCCATCTCTTTGGGAGAGGACTCTTGGGAAGGGTCTTGGCAGAAAGCAAAGTCTTCCTCAAATCCTTATGTTCCGCCCCGCCACCCCCGCCAGACTGGAACCACTTTTAAGTGGAAGCACAGAGGCCACAGGACAGATGAGACACAAATTCATTTCAACGATCTGTGGAATTCATAATAGCCTTCACTCAATATGGTCTTCTTTTTTCCCCAGGCAGCGGATATTAAAGGTACAACTGCTTTGACCTTCTAGGCGTTGGTGAGGTTTCCTCCAGCAATGTGCATCCTCAGATGGTCAAAGTGTAGAAATCCCCACAGAGCAAATGCTGGCCAAATGCTACTAAAACAAAGACAGGTCATTTTTTAGAAACCTCACTTAAGGAAGGCTGTAAGTATGTGTAATATAGAGAAGCATGGGTACAAATATTTAGCCACAGAGCACTCATTGTGGCATTGTTTACAAAAGCAAAAATAGAGACAACTAAACAGCTGGACGGTCAGGGGCTGGGGAAGTAAATGATAGTCCTTTTCTCCAGGGGCATGCTAGACAGTCAGCAAGGTGACGCTTGCTAAAGAAGAGGGAGTAAGTGAAAAATCAGATTTGAAGACCCTGATGCTGGGAAAGATTGAGGGCAGGAGGAGAAGAGGACGACAGAGGTTGAGCTGGTTAGGTAGCATCACGGACTCAGTCGGCATGAATCTGAGCAAACTCCAGGAGATGACGAAGGACAGGAAAGCCTGACGTGCTGCAGTCCTTGGGGTTGAAAAGAGTCGGACACGACTGAGCGACTGAACAACAAGAGCAAAATACACTGCAGTCTTGGTTTCCTCTCTGTTTGTGTAGAAGAATCAAACCCACAACGGTAGTGCTGTTGTTTTCCTTTTCTATCCCTGATTCTCCTGGCGGCCAATCACCAAGGAATCAGGTTATCCCAGACTTTCTGAGGATGTCTTGCCACCACCTCTCTTATTACCCAAGCTAGACCACCTTTCTCCTGTACAACTTGTCTTCACTTTCTGTCCTGCTCCCCACAATTCCTTTGACTCGCCCCCATGGCTTCTCTATAGGGCAATCAGGACTTTTCCAAAATGAAAATTGGATCCTATCCTGTTCTCTGTTTAAAACTTTTGACTATCTCCTCGTTACTGTTATTTTTGAGGAACCTCAATACTGTTTTCCAGATGTGTGTGTACTAAGTTGCTTCAGTCATGTCTAATTCTTTTTGACTCCATGGACTGCAGCCTACCAGGCTCCTCTGTCCATGGAATTTTCCAGGCAAGAGTACCGGAGAGGGTTACCATGCCCTTCTCCAGGGGATCTTCCTAACCCAGGGATCAAACCCAGGTCTCCTGCATTGAAGGCAGATTCTTTACCACTAGCACCACCTGGGAAGCCCCATTTTCCATAGTAACTATATCATCTTACACTCCTGCCAATGATGTACAAGGGTTTGTTTTTTTTCTTCACATCCTTGCCGACACTTGTTTTCTTTTGACTCTTAATAACGGTTGTTCTTTTTTTTTAATTAATTTTTGACCGCATCCTATAGCGTGTGGGATCTTAGTTCTCCCACCAGGGATCGAACCCACATCCCTGGCATTGAAAGGCAGAGTCTTAACCACTGGACCATCAGGGAAGTCTTTCCCTGCTACTCTTAAAATGGAGACCAAACCCTTGAACTGGCCGTCAAGACTCTGCACACAGCCAGCCTCACTGAGCAGCATGTGTCCCCATCTCCCTGGGCGTTCCAGCCACCCAGGCATCCTCCCACGCACCTAGACAGGCAGGCTGTCTTCTGCCACAGGGTCTTTGCACATGCCATTCCCCCAGCTCAGAACACTCTGCCATCCCTCTCCACCTAGAGAACTCACCCTTTTACTTTCACCTTAAGAATCACTTCATCTGTTAAAAGCCTCCCCAGGCAGGTCAGGAGCTCACCATAGGTTTTCCAGCACCCTATAGTCCCTTTCTCTCCCACTCTCTCCTCATATCTTGTACCTGCAACTATGGAATTCTTAGATCAATGCCTACCACTTAAAAAAAAGAAAATCAATTCATTTGGTTGCACCTGGTCTCGGTTGTGACATGCGGGATTCTTTAGTTGCAGCACATAACTCTTAGTTGCAGAGTGCAGCTCTAGTTCTCCAAGCAGGGATTGAACTCAGGCCCCCTGCGTTGGGAGTGTCCCAGCCCCTGTCACTTTTCCTAGACTATGAACTCCTCAGAGGCAGGCTGTTCTTGTTGACCACGGTGTCCCCATTGCCCAGCGCCTGGCACAGAGTTAAGTGCTCAGATGTTTGTTGAATGAATCAGTGAGGGAGGGGAAGCTGGGCTGAGCCTGCAGCCTCCTTTTACTGCTGGCTGGCATGCCTGTCCAGGGTATAGCATGTCAGTCCTGATAGTAGCATATGACATGTGTGCTCAGGAAGGCAGCCCAGAGAGAGAGCTGTCTTGGAGAGGGGCTCGCATTGGGAGGTGGGGCTGGAATGTCATCTTCCTAAAAGCGGCTCTCCACATCCATCGGAAATGGCCCCTGGCCCAGTCTCCTTGGGAGGAAGCAGAGGGAGCAGGGGGGCCCCATCTCCTTCCTCTCCACCCCTCCTGGCTTGTCCCCTTTGATGTGAAGGTTCCTGGGAAGGCTGGTTTGTGTCACTGACCAGCGGGGGGAGGGAGACCATTCAGGGAGACCGTTCAGGGCCTTGTCTTGAGTGGCAAACTGGCCCAGACCTCAGTGTTCCGGCCAGTGGAGGGGCCCGGGACTCTTACAGATGCCAGCCACTCACCAACAACATCTGAAAAGAACTCACCAATCTGATGATTGCTGTGAGGTTGCCTGAGGTTCTGGGGCCTCCTCCCAGCTCCGGATTCCTTCTCCTCTGGCTCTGCCTTTGGCTCTGTCAAACCTGCCCTTTTCCCAGGAGCAGAACTGGGGGTGTGGGAGGAGTGAAGATTTTGCTAGAGGTTCCCCGGGAAACCAGCATGGACAAGGATCCCCATCCTTCTAGGTTATGTCAAGGCCCCAAGACACAGAGACTACACGGTCTCTCGTTCAAGTCCTGCCATGGCCATGTCATCTTAGACAAATTCATTTGGGTCTCAGTTTTTCTACCTGTGAAATGAGGACTGCGATATCTACTCAGGATTGTTGCAGTGAGGTTCAACAAGCTCCCGGTGTGGACTCACCCCACCACGACAAGTAGAATGATGGCAGTGACACCCCACAAAACACCCCTAACCACCCTGGGGTCATGCTACACAGAAGCGAGTCTCAGTTCGTTTTTTTTTTTTTTTTTTTTTATCCTCTGCCAGTTTCAAGAAAGAGGTCTCAGACAGGTGGTAGCGTGGGTTAGCACTTCTCTAACACTTGCTAAACTCCTTTAACAAAAGCCTTGGAGCAAGCTTTCCAGGCAGGTGAGGTTAGCTAGCACACATTGAATGCATTTATTTTATTTTCCAGGTATTTCCTTTATGTAGTTTGCTCTTGAAGCAAAGAGAAAATTGTGAGGTGATTGAAAGAAAGGCATTGAGCAAATAATAGCACAGGAGACACTTGAATCTGGGAAAAATCACAAAGTGGCTGGAGTGGCTGGGGTTTGGGAAATACTGTTCTAGCAGGGTGAAAGCACTTTAGGTGAAAATCTTCAAAAACTCTCAAGTGATATACAAACAAGGGGTGTGGGCGAGGGACCAGAAGAGTCAACACCAGAGAACAGCTCTGAGTTTCCTGGGAGTAAATCTCAGGCCTGAGTATATTATTACTGATTCAGAAACAGGAGCGTGTGGGCCTCCTCTACTCTGTACACCAAGCACCGAGGAAGATGTTTCCACTGATGTGGTTTTATCTAGCTCTCATTATTCCCATTTCCGGGGGAGGAAATTGAGGCTCCAAATCATGAAGGGTCTTGCAGCACAGCTAGGAGCTCCCATGCTTCCCAGTCTCTGTCCTGAGTGAGGATTTTCAAGTACTGGCTCCCAGCGGCATGCTTGGGTGAGGTCCTGAAGTCTGGGCTGCACCCAGGAGGCAATATATACCTGGTGTGTGTTTAGTCACTCAGTCATATCCGACTCTTTTGCAGGTCCATGGACTGTAGCCCACCAGGCTCCTCTGTCCATGGGGTTCTCCAGGCAAGAATACTGGAATGGGTTTCCATTTCCTGCTCCAGGGGATCTTCCCAACCCGGGGATCTAACTTCATCTCCTGTGTGGTTGTCCAGAGGCAGCCTGAGGGTGCCAGGCCGTGCCCTTGCTGTCCTCTTTCCTGGGAAAGCGGGCCCCCGCCCCTGGCCCACCTGGCCAGCTCTCCCTGGCTGCTCTGTGCTGGCTGCAGTGGCCCCCTGGGGCAGAGGAAGACGGGCCCTCTCCATGCACTGTCTCTGTTTCTGAGCCTCACCTGCTCCTCCTGCTTCACTCTTGATTCAGTGAGTGGCCTGCGTGCCTGGCCCTCATCCCCACCCCTGTGTGTGTCCAATGTGGGGTCACATGGCTTTGGATCAACCTCTTGGGGCTTCAAATAACCCTCTTCTCTTCAAATGTTGGGAGATTCAGGGAAATGCAAAATTCAGTCTATGGCTCAAAATAGGGCTTTCCTGTGGCCAAAAATTTGGGCCCTATAGAAAATTTAGGAAAAAATTTCTACCCCTGTAGAAAATTTAGGAAACAGGCAAAAAGAAAGAAAGAAATGATGTGGATTACTAACCAGCCTGTTTGGGGTACACCCCACAGGCAGGGTCCTCTTCCAGGAACTCCGAATATATTTCCTCATAGCTCATTGTCCCCACTTTACAGATGATAAAACAGAGGCACAGAGAGGCTAGGTAAGTTGCCCAGTTGGTGAAACCAGGGCTTGAACCAGGTGGTTTGGTTCTGGAGCCTACGTGCTTAAGACACTGCCCTTGTCTGCCTGGAGCCCTCCTGTCTTCAGGAGGACAGCCTCTCGGATGGGCCAGAGGGAAGTGGAGGAACAAAGCTGAATTCGCACAGCCGACTCCTTGTCCCTTATTCACGGTCTCAGTTTGCCCAGACACCACATCCTTACTGGAGGTACTGGCTGCCCGGTCTTCATCATTCCCTCATTCCCTCCCAGCTGAGACGTCTGGGAGGGAGCTGGGGCAGGGGCGTGGGGGTGGGGTGTGTTAAAGAAGGCAACAGGAATGCTGGTGCCTGTGCTTGGACCCTGGGCACACAGGTGTTGCTATCACAGCTCTTGGACTTAACCATTTGCTGCCCAGAGAATGCCCAGCTTTTACTCCATCACACTCCATTGCCACTGTTTGGGATCACATCCCTCCCCCTAGACAAATCAGTCATGAGCCTGTGCCCAGAGCAACTGAAAGCCTGGAGTGTGCTCAAGTGAGAAGCAAAGCCAGTCTACCCACCTACAAAGTGTGTTGGCTATAGAAAGAAAATGTGAGAAAATAAAATCGGCCTGCCCAGTGGGGCTGAGTGGCGCCACTGCTCAGCAGGCTTGAGCCTCAAGGACTTGATAAAGCAAATACAGCTGGAGCCCAGGAGACTCCCCCAACCCCATCTTGGGCCTCTTAGGCCCAGCATCAATGCTGGATTAAAACTGGGGCTGGGAACCCCGGCCATGAGCTGGAGAGCCAAACCCACCTGGCACCATCCTCATTTAACCTCCTCTAGCTGGTGCTGGAAGATGGAGGGGCCATTCACCTGTAAATTGGGGGGCATTCCTTGTCCCACCCGTGATTTTAAAAGGAGAGTGGTGGGATTTCTCTGGTGGTCCAATGGCTAAGACTCTGTGCTCCCAATGCAGGTTCAATCCCCGGTAGGGGAACTAGATCCCACATGCTGCAACTAAGACCTGGCGCAGCCAAATAAATAAATAAAATGAGGGTGCTGAGGTTCTGGGAAGGGAGATAATTTGCCAGTGGCCTCACAGACAGACATCTCCAGTCTCCACTGAAGGTTTTCCTGGTAATCCACAGCACCTTAACCTCCCCTGTGCTGTGCTGTTCTTAGTTGCTCAGTTGTATCTGACTCTTTGCGACCCCATGGACTGTAGCCCACCAGGCTCCTGTGTCCATGGGATTCCCCAGGCAAGAATACTGGAGTTGGTTGCCACGCCCTCCTCCAGGGGATCTTCCCAACCCAGGGATTAAGCCCAGGTCTCCCGAATTGCAAGTGGATTCTTTCCCATCTGAGCCACGAAGGAGGCCCAAGAATACTAGAGTAGGTAGCCTACCCCTTCTCCAGAGGAGCGTCCCGACCCAGGAATTGAACCGGGGTCTCCTGCATTGCAGGTGAATTCTTTGCCAGCTGAGCTACCAGGAAAGCCCTAACTTCCCCTATCCCCAGTTATACCCGGGAGTTAAATGAAAACATACTGTGGGCAACCTCTGAGTTCAAATGTAGAAACTGGCTCTTAGGAAGACTTTTCAGAGTAGTGTTTTATGCATACTTGATTTTCGGTAGCACATGAATGAAATAGTTCCATGCTTTAAGATATAGTGTATATGTATGTATAAAATATGTTATATTGTGGGGGGAGTGTATGTGTATGAAATCACATAATATGTACTCCCTAATTCTGGTTTCATTTATTTTCACTCAGAGTAATTATTTTGCAATTCATCCATGTTGTTGCATATAGAATATTTCTTTGTTTTAATTGTTGTTGTATTTCACTGTATGTATTTATCTGTACAATTAGTAAAAAATGCAAACTAATATATAGTAAAAGAAATCAAAGCAATGATCGTCCATGGACTGATGAGGGTGGGGGAGGGGTAAAGGAGACACGAGAGGGAAGGAGGAAACTATGGAAGGATGAGGATGTTCATTATCAGGGTTGTACTGATAGGTGTACCTACATAAACCCTTGCCACACTGTACATTTTTAAAATAATTGTATTACTTATTTATTTTGGGCTGTGCTGGGTCTTCTTTGCTGCACGGGCTTTTCTCTCCTTGTGGCAAGCAGGCCTACCATCTAGTTGCCGTGCGTGGGCTTTTTACTGCGGTGGCTTCTCTTGTTGCAGAGCATGGGCTCTAGGGCACAGGCTCAATAGTTGTGGCACGAGGGCTTGGTTGCTCCGTGTGGCATGTGGGATCTTCCCCAACCAGGGATCTAAGCTGTGTCTCCTGCACTGGGAGGCAGACTCCTATCCACTGAACCACCAAGGAAACCCCACACTCTACATTTTAAATATGGATTGGAAGACTCAACATCGTAAAAATGTCTGTTCTCCCCAAACTGATCAAATTTGAAGGTAATTTCTATCAGAGTCCTAGCAAGATTTTCTGTAGCTATAGACAAGATCGAGCTTCCCTGGTGGCTCAGATAGTAAAGAATCTACCTGCCAATGCAGGAGAGCCAGGTTCAATCTCTGGGTCAGGAAGATTCCCTGGAGAAGGGAATAACTACCCACTCCAATATTCTTGCCTGGGAAATCCCATGAACAGAGAAGCCTACGGGGCTACACAGTCCATGGGGTCACAAAGAGTCAGACATGATTGAGCAACTAACGCTTTCACTTTCATAGATAAGATTATTCTAAAATATGTAAAGGCAAAGGAGATAAAATAGCTAAAACAGTTTTCAAAAAGAATAAAGTGAGAGGACTCAGTTTACCTGATTCTCAAGACTTATTGCGTAGCTTCAGTAATCAAGCCTTTGTGCTATTAGCCAAGAAACAGACACATAAATCAACAGAACAGAACAGAGAACTCACAATGGATCCAACTGATTTTTTATCAAGTTGTAAAAAGAATTCAATGGCATAAAGAGAAGGAGACTTTTCAACAAATGGTACTGCAACAACTGGACATCCATGGGTCAAAGGGGGTGGGGAAACACCATATCAACCCAAGACTCATATGTTCTACAAAATTTAACTCAAAGTGGATCACAGACTTAAAGGTAAAACATAAAATGATCTAACTTTTAGAGTAAAACACAGGAAAAAGTCTTTATGATCAAGGGCTAAGCGAACAGTTCTTAGACTTGGCACTGAAAGCACAATTTATACAAGGAAAAACTGATAATTTGGACATCACTGAAATTAAATTTTACTTTGTGAAAGACCGTTTTAAGTGGATGAAAAGACAAGCTACAGACTGGGAGAAAATACTTGTAGACCACGTATTTACAAATATGTGGACAAGGACTAGTATCTAGAATATATAAAGAACTCTCAGAACTCAACATTAAAAAAGCAAATTTTCAAATTAGAACATGGGCGAAAGACATGAAGATTTCACTGAAGAAGATACACAGATGGCAGATAAGCACACGAACATATTTTCAACATTAGTCAGTAGAGAAATGCAAAGTAAAACCACAACGAGATATCCCTATACACTTATCAGAATGACTTGAAAAAGAGCGATAACAAATGGTGGCAAGGATGTGAAGAGATGAGGTCACCAAATTATACATTGCCAGTGGGGATGCAAAATGGTACAGCCGCTACGGAAAGCAGTGCAGCAATTTAAACTAAACATACAATTGCCATAAGACCCAGAAGTTGCGCTCCTAGGCATTCGTCCCAGAGCAGTAAAGATTTATATTCACACAAAAACCTATACATGAATGATGATAGCAGCTTTATTCATCACAGGCAAAAACTGGACCAGACATCCTTCAATGGGTGTGCAAACAAACGAACTGCAACACATCCATGCCATGGAATATTATTTGGCAATGAAAAAGACAAATATTAATACAGGAAACAGCTTGGATGGTTCCCCAAAGAATTACACTGAGTTTAAAAAAAAAAAAAAAAAAAGCCAGTCCCCAAAGATTACATACTTACAATTCTGATTTTACGACATTCTGGAAAGGACGAAAGTACAGAAATAGAGAACAGATTAGTGGTTGCCAGGGTTAGAGGGGGTAAGGTGGGAAGGGAAGTGGGTTTGGCTATAAAAGCCCAGCAGGGAGGATCTTGTGTGATGGAAACGTTCTGTGCCTTGAACATGCTAGTTGTGATACTGTTCTCAGTTTTGCAAGATATCATGAAGCTAGGTAAAGGCACATGAATTCTCTCCATAACTTATAACTGCATGTGAATCTTCACATATCTCAAAATAAAAAAGTTTAATTTAAAAAAATTAGGTGACAGTACTGCAGACAGAGAGTGCACTGGGGAAAAATTAAGAGAATGAGAGAAGGAAGAAGTTTGAGAAGCCCTACTCTAGAAAAGATGCTTTTTTATTATGAAAACTCTCTTGGTGGTTATTGTTGGCCAAAACTCCTCCAAAGGTTTTTTATCGTTTAATCACTCAGCTGTGTTTGACTCTTGTGACCCCATGGACTCCTCCAGTCTCCTCTATGCATGGGATTTCCCAGGCAAGAATACTGGAGTGGGTTGCCATTTCCTTCTCCAGGGGATCTTCCCAACCCAGGGGTTGAACCCACATCTCTTGCATTGCCAGGTTCTTAACCACTGAGCCACCAGGGAAGACCCCTCCAAAGGTTACTGGTGGTAAAAAGAGTTTGCTGTGATGAATCAAGTGCTGGAAGCTTTACGAGCTGTGGTTTGAAGCAAAGCAGGTAGGGTCAAGTTTGAAAGATTCATAGGGAGGTCAGGAGGTCGAGACCCAGGCCAGCTTAGCTGGCAAGGACAAGATGAGCGTGGTCCCCTCCTTCCCCTGGCATCGAGGGACTGGTTAGCTCAGGACCAGGGTGGAGGCTGCTAGGAGCCCTTGAGGCTCCCTTGGTGGCCACTGGCATGAGAGTGACCACCCTAGGAAGTATTCAGGGGAAGGGAAGCAGCCCCCTAAGAAGTCCTGTGCGCCAGATTTAGACTGAGGCCCAGTGATTAGAAGGCAGAGGCATGCGATCCCTGAGTGAGTGCTGTGGTTCTTGGACCCTCGGTGCCTTGGGCTCTCCGCTCAGAGAAAACCTGGTCAAAGGTTAGACTGGGAAGCATTTACATGTTTAAGGGTTTCAGCTGTTCAGGTGTGGCCTCTTGTTTTGTTTAGTGTACTTGGTGTAAAGCAGTGTTTAATGCGCATCAGAGTCACCTAGGGGCTTGTTAAAACGCAGATTTCTGGGCACTAAGCCTAGAGATCCTGATTTCACAGGTCTGGGCTGGGGTAGGGAATTTGCTTTTCTAACAAGTTTCAAAGTGATACGGATGCTGACCCTTCACTCTGCAAACCACTGGTGTTAAAGGGTGCAGACCAGAAAACCAGAGGGGTGACAGAGTCCCACCCCTGGGGAGGCCCTAGGCGACCTACGCATGCTTGCCTGGCACAGCTTATGCGGGCCTGCGGTTTGTGATTCCAACAGGGCAGTGATAAGACTGACGAGCTGTGAGGTGAGTGCTGCGGGGGGCGGGTGATGGTGGGCCATGGGATTTAGAAAAGTCTCAGGGAGATGCAGGATGGGAGTACTGGGTGATGTGAGGGTGGTGAGGAGGCTGGGGAGGAAGGAGAGGCTCGCCTGCTAGGGGAGCTGACAATCTGGGTGAGAGGCGCTCATGCAGCTACTCGATTGTGTGGGTGCGGTGGGGGGTGCTGGAGAGGGGCGATAGGGGGTCCCTGGGGGTGGGGGGTCCTCCGGGAAGCTAGACTTAGAAAGGCCCAAGGAGTTCTCTAGGGGATAGGGGAGCAAGGAATGTGTGTATGATTCCTATAGAAATGGAGAGAGGGTGGTAGAGATTTGGGGACTGGGAGCTGATGTGGAGTTCAGATTTCAGGGGCTGAGAGGCGATGTGAGACTGCGACTGGGGGCCCAGGAAGGGAAGGTGAGGCTGAGCCGGGGGTGAGGAGAGCCACCTGATGGGGCCCGCGGAGGCAAGCAGGGAATGGCGGCGGGGGTGGAGGTGGGAGGAGGCGGGGAGGGCAGGGAAGCCGGGGCAGAAGTCGGTGTCCCTCAGCTCAGAGGAATACGGCGGGGGCGGGCCGCCAGGGGGGACGGGGCGGGGCGGAGCGGCGAGGCTGAGCCGGGCGGCGGGGCGGCTCCGCGGAGTCCCAGCCGGAGCCAAGCTGGACGGCCGCGCCTCCCTCACCGTCCCCGCCCGGAGCCCGGCGCCGCCGCTGCCCCGCCGCCCCGCCGCCCCCGCCGGTCGCGCCGTGACGCGGGCATGAGCCTGGCCTGCCGCCCGCTGAGCCAGCGCCCCCATCAGGGGCCGCGGCTCCCAGGTAACTAGTGGGGCGCGAGGCGGGGAGGGGGCCTCAGGTCGCGCAGGAGCCCTCCAGACCCTCGGCGACTCCCCCCTGAGGACTCTCCAAGCCTATGGGACCTTCCTACCCCGTGGGGGTCCTGAGGGGTCCACTTCCAAAAGCCAATCCCTGCCCTCAGAACTACCCCTTGAGCCCCGCCTTCCCTCAGCTCTCTTCTCCAGGGGACCCCAGGTCAGGGCTTGACCTCACACCTACCCAGCACCTACCCCACACCTACCCATCGGAGGGGCCCAGGCCCTTGTGCTCCCTGGCCCTACCATCTCGAAGGGGCACAGCTCAGCTCATCATAGCTTGCGTCCTCGCACCCTTTCTGCTCTCATGGCCTCCTACTCTCTCAGTACCCCCCGCCCCTAAATTCCTAGAGACTCTCCAACTCCCCCACCGTCCACCCCACCTGCAGATGATTCCTGCCCTACAGCTTAAACTCGCAGCCAGCTGCCTGCTTTTGTTGATTGTTTTTGCCTGTTCCTGGGGTCCTGTTCACTCTCTCCCCCAGGGCTCCCAAAGTCTGGCTTCCCGTTAAATGTTTGCTGTCACTGCAGAGGGGTATGAGCAGAGGCCGGCACCTGGGCCATATCCCAAGCTGTGGCTGCGTGGCTGTTGCCAGGAGACTCAGATGGAGGGTTTCGGGTGTAGGGGTCTAAGAGTCAAGGGCAGTGACGGGCGGGCAGGATCCACAGCAGCGATTTGAGGCTGGGCTTATTTAGTGCAAAGTCCTTTCTTGCCCCTTTCAAGAGATGTGGCTCCAGTGCAGGCCAGTCCTGTCCCCCAGTTGGGATGGGTCTCAGGAGCTGTGCCCCCAGTTGCTTGTCCTTCTGAGCATGGGCAATGGCTACTTCTAGCTCTTCTCTCCCAGGCAGGGCAGCAGAGCTGGGCATGATCTCACCCAACAACCAGGGCCAAGGTGGGGCCACCCAGCCAGGCCCGGACACGGGGTCAGCAGTGCTGTCTCCCCCCGGGTCAGCTCTGAACCAAACTGTGGGTCCAGGGCCCAGGGAAATGGGAACCCACTGCTGCCCACATGTCTTTGGAAGCTGAGCTAGGTCTGACCAGGTGGATATTGGTGGTGGTGATGGGAGAAAGGATGAAGAGGACAAAACAAATCCTGGAGATAATTACATTTTCAGCCCCCATGTGCTGAGTACTTACTCTGCACTCAGCAGTAAAGAATCCACCTGCAATGCAGGAGATGTGGATTTGATCCCTGGGTTGGGAAGATTCCCTGGAGAAGGGAATGGCTACCCACTCCAGTATCCTTGCCTGGGAAATCCCATGGACAGAGGAGCCCAGCGGGCTACAGTCCATGGGGTCGCAAGAGTCGGACACGTCTGAGTAACTAAACAACACTTCACTGGGCACCATTCTAGGTGCTAGGATGGAGCTGTTAATTAGAGGAGGCTTAGCCATCAGGGAGCTGACATTCTAGGATGTTGTTGGAGACAGTGGCCAAGCAAACCAGCAGATGAAGAGGTAAAACCTGTGGGGATATGTGGGGACAGTGGAAACTGGGTGTGGTGGTAGAGGCTGACTGGGGGCTCCCTTTGGCCAGAGTGGTCAGGGGAGGCCTCTCTAAAGTGATGGTCTTTAAACTGATTCGGTAGAATGAACCTTGGACCATCTGAGGGAACAGTGTTGTATAGGCAGGGAACAGCAAGTGCAGTGATCCGCATGGGTAGGAGT
The DNA here is from genome assembly GCF_003369695.1 of Bos indicus x Bos taurus. Classification (NCBI taxonomy): domain Eukaryota; kingdom Metazoa; phylum Chordata; class Mammalia; order Artiodactyla; family Bovidae; genus Bos; species Bos indicus x Bos taurus. The sequence continues at coordinate 40,355,022 of NC_040093.1, forward strand.
TAGGCACGTTGAGGAACATCCGCACCCCCCGGCCCCCTGGCAGGGGGGAGATGAGGCCGGAAGGGTGGGCGGGGGACTGGAGGAAGACCAGCGGCAGTGGTCTGGAGACATAGCACCACCTTCCTGGCTGGAGGGCCCAGAAGACAGTGACTGTTCTGATGTCTTTTTCTGCCAGTCTTCTCTTCCCAATTGGTTTTGGATATGACTTTGCCACCCACTTTCAGTCCTGCGGTGTTTCGGGTGGTGGTTGCTTGTGAGGATTTGCAGGGGTGGAGGAGATCAGGGATGGGGCCCTCTGGGGAAGGGAGGACCTCCTCCCAGCCCCTGATAGCCATCACATGGGGGTAGAGAGGACCAGGTTGGGGTGGGGGATGGGAAATGTCCCTGATGCTGGAGACAGTCCGGTCGATAGGATCTTTGCCAGCGGGTGGAGACAGCGAGCCGTCAGTGAGCCGGAGTCCAGGCAGGGCTGTCCCCAAGCCCTGATAAGATCCGATCTGTTGCAGGGTGGGGAGGCCCAGCCAGGCCAGCAGCCACTCCGGCTCAGCCATTGGTTCCCAGCAGCAACAAGTAGTGTTTGTTCTGGAGCCAAGCCTCCAGGCAGAATCTGGGTGCAGGGAGGGAGTGTTTAGACGGCTGTCCCACCGGGCAGGTGGGCAGTGGCCCTGCCCCACCCCTCTGCTGGGCACCAGGGAGTCTCCTACCCACTCCGCACAGGACGCCTGCTCTTCCTGGGAGAGAGGGGACATTTCAGAGTCCCCTCTGGTGTCCTGGTCGGGGACAGGTACCATTTGTGGCTGAGGAACCACATTGATGCTAGGCTGGGAGGAGGAATGGGGGTCCTTACTCCTTCCCTGTTGAGGAGCTGTGTTGAGGGGGTGCTGGACACCCTGCTTAGCCTCTCAGAGTGCTCAGAGCTGAGCTTACAGACCTGAGACCACAGTTAGCGGGGCATCTTTCCCTGCTGCAGGCTTGTGAGCGCCAGAGCTGCTGGGGGTTCAGTAGTGATGGGGAAAGTGGCCCCAGGTGCGGTAAGGGGAGGAGGGCTGCGTGGTCGCCTTCCTGGTTCCTGCCTGCTGTGCTCAGCCCGCCGGCCATCTCTTGATGCCTGATTGGGTCTGCACAGGCTCAGCCAGGGGGCCGTGTCCTTTGGGGGATTTGTTGGTTCTGGGTACCCACCCCCCACCTTGATCCCATTGCCCATCAAATGTAAGTCTACCCATTGACCCTTCCCCCTCTCTGCCCGCCTCCCCAGCTCTCCTGTGCTGTATCATTCTGGGCCCCAGCTTGGGTCTTGCTCTTGCATATTTATTTGGAACCGAGTAAGGTCAGCACCACCTGTGACTCCAGGCCAGCATGAGCTGCCGGGCGCCCTGCCACCCAGGCTCTCCCTGGAAGGTTACTCTTTCCGTTGGTTTATTTCTAGGGCCTGGAGCCTAGGGCGGGGTGTGGACCTGTGGACAGACATGCCAGGGGTACTCCCGAGAGCTTGGCGGCTGCAGTCACTCAAGGGGTACGGCGGGGAAGGTAACGGGGAGGGGCAGGAAGGAGCAGGCCTGTGTTGGCAGGTGGAAGGCTGGGTTAGGGTGATCTCACAGCCCTTGGCTGGGCAGCAGCTCTCGAAATACAGTCAGCCCTTTGGGTTTACAAGGCAGACGCTCTTGGTCCAGCATGGGCAGGCAGGTGCCTAAGGATTCATTTCCTCATTTAAAATGGGCTGATTTATCTTTTTTTATTTTATTTTACTGGTGGGGAAATTGAGGCGCTGAGATGTTAAGTGGCTTGCCCAGGACCTCTTGCCGTTAAGTGCGTGTTCCTGGCTGGGCCACATCCCAAGCTGCCCTGGATGAACCCTGGGCCCATGCGTGCTGGTCAGTGTGTTCTGAAAGGGGCCTTCCTTGCTCTGGACCCTCAGCCAGCGGCTGGCTGGCCATCATCTCAGAGGGGACTTTTACAGAGCTGGTCCTTGCTGGGGGGTCAAGGAAGCCCCAGATGGTGGAGACAGAGCTGGGAAAGCTTGTTCATCTGAGTGCCAGCACCTGGGTCTGGCAAGGCTGTTGGGGGGGTGGTCAGTACCAGGGAGGGACCCCACAGCCGACCTTACAGGAGGAAAACAGATCACTTGGGTGTGGCAGGGTCTTGGCTCCCAGGGAGCTGGGAGAGAAGGTGTGGATGGGCACGGAGGCTGCTGAGGGGTGCTGGAGGGGCTCTCGGGGTACACAGGGCATAGAGAGCACTACCGTCTGTGTCCTTTTGCCTGTTTGCATGTGCACACTGGGATAGTCACATCTGTTCCTTGTTAGGGACTCGACAGACAGGCCTCCAGAAGATTAATTAATGCCAAGCTGCTGGCAGCTCCAGCAGGACACTTGCCCCAGGGTCCTGTCCTGGCAGCACAGTTGCCCAGCTGACCCCAGCAATGCTACTACATTCTCATCCAGAGATGCAGGGGACCATGTTGTGGGCACAGCCCTGCCCCTGAGCCTGGGTGGCAGAGAAGGCTAAGACGGTGGTGAGTGGCCAGTGCCAGGTGGCAGAGCATCCCATCCCCAGGGCCGCCTCCATCACCCACTCTGGAACTTATTTGTCCCTGGCTGAAGCCTGGACTTGCTCTGTGACCCTGGCCACGCCGCCTCTCCTCTCTGGGCAGCTTGCTTTTCCCCAACCATAAAATGATCTGAAATGGGCATTGGGCTGGGTCATCACTGAGACACCCCCCTCCGCCAAGTCTGTGTCTTTGTTATCTGCCGACCTGCCTGATTCCAAGAGCCCCTGGTGGCACCCCTTTTCCAGCTGCGTATGGACTTCCCCTTAGTCCCCCTCAATGTGGTCCAGCTGTGTCCTTTGCTCCCAGCCCAGGTGTTTGCTAGTTCTCTGTGTAATTAACTCCTGCCCGGGTCCAGGACACGGGACACCGAGAGTCCTGTCCAGACCCGATGCCCTCACAGACCAACCTGGCCTTCCCAGCACCAGGGCAAGGCAACCGCTTCGACAGTGGCCACTGCCAGCCTGCCCAGCACATTCTTCAGGCTTATCTGCAGGCCCGTCCCATTGGACTCTGCCCTCCCACCCAGGAAGCAGCACCCAGACAGGCTGCTGAAGAGTTCCAGGGGCGGGGAGAGCAGGGTTTGAGGGGACAGTTCTCAGACTCTTGCCTGGAGCTGGGGAGATCCAGGTATAGAACAGAGTGGGACAGAGGGCCTGGAGTAGTTGGGGGGCGCTGTCTGCTGAAACCGACGGGGTGGATCATCTAACCTCGGGGAGCATGGTCCCAGAATCTGTGCCATCTCCCAGGAGCCCGTCTCCTGGAAGGCTTCCTACAGGGAGGTGCCCGCGCAGGAGGGGGGCTTGCTGGAAGCCTGCCCCTCAGCTGCAGCAGGAGCTAGGGCCCCGCCGGCAGTTCCCCGGCCACCTTTCCCTCTGCCCCCACCTCCACAGCAGGAGCCGGAGCCCGTCCTCCCAGGAAGGGGTTAACCGTGTGAGGGAGGGGACTGGGCTAGACCATTTTCCTCGTAGAGGCCTCCACCTCGGGGTTTTCCTGAATGGTTCTGCCGTCCTGGGGTGGGGAGGGAAGGGAAGGAAGAAGGGCGGGCAGAGGGAGGAAGGGAGGGGACGAGTGTGGGTAGAGGAAGGAAAAAAAGATCGAGACGGCCAGGGGAAGAGAAAGATGTCACTGTCTAATCTCCCTGTCATTTTTATTTCCAGCAGGCGCCGGGCGAAGGAGCTGCTAGAACAATGCTGAGGCAGGCAAGGTGAAGAGCAGCTCCGTGCAGCAGCCCCGTCGGAGGATCTTGAACAGGTGATAGGAGGAGCCGGGAAAACCGAGGCCACCTGGGCATCCCTCCCCTCGGCTCCCGGGAGAGACGAGCCTCAAAGACACGGTGGAGAAACCATGGCGACCAATTTCAACGACATCGTCAAGCAAGGCTACGTGAAGATGAAGAGCAGGAAGCTCGGGGTGAGCCACCTTCCAAGGGGCCCTGGGTCTGGCATCTGGGATGTCGGGGGTGCACGGCCACCCGCCGGTTCCTGGCTGGCCATCGTGCATTGCCGGTCTCTCGAGGTTTCTGGCCGGCGGGCTGCCTGGCATGTGCCTGGGCCCGGCTCTGCCCACTGCAGCCCCCACCCCAGCCCGGCTGGCTGGAGTCCCAGTGGCTGGGCCAGTGGTGGTGGCCGATGGGCAGGCGGCTCTCCTGCTATTGTTGAAGTTGTCGCCCGGGCAGCGGCTGGAAATGCCGGGCTGTATCTGAGCTGAGACCAGCTTGTCACTTCCCCTTGCCATCACCTCCTCGTCTCCCCCTCCCCTCCCCTGGCCTCTTTTCTTTAAAGTACCTCATCTCTCCTGCTTCCCGTAGCTTTCTGTGTACTGGCATTTATTTATTTTGTCTTCGGTTGTTGCTTCTATGGTTGAAGTATTGGCCAAGGAGAGTGGTTGGTTGTTGGGGGTAGGGCGGCGGTACGAGGGGCACAGAAGCTGGCTTTTATGTGGTTTATGAATGAGCACCTGGGCGGGATGGCCCATGGCACTGGGCCCGGCTGCTTTCCTCCCAGGTTTTGGGGGCTTGGAGGGCCTATGGAGATGAGGCCTCAGATGTACCTTTGCTGGGTGTGCACCCTCTCCCACCCCCTACTGCTGAAACTGCCCCCCCAAAAGGCATGAGCAGGGGCCCCAGGGACCAACTTAATAATCTTGGTGAGGTTGTCCCAAGAGCTGACTTTATTCCCTGACTCTCCCCACTCTCTCCATTGAGGGGTCTCCCCAGTAAGATGGAAACCCTGGCCCCTGAGATAGCCCAAGTCTTGTGTTTACCTGGGCCCCCTGCTCACCCTCCCCTCCCCCATGGCCTTGGTGGGAGTGGGGGTGTGATCTGACTTTCAAGGCTTCCTGGCTCAGCAGAGTGGGCTGGCGGAGGAGCTGGGCTCTGATACTCAGGGGCCCCTGCGTGGGTACCAGACAGAACAGGACTGGCCTTGGAGCAGGGTGGTTCTTGCGCCCCCTTCCACTCCTGTGGCCCTCACCCCAGGGCCCCTGTTGGGGGCTCTTCTGTCCAGGCAGGGGGCAGCCACTTAGCTGGTGGGCACATTGGGGTCTTACCTGGATTTGGACTGTGTCCCAGCCTGGGCCCTGGTGGCCATCAGCCACTGTGTTCTTGCCCTGAGAGAAGGATGGAGCCCATTTGGAGCACAGAACGAGGAGAAAAGCTAAGGCTGAGGTGGGCAGGCAGGGGGCAGGGGCCCAGCTTCTAGTGTGGCTCCTTCCCCAGGGCCCAGACCTGTCAGGGCCTTCAGGTCCCCAGGGGCCAACTGGGCCGAGGGCCGGTCCAGAGCAGAGTTTCCCAGGAAGCCAAGGCACTTGAGGTGGCCACTTGGGCTTAGAACCTGGCCTGTTTCGGGGGAGGCCTGGGAACCTACGGTGGGCACAGTCAAGGGCAGGGTTTAGGAGCTGGGCTGAGGCCAGGCCCCGTCTGGAGTCACCCCCACTCAGGGAACTCGACTTCCCCCTGCAGATCTGCTGTGAGGGGCTGGGGCCACCGGGCCATTCTTGTCTCAGGCCAGCCATTCTTGTCTCAGCCCACAGAGGTGAGGGGGGAAGGGCTGAAAGAGATCAGGAGCGGGCCCTCCTACCTGCCAGGGCTTTCCTCCCAAGGCAGAGCTGTGGCAGCGCGTTTCTGAAGCGCTGATCAAAGACCTGTGAGAAGTGGGGAAGGAGGGCTCTTGAGCACAGTGGCTCCCTGGGGCTCTGTGTTCGTGCGAGTGTGTGTGCGTGCGCGTGTGTGCATGTGTGTGTGTATCTTGTAACCAGGCAACCAGAGCGCTCAGGCCCCCAGGCCTTCCGCCCCTGCAGGCTGCACAGAGCCCCGCCTGGCAGGGCATATCTGAGTTGGCAGCATTCATGCATTCATTCATTCATTCATCCATCCATCCATTCACGGTCTCTACACATGATCATTCACTTGTTCAGCAGGCTTTGTTCACGAGGCTACTGGGATGTGAGGATTCTGAGAATAAAATACAATCTCTGCCCTAAAAGAGCTGCTCAGCTTAGAGTTGAGGCCTGCTGGGGTTTATGCAGACAGGCCAAGGGCTGAGCCAAGGTCAGGGGGGCAGGGACAGACATGTCTCCTGGAGTCTCCGGAGCCTGAAATAGCCTGGTGTGAGTAGCTTCTCAGGATGGAGACTGCCTTGGCCCACCGCACCCTGGGAACCTGCCTGCCGAGGATCTGGTGCCCACATAGCAGGGCAAAGAGGAGGGCCCCTCAGTCTCCATGCTGCCAGTGAGAGGAGCACTGGAGATTCCTGCGGAATGGCTCTGCCAGCCTTCTAGAGTGCTTGCTGAAAGAGTAGGTGCACCCCAGCTGGACTTTGGGCTGGAAAAGAGCCATAGGAGGAAGAGTCAGAGGCCCAGGCAAGTGGCTAGGGCCACCAACGTTGCAGCTCCCCGCTCCCTGGCTCCTTTGCCCCTCGGATGGAGTCCGGGAAGCTATAGAGAATTTAGGTGGATTTAGGCAAGGGTCACTGGCGGTGGTTGGGGCAAGGAGTGATGAACCTCACTGGGGACGGCTCTGTGCTCTGGGGTGATTCCAGGTTCCTGGCTCTGCTCCTTGACCTCTGAGAGCGCCTGGTTTCCCAGTTGGAGCAGGAAACTAACCCTGGTTCCCTTCATTCCCAGGATGGTCCTGGAGACAAGAGGGGGTGTTACCTACATCAAGAGCTGTCCCCTGGCTCTAAGAACAAGGGCTGTGGTGATGTGCAGGCTGGGAGCGGGCTCGGGCCTGATTCCTATCCGCACGACATTGCCTCTGTCCTGGCCGGTGCTCCTGGACTGAGCCTTAGCGCAGTGGTTTCCCAGTACGGCCTTGGCTCCAGGCAGCCGGTTTTAAATACCAGTTCTGCCATTCATAAGCTGTTACTCAACTCTTGGGTGCCTCAGATTCCATCTGTAAAGTGGAGATGATAATAGAACTGACCTCAAGAGTGACCCTGAGATTAAATGTGAGGAGTGCTAATAACAAAAAGCACAAATAGGAAGCACTCAATAAATGTTGGCTACTTAGATTAAACCCAGGGCTGAACTCATAGTAAACAGTAACTCAGGAGCAACTTTTATGGAGCCAGCCAAGAAATGACTGCCTTTTCAGTTTGGGGAGGGGTCTCTTCCCCAGGGTGGGGTGTCACACTGGTGTCAGCTGTCCCAGGTCTCCTGGGCCTGAGCCCCCTAGAAGGCTATGTGGCACTGCCCCTCGTGGTAGGCAGGGAAAACTGCAGGGTCACTTTGGCTGCGCTGGGAGTGGTCCAGGGTCCATCCCCCTGCCATCTCGCCCCACAGATCTACCGGAGGTGCTGGCTGGTGTTCCGGAAGTCCTCCAGCAAGGGGCCTCAGCGGCTGGAGAAGTATCCAGACGAGAAGTCCGTGTGCCTCCGAGGCTGCCCCAAGGTTAGGGGGCCTGGGCCCTAGCTCCCCAACCTGTAAGCAGCGATGATTGTTATTCAGAGTCCTGAGGGCCAACAGGACCTCCTGGGGGTGAGAGAGCTGCGGGGGATGTAGCGGGAGGTGCTTCACCCTGGCTGAGTCCCCTGTGGATGCCATGCCAGGTGACAGAGATCAGCAATGTGAAGTGTGTCACACGGCTCCCCAAGGAGACCAAGAGGCAGGCAGTGGCCATCATATTCACTGACGACTCTGCACGGACCTTCACCTGCGACTCAGGTGAGGGGATGGGGCTGCCGGTGGTGTGCGGTCAAGGTCCAGTTGGTAGGGGGCAGAGCCAGGCTAGCTCTCCTGACGGGGTGTGAGGTGTAGAGGAGGAGGGCGCCTTTGAGGGAGCCGCCCCCCAGGATGAGGTGAGCAGGCAGGCAGAGTCCACTGGCCTCGCCCTCTCTGCCTTGCGTGGGGGGACTACTCCGGCTGAAGCAGGTGGGGTGGGCTGCCGAGAGACCCTGAGTTGGCAGCATGATGAGATACTGTTTTCTCCAGAGCTGGAGGCAGAGGAGTGGTACAAGACACTCTCTGTGGAGTGTCTGGGGTCGAGGCTCAACGACATCAGTCTGGGAGAGCCAGACCTCCTGGCCCCAGGAGTGCAGTGTGAGCAGACAGGTGAGGCCTGGTGCTGGCACAGGGTGGGGGTGGGGGGACCTCCCCCCATCCCCCGAAAGCTCCAGGCCCTCTTGTCCTCTCCCCTCCAGATCGCTTCAATGTCTTCCTGCTGCCCTGTCCCAACCTGGACGTGTATGGCGAGTGCAAGCTGCAGATCACCCACGAGAACATCTACCTCTGGGACATACACAACCCCCGCGTGAAGCTCGTCTCGTGGCCCCTCTGCTCACTGCGCCGCTATGGCCGGGATGCCACCCGCTTCACCTTCGAGGCTGGCCGGTAGGACCCACTCGCCTCCCCACCCTCCAGCCATGGTCTTGATGGTGGCTGCCACTCACTTGTGTTGGGTGGGCCCTGTGCTGAAAGCTCATTTATCGGCATAGCATCCTGAAGGGGAACATAATATTCCCATTTTACAGATGAAGAAATCGAGGCTCCCAGCAAGTACGTCAAAAGCTCAAATCAGATGCTGGCACTGGCACTGACCAGCTGTGTGATGGCAGACCTGTGTCTCAGTTTTCTTATCTGTCATATGGGATAATAAAAGTACCTAGCCTCACACACTGGGTGATGATGGTGACTGGGTATATCTTGAACTCTGGAGGAGCCTGCCTAGACTCCAATTCTGTATACTCCACCATGTAACTTTGGTTGTTACTTAGCTTCTGAATGCCTCAGTTTTCTCATCTATAAGATAGTTTGAGAAAAACTGTAGTTATGAGCAAACTGATTGCACACAGACCAGGTGGTGGAGAAAACAGAATGGATTAATTCTCGTAAAGTATTTAGACCACCACGAGGCCCATGGAAAATGTTCAGCACGTTTGAGCTGGGTGGTCAGGCCCTCAGGTAACAGCCCTGCCTGTTCCCAAAGGAGAGCCTGAGCATGTCACATACGTGGGACGCGCCCACCACCGTGCTCTCTGTGTCCCCAGGATGTGTGACGCTGGAGAAGGGCTCTACACCTTCCAGACACAGGAAGGGGAACAGATTTACCAGCGGGTCCACAGTGCCACCCTGGCCATCGCCGAGCAGCACAAACGAGTCCTGCTGGAGATGGAGAAGAATGTGAGGGTGAGGCCGCGCACGTCTCAGTCCAGGGTAGGGGGCGGCGGGCGGGCAGTCAGAGGACCGGGAGAGTGCCAGCCGTCTCCAGCTCATGTGTATGGCAAAGGCAGGCAGGGTCTTGGGCTGGCCGCCCCTGGGCTTAGCCGCTGACCCTTCTCTGCCCCACAGCTGCTCAACAAGGGCACAGAACATTACTCATACCCCTGCACGCCCACTACCATGCTGCCCCGCAGTGCCTACTGGCACCACATCACAGGTTCCCAGAACATCGCCGAGGCCTCCAGCTTCGCCGGTGAGTCACTGCTGTGCGTCACCCCCACCAGCCAGGAGGCTCTGTGGAGGACAAGGCATGCTGGGCAGGGGTCTTCTGTCCTGGGCCCAAGTCCTCAGCCTGCGTCTGTGTCCACAGGTGAGGGGTATGCGGCAGCCCAGGCCAGCTCAGAAACGGACCTCCTCAACAGATTCATCCTGCTAAAGCCAAAGCCCAGCCAGGGGGACAGCAGCGAGGCCAGGGCCCCTTCCCAGTGACGGCAGAGCTAGCGTGCTCGGACGACCGCTGGGGCTGCCTGCAGTGTCTCGTGGACGGCCTGCAGGGGCTGTGGGCCAGGAGCCCAGAGAAAGGGAGCAAGCCGTCCCTTCTCTGCCCCCAAGGGTGAGACTGGACCAAGGCAAAGGGCTGGCCATGCCACCTGAGCATGTGTGAGGGGCTGGAGCTACCATAGGACTATATACGGTTAATGATTTTAATATATATGGCTTATGACATTATTCTATATTAATAAGATTTCCCCCTCTGTCCCTCCCTGCCACCACATACACATTTTTTATCCCCATGACCAGGCCACAGTCAGGGCTGTTTCTGAATGTGAGGGCGGTGGTTTTTCCTGTCCCCCAAGGGGTACCAGCCCTCCTGCTTCAGGCCTGAGGAGGGAGAGTCCACACTCCCGGCGCCTGCTCTGGCTGCTGGCTTTCCCACGCAGCCCAGGGGTGGAGACAGCAGGTGGCTTCTCGGTCCCTCTGGGCCTGGTGGCACAGGAAGGATCCAAGCTTACACTGTGCCACTTGGCAGCCTTGCACTTCGGAGTTTTACACAGAGGTGACATCTCGCTGACACCTCAGGTGAAAATCTGGTTTTAAAGTGGTTTCTGCCCAGGATCTTCCTGCTTCGTAGGCGAGAAGACGCCCTGGGGGCAGGGTGCTGTTACCTCAGCCCAGGGAGGGTGGCCCTTCCTGAGCTCTTTCCTGCTCCAGGGCCAGGCCGGCCCCCAGGAGGACTGAGGGGTCGGGGGGAGCACCCTGCTGCCCCCTCACTGACCAGGTGGGCAGTGCTCCCGTGGAGGGTGCTCCCCTGCCGTGTGGCCTCCCTCTGGCCAAAAGGACTCAAAAACCGAGACCGCCCCATTTCCTCCTCCCCACATGGTGCTGAGGCTCCCTGCTGAAACGCAATTAAAGCAATTGATTTTCTAGTGCTGGTATTTATTGACTACCGTGCAGAAGGGCTATCTTTCTACTCACATCAAACCTTCGGTTGTGTGTGTGTTGGGTTTTTTGTTTTTAATATTTTAGGGTTCTGATCTGTGGGAACAGACCCTGTTGTAAATAACCACTATTTGAGTTGTGGCAGGAGGATGGTAAAGCAAGAGGCCCCTCCAGACAGAGCCCTGGAGCCAGGGAGGGGCCACGGCCCGTTCAGCTCTGAACCTGACCCAGGGAATGACCACCCCAGGAGTAAGCTAGCCTGAAGAAGGGCACCCAGAGGCCACGGGAGGGGAGGCAGAGCTGGCTGGCTCGGTTCGTGGCTCGATGACGCATGAAGGAGATTACGTACGTTGTGCTCTTTATTGCCAAAAATAAAAACTTTCAAAAGACAACTACTGTTAATAAATAACCCTTCCTTTCTGTACTAGATTTCCGGTTTTCTCCAGGCTTCTCCTGCCAGGCTGCCTAATTAACTGTGTTGGGTGTGTGCCTACCTACAGGGCTAAGGGTCAAGGCCAGATCTTCATTAAGGTCCTTGTCCTCTACCCTGCCCCCACCACACAAATTAAATCATCTGGCCATTGTTGGTGAAGATTGAAACTGATGGGTAGAGAACAAAATACAAGGTTTACTGGGGGGAAGAGGGGATAGCCTAGGACTAACACTACTCTTAAGAGGTTCTCAAATTCAGGACACTTGAGAATCTGAGTGAAAGGCCAACAGGGTGGCCGAGGCAGGGACTGGAAGGGCGCTCGTGCAGCCCGAGTCAGGATTCAGAGTCAGTCCCTACACACGAGCCTACAATGGTGAGCACTCCAACTCATGAACAGAAAGGGTTCGAAGTAAAGAGCTGAAATGACCCAAAGGTGAGAGTCCAGCTCAGTGGTTGTCAACAGGGGAGCCCTATGGCCCCCAAGGCACACTGGGAGACAGGGTGGAAGGAGTGTTTCAGGGAGCACTGCTGCCAACCTACAGGAAGGCCCAGGGATGCTAAATGAAGGGGAAAACTGTCCTGCCGGCAATAGTGGCGCCCCTGGTGATCTGTAACCGATCGAGGCTGGCATGGACCTACCCCTCCCCGCTGCTGCCTTGCTAATTGGTACTGAAGGCTTGCCAAGAAACTTGAGCAACAGCTGTCCAGTCCCCAGGAGCCAAAAAGAGTCTCAGAAGAGACCTGAAATCCAACTGTTTTGCTCAAACAGGTGAGCTGCAGCTAGTTTATGGTGAGGACGTCACTCTGGATCTCGTGGCTTAACTGGGTCTGTAAATCACTCAGCTTCTTCTTTAATCCAGAGAGGGCTGAAAGGACGATGGTCTCGGGGCGCAGAGAGCCACAAGACTCCACATTGTAGTAAAACCTGAGAGGCAAGAGTCCAGTGAGAGCCCTCCACAAAGCATTCAGGCCAGCGGGCCCCAGCTTTGGCCAAGGGCCTCCCTCCCTTCTGGTCCTGACTCCTTTCTCCCCATGAATTTGACCTTGTTCCAGGGTTGACCTCCATCCAGCTTCTTAAAAACAGTGGTCCCAGTGCACTCTGTAGGACCTCAAGAGGGCCACAGCGGCCTCAAAAAGATACTGTGTGACAATCTCAAAACACTTGTGTACAGACACACTCCACACTGAGGGGAAGGAAGATGATCAGCAGTGCCACTGCTCCTGACTGGAATGACCCGGGACTGTTTTCATGTTTGTCACTAGAAGGCTTTGGACAGTCTGGGGCCCTAGGTTTGATCTTATGTTGGTCTTTCTTTGGGGGCTGAATAATCACAAAAGGAACAGTCTGGATAACTGGAGGGCCCCCTTCTCCCAGTGACCAAAAGGGGACTTAAGGGGGGTTCAGCAGTTACCGGCCCCTCCTCAGCTGAGGGGAACTGGACAGGAGGGAAAGGGGCTCCCTAACTCAGAGGCTGCACCAGACCTGTGACCTTCGAGTGCCAAACTAGGGTCTTACCTCTCTGGCTTGCCGTTGGGGTCGTAGGGTGCCTGCGACTCATCCTCATCCAGCTCTGAGTACTCACTCTTTGGCCTGAGGTCAAACAGAGGTCAGCACAGGGTTGCTATGGCTGCTTTCAAGGGACCCGTGTCTCCTAGTCAGGCTGCCCCATCTGGGTCACTAGGAGCCACTTCCACACCCGCCCGCCCAGCCAGCCTTCAACTCCCACCAAGAACATACCATTCCTCTGGCTTGGGGTACACCGTGTGCCTCAGGGCATTGTCAGGGTCATACTCAAAAGCCACTCCTGCAGTTGGGTTCCACTTGGCATGTTCCTTGCCAAAGCCTTTTTTGGCATAGGCTCGCAGTCTCAGCTCCTGGCCCTTTCTCAGCTTGACGATGAGAATGTCTGTGGGGACAGGCGACAGTCAGTCGAGGGCCGGCAGAGGCACAGTTCTCCGGGTCTGACCTGCAGCCCATGGAAGACCAGACAACATGAGAGGCTGGGTCTGGTCTCTGCCTCTCTCGGGGTGCCTTACCGTCCTGCTCCACGTAGTCGTTGGGGTCATTATCTCGGTTCCTAGATGTCACCTGCAGGGAATCCAAACAGAGGCATTTATTAGCAGCTGCTCATCTCATCCAGAAATCTTCCAGCACCTCCAGGGATCCCGTCTGTGCTGGTGACTGGCCTCTAACCCCTACAACCTCCTCAGTCAAAACAGTACCATGGTCTTGAAAAGGGTCCTAAGGGGGCAGAGGGCCCACAGCACCAATGTTTCTGCCCATCCTGGCAAGGGTCCAGAATCATTAGCACTTCTAAGTATCAGGCTCACATTAAGGCAGAGGGTAACACAGGGAAGTTGGCATCTTCTAAGAATCCACCCCAATCTGGCCCACTGGAGCCAGGAGAACAGCAGAGGTCCCCACAGGGAAGGCCTTCCTGACCGGAATGACCCGGGGGCTGTTGGAGATGAGGTCTCGAGACGTGACATGACGCGTCTGGTCTTCGTTGCACCGCACGTCCAGAGTGAACTCCACCGAGCACTCGGGGCAGAACTCTTCACACGTGCAGTCCTGAGGTGGGAGAGAGACATCAGTGAGTCTGTGGACAGACAGTGAAGTCTGGCTTGGCTCCCCGCTTCTAATACCCTGTCCTTGAAGGTTCTTCATCTGATGAAAGGGTGGACCACAGCCGCCAGTCTCTTGTCAGCTGTGTCCATCTACACACCGCTCTTGGGCTGCTGAACGGCTCTTCCTCAGAGAACCAAGGCACTAACAGAGGAGGCTTTCAGCCCGCACAGTTCAGTATCCATGAGCTGGCACTAGCTTGTGGATGCAATTAACACTTAAAACAATCTAGGGGACAATAGAAAAAGTACCTTTGAAGCTCCAGACTACTGACCTTTTCTAAAAAAGTTTCATACATTCACAAAAGCAGAGAAGGGTATAAGAGACTGCCACCATGTAAGTATCGCTCAGTTTTAATAGTTCTCAAGTGTGCCATTCTTTAAACCGATTCTTCAAACACTCCCGTCTTAAGAGACTAGCTGCCACCATTTAACGTCAGGCAAGAAGAGAGCTACTAGAATGTAGTCAAGCAAACTGTTCTCCCCTCATATTAGTGAGGAAAATCCAAGCTACTTTTGATGTTTTCAAGACGATGAAGGAAATCTATGGGCCACACCTGGCCAGCCTGTAATCACACACAGATGGGACAGGAAGGCAACCTAGACCCTCAAGATGGAATCACTCTTAGAAATATGAAATTAAAGAATCAAAATGTAATGGAAGACAAAAATATAAAAAGGTACTCAACCTAAAAAAAAAAAGTACAATGAAGAGAGAAGAGTCTGTTCAAGAGATCAAGAGACTAAAGAGGTGTAACAACCGAATGCAGTGCATGCATCACAGATCACAAACAGCCAATCAGGGGGAATTCCTTGGCAGTCAGCGGTCAGGACTTGCCCTTTCTCTGTCAAGTGTGGGGTTCAAACCCTGGTAGGGGAATAAGATCTGGTAAGCCAAGCAGTTCAGCCAAATAAAAAAAAATTATGGACATTTTGAGGATAACTAGGAAAGTCTGAATTTAGACTGTATATAGATAGTACAAATCCACACTAATTTTCTTAGACATAATACTGTAGTTAGGTAAGAAAATATCCTTATTTTTAGGACACACATGCTGATGTAGTTAGGGGAGAAGTATCATGATTTCTGTAACGTTCCTTCAGATGGTTTAGCAAAAATCACAACATCTATATGAAACATAAAGCAAATATAGCAAAGTATCAACAACTGTAAATTAAAAGTGAAATGAGAATGAATATGTATTCTATTTTTAACTTTTCTGCAAATTTTAAGAAAACACAAACGAAAAATCCAGACCATCTTTATTCAGTAAATGCAATACTAGAAAAAAATTTAATGGAAGGAACTGTTCGGTCACGGGGGATGCATATCTTTATGTAAGATATGGACTAACTGCTCTTCAATCGGTGGTACAACTGTCTTTACCAATATATGTGATGTTTTATTTCTTAAAAACAGACTCTGGGGACATGAAGCAAAAATGATGAAATGTCAAAATGTGACAGGTGGTTTGGCGGCAGCATGCCTATTTGTTTTATTAGCTCCACACTTTGCTGTGTGCTTGAATATTAAAAAAAAAAACCACATATATGGACTTCCCTGGAGGCGCAGTGGATAAGAATCCACCTGTCAATGCAGGGGACACAGGTTCAAACCCTGGTCCAGGAAGATCCCACATGCTGTGGAGCAACTAAGCCCGTGCACCACAACTACTGCTGAGCCAGCAAGCAGCAACCACTGAGCCCGCAAGCCACAGCTACTGCAGCCCTTGAGCCTGGGGCCAGTGCCCGCAACGAGAAGCCACCACAGTGAGAAGCCTGCACACTGCAACCAGGAGTATTCCCACTCGATGCAAATGAAATAGCTCAAGCAGCAACAAAGACCCAGCACAGCCAAAAATAAATAAATAATAAAACAAACAGCAACACACATATACATTTACAAAATATATCAAATTAGCCATTAGCACACCAAAATGATGTGCCCCTGGGAATACCAGAAAAGGGGTTGATTCAGGACCACCGAAAGCCATCAAGAAGGAATACTCTCAAGCTGTCAACTAACGCAGCTCTGATGAAAGGATACAGGTAACCTAATCCTGTCCTACACGTTCCCTAGTTCTGAGTCTGTTAATGTATCATGGAAGTGGCAAACGTCACCCCAGAAGAATGGAGCCATGTTTCAGGAAGACAACCCATAGGGTGAGGCATACAGCTGGCAGACAGCTGCTGCTCTGCAGAACAGTTCTCACTCCCTCTGCTCCTTGTCCTCACCCACTATCCTTCTGTTGATGCCCTTTAGCCTCCTAGGCCCCTGTCCCTGGGAAGAGATGCTCTGGAAAACATTGCACACCAGATGCTGAAGAGAAACAGCTCCACCCATTCGGTATAAATGAGCATCCAGGTGTATGTCCCCTCTGGCTAATGAGACTCTCTTATGCCCCTTGAGCCTCATCAATCTGTGGTCCCATCAGAACCAAAGACCGATGCCTGCCTTGGGCTCCAGACAACATCTCCACACTGTCTTTCTAAAAGCCAAAATTGAGATGGCAGCAAAAAATCTCCTTGAGAACTGAATTCCCTGCCTCCCCCGAGCTCCCCAAGCACACAGCATACCCGGGAGTACTGCAACTTGTCCACAATGTCGTCACTGGTGAGAGGGATTAATCCTGGAAGACATAGAAAAGCACAATGAAGAAAGCAGGGGCCAAGGTGGAAGGAGTCCACAAGTCCCCTTGGGAGTGAGGACGCTTCTTCCTCTGACACTGGCACAGCCCCCTCCCTGTAACTCTCCAAACCCAGCACTCACCAAGTCTGTGAGCAATGAACTCATCATGAAGGACGGAGGAATTGGCATCAATCTGAACCCAGTCAATTGCTAAAGAATGAAGGAAGCAGAAAAAGCAGACGGGCAGATTAGCCACCAAATTTTCCAGATTTAAAAATCATCTGAAAGTGTTAGTTGCTCAGTCGTGTCTGACTCTTCGCAATCCCATGGACTGCAGCCTGCCAGGCTCCTCTGTCCATGGGATTCTCCAGGCAAGAATACTGGAGTGGGTTACCATGCTCTTCTCAGAGACTCTTCCCAACCCAGGGATTGAACCCCGGGGGCTTCCTGCACTAAGGCAGATTCTTTACCATCTGAGCTCCTCCAAATCATCTAGTGCGTACTAAATTGCAGAGGCCGAGTCAGGCTGCCAGAGACTCTGATTCCACAGCTCTGGAGTGGGGCCCAGGAAGCTGCATTTTAATAAGAACCACACACACACACCGCACCGCACTTCCCTGCTCAGGCAATTATGATGCAGAGTTCCCTGTATTACCCCAAAAACAATGACCTAAAGATACCACGAGAATGGGAATGTGTTTCTTAGAGCTGAATATTTCTGTGGGAAGCACTTAAATCTGCTACTCATGCCAACACCAGTAAGAACACAAACTATTTGGGCATTTGAAAGTTGGACAAACCTCAGAGAAGTAACATAGACTTATGGTCCACATCTCCTTTTGTGATATAATGACTAGATTACCCAAATTAATACTTTATTATCATTCAACCAAATCATGTTTACACAATTCCTTTAATGGGCAAGGCATACTAATCCCTACCAGCCATGAGCGAGGAGAACTGTAGTGTCACACACAGTTGACTTAAACACACATTTACTCATTCATTCATAAATATCTGTACATAAACAATTAAATTCAGAAGTCAAAGGCAGTGAGACCAACTGTCCAATGAGGGGCAGACACTAGGAACAGAGGACCAGACATGACCAGACCCCCACCTGCTTGTCCTTCTGCTTCCTAAACCTGAGCCAAGTAAGGACTAAGAGCCAAGCTTTTCTGTCTCTGCCTTTCCTCCCAATGGCCTGCCTTTAACCTCTCCTGTGCAGGATTAAAAACTCTGTGAGCTTCCCATAAACCAGGACTTGCCCACCCTCTGTGATACAGAGATGAACACTCTCTCCCGGGAAGAAGCTACTCTCTCCTAGAACTCTGTCCATATTTCTCTTAAGACACTTGTCTTAATTGCATTATATTTGTGTGCATCTTGCTTCCACTTCAAGCTTCAAAAATTCTTTGGGTCTTCAGATGTCTTAATTTCTGTATTCCTAACTGGGGTCTGGATTGCAAGAGATGCTTCATGCTACTTGTGGAAAAAGTGGCGCTTGAATGTCAGTGTCTAAAGCACAACTGCCTCATTTTACTCATGATGAAACTAGGGTCCTGAGACCCCACGGGGTGATTAGGCAGAGAAGGAGAACCAACACTCCAAGCTCTGAGTTGAAAAAGTCTCTGGAGGGTGGTAATGGTGGAAAAACTACAATGTCCTCTGCTTACCAAACAATTGGCCTGTTTCTCTCTTAGGAATTTGCACACTTGATGCGGTAACTATGGCTTACATCTCTTTTTCCTAAACCAAACTCTGAGTTAACACTCAGAAAATATTTGTAGTGTATCTGTAGACAGGCAGAACACCCAGTGAAAAGTGGCTGGAAGAAAAGCAGAAACAGATCCTTTCTCCTCAAAGCGTCAAACCCACTGCAGCTATGGTTCTCCTTAAACCCTAAAAGAATCTGCCTGCAAATGCAGGAGGAGAGGGTCTGATCCATAGGTTGGGAAGATCCCCTGGAGGAGCAAATGGCAGCCCACTCCAGTATTCTTGCCTGGAGAATCCCATGGACAGAGGAGCCTGGTGGGCTACAGTCCATGGGGTCACAAAGAGTCGAACACAACTGAGCAACTGAAGATGAACTCCTAAAGAACCCTGTACTTTACAGCTCTGCGTTTCCAGTGCCTAGCACCACTGCCTGGATGCTCCCGAAATGCAGCTGACGGAACAGATTCACATCTACCGGTACTGGAGACTCACTGAACATAAGGCACAGAGATTATTACCCTTAATCGTTAACGTCGCCCTGACAACTGCTATTAGCGTCCGAACACTAGAGAGGGGGCTGCAACAGAGTTTAATAGCTTGTCCAAGTTTCGCAGCGATAGTAAGTGAAAACAGTTTCTGAGTCCCAGTCCACAGACTCCTGAGCCCATGCGCTTCACCAACGCACGGAAAAGAATGGAACAAAATAAATAGCCCGTGGAACCAGAGAGGTGGCCAGAATGGCCCTGGGCCAAGGGCAAAGGGCCCGATCAAGTCTCCAGCACGACTGTTCTCTTAGCGCCCCCAGTCCGTCGCCCAAACCAAGGCTGGAGGCAGGAGCTGCAAGGTAAAGGGAGGGGTGGGGGTGGGGGGAGAGAGAGGCCTGGTAGCCCTGGCAACGAGACTGGGGTCGCTTACCTATTATGGGCACCTCAGCGATGAAGACCCTCCGGATAGAATTTGCCACCCTGAGGAATGAAAACCAAGCGGCGTGTGGGTACCCCAGCCTCGACAGGCCGGGGTCGCGCCCCACCGTGCCCAAAGCGGAAGCCCTGGCCCGGGAGCCAGTTCTGAAAAGTCACGACGTCCCGCAGGCCGGGGCCCCCGGCTTTCCAGAACCGCCAACCTCTTCCCCCAGCAGTCTTACGCCAGGTCCGTGTTCTCGATGATGAACTTGACATTCTCGTCGGTGAGCTCCGTGATCCGCACTGTGGGCTGGTTGGCGTACGGCATCGCGCCCCACCGCTCGCTCGGCCTCTGGCGTCAGCTCTGCCCGGCCTGCGCACCTCCGCCAGCGGAAGTCCGTCAGCGGGGCCTCGCCACTGGCGCGGAGGGGCGCTCACAGCGCCGCCTGCTGCTCGGAGGCCCGAAATTTTCTACCCACCCCTCCCACCACCTTCTTGAAGAGGCGCCAGGTTCAACCATTCGGAGGGCGATTTGGCAAAGCATGCACACATCCTTGATTCCGCAGTAACACTTCTAAGAATCCATACTGCACAAACATTTGCAGTTGTAAGCAAACATACATGTACAGGGACGTTCACTGCAGCTGCTGCTGCTGCTAAGTCGCTTCTGTCGTGTCCGACTCTGTGCGACCCCATAGACGGCAGCCCACTGGGCTCCGCCGTCCTGGGATTCTCCAGGCAAGAACACTGGAGTGGGTTGCCATTTCCTTCTCCAGTTCACTGCAGCAGTCTGTAGCAAAAGATAGATAAAACTTGCCCATTGACAGAGACCTGGTTAAACATACAAACACAGGAATACTGTGTAAAAAACTGTGTAACGTTTAAAAGGATGAAGTGTGTTAATTTATGGAAGAACTAAAGTACAGTTGGTCCTCCATATGCAAGGGTTTTGAATCCAACCAACTGAAGATAAAAATTCCATAAAGTTCCAAAAACAAAATAAATTTGCTGCACGACCAGCAATTATTTATATAGCATTTACAACTATTTACCATAGCATTAAACATTGTATTAGGTACTGTAAGAAACCTAAAGATAACTTAAATTATATGGGAGGGCACATGTAGGTTACATGCACAGAGTACGCAGTGCCTTAAACAGCCTGGAAAGAGTTTGATGGGTCTTTTTTTGCATTTGGTTGTGCCACATCCATGTCCCCTGAAATGAAGTAGAGTCCTAACCATTGGACCGCCAGGGAATTCCCAGGTGGCAGCAGGTTATACAGAGAAGTCCTAAAATAGAATTTGGCAGGGGACAACATGTAAGGGGCAGAGAAAGAATAATCAGAGGGGATAGAGAGGCGTTTGCCTTAGCAAGGAGTGACACCTGAGACAGAGAAGAAGAGCATTAAGGGGGCCCTAGCACTAACGCCTGTATCATCTCAGTAAATTAAGGTTGTCTGTTGAGTGTGAGATGGATGCTATAAAAGACAAAAGAGGGAATGGAACAAAATATGGGATAGCTACTGCAGGCAACTTGACAGGATGTCAAGATAAAAGAATTAGGTGCAGAAAGGGCCCAGAGGAAAGTGCACAAGAAACAGGAAATTCCTACTAGCCATTACTCCCATCATCATTCAGTCTACTTGGGTAGGAGACAGCAAAGCAGAAGACAGATGGCTGCTGAGTGCTGCGTGTACCAAAATGGTGAAGCCCCAACTCCTAATGTGAGGATACTTGGAAATGGGGGTCTTTATGAGGTCCTGAGGATAGAACTCTCAGGAGATTAGTGCTCTAACAAAAACAGGAAGAGGCAACAGAGCACACTTGCATGCTCTCTCTGTTGTGTGAGAATGTAGGGAGAAGGTGGCCATGTGTGTCAGGAAGAAAGCACTAAGAATCAAGTTAGCTGGTACTTTGATCTTGGACTTCCAGCTTCTATAACTGTGAGACATTTCACCACAGCAGCCTGAACAGACTTATACAAGTCTGTTCAGGGGCTGAACAGAATTAACCAGACTTAAATAGGGGGCCCAGCCAGCACAGAGGCTGAATTTGTAAAGCTAAATACTGTGTCAAGGAAATAGTCAGTGATGGGCAGGAGCAGCCAAAGAAGCTAACCGGGAGGGGGAAAGACCCCTGTCACCCACATTTTACTGAAGGGAGGCCCGGGCCCACAGGTGCAGAGCTGTCATAGCTGCCCAGCAATGTCACACAGCACCGGGACCCTAACTCAGGTCTCCTGACTGCCAGTTGCAAGCCTTCTCCAAAACCCTGCTCTCTGCTTCTGGGGTCTTGGACAGCTGCCATGATCTGTATGGAAATTCCCTACACAACAGGAAACTGCTTCAAAGATATTTATTATAATATTTTACAGACTCTAAGTTCACTAATAACCCTGTAGTGAGTGCTGTTTTAACATGACACAGGGCCTGGGACCACACCTCTGGCCAGGCTGAGCACCGGCAGGCACCTGTCTCAGGTGAGGCAGCCTGCCCGCGGGGTTTCCCGGTGCAATGACTCAGGACACTGGAGCATGAAAGGGCAGCATGGAACCCACAGGCCTGTGCTGTGCTGTGGGGGAGCTGCCACTGGGGGTGGCCTCAGATCCGGACTCTGACTTGGGAGCCCCAGAGGCAGGTTAAGACATGGTCAAAGTGCCTGAGAGACCACAATAGGGATGTGTTGGGTTTCCATGATCTGAATGCTTGATTGAGTGCCGCATTTTTCAGTCCCACAGCTATGGTGCCAAAAGGCATCAGGAGGCCTGGCCTGGCATTAGGAACTGAAGAAGTGGCCCAACTCTGGGCTACACCTGTGCTGTCCAGTGCCCTGTGGTTCCCAGGTGGCTGTGGTAGTGCTGCAGAGTCCTTTGGCGCTTTCTCGGTGACACCCTGTTCCATGGATGGCACCTTGTATGTTTCAAAGCCCTTTGGATACATCCGTGGGTTTTCTTCCGGGTACTCTAGCTTACAGCCCTTCTTGCTCACCGGCGCTGGTTTAGACCTGTCAGGTTCTTGAGCTGACAACAGGATGGAAACAGAGAATGATGAGACCTGGCCCTGCCCCCAGGACTCCAATGGCAAAGACTGAGATTTCTGAGGCAGCCTGTGTGGCTATGATGCAGAGATCTGATGTACCAGGGTCCCAGGCATAAATTATGTCTTCATGCCAGTAACAAACAGAGGTGAGATATTTGGGATCTAGAGATTGGGACTGAACCACTGCCAGTCGTAAGATTAGTTTCCCCAATTTAAGGCTACAAAACTACTTGGGGTGAGTGACATGCGTGAGGATCATGGGACTGGAGCCAGCTGGGCAGGGACAAGACGGGCGGTACTCACCGTCACTGCTGCGCCCATGAGTCCTTGCACCAGGGCCTCTCCGGTGGACTTGACCTAGGAGTCAAGAGTTAGGTTCTCTCAGGCCCCCACCACTGCTCAGACGTGAGACAGGGAGGTCTGATCAGTAGGCTTATTAGCCCCAACAGATAGAATCAAGAGGGCCTGTGTCCTGGAAGAAGAGTCTACAGATAACACAGTAACAAAGGGATCACATGTGGCTTTTAGGGAAGGGCTGGGGTGAGGAAGAACCAGTCAGGCTCCCTGTGAAGGCCCTGGGGACTGTCAACTGAGGCCCAAGAAGAGCAAGAGAACAGACAGGTGACGAGTTTGGCCCAAGAGGACAGAGCGCTTAGTGAGGCAGCTTCCCAGATGCCGAGCCCCGAGCTACCTGCTTGGCAGTGTGGCCCATGTTCATTGCATCGCTGATTCGGTTTTCCAGAAAGCGCCAGGTGTCCTCGAAGTCTGGGGAGGAGTCCTGCATCATCACCAGCTCAGTGGTATTGTAGATGCCAGCCAACACTGCTCGGCGGGTATACCAGTTAAACTGCAAAGAAACCCATCCAGGGGGATAGGTCACCACTGTTGCTGCAGGCTGGGGGAAGTCTGAGTGATTCCTACCCAAAGCCCCTGGCACTTCTGGGCTCCCTCCTAATTTCCCCTTTCCTTCACGGATACACGTGGCCCTCTGGACAATGTGGCTGTTCCCAAACTAGGCTGGGTGTCAGAATCACCTGGGAGATTGAAAATGCAGGCTCCTGGGCCCAACCTCTTAGAGCCCAGAGTCAGCAGGTCCGAAGTTAAGTGCCAGGATCTGGATGTTTATTAAGCATCCCATATGGTTTTGCCATCCCATGGACAGAGGAGCCTGGTAGGCTGCAGTCCATGGGGTCGCGAAGAGTCAGACACGACTGAGCGACTTCACTTTCACTTTTCACTTTCATGTATTGGAGAAGGAAATGGCAACCTACTCCAGTGTTCTTGCCTGGAGAATCCCAGGGACGGGGGGGTCTTGTGGGCTGCTGTCTCTGGCGTCGCACAGAGTCGGACACGACTGAAGTGACTTAGCAGCAGCAGCATGATTTTGCTACATCTGCTGTTTTGAACCCACCAGTGAAAAGCCCACGTCTCTGGACATCTAGGTATTTCCCTGGTGGCTCAGATAGTAAAGAACCTGCTTGCAGTACAGGAGACCCAGGTTCAATTCTTAGGTTGGGAAGATCCCCTGGAGAAGGGTATGGCTATCCACTTCAGTATTCTTGCCTGGAGAATTCTGTGGACACAAGGAGCCTGGAGGGCTACAGTCCACAGGGTCACAAAGATCTCATATAATT
Organism: Bos indicus x Bos taurus; assembly: GCF_003369695.1. Classification (NCBI taxonomy): domain Eukaryota; kingdom Metazoa; phylum Chordata; class Mammalia; order Artiodactyla; family Bovidae; genus Bos; species Bos indicus x Bos taurus. The sequence continues at coordinate 40,378,643 of NC_040093.1, forward strand.
TTCAGGCTTCCCTGGTGGCTCAGATGGTGAACAATCTGCCTGCAATGCAGGAGACCCAGATTTGATCCCTGGTTAGGGAAGATTCCCTGCAGAAAGGAATGGCTATCCACTCCAGTATTCTTGCCTAGAGAATTCCATGGACAGAGGACCCTGGCGGGCTATAGTCCATGGGGTCTAAGTTCCAGGGAGGCTCTGTGATCAGGCAGTTGTGACCAAACCTTGTGTCATCCATCAGTGATGCGAGGGCTTGAGGCAGCATCAGGGACAGACTGGAACACCTGGGAGGAGCTGAGAGTTCGGGTCCTTCAGCAACTTCTGGCTGTGGCTATCCTGGCCAATCACTCTTCAGAGCACTAGCTTGGCTGCTTCCTGTTTTACCTCCCTGATTTCTGGGCTTTCTAATTTCATTTTCCAACCATCTCTGTTGGTGGTATATTCCCGTATGAGGGAAGTTTATTAAAGCACTTTGTTAGAACTGTGATGGAAGCATCTCTCTGCCTTCCATCCTGGATCCCACCAAGTACCATCGCATATTAATTTCTTTTATGAAGGTGTAGATATATACATGTGTATATACATTTTTAATTTTCTACCAGAAATACGATAGTATTAATAAGTCAGATTCTTTCCGGCTGCCTGTTTAGAGGCTTATTGATCTCTGAGCAAAGCAGGCCAAGATGGGCTGTAGGGAGGGAGTTTCTTTTTAAAGCAATGTCTTAAAAAAAAAAGTCTTAGAGGATGTCTCTACGGGCATCCTTTTTTTTAAAAAATCAGTCTCATAAAAGACATACATGGAGGAAGTCTGCCACAGAATCTAAATTTTAGGAGACTGAGGGGAAAATGGTTATAAAACGGTAGCCCAGTCAGCCCTCTGATGCCGTGTGTCACACTCTGGGGGGAAGGAGCACTGATGTGTGGATATAGCACTGGTCCCTGAATGAAGAGGACCTAGAGGCTACTGTGGCTTGTTGAGGGACCCTCCTCATACGTTAAACTCTCCTTCCTAAGATGGGAATGACTCTGGAGTCCTCCTGAAGGGATGTGTGATCAAAGAAATTTCACAAACTTCTGGAGAAAATGCTTAACCCAGCCATCCCCACCCGCTGCGGGCCTGAGGAGAGCACTCACGTCAGTGGACTGGTCCCCAGCGTAATGCCACATGTCATCCACCATGCTGGTCAGCAGGTTCAGGCTGGGTGGGATGTTGTGAGGGAGCATGAGGATGCTGAAGGCCTGGGGAGAGACGACACAGGAAGGGGTACTTGCACACCGGTAATGACAGCGCCTCACTGTTCGGTAGAGGTAGTAAGGGGCCCGCCCAGCCCTCCTTCTGAGACGCACCATCTCCACCCACAGCTGTGAGCTCCTGGCGTCTAAGGCTCCCTCCCAACTGCGGCTTATGGGAGCCGGGGCAGAGTACCCTCTGCTGCCCAATCAGATCCTCAGTCCCTGGCATATGAACTTGGGAATGCAGACAGCCAGGTCTAGCCTGGTATCTTTGAGTAAGGATGGAGGAGGGCACCCCCATTCTGTAACATGGAGAAAGAGGCAGGGATAGGAGGGGAGTCTGGGGGAGGTTTCTAAGCCCTGATTCTAGGCCATCCCGGAGCGCAGCAGCATTCCTGCCCTTGATGCCCTGCTGTAGCTCATGATAAACTCCTTCCAGTTTTTTTTTTCTCTAACTCAAACTGATTTCTGTTACCTGAGACCTCAAAATCCTTTCATATAAGCAGTGGCACAACCCAGAGATGCCTCCATTAGCAGGTATCAACACTGGACAGTCCGAGGGTTGTCACTTTACCAACTCTGAAACCCACTGGCTGTGGCCTTGAGAGACGTCCCCGACTGGCTGGAAAGTTATCTTGAAATAGCCCAGGAGGAAACACGCTTAATAAGAAGGCAACCACAGCCTACTTCATGCACTTGTGTGGCTTTAAATGCAAGGTGGAATGAGTCAGTCCACGAAATCGAGCATGCGAGCATGGGCAGGGTGTGGGCCTTGACTCTGGGCTGAACTCCCTCACACCCAGTGCACAGCTGAAATTAAATGCCCAACCATCTCCCAGCTGGGCAGCGGATACCAGTTGATCTGTGGGTTCTCTCAGTTCTGATATATATTGACTTTCTTAACCGAGAATGGCCCACATTGTGACACACTTTGAAAAGAGGAGGAAAAATGGAGCTTTAGAAAAGTTGGGGAAAGCCCTTGGAATGAACACTCCAATTCTCTAAGTGTCACACTGACAAACTGAAAAGAAGCCCCACTCCCCTGAGATCTAGAATGCGAAAGGGCTGTTAATGATGATGGTCAGTAAAATCTTCTGACTTTTCTAATCTCCTTCATGGAGCCCTCCTCACCAAAAACCCATTGACATACTCGGGCCACTAGCAGCCCACCAGGACGTGATCTAGGACCAGGCCGCTCACATCTCCAGGAACTGAGACACAGGCGGCTCAGAAGGCCCTCTCTTTGGTTCTCAATCTGACACCTACTGTACCAGTGCACTGCACACCCCTGGGTCTGTGGAGATCAGCAAGCTAACTTCTGAACATCATGCCAGACCTTCCGCGTGAAGGTGCTAAGAATCATAAACATGAACACACTGTCACCCTGGGGCCTGGATGTGGGTGGACCATGTACCCGGGGCCAATGCTGAATGTACGGGATCAACATTCTCAGTCTGGTTTCCACAGCATCCCTCAAGAACTTGTCTGTTTTCTTCTTCCTGGAAGAGAGAAAAGAAAACAGAGTGTCTCTGGGTCGAAGGCAGGGGCTCAGTGCTACCCTGTGTACTCGGTTCTAGCACGGAGGGGTCCACCAGCTAGAACAAGACAGGCAGCTACATTTCTGTCCCATTGGAGCAGCTGGGGTGCTCAGCGCTACCCTGCAGGCTCTGCTTGGACTGGCCTCCTCGGGACAGCTGGTGGGGTCCAAGTCCTCCCATCCTTAGCTGCTACCCCGAGCAATGATGCTGTGGGACTTACTCTGCCTGGCCCAGCTGTACCAGCTTCTGCTCCTCCTCCAGGACATGGGTGAGCCGAGCATTGCACTGGGTCACGAAATGCAGGATCAGCTCACTGCCGTCATCCCCAAACATGCTGGCGGCTGCACTGGAGAGACCCAGGGACTACAGAGGGGGAGGGGGAAAACAGGGAAGTGGCGGGCAGGTGCAGTGGTCACTGGCTGCCTGTTCATCACTAGCACCTCTTCTCCTGGCACCAGAAGCTTGGCTTTCAGTGCGACACCTCCACTCCTCATTCTTGGTCCATGTGATCTGGGAGAAGCTGAGCACTCGTCCCTCCACACTCCATCAGGCCCCCGGGTGTGATGCAAAGTAGGGGATCCAGGCCGGCACGTGTGGAGTTCACAGCGCCTAGTTCTGGGACATGCACGTGACCAAATCTAGTCCTATGAGGCTGCCTCTGGAATTCCGCTAGTACCGACAGGGAAGAGGGACTCTCTCTCCTCTGGGGTTGCTAACTCTCTCAACTCATGGGAAGCCCCTGCTGAGAATGAAGCTCACGGAGGGGAAAGCAAAGCAGATACGCCATGGAGACAGCTCCCAGCAGCACAAGATAAGAACGCTGAGCCAGAGCCACTTTCAGACTTTTCTGTTATTAAATGAGCTGAAACACTCTGTCTTGCTTGAGCCAGTTCAGAGTTGAGTTCTAACACTTGTAACCTAGAATTTTAACTGTTGTGAAAAGGGCCTTGGAAAAAGCACTGTCTTTCTAGCTCACTTAACCTAAATTTCTTGGAGAGTAGGTCTCTCAGTTATTAAAAAAAAAAAGAAAAAAAAAAACCCACAAACTTTTCTCACTGAGTTGTCAAGGAGTTATTTAACAAAGCCACAGAGGCCTTTTACTACTCCTGTTAAACAACAGTCACTGAGAAGCTACAGTCGGAAGAACCCTGATGACAGCAGGGACGGAGGACAGAAAGAAACAAAAAGACTTAAAAAATCCCCACCATTGGGAGTCGGGAAGGAATTCTCTTCTGGCGGAAGTACCCAGCCTTTTTGGGCTTCCTTGGTGGCACAATGGTAAAGAATCTGCCTGCCAGTGCAGGAGAACAGGATGAGAGCTACTCTCTGTAGGTGCTACCTTGAGGATACCTTAATGTTCTCTTTATCCTTTCGGCTACCTGGTTACCAATGTCACATCTAGTTAACAATGCTTCGTGTTAAATTCTCTCTATTCGAGTGATTTCTTCTGATTGACGCACTCCCTGAAAGACCAACTCCGCTTCTCAGAATCTGTCCTGAAGAAACCAACCAGAAATGTACTTAATTATGTCATACACATAGGTTTATAATACTAAAAAAAAATCAGAAACAACCCAAATGTTTATCAATTGAGTTCAAGTAAATACAACAGGTATTATGCAGCCGTATGAACAGAGGTATGCAGAGTGGGGCAAAAAAAAGCCAGGTAACCATAGAATAATCAGTTGACTCAGATTTTCCCAAACAATCCTGTTACATTTCTGTTCTCTACAGGTGCTACATCTTTCTCTAATGATTCTCTCAAACCTTCCCTGCCACCTCCAAATCTTTGTCTCTTACCACTTTTTCCTAACTTCAGGTTCATGAGACAACCACGCCTACTTCAGAGAAAACAGAAGCGATTCCCTGGGAACCCAGAAGATTCTTCTAAAACGAAATCTGCAGCTGTCTTCTCCAGCTTTGCCTCTAATACATCGAAGGCCAGTCTTTCCACCTGTTTTCTGGACTTCATAAGTCTTGCCTTCAAGGAACCTCACATTTGTAATTTTGCCATTTCTCCTGTATCTTTACCATCACCCGTGTTTCTGCATCATCCGGCTCCAACTTCCATCCCACTTCCCCCGCTCGTACACTAGCTCATACACTAGCTCGTACACTAGCTCGTACACCAGCTCCCCTCTACCCGTCCCTGCCACACGCCTCTCCATTTCCTTACCCTCCACTCACTCCTCAACCCACCCCGTTACTGCTGACCTGTACTCCCCTCCGAGCCACCGATGTCTAGTAGCTCCGCCCACATGTTGCTGCTTGGCCTCCAGAGCAGGCTCTTCCACCTCAGTCTCCTTTGCCACCCCACCCTGCTTCACCCACCCTTCAATGTCAGTGGTCCCCGAGAACCTAGACTCCTCTCTCTTTTCACATGACACTCCTGGCACACTCACACTCGTGCCACCCGAGGCAATCTCACTCACATCCCTGGTTTAACGATCACATACATATACTCTAGTCCAGGCAGCTCCTCCAGTTTCAGGCCTGTATGCTCGAGGTTTCCCAATGGCTGACCCAAAGATCCCTCAGACACAACAAAGCTCAGGACTGTACCCATGATCCTTCCCCAAACTTGGACCTCTTCAGGGGCCCTAATCTTAGAAAATGGCACCGCCACGTACCCACACATGCAAACTGACAGGCAACTCTGTCACTCCCTCCTATGTCATTCTACCACCCGTCTCCATGTTTACTGCACTGTTCTAGGTCAGAAAGCCCTCCTCTCTCCTGCATGACTGGCAGCAGGCCCCAGTGACTCGCTCTGCCTCTAATACTTCTTTCATCCAGCAGCCAAAATGATGGTTTCCGAAATGTCAAATTTAATCCCATATCTTCTGTATCTCCAGGTGGGGCTAGTGGAAAATAATCCACCTGCCAATGCGGGAGATGCAGGTTTGATCTGGGTGTTGGGAAGAGCCCCTGGAGCAGGAAATGGCAACCTACTCCAGAATTCTTGCCTAGAAAATTCCAGGGACAGAAAAGCCTGGTGGCTACAGTGTATGGGGTCGCAAAGAGTCGAACACGACTGAGCACATATCTCCAATTATTCTTAGGACAAAAGACATTGTAACTCTTCAACGCGACCTTTGGATCTTGTCTGATTTGGCCTCAACTGACCCTTCCCCAGCCTCACTCAGCTCAGATCTCTTCCATCACACTACTTATGATCTGCCTTTAAAACCTAACTCTCAAGATTCAAATGCATGGTATATTCTTTTTATATTAAAAAATAATCTAAAAATAAAGCCATTTCTACTCCACAGAGGAAAAACAAGCAAAACCAGAATATCTAATAGCGTGAGGGGTTCCAGGACTCTGAGCTGGGCTGGAAGAAAGTGTGAGGCCCTCTTCTCTGGCCGGTATGACTCCCTCCTGGCTGACCCGGTCAGGCCTCCCTGCCCACACCCATACACACCTGGGCTCCTTCTGCAATGGCCTCTGCCGTCCACCCATGGGTGGGCACAAACTCCAGGGCTGCTGTCAGGATGCGGTGCTGCAGCTGCTCCTCACTCTCATAGTCCTCCTCCTCCTCCCCGCCCTGGTCGGTGTACCTGAGACAGACAGGGGGAGAGTTCTCACTCCTCCTCTCACCGCCTCCTGCCGAGCGATGCAAAATGTGCCTGGCCAGAAACCACAGGCGCTGTGCTTCCTCTCAGCGTGTGTTGGGAGGACATTTACTTACCTGTCAGTATCAGTGTGTGAACGCCGACAGAGCAAAAATCACATCATCCTTCACCTCCCAGAGAGTCACCGAGAGAAAGGAACCAGTGAGCAAGGAGGTCACGCGATAGGAAGGGACACGCTCTCGCAGCACCCTGGATATCCCAGTCTATAGCCTCATGGCACCATTTCTTTATCTAGATTTGCACCAAACTGTAATCCATGAGGACAGGGACAATGGTGATATTACTCACAGGGCCTGGCACAAAGAAGACCCTCTGAACTGAAATGAAAAGGACATTCAGTGCGAAACCGGAAAACTGACTGGGGACTCTCATTTCAGAGCTGGAGGAGCTTCTCAGGGGCAGGATTAAGTAGACAGAACGTATCTAATGGAGACGGAAATTATTATCTCCTTTCTGCCAGGCAATTTGGCCCCACAGGTGTGAACAAAATTCATAAGGTGTGTAACCTTTGACTCCGTGCTCCCACTGCTAATAAAATCACACACTTGATCACACCATTTTTCATGATGTGAATGAAATCTAAATATCCATCAATAGAAGGTCAGATAAATTTTGATACTGCCATTTGTTGTAATATTATGCAACAATTAAAATCATACAATCTGTGAAAAGACATTAAAGATGTCCTGCTGAGTGAAAAAACAGGCTCTGGAACAACAGGTATAGTATACAGTGTAATTAATCATTTATAATATACATAGGGCTATATATGAATTGCTTAGAGAAACATCTAAAAGGATAATCACAAAAACGTTAGCAGAGTTATTCCTTGGTTTGTGATTTCTGGTAATTTTTTTGTTTGATTTTTGTGAACGTCTTTGTATTGTTCAGAACATTTTAGAATGTATAGGCACCATTTTCATAAAATAAACAAACAAGTTCTTTCCAAAGATAGTTTTGAAAATGATGAAAGGTGTGAAGAGGGTGGAGAGCAGAAAGAAAGGAGAAGCACAGATTCACCCAGGCACTTAAAGTGGACAAAATGGGTGGGCAGGTGTTCTGATGCCTACCTGGGGGGTGAACGCAGAGCCTCTGGATTGGGTTCCTCTGCGCCCTGCGCCTCAGACTGTTGCTGAGAAGAAGAGGGCGGGGGTTGATCCTTCTGCTGATCCAAAGACCTTAGCTGCATAGCTGAAGCACGGAAGGCACGTGGGGCCAGGGCTGGTCGGCAGCGGGGCACTGAAACAGAAACTGAGCTGATCAGTCAAGGACACTCTTGACTCAAAAGCAGACCCTTTGAGACCCAGAGTGGTAGGAGGGATGGAAGAAAAGCAGAGGAAAGCCAGAACCAAGTGCTGGATCCTAGACACAAATCTTAGGTAAACTGGGAACCTTCTGACATGGGTTCCCATGTGGTGGCAAAAGTATAAACCAGGAGAACACCTGTCTTCTAGGCATGTTTCCATCATTTGTTAGGTTAATGGACAAAGAGCATGACTTTAAAATATGCAAATTAAGAGCAATAATCTCTATTTACTCAATGAGAATGCTGTGAGGCTCAAACAAAAAATGAAAGTGACTTAAAAATGTTACATACTTATATATCATAGCAAGAGCACTGGACTAGAAATTAGGTCTGAGTACCGACTCCCTAGTGTTTATTGGGTGTCTGTTTTCTCATCTGCAATACTGCAACAGCCCCATTTACTTCAGGCAAGGGCTTTTAAAAGGTACAGTACTGTGTTCACTAAGGAAAGGCTAATACTACGGTTTTCTTTCCGAGCATTTATACAAAAAAATTCAAACACACAGACAAGTGGAAAGAACTGTGGCATGAATGCCTGTATATCCACTACCTAAGTTCTACACGGCTATCCATTACTCTTCCTACATTAATCTATTTCTTGATGCATTTGTCGCAAACTTCAGTATTCTTTATTTCTAAACATTTCAGCACACACATCCTTAACTAGAGTTAAAATTTTTACTTTTCTTTTATTGAGGTGACATATATATTCACCTGTTTAAAATTTTTCACTCTAGTCTTGCCTGTCCGAGAATTTCATCTATACAGAATCCCACTGTAGGTTCTGTATATGTATAAGACTTTTTTTTTGCCCAGAATATCTTTTAGATTGATTCATATTTTTGTGTAGATCAGTAGGTTGTTACTTTTTTACTGCTCAGTAGTATTCCATTAAGAAACACTATTCCGTTGGGCTGTTTCAGTGTTGGCTATTATAAATAAACGTATTATGAATGTACTTGTTCAAATCTTGTTGCGGACATATGCCTTCATTTCTGTTGGGTAAATATCTAGGAGATTTTCTGGTCACAGGCATTATTTGTACTTCTACTGAATATAGGTTGGAGTTATGTATAAAACAGCACTCATTAAAGAAAAAAAAATCTATGGACCAACTCAGAAAACAATGATTTTTAAAAGAAACACAGCATGCGACAGGTGAAAATATCAATTATTTTAGTATATGCACAGAAAAAAATGGAGCAAATATTCATAAAACTTTGAAAAGGGTCTGGGAGATCCCAAAGCAATATTGCAGAACCACTGCAGTCCAGATTTCAGGTGGACTACAGGAGATACAAAAGAACATTATTTCATCAGTTATATACTTATATATGTTAATACATAATTTACTTATGGGAGGTGACATTTGTTTTCCATTTATGGTAGTGATATAAAGGTCAATATTTTTATAAAATCGGACATATAAACAAAACTACTGACCATATGGAGGCAAAGGTGATACGTAGATACTGAAGAATTACTGAAGTGGTGGGGAAATGACTGCCTTAGGAAAAAGTATTAATAGACGAGGGGCTCTCTATGGCTGTTTCCTGTGATCAGGGCCCAGGGATTTGAGATCAGAGTCAAGAGACTTGGGCAAGTGTGCCAGTCTGTAACAGACGAGCTGTGTCATCTTGGGCGCCCACAGCCCTCTCTCAGGCTCCGTCAACTCCGTGAAATGGGAATGACAGGCCCTTCCCTGATGCTCTTGCTCCTCACAGGTCGAGAACGTGGTCAGAAGCCAGCCAGGCGACCACTTCAAGCCCGGGTCGCCGGCGCGAGCCGTTATGCCCTTCACCTCACCTTGCCCTCGAGCCGCCCCGAGGCTTCTTCAGCCCCTCACCCAGACCAGGTCGGTTCCCACCACCCCACCCCTTCCCTCCCCTCTCCCGGGCTCGGCCGCCCCCTCACCGGGCAGGCACCGCAGCTGAAGGAGCCTCCAGCCCGCCCGGCGTAGGACGCCAGAAAACGCCACCGTCGCCGCCATCTTGGAAGTGGGCACGCCGCCTACGGCGATGCAATGGCAGCGCTGAGTGGCCACTTCTGCCCGCCCCAGCGCAGCGGGAGTTTCCTCCTCTCGCGAGAGGCGCGAGGTGTGGAGCCGGCGGATGCAGAGAAGCTGGGAGCGAGCTCAGGGCGGCAGGTGAGCGCTCTTCTGGTGGTCCGTGAGCTCGATCGTCCCCAACAGTCCCCTCCCGACCCATTCTCTCCTCTACATCGGCTCCTTTCCCATTTCCAGCCCCGTCCTTCGGCGGAAACGTGGCCGTGGCCACCTCCCTGAGGACCACAGCTGGGTTTCGCCCGGAGGAAGCCAGTGTGAGGGGCCGGGCTGGCCCTGTCTCCCCCGCGGCCCCTGGAGTGGTGGCTTCGGCCCTTTCCGGGCTGCCTTATCTCCCGCGCAGCCGGACCCAGCCTGAGGCCCGGGGGACAGCGCTCAGCTGGGGACCGGGAGATCGGAGTCTGAGACCCACTTCTAGTAGCAAGCTGTTACGACCTTGAGTCTACATCCCTCTTGGCAAACATCGGAGAAGCTGAAGTTTCCGTCTTGGAGGGGTCTCTGGAGCCCCAGGTTGTAAATGTGAACCTGTGTCTTCCCTGAACCTCCAAGGTGTTGAGTTGGTATAATTGAGTATTCCCAAACTTGCCAGGTTGGAAAAGCCATCAGGATACTTGTTAGTAAGTTGGATGCGGAGATCTTTCTCCTGGAGAATCGATTCAATACCTCAGAATGTACCCCTGGAATCTTATTTTAGCGTGCCTCCGGGTGATTTCGATGATCTGCAAATTTGGGAAAGGCTGGTGGCCTTTATTCTTACATTGAGTGCCAAGCTCTGCATGACTCAGGGAGGTCATGGACTAGTCACTGAACAGAAATGTAAATATGGAGTGCCTTACTGGGAAATTAATCAACAAGGAAGGCTTCATAATAGTCGGAAGAAGTAAATTATTTTGGGGATTAGAGATAACGGAGGGCAGGAGCTAAACATGCCATTCTGTAAATTTTGTGCATTTAGACCCTTTTCTCTTTTGCATCTTTGCAGCTTTAATCTTTTCAGTTAGCTTATCAACTCTAGACTTTGCAATTACCTCTTCTCCCCTGTGTGAGTGTGGGGGAAGCCTCCCCTTAAGCCAGAACTACTCCCCAGGTGTTAAAATTTCAGATCCATATTTCTAGATTTTGGTAAAGCCCTACTGATCTCCCCATGAGGTTTTGTTTTCTGAGTTCTGTCCACTCATCTTCGAGTGAATATCTCTTGTAGAAAGTCTAGCATTTGCTTGGAGAAAAAGTTGTCCATTTCTTTTCCTTTGAGTTTACTACTTCCTTACAGGTTATCACCTTTTTTTCTGTGTGTGTGTGTGTTTCAGTTTATTTGAATTAAAAATTTCCTGATAACTGTCAGTATTCTCAGAATTTTTTTTTATACACTTGACTTGAAAGGGTTTGATCCTTGGTTTGAACTGAAATCCAAACTTAAATCTTTTTTTTTTTAAATTCTTTCCCCCCCACCCCCTTCATCCTTAAAGGAATCCAAATGCTTCAAGATTTGATGTTTACAGGTGTCTTAAAAATAAACAAGTGAATCTCCAGAAGTTGTTCTCAGATAAATCCATTGACGTGACAATGACTTCTACTCTACCATTTTAATGAAACTAGGCCTCTGAGTCACACTTCCAAGTATGTTGACTTAGGTGCCAGACATTTTTTCCCCTATATCTTTTTAGAAAAAACATTGACAACAACATAAAACTCTGATGATGAATAACATCACACTTTCGCTTTTAGATGTTTAAAAGAACACTGTGTCCCATTTTATTCAGAAAATGCTGACTGCAAATGGTGGCTGTGTCTTGTTTTTTGAGGGTTAATGTTTAATAAATGTATTTTATGAGCTCCCTGTTGCCATAGAAGATTAGTTTCAGGGGATATGGAACACAGAGCACTTTCCAGTCTTCTAATTTATGGACAATCCCACTGGAGTACTGTATAAGATGTCATAAAGTGTGGCTCTCATATTGTGTAATTTTAACAATGAAAAAGCAGCTTCACATCTCTCCTTGGGGAGTCCTCCCAGCTGGCAAGGCTGAAGAGGAACAAGATTTTATAGGACTGTTTGAAGCAAAGGCAAATAAACTGGCCCCAGAGAAGTGGAGGCTCAGAGTTCTCTGAGAACATTATTTTATTGAGCTTTATGTGCCAGGCCCTGCTGAGTGCTTTGCATATTTTTATATTCTTATTTACTTCTTGCCACCGCCTTGCAAAATATAAGATCATTATCCCTACTTTATTAATGAGAAAAGAGAGAGGCTAATCACAGATCCATGGTTATGTAGCCAATGAATAGAAGATCTAGTGCTAGATAGAATCCCAGTCCATTTCTGTTGGAAACCTGTGCTCTGTAAAACTCTGCCTCCATTAAGTTTGCTGAAAAGGTCTAGAGATCTGGCCTTTTGTGTTTCTCCTGCTAATGAGTAGCCTTTGGCCCCTCAGTTCTTGCATGAGGGTTTTTCTGTGAGTACAGTGCAAGGTTGGTGTAGTGGGAAGGGATCTTTTTCCATGGCCCCCAGGGAGAACTTGTTTCAACATCATTCTAGAAACAGGTCGTTTATTTCTTATACCTTCATGCCCAGCAGTTCATATTCCTATCTTGTAGTCGGTTCTTAAATGTGAGACCCCAAGTTGTTCACTTGAAAGACTTGCAAGGGTTCTTCCTCAACATCATGTTACAGTTGAGAGCTTAAAGTTTCAGTTCTTGATTGTGTGCTTTTTAGGGATTAAAAAACCACAATTTAGTGAATAAGGAGTCCTGTTTGTCTGATAGCACTTGGCATTCTTTTACTGTGCCTTGAAGGCAGGTTAGGATAATAAAGGTATTCCACAAGGAAGGAATCACATAAAAGGCACGATGGAGTGAAAAATGCCAGGATTTTCCATTGAACAAGGGGAGGTAGGAGATACAGGTAGAGCGTCTGGAGATTACAGAGCACCTGGATCCAGAGGACTGAGGAGATTTGACTTTGCTCTAGAAAATAAAAGGCTTAGTAACTCCTTTAGAAGATGAACGACAAAATCAAAAGTCCTATTTTGATTTTGTATCATATTTAAGGATGCCTGGCTAACCTTAGCATGTTTTAATAGGCTGAAAGGCAAATCATTTGAAGGGAACATTTTGAAAGAAGGAAGAGTGTATGTGCCTGGCTTAAGCTCAGTCCTGGAATGTTTGTGGTGACATAATTGTTACTGGGTTAGCCACCTCTCAGAAGACAGAAGTGTTCCGCTTAAGACTGATGCACGCATGACCTCTCTCCTACAGCTTCTGTCTTCGTGTCATCTGGTAGAGCTATCTGCAGGCAGGGACTCAGTGTCATTAATGTTTAAGAAAGAAAAAGGGAACTAAGTAGACTGCTATCTTGCTGACCTGAGTGCATCGTGAGGACATTGTATACTTGTCCGAGTATCAAGTGAAAGAGAAAGTTGACTCTGGTGGGAGGAAATTTCCATAGGTTGAAAGCATGGGTTTTACAGTCATACAGACTGGGATTCAAATCCCAGCCCTTTCTTTATCCACACAACACTTACCAGTTACGTGACCTGGGCAAAGTCAACAGTTTGTGTCCTGACTAAAATGGGAGTATTACCTAGTTTAAGGTTATACTTGGGTTCAGTTGAGATAACGTATATTAAATGCTTTGAAGAGTTTGGCTAATTTTAATTGTTAAAGAAAGACATGGTAGATACCATTGGTCACTGCAGAGTCAGTGGAATTGAATTTTCCTATCTTGATGAATGGAGAAATATCATTATTCAATTTGCTAAATTTACATATGTTGTCTCTTTTTAAAAACATCTCAGCTTGTGGTTAGGATATGGCAGCCAACTTATTTGCTTCCCTTGCTGAGTCATACTTATGCTTAATTAATGTCCTGTGTGTTTTATATTCTGTTCAAGCTGAGTTTTCATAGCAAAGAGAGAATAATCGTTGTGCCTTCAACCTCCGTACTTGACTCCCCAGTCACGATTCTCACCAAGAAAGCCACCTGCCATGTTTGGGAATGTTGGGGTTATGAAACCTTGGATAATGGGTTTGTTTGATCACACTCTGCTATCTACAGTGAGATTTTCTAATGGAAGGTCAAAATTAGGTGTAATTCTAATCATTCCATGTTTGTCTCTGCTCAGTCTTGACTCTTTTTTGGCCCATAGCTTTTAGGTCCACAGCACTGCGGGAATGGCAGATTTTGGGATCTCGGCTGGCCAGTTTGTGGCAGTGATCTGGGATAAGTCATCCCCGGTGGAGGCTCTGAAAGATCTGGTGGATAAGCTTCAAGCCTTAACTGGCGATGAGGGCCGAGTGTCTGTGGAAAATATCAACCAGCTGCTGCAGTGTAAGTACCTGCCCAGGTTGTCTTTCAGGGCAGTTATGAGGGGAGTGCTGCTTTCCTGTCGTTCCTTGATGGCTGGGTTTTTGTTTCAGGTGGCACATGATAGTGGTTGTTTCAGTTGAGATATAGTGGACTTAGATAGAGTTGATGATCTGTGTAAGTAGGTTCTTCTTTCTTATTACTCTGTGCTTAGCTGCTTAGTCATGTCCAACTCTTTGTGACCCTTTGGCCTGTAGCCTGCAAGGCTCCTCTGTCCATGGAATTCTGCAGGCAAGAATACTGGAGTGGGTTGCCATTTCCTTGATCTTTGCCATTTCCAAGATCTCCAGGGGATCTTCCCGACCCAGGGATTGAACCCACGGCTCCTGCGTTGCAGGCAGGTTCTTTACTCATTGAACCTGTTCCACATCTTTTTTTTTTAAAGCTTGTTTTTCGTCCACCTCTTTTTTTACTTTTTCCCCTGAGCATGTAAAAGAAGAAGTTAGTAAGACTGAGGGAGAGCAAGCGTCCTTGCCCCACTTGCTAGTAACAGTGGTATAATAGACTTTGCAGAACAGGTAGGTGTTTATTTTACGGGGCCACGTGCGTAGCTTTTGTGGGGGCTTGGTCGATGGCTTCTGGGGCCCAGGTGACCACTAAGTAGAGTCTTCCTTCTTTTCAGCTGCCCACAAAGAATCTAGCTTTGACATTGTTTTGTCGGGTATAATTCCTGGAAGCACCACTCTGCACAGTGCTGATATTTTGGCTGAGATGGCCCGGATTCTTCGGCCTGGTGGATGTCTTTTTCTGAAGGAACCGGTAGAGACAGCTGTAGGTAAGGAGATCTTCACTTAAAAGACTAGATCTTCACTTGAAAGACCTACTTAAACCCTATGATTTAACAGGGTTGAATCTTAGGTATGTTTGCTGCATCTCTCTGAGTAGCAAATATTTGGAGATCAATATTCCTATATTAAACCTTATCCTTAGGGATAAGTTATTGTAAAACTCTGAACCACACATCTGAATAAATTGTGATCTTTGACCTGTTAGTTGTAAAACAGAAGGAAACTGCTCATCTGAAAATGGCTGGATCCTTCAACAGGTGAATGGTTTAACTGGTACATCCACACAATGGAAAACTACGCAGCGGTGAGAAAGGAACAAACGCTTGCCACATGCAGCAGTTTGGTTGAGTTTCAGGGGAATCATGCCGAGTGAAGGAAATCCAGTCTCCAAAGCTTACATGCTGTATGATTCCATTCACAGAACATTCTTGAAATAACAAAGTTATAGTGACAGGGAACAGGGTGGCCATTGTCAGCGGTTAGGATCAGGAGGGAAGGGTGTTCATGAGGCTATAAAGGGGGTAGTGTGAGGGTTCCTTGTGGTGATGAAGACTATACACACACGCATGTATGTAAAACTGGTGAAATCCAGATAAGCTCTGTGGACTATATTATTACACGTGACAGGTTCCCAGCCTTCATACTATGTAATAATTGTATAAGATATTACCATGGGGAGGTGAGGGGAAGGGTCCTCCGAACCTCCCTGAACTTTTTTTTAATTTACTATACATCTATAGTATTTCAAACTCAAAAATTAAATATAGTCCAAGAGTGATGAGGTAAGTATTGATTCATGTGAAACTAAAGATAGAATCCAAGAAATAAAAACCTTTTTTAATTTTTTTTGCTTAGTGGTAAAGCTGTCAGAGTCATTCTAGAGTTTTAGCATTTTAGACTTTCTATCAAAATGTGATGCATTTCATCAAATATGATAATAGAAATGAAAGTATTTTGAAACATATAGAGATGTTTATGTGGAAACACAGACTTGTGATGTTAGGAGCAGATATAGCCTTCTTTGCCAGGAGGTAAACCCTGAGTGGCTAAACACAGCGTCTTACCAGAACCATACAAAGATACTTGTATACAGTTTCTAATCCTCTTTCTCAGTCATTATCCAGCAGCCTCTGTAAGGTTAAGTATTTCTTAGAAACAGAGAGTGATAAGAAACAGTAATAAAGGATTTATTGTATAAGAGCACTTTGAACAACCAAAAGGATTTCTCTAATTAAAATATTATCATTAAAATATATATATACATCTTTATATTGTATATAAATATATTTATATTCTATTAAACAGAATAGGTTATTATTATTTTAATGCCCTGTTGACTCGATTAGGATAGAGCCTTTATAATTTTTCCTGCATTGGCCTATAACGCTACTAATTGGGGTTTTCCTCTTAGCAGTTAACAATAGCAAAGTGAAGACGGCATCTAAGCTGTGTTCAGCCCTGACTCTTTCTGGTCTTGTGGAAGTAAAAGAGGTATGTTTGTAGATGACCTTCTTCGTTGGGAATTTAAGCCTTGGGTCACTAAGCCCAGTATCTCTTTGTCAGATGATACAGAGAGAACCCGGGAGAAATAGCAGCCCTAAAGGTGAGGTGAGCCGCGTCACTTAGACTAGCAAACAAACTGAGAAGACACCTGATGCCTCGAAGGAGGAGACCTCTAACATCAGCCTCCTCTGGACAGACTCAGCTTGGGCTGGGCCATTTTCTGGTCTCAGTACTGGTGGTGATGCCTGAGGCAGAAAGGGAGCAACACATCTCTTAGTGGACACAAGTCTTAGGCCCACGGGGAAGGCAGTCACCTGTAATTATTACACAAATCTTACACAGTTATTTTCCTCACCTTTTTGGTGGGAGGCTGGAATAGGTTAGAGGGGAAATCCTTTTCTGACAATTCAGTAGAAACATTAACATTAAATAGAGGTATTCATGGTTCTGCATTCTTCTCCCATGCTGAAATGTTCTTGTGTGAGAGATAGGTGTTAAATCACAATAGTTGTTATACTTGGATCTGTACATGGCCGCGGGCCTCAGTTTCTTTATACTTTCCCTTTTTAATTTTTCTTTTTAGTTAAAGTTCTTCCCTTTTTTAATTCTAAAATACGTGATGTTCATAAAACTTCAATTAAGACCAAAGAATTTAAAGTGACGTCTCAGATCTTGCTTACACTTCCCTCCCTAGAGGAAGCCACCGATACACTTTTTGGTGTGGCTGTTCAGACATTTTATGTATTTACAAGAGTGTTATGTGTGTATGTCTACACATTGTTAATGTAAATCAAGTCACATTATACATTGTTCAGTCACTAGCTCTTTTCTCCACCTTTAGATACGCTTGACATTTATCCATATCAGTGTATTCCCCACTTGGTTATTAATGATGGAACAACATTCAGTGGTGTAAATGGACTCTGATTTTTGTGGCCATTCATTCCTTAATTGTTGGACGCAGAGGTGGTACCCCCTACTGTTTTCCCTACCTTTACTGCCTGCTGCTTCGTCTCAAGGAACATAAAAAGCATTTCCCTCCCCCTTGGTTCGCTTTCTCTACTACATATTTCATTTCTAGCCTCTTTATCATGGGCATGCTTCCCCGCTACAGGCTTTGATCCTATTCAACACACCCAGTTCATCTTGATAATAACAATTATTACAGTCCCCACAAGGCCTCGCACAGCGCCTTGTACCCAATAGACCGCTATCTGATAAATACTTTCAAACTGTCCATGGGATGGGTTAACTGTAAACATGCAGACAGAGGTTACGCTCTGGAGAACGTGAGGCCCGAGGCCCTGTCTATGACCTCCCGCTGTCGTGTGCTTCCTCCAGATGCGAGCATTTGACATCCATGGGGGGACATGGTACCGTGTCACACTGTAGAAGGACTGTGATGTGCCCTGATCCTCTGCTGTCTTGAATTCCAGCTGCAGCGCGAGTCCTTGAGCCCTGAGGAGATTCAGTCTGTCCGAGAACACCTGGGTTACCACAGCGACAGTCTGCTCTCTCTGCAGATCACAGGCAAAAAGCCCAACTTTGAAGTGGGCTCTTCTAGTCAACTTAAGCTTTCTATTGCCAAGAAGTCTTCCGGTGAGATGGCCTAGGGACATGTCTATCTGAGTGACTTAGGAGGTCCTATTAGAAACCGAGCCAGAGATCTGAGTGAGGCGGTGAGAACTTTATAGAATCAGCTCCTTCCTTAATTTCTCTCATTTCCAAATAGAAGGATGCTTAATGTACTGCTGTCCCGGGCATATTCATAATCCGAAACTGAAGTGGCACGTGGATATTACCTAGTTCAGTCCCTCCTCCTGCGCCAGAGGATGCTGAGGCCTCCAGGTTCCAGAGTCCAGGGTTCTGAGTCCTGTGGCTTCATTAGCTAATGAAGTCTTTCCAGACCCCAGAATCATGACACTTACCCTCTGAAGACCTCCCAGGGGCGGTCATGGCAGATAAGAGTGCCCTGTTCCTCTTCCTGCGTGTCCTTTTCTCTGTGCCACTGAAGTCAGCTTTTCTTTCTTTGAGGATCTTAAGACATTTATAAAAATAGCTCTTCTGTTTAGAAAATTACACCCAGTCCTTTGTCATCATTCTCACCCTTCCTATCACTTTCTTTTAATGCCCAGGTTGAGGAAAATTGTCCCAGCTGTGAGGTAGACAGAAATTTACAAGTATACATTCACACTGCTGTGTTTTGCTGTCCAACCTGAATCTTCAAGAAATTCTTTGGCATCCTAACCTTTGGATTCACAGTTCCAGAGCAGCTAGGATCTGCTTAGATGACCTGCCCTGTGGGGGTCTGAGCATCCAGTTGTGACAGTGATCACAGGGGGCACACTTTGCCCCTCACAGGGGGCACACTTTGCCCCCTAAGCCCCGTTCATGAGCCAGCCCACACTGAAGCCCCCGGAAAGGGAATCAGAAGGTGTAATTGTCACTGATTTGTTCTTAAACTACCACCATCAGCTCCAGAGCCCATTTTCTTGTCTATAACAGGTTTACATGAGACCAAAGCTTTGCTATTCATAATGCTTTTTGGCACACTTTCTCATTTAATCTGCAAATCTCCTGCTGTGGGTTTAGGGGATACTATTAAGCCCCATGCTCTAGGGACTGAAACTAAGAGGAGGAGGAGAAAGCAAGCTGGAGTGGAAGGTTAAAGCGTTAGGCAGACTGTGTCTGTATTTGTGGCTGTATGAAACCGACCCAAGTATCTAAATCTGTTTCCTCAGAAGATTAGGATGACAGATAAGTTTCCTCATGAGGTGGTTAGCAAGACTAAACCAGATAACATATGTAAAGTGTTTAATGTGTAGTATTAATATCTGGCACAAAGCAAGTGCTTAACAAAGGATGACTTTTATTACCATAAAGTGATGGGTCCTTTATAAGTGGTTGAGCTGGGCTTTGAGCCCAAGTCTTTTGACTCCCAGTCCAGTGTGTTCCCTGCACAGCCTTAAAGAGAAGCACTTAATATGTTTGTGGACCTTGTTTCTGGCTGCTTTTCTGGAGCTTGTTTTCTTTTATTGGTTGAACTCAGGGAAGCCTGCTGTGGACCCTGCAGCTGCCAAGCTCTGGACCCTCTCGGCCAATGATATGGAGGATGAGAGCGTGGTGAGTCAGCTCTGTGGTCACCTGATTGCATTCTTTTAGGCTTTTCTCAGCTCAGTTGGTAAAGAATCTGCCTGCAATGCAAGAGACCCCGGTTTGATTCCTGGGTCAGGAAGATCTGCTGGAGAAGGGATAGGCTACCCACTCCAGTATTCTTGGGCTTCCCTTGTGGCTCAGCTGGTAAAGAATCTGACCGCAATGTGGGAGACCTGGGTTTGATCCCTGGGTTAGGAAGATCCCCTGGAGAAGGAAAAGGCTACACATTCCACTCTTCTGTCCTGGAGAATTCCATGGACTGTATATAGCCCATGGGATTGCAAAGAGTCGGACACGACTGAGCGACGTTCATGTTGGGTAGGAGTGGTCATAGTTTGGAATGGACTCTGAATTCGTAAGTGTGAAAGCATTTAAAGCCCAGCCTTGTGGTGGTGCCTGACACTGGTGTTTTTGACTCAGAAGGAAACTCCACATTGGTGGCATCTTACATTTCCTTTTCAGCATCTTTCTCCACAGATTTTCTTGTTCTCACTTCATGTGATATACTGAAGACTCTTGTAGGCATGTGTAAACCTAAAAAGAGTTAGCCAGCTAAAATATTTTTTGGCTTCTTCATCTGGACAAGATTCCAAATGCTCACTGTCTTAAAATCTCACATCTGTGCTTTCTATAATAAAATGCTTCATTTCTGCGACTATCGAGGTTAGTGGTAAGCAAAATAGGTGATGGTTTGTGTCCTCATAGAACTTAAAGATTAATTGCCCTCACAAATTACCCAAGTGTATATATTATTATTGCCTTTTCCCCTGAAATTATATGGAAAATATTCCATCCCCTTTTCTCGTGTGACAGTCCTTATATATTCAAGTACATGTAACAGTTCTCTGTTCTTCCTGCTCCCTCCCTCCCACCCTCCTCACACATAATCTCTGCACATCATAAATGAGTTCCCAGGCCCCTCACAACCCAGTATAGCTTCCGTGCCCACAGTTTACTTGCTGTGTGGGCGGCTTGGGTGCGATGATCAACCCTGGGTAGGACGGTGGACGCCTTCTGACACACAGGGGTGAACTGCTGCCGTGGCCCGTGACCACATCAGCTGTTCATTAGCAGAGACCACGACTGTGTCATTCATGGCCTCCAACACTCTCCAGGATCTTATCGACTCAGATGAACTGCTGGACGCGGAAGATCTGAAGAAGCCAGACCCAGCTTCCTTGCGGGCCCCTTCCTGTGGGGAAGGGAAAAAGAGGAAAGCCTGCAAGAACTGGTAAGCCTTGGGGTGCGCTGGGGCCGCCTCGCTGCTGCCAGCCACTTCTGACTCTCAAAGAATCACTGTATTTTACAATTACTAAAACGTATCTTACAGGAAAGTGTGTCAGATGTATAGAAGAGTGTCCTAAACAGGTACATTTTAAAGAGTACTAAAACTAACACCCAGGTACTGACCACCCAGGTTAAGAATCGGGAACCTCAGACGTTGCCTCCGCTGGCTTCCTCAGCTGCATCTCCCTCCATCTCCTCCCAAGAAGCTACTTTCTCCTAAGTTTGGGCTCCTTCCTGACTTGTTTCATAGATTACTATCTCTGTGTGAATCTCCAAACAATACCTTATTGAGTTGTGGAGCCCAAACCTGACTAGGCCAGGAAAGGTCCATGTCTGGGTCTGTAAAGGCTCAAGGGGAAAGGAGGTCTGTCAAGGATTTGGGTGGCAGGAAATCTCACTCATCAGCTCCTGACTTCCCCCAGCACCTGTGGCCTCGCAGAAGAACTGGAAAAAGAGAAATCGAGGGACCAGATAAGCTCCCAGCCCAAGTCAGCTTGTGGAAATGTGAGTATCTGGATGGTTACTCAGTATTCACAAAGGACTAAAGCATACACAGACCAGCTCCAGCTTTACAGAAGCTACTGCCCAAGTATTGTAACAATAGGTGGACATGCGAGACGGTGTCTCCAGGGAGTAGTGGGGAGACGGGTTATCACCTGAGGGTGCGTAGCACGCTCAGGACCATAGGGAGGCAGGCGCCTGTCATTTCTTATTTCTGGCCCCTTTCTTTCTGCTTCACACGGGGCCTGAAGCTACCTAACCATTTGCTACATGTGGCTATGATTTGAACTGCTGAGAACCCAGAAGTATGTCCACCTAAGGAACTTTCTGTAGACATTTGTCTTTCATGAAATCAGAGATCTTAAAGACTCTCAGTCTGTGGGTCTCAGCTGGACCTACAGATACTCCCGCTCATTCTCTTCAGGCTGCTGTGGCCATATTATATCATCTTCCAGCCCATATCTCCGGGAGAGCTGACACTCAGCTTCTCGCTAATGGGTCTCTTCTCTCAACAGTGTTACCTGGGCGATGCTTTCCGCTGTGCCAGCTGCCCCTACCTTGGGATGCCAGCCTTCAAACCTGGGGAGAAGGTGCTTCTGAGTGACAGCAACCTCCACGACGCCTAGGAGGGCCTGGCCTGGGGCACACCTGCTCCTCCGCCAGCTCCCGCCCCTCACATCCCACCACATGGTTCCCCCCATCTCCTCTGACTTAGGTCCCTGGCAGGGAGGGTGATCAGGGGACAGAGTGGAGCTGGCCGGGGCACAGTGGTGTGGAGTGCTGCCATCGGTCAAGACCAAGGTATCCTGGGGCCCTACCACCTGAGTGGGGACCTCCTTCACCCAGTGTTAGGCGAATAGTGCTCATCTCCAGTGGGCCCCTCTCCCTACGTCAGAGTGCTGACTGTGACACTCTTGGATCCCGCTGCCCTTGAGTATTGACACTGACATGGAGGACCCTGTCTCATCCTAAGCTCTGCAGCAGCGCCCACAGCTTATCTCCCAGAGTTGGGGGTTTATTTACCATGCAGTTTTTGGTGACGTGAGGCGAGGGTCTTGTGACCTCAGCACCAAGGGAATCACTCATGGGTTGCCATGATCATATCCAGTGTCCTGCTCCCTCCACTCGTCTCCCCCCATCCATGTGTTAATGTGTTACATCTGTGTCCTATTTCATTTCTGTTCATCAACAGGTTATTAAAATTTATGTACTTACGCATACTCGCTGTGAAGAGGGTGTATGTCTGTGTGTCTGTGATGTCTGACACAGCCATCTAAGCTCACCTGGTACCACAACCATTTTTGGAGAGACTGAGTCACACCACAGGGAGCCATTCCTGCACTTAGAGATCAGGACCGACCTCCATCGCCTTTTGAAGAGTCCGTGCTGGTGAGCATTTAGAGAGAAGCAGGGCAGAAGCAGAACCAACAGTAAATCTCTGAGCAGGAGCTCCTCTGTTCTTGTTCCCACCTACACAAACATGAAAGTGATCTTGCCAGATAGCAAGAGAGATTGTGTAGATATAAGAGACCCAGGTTTTCCTGTTTTAACAATAAAGAAAAGTACCCGTTGGTATTTGTCCATTCTGATGGATTTTAGTTATGGGTATGGCTTGACTCTGAAGCCCCGTGGTAGACTGAGCAGGACCTGTGAGGATGACAGGACATCACTGCTGTGATTGGGTTATATTGTGTGGTGGATATGAAAGGATTTGCAGATAAAGTCCCTCATGGAACCCTCATACACTGTTGGTGGGAATGTACAACATTGGTGCAGCCACTGTGAAAAACAGGATGGAGATTTCTCAAAAAACTAAAACTACAACTGCCATATGACCCAGCAAATCCCCTGGCTTTATATCCAAAAAAACCAAAAGCTAATTTGAAAAGATATATGCACCCCAGTGTTCATAGCAGTACTATTTACAGTTGCCAAGAATGGAAGCAACCTAATGTCCATCAGCAGATGAATAATAAGCAACATTAAAGGTGGTATATACATACAGTGGAATACTACTCAGGCATAAAAAATGCAATTTGCCATTTGCAACCACATGGATGGACTTGGAGGGCATTAGGCTAAGAGACATGAGAAGTGATATCAGTTGTATATGAAATCTAAAAAATACAACCAACTAGTGAATATAACAAAAAAGCAGAAGTCAGAGATACAGAGAACAAACTAGTTATGAGTTCAGCAGGTGGGGGCCAATATAGGAGTAGGGGAGTAAGAGGTATAAACTATTAGGTATAAAATAACTGCATAGATACATTATTGTACAACATGGGGACTATAACCAATATTTTATAATAACTAAATGGAGTATAACCTTGAAAAATCATTAATCACTACACTGTATACCTGTAACATTATACAGCAACTATACTTCAATAAAAATAATAATTGGAGGAAAACGTCCTCCCTGGACCTTCAGCCTTTTAAGAGGGCGATTGTCCTTCATGGGCCTGACCTAGTCAGTCGATCCTTTATAAGAACTGGAGGATAAGTTTTTCCTGCTGGCCTTAAGTTGCCGTGTTATGAGGGATCCACAGGCAAGGAACCACAAGCAACTTCTGGGACCAGGGAGCAGGACCTAATGACTGTCAAAGAGAAAATGCCCTCAGCCCTGCAATCACACCTGAGAACAGAAATCTGAACTGAATAATCAGGAGCGTTCAGAAGAGGACCCGGGTTTCAGATGAGACCCAGCTGGTGGGACTTTACATGGGAGCCCAACCTTGTGGTGCCTGGACTTCCAAGCCACAGAATCTGAGATGACAAATGTGTGTGGTGTTAAGCCACTAGATTGGGGGTGGCTCATTATACACCCATGGTACCCACTCCAGCCCCCAACTAGGCTTAAAGTGAACAGATATTTATCAAGTCAAGCCACGGGACAGGATGCTGTTAATGGCTCCCACTGCAGTTGCCAAAGTGAAGGAGGAAAATCTCTACCTGCAGGTTGAAGAGAGAAGATCCTGAGCTAAAGAGCTGGGCTGGGTTTAGCAGAACTCCAGGCAAATGCCACCAGTTCTTGCTGATTTGATTCTTGTTCTGCGTCCCCGCCACTGCTGGCAAAGTGGGTGATGCCACCTCCTGTCTGGCAGTTAGAGTCGCAGGCCAGCACTGCTGGATCACTCCACATGAGGGCTAAGAGTTGGGGGCCAACCTGCTGCAGAGCGGCCTGGCTGGCCAGCAGTGCACACGTGGCCTCAGTGCCCAGCTGCCACACAGCTCAGTGAGTCCACGGAAGGTACAAGGGTCCTCACACCTGTGGACTTTTGAAGACAGCAGCTCTGAGGGGAGGTTTTGGAGCCAAAACAGTCTCAGATATCACTGAAAACCACAATTTACATTTGGAGACTGGGTGAGACCCAGAGAATGAGCTGTGACCATCACCTGATGACCTTTAAAGGCAAAGGTTACCCAGGTCCTTGGACATTTTGTCATTGGGCCTGGGTGGGGCTGAGGAATCATTTTTCGGTGAACTCTTTCTAAGGTCATCTCCAAAATCGGACAGCAAACAGTTGGGGCGTTCCCCTTTTCTTTGAAGTCACTTTAAAGCACCTAGTGGTGTGGGCAGCAGAGCAAACCACACCTTCCTTGGGGTTAAGACATAGCCGAAACAGAACCACAAGAGGAACCACAAGAGAGCTGGAAGGGTGCTGAAAGCAGGGCCTTTGGGGCTGGAGAGTGGGAGGAAGAGAACAAGTCAGAGCCCAGACCTGCTCCAAACCGAGGGGGCGCTTGAGTTACAACATCAAGCAGGGGGTTCCGTGTGCAGCCAAGCATCCCACGGAGCAACCCTGGCCGGCTCAGATTGTTGGCAGGAGATCAGAGACCTAGCTTTGCTATGCACCTAGAGCCGCCTGCTTCCTGTGTTGGGGAGGGGAAGCTGCACATGGATCCGCTACCAAGTATGGGTGAGGGCTCAGCCAAGTAGGAAGTTTTCACCAAAGGTGCTGGAATTGGTTTAGGCCATTACCCCTAGAGTGTCAATTTCAAGATGTGTGCTCAGTTGCTCAGTTCAGTTCAGTCGCTCAGTCGTGTCCAACTCTTTGCGACCCCATGAATCACAGCATGCCAGGCCTCCCTGTCCATCACCAACTCCAGGAGTTCACTCAGACTCAGGTCCATCGAGTCAGTGATGCCATCCAGCCATCTCATCCTCTGTCGTCCCCTTCTCCTCCTGCCCCCAATCCCTCCCACCATCAGAGTCTTTTCCAATGAGTCAACTCTTTGCATGAGGTGGCCAAAGTACTGGAGTTTCAGCTTTAGCATCATTCCTTCCAAAGAAATCCCAGGGCTGATCTCCTTCAGAATGGACTGGTTGGATCTCCTTGCAGTCCAAGGGACTCTCAAGAGTCTTCTCCAACACCACAGTTCAAAAGCATCAATTCTTCGGCACTCAGCCTTCTTCACAGTCCAACTCTCACATCCATACATGACCACAGGAAAAACCATAGCCTTGACTAGACAGACCTTTGTTGGCAAAGTAATGTCTCTGCTTTTGAATGTGCTATCTAGGTTGGTCATAACTTTCCTTCCAAGGAGTAAGCGTCTTTTAATTTCAGGGCTGCAGTCACCATCTGTGATGATTTTGGAGCCCAAAAAAATAAAGTCTGACACTGTTTCCACTGTTTCCCCATCTACTTCCCATGAAGTGATGGGACCGGATGCCATGATCTTCGTTTTCTGAATGTTGAGCTTTCAGCCAACTTTTTCACTCTCCACTTTCACTTTCATCAAGAGGCTTTTTAGTTCCTCTTCACTTTCTGCCATAAGGGTGGTGTCATCTGCATATCTGAGGTTATTGATATTTCTCCTGGCAATCTTGATTCCAGCTTGTGTTTCTTCCAGTCCAGCGTTTCTCATGATATACTCTGCATATTAGGGTGACAATATACAGCCTTGACGAACTCCTTTTCCTATTTGGAACCAGTCTGTTGTTCCATGTCCAGTTCTAACTGTTGCTTCCTGACCTGCATACAAATTTCTCAAGAGGCAGGTCAGGTGGTCTGGTATTCCCATCTCTTTCAGAATTTTCCACAGTTTATTGTGATCCATACAGTCAAAGGCTTTGGCATAGTCAATAAAGCAGAAATAGATGTTTTTCTGGAACTCTCTTGCTTTTTCCATGATCCAGCGGATGTTGGCAATTTGATCTCTGGTTCCTCTGCCTTTTCTAAAACCAGCTTGAACATCAGGAAGTTCACGGTTCACATAATGCTGAAGTCTGGCTTGGAGAATTTTATATACACATGTATAAATAACTGAGTCACTTTACTGAACAATGGAAATTAACTCAACATTATAATCAACTATGCTTCAATAAAAATAAATAAATAAAATGTACTCATGGGATTTAAATGTATGTAGGTGACTCAATGCCATTATTACTTACCTTTCCCAAGAGGAGGGGCCATGCCAGCCCACAGGGCAGAAAGAGAAGCGTGGGGAAGGCTGAGGCCACAACCCTTATTGGGTTTCCATGGAAAAAGCAAGGCAGGAGTGGGACAACGATTGAGGACCGGCCTGTGGGAGTCATGATAGCGGGTTTTGGAGCGCGGGCGCTGTCCCTCATTGTCTGGTACCCAGTGCTTAGTGATTTGGGGAAATACTGGTTTGGGAAGTGAGTTATATAAAGGAGATGGCTGGGGGGACTCGGGATTGGTTGAAAAGTTTGCAGTATGATTTTTGCGTCCCTTTGAGAGCCAGATCACAGGGAAGGTGTAACTTGTGACAAATGTATGCCAAATAGACACATTCAGAATCTAAAAAAACGCGGTGAAAAAGGCCCTAGCTCGGTGCTCTCAGCACTGCCTACGTCGCATCTGAAATTAGCGGCCCTGCAATCCCTAGCAGTGGTTTTCCTTCTTCCTCTTCATCCTGTTAACCCCTGGCAGTGTTTCCCTGTCCAGTTCCCTCAGGAGAAGAGCTGGCCAGCCACAGACACGCTGACCCGAGGCCTTGAGCAGCTATAATCCGACGTGGGTGACTTCAGCCCCTGGGGACCGCGCTGAGGCCAGGGCCCTGGTGGTCAGGTACATCCATTTTTATTGAGAGCTGGAGCGCCCTCTGATGGGCAACTGAAGAGCAGCGCAATTCTGAAGAGTATCCCAATTCTGAATTCCACGTCAATGCCTAGACTGAAGCGCAGTTACCTTATCCAGGCACCGCTCCTCTGGGACCTTCTTTCTTGACGTGCTCCTCATGGGATTCACACGGGGGCTTGTTGATGAAAATATATATCTCAAATGTCCACTATACACAAAGCACTTCCTCCTTCTCATAAATGAATCAGGAAGTACCGAGTTGCCTGTCAGAAATACCTGCCCCAAGGAGCTCATCAGGGAGTCAGACTTGCAAGTAACTATATTTACAGGTGACAGTGTGATAAAGCGAAAGCAAAAGCAGGGAGCTGGAGGAGGGTACAGAGTGGGGCATCAGCTGCAACCAAGGAGGTCGGGGAGGGCTTCCTGAGGGAGGCAGCATTTGAGCTGAGCTCAGAAGGGGGACTGGATTTCAGATGCGGAAGAGATGAAGCACCTTCCAGGTGGAAGGAACAATGAGAGGCCAGTGCGCCTCCCAACTGTTCTGTGTTCTCTGGTCCCTGCCCTGTCCTCTTGCTTCCTGCCTCCCTACTTTTGGGCAAGTCTCCCTGTCATGATTCCTTAAAATGGCCCCTTCCCAGGGGAACATGATGGCTGGTTCCATCTCCTGCCTCTTCCCCCCACCCACCTTGCACCTGACCCTGCTAGTAAACACCTGGATTCCGAATCCTGCATGTTGTTGCCAGTCCTGGCTCCACCTCTCTTCCACTGAGGGACCTTTAAGCCACACACCCCCTTGCTCTGTGACCCCCAGCCCCCCACCCCTCTTTACCTGTTCATAGTCCTCTACTTATCCAAGTTCACAAGAAGGGCCTCAAATGGCTACCCACTCCAGTGTTCTTGCCTGGAGAATCCCAGGGACGGGGGAGCCTGGTGGGCTGCTGTCTATGGGGTCGCACAGAGTCAGACACGACTGAAGCGACTTAGCAGCAGCAGGAAGATTTCACTAGGAAAAAAGTTCTTATTCTTTTAAGGCGAGTTTGCAATGCACTGGGATTACATGCATGATCTCTGAGTGTCTCTCTTCTTCTTTTTTTTTTGGCTGTGCCGCGTGGCTTAGCAAGATCTTAGTTCCCTGACCAGGGATTGAACCCAGGACAACAGCAGCAAATGTGCCAAGAGCTAACCACTGGACCATCAGGGAATTTCCTGAGTGTCATTATTGCAGGGTGAGGAGGTCTAGGCTCCAGCCCTTGTTCTCCCTTGCTGTCACAGGAGCATCTCCTTGCCTCCCCTAATTTTGAGATCATCTTTTCCCCACTCCTTACACTGTGGATCCAGACAATATTTTCCCACAAAGGACTCAGACTGGGCTGCCCCCAAAGACTCTGGATCAGAGGTGGTTGTTCGAGGGATACTCCTTGGGACCAGGGGCAGAGAAAGAGCCCAACTGTGGCTGAGAAGACCCTGGGGTCACGGATAAGATAATTCACCACCATCGTCAACCTTATTATTATCATCACTTTTATTCGTTGGCTTGGCTCTGATGTCTGCCCATCAATAAAACATTGACCACAAGGCGGCAGCAGAGGGCATAAACTTTGCCCGAAAAGAACTCTCATTTGCAGCCCCGCCAAATAACACGGAATTCCATGAGAGAAGGACGCACTGCCCCTGTCCCTAGACTTCGCCCCAGAGAGAGAAGCCACAGGCCCACGGCTGGTGAGGAGAGTGAGACAGATCTAGAATCTGAAGATCCCAACTTCTATCCATTCCCCATGACTCCAGTCCTCAGCTGGGCCTGGTCAGAGGGGTTTGGGGATGGGTCCTTCTCCATCCTTCTGAGCACATGGGCTGTGGATTCTCTAGGGGGGCTCACTGAGCTCCCAATATGATAGAGGAATCAGGACTACAGACCCTCACAGGAGTCAACAGGAAAACAACCCCCATGGGCTGCCCTACCGTCCCGAAGAGCAGGAGAGGCGGGAGGGGTGGCAGCCAGGATGGCTTCCCGCAGGCTGGCTTGGGCTGAGGCTGGGTGCGATGTCACCTGGTAGGGCGGGGCTCACACTTCAGGTCAGCAGGAATCACGGACAATGTGGGAAGCAGCCTGCTCAGAGTGGGAGATGAGGGCTGGAAGCCATGGGGCTGAGTGGGTGCAGGGGTGAGGCTGGGGCGGGGTACTCAGGACAAGGGGGAGTAACTCCAGCCTTGGGAGCCGGCCTGGAGTTGGAGCCAGAAGAGGGGGGGCGCAGCTGGGCTTACAAAGACCCTCTGGGGCTGGCTGGGCTGCAGTGTGTGGTTGGGGGCTGAGAGGTAGGCAAGATGGAGAAGGGGCTGCAGGAGTCCCTGGCGCCAGGGAGCTCCCCAGTACTTGGCAGAACCCCAGCCTGCCTGGAAAGAATCCTGGAAACATTCGTGGAATTGGGATCAGGCGTGAGGAGGCCAGGGGCAGATTAGATGGGAGGCTAGCTGGAAGCCCCTTCCCAGGGCTTCTTCCTGCTCTCATACAGCAGAGCTGGGGTGGGCAACCAGCCTCTTGTCACCCCTGCCCTGCTCATCCCACATCCCTCAGCCCCACCCCTGCCTCCATCTCTCTCCCGGGGCCCCCTCTCCCTGAGGGTGGTCTGCACCCGAAGCTTCAGCTTCCTTCTCTAACGTGAACAGGGAGAGACTAGATGTTCTCTGAGGGCCCTTCCAGGGCGACAGGCCAGGGTGGACAGAACACGCTGAACCCAGACTGGGGGAGAAAGACTTTAATCAGAAAAGGGGACAAGGGGCCTCCTTATCCTTGTAGGGCCTCCTCTGGCTCCAGGAGCTGGGGGTTGGGGTAATGAACATGGAGGCGGGAGGTCTACAAGAAGTCCAGGAGGGGTCAGGACTCCTGGAGGGCCGAAGCAGGTGACTTCTTCTGTTTCTGCAAGTATTTCATTGCCTTCTTCACCGTTTTGTCCTTGGGGTTTGCACAAATGGTTCTACCAGAGCGAGTCACCAGCCTACATGGAGGGAGAACACCATGGTGGGGGGTCAGGGCAGGGAGGCCTTCCGGAGTCCTGGCACAGCCTCGCCCTGTGATGACCAGGACCCAAGCCCCCAAGAGGGGCTGGAACTCGCCTGAAGTCACCCAGGGTGGCAGTGGCAGTTCTGGGACCCCACACTCTGTCCTCAGTGATTCCCGACCCTTCCAGGGAGCCAGGGCTGCACAGCTTTGCTCCCCACCTCAGACCATCTGCATCCACGTAACCCTGGGGATGAGGGGTGCCTAGGAGGGGCTCAGGGTTCGGGCCCAGGCTGCAGAGGCGACCACGTAGGGCGCTGACTGCCCCTGTGCGTGGGGCTGTCCCATGTCTCTCAGGGCCTCCCTTTCCTCATAAATGTATGAAGAGCTTAGACCTCACAGCCTGAGGTCCTTTGGGGGTTCACGGAGTGTGGAGTGGGAGTGGCCCTGAGGAGCAGGACCAGGGCGACAAGGGATGAAGGCCCCGGTCTGTCCTCTCCCCTCCGCAGTGGCCCTTCCAGGAGCTCCAGGGTCCACCTTCTCCCACGTTCAGCTCCTGGGGTAAGAAGGGGGGCAGAGGGGAACAGCAGGGGCAGACTTACACAATGGCTTTGTTGGGACAATCGTCCGAGGTCTGGTACCAACCCACCAGCACCTTTTGGGGAATGGATCCTTTGTAGAACTGCAGGCAGCACTCCCGGCCCACGTTGCCTGCTCGAGCTGCGGGGAAGGCCAAGCAGGAACAGGTATGTGTGCGCATGTCTGCTTGGGGAGGGTCTGTGAGGGCCAGAACGTGTGTGTGTCTCTGTGGTGAGGAGTCTGTGTGTGTGTGGTATCATGTGGGTCCTTGCGTGTGCATTTCTACATGTGTGTGTCTGTGTGGTTGGGAGAGGTCTCCTTGAGGGGCTCTGTGATCATGTTTCTGTGTGGGGGAGTATGTGAGGGGTCTGCACCTGTGTCTCTGTGTGTGAGTCTGTGTGTCAGAGTGTGCACGTTTGTGTGCATGAGGTCGTGTGTGTGCTTTGAGGGGCCCTGCGGTGTTTGTGTGTCTGTCTGTGCACATGTCTATATGTGTTTGAGAGGATTTGTGTACACATGCCTGTGTGTGCGTCTTTGTGCGTGTGCACATTTGTGTGTGGAGATCTGTGTGCAGGTGTGGATCTGTATGTGCCTGGGGAGTCTGCGCATATATGTGTGTGTCTGCATGTGTGTGCATCCATGTGTGCTCACACTCAGACCAGCCCTGAATCACCAAACGTTGACTCTGGACCAGGCTCTGGGCTGACCCTTGGCTGTAGCTGTTCTTTCAGTCCTCAAGCACACCTGAAGACAGGTGCTGTCACTACCCCATTCTACAGATGAGAAAGTGGAGGCCCGGGTGTGAACACACTTCCCCGGGGCTTGGTGTCCTCATCTTAGCAGGAGAAAAAATATCCAGCATCTGCAAACTGGCAAACAGACGATCTGTGACTTCAATTCAGACCACCACAAGGTGCTTTCTGAGAAGCCTCGGAGTGTCCTCTCACCATCTTGCGGATGGAGCTTGGTTTGACTGACACGGAGCTGGCCAGGCCCAGACTTTTACAAAAGTGAGACATGCAGCCAACTGTGAAGGTCACCCCAATTAAGCTAGCCCCGAAGACTGTGGCCCTGTCACTGTGTCACCACACGGGGTGCTAACCAGCTTTGTTTCTCTAAAATAGTAATCTTAGCTCAGCCTTCCTTTCCCAACTGAGTATAAAAATCTCTTTTTTTTCACCTGCTCTGGGGTCGTGTGCTCCTGCCTTGATGCCAGCCCTCTCATTCTATATACTGTGCTGTGCTTAGGTGCTCGGTCGTGTCCAACTCTTTGACACTGCATGGACTGTAGCCCCGCAAGGCTCCTCTGTCCATGGGGCTTCTCCTGGCAGGAATACTAGAGAGGGTTGCCATATCCTCCTCCACGGGATCTTCCAAACCCAGGTCTCCCGCCTTGCGGGAGGATCTTTACTGTCTGGGCCACCAGGAAAGCCCATGAAAACTGGAGTTTTCCTGTTCCTTCTCCAGCGGATCTTCCCAACCCAGGAATCGAACCGGGGTCTCCTGCATTGCAGGTGGATTCTTTACCAGCTGAGCTACCAGGGAAGCCCCTCACTGTATATAAAAACCCATTAAATAAACAGACTCTTAACAAATACTTGTGAGAATTGCTCCTTGTCCACTGTCAAAACACAATCACAGTCACTGCCTCATGACATTTGCAGGGGGAGATGTGCAAGCAATTTTTTCCTCAGAAGCTGAGCCCCAAGTCCTAGGACATTCATCTTCCTCCTCCTCCTCTTCATCATCATCATTTTCCTTTGAACGCCTCCCTCTAAATCCTATTGCTGCCAGCCTCTCACACCTTTGCAGGAGTAAGTGGGGTGCAGGAATAATGTGCGTGTGCAGCTGCTGTGGTCTTAGCGGCCCCACCCCTCCTTGCCCAGTGTCCCTTCCTCCTGTGTCTTTCCTCTGCTCTCACCTGCGTGGGTGTCCTGCAGAAGAGCCCCCAGGAGGACGGCGACCAGGAGCACTGTCTTCAGGGGAGCCATGGTGCCAGGAGCCGGGGAGAAGGTCTCTGTGTGTGGGTCCCTCTGCTCAGGGGAGACCAGGGTGAACTCCCAGGGTGAAGGTGACCTATTTAACCTCTTTGGGGATCTTGCCCCGCCTCTGATCACCTCACCCACATCTTTCCCTAGACCCGTGGAATTCAAAGAATTCGGGATGATTCAGCAGAAGTCCAGTCTTGGAATGTTTGTGGCTTTCCAGAGAATGGGCACTCCGTTGGGGACAGAGGTGGGGTATGTGTATCCGGGGGCCATGCACACTTCTCCTTTCACAGGGGACATTTCTTGGTTCCTCAAATAGAACTGAGACGCTTCCATCCTCAGCTGGCTGCATCCCTGCTCAGGCTGGCCAACGTCCTTCATGTTTGGTGCACCCTGGGCAAGGGGTAGGGGCAGCCAGGCTGGGGCCAAGAGGGACTGCCCACCTGGAGGAGCTTTTGGGTGCTGGGAAGGCCTCCTCCGGGGGTCAGCAGGCTGCACGGGCATCATTCTGCAGGGGTAGCTCCATTGCAACCTGAGAAAGGCCTGGGGCCCAGACAGCCTGGGTGCGGGTCCTTTACCAAGTTGGGCTTTGGACCACAGCAGGCCAGAGCGCTACAGGTTTTTGTTTTTTATAGTTTCGTTTATTGATTAATTAATTTTAATTAATTAAAGGTGGGCTTTTCTCTAGTTGAAGTGAGCAGGGGCTACTCTCTAGTTGCTTCTCATGGCGGTGGCTGCTCTTGTTGGAGAGTACAGGCTCAATAGTGTTGGGATCAGCCCAACAACGAACTGACCTGAGGGAGTGGTG
This sequence comes from Bos indicus x Bos taurus, assembly GCF_003369695.1. Classification (NCBI taxonomy): domain Eukaryota; kingdom Metazoa; phylum Chordata; class Mammalia; order Artiodactyla; family Bovidae; genus Bos; species Bos indicus x Bos taurus. The sequence goes on from NC_040093.1 coordinate 40,412,433, forward strand.
CCGCAGAAGAATAAAGAAAAATAAGACTCAGAAATAAAGGGGGGATTGGGGGCAGAAGCCATTCGCAGGCAAAAGCCCAGATCCTAATCCATGCGTGTTTTATTGGTAACATCTACTTCCTTGTACGTGCTCTAGAGATATCTGTTTTTTACAGTCTCAGATTGGGGATAAGGATATACAATGCACAGTCCACAATGTCAAAGCTTCAGGCCTTTCATGAAGCTTTAGCTCTGTTTAGCCCATCAGCTAGTGACAACCTTTCTCAGCAACTCCCTCAAGGCTCTGGTCACAAGAACAGACACTAATGCTTTTCCATCAGTCACATCAGTACTTCAACATCTTGTTTTCAAGATGTTTTTCCACGTTGTTCTTTTTACTGCTCCCAGCCCTTCACCTGGGAGTGATGAGAAAGTCATTCTTATTTTTCAAAGAAGCCCTGCTAATTATAGTACGGGCCTGTGCGGAGCATATTCCCTATGTATCCCCCTTTTTTATTTTTAGAAGCTTATTTTTGATGATTGTTGATCATAGAAGCCAAAGCGATAGTCACCGATTGCTGTTGTTGTCTGTTGACTTTCTTGGTGATTTGTTGCCAGACTATGTAGAAACAGAAAAAAAGGCACATAAAAATTAACATGAAACCAGCCATTGATCCTCTGATAGTTTTCAAGTGAGGAATGGGATTTAATTGAGAAATCCCATCTGCTGCTGCTTCCTGCAGATTAGATCTTTGCAAAAGGTGTAGTTTCTGAGAGAAAGTTTCCATAATCTCTTGCTGTAAATTATTACTATCCAGAGATAGATTACCTTGATTTAAGAGGTGGTGTTTAACTTTGTCCCAATGAAATGAAGATTCACTCTATTTGTGAGGAGTGACACAAAAGAAGCGATGTTCCGATCACTCTTAAGACGAATCTGTTTTTGCAGACTGTTTACTTGATCACCGAGTAGTGTAACAACCTGTTGTAAATCAGCCGTTTGTACAGCTGATTTTCCATCTATTTGTCTTTGGATAGACTAAAGAACATCAGAATCTTTATGCCATTCCTGCACAAACTGCACAGTCTGTACAGCCTGATGTAACACCGCTCCTGCCACAGCTGCTGTAGTAGCTATAGCAATAATTCCTAAAACGGTAGCAGTTAACAGTCCAATTAACCATTTAGTGCGTTTTGACACTTTCTTTAAGGATTTCTTCTACAGTATAGACTGTGGGGCTATCCTGCCATGGTCTATTCATTTTTACTGGAAGCCATACTCCAGATCTGGTTTTTAGAATATATAGAGAACAGTCATTCTGAAATTGGAGATAAGAGTTGATACAAGTGTAAAAGGAACAATTTTGACAAGTAAGTAACCCAGAAGAGGCATTATAAAAAGTAGGTCCTATCAAAAATATGAAAGGTAAACTAATGCTTTAATCCAATGGGTTGATTTTTTATCAAACTGTTAAGAAATGACTGGATATTGTTGAATTAAATCGCCCCTTCCATGCTGTTATGGCTTGGAAGACAGCTGATATTTTCCACAATTCTGATTGTAAAGGCATATAAGGTAATTGAGGCAAGGGAGGGGAGAAACTCCCTCCATGTCAATATATGGAGCTATTAACAATGTTATTCATGGAGTCATAAGTATTGTTTAACAATATAGGCAAATGTAAATTATTATTTTTATCCAAAGGATCTCCTTCGGGACTCCAATCAATAATTTCTACATCAGAAGTATTGGCCATAATATGTCCAGTATTCAGTTCAGTTCAGTTCAGTTGCTCAGTCGTGTCTGATTCTTTGCGACCCCATGAATTGCAGCACGCCAGGCCTCCCTGTCCATCACCAACTCCTGGAGTTCACCCAAACTCGTGTGCATTGAGTCGGTGATGCCATCCAGCCATCTCATCCTCTGTCATCCCCTTCTCCTCCTGCCCCCAATCCCTCCCAGCATCAGAGTCTTTTCCAATGAGTCAAGTCTTCATATGAGGTGGCCAAAGTATTGGAGCTTCAGCTTTAGCATCAGTCCTTCCAAAGAATACCCAGGACTGATCTCCTTTAGAATGGACTGGTTGGATCTCCTTGCAGTCCAAGGGACTCTCATGTGTCTTCTCCAACACCACAGTTCAAAAGCATCAATTCTTCGGCGCTCAGCTTTCTTCACAGTCCAACTTTCACATCCATACATGACCACTGGAAAAACCATAGCCTTGACTAGACAGACCTTTGTTGGCAAAGTAATGTCTCTGCTTTTGAATATGCTATCTAGGTTGGTCGTAACTTTCCTTCTGAGGAGTAAGCGTCTTTTAATTTCATGGCTGCAGTCACCATCTGCAGTGATTTTGGAGCCCCCCAAAATAAAGTCAACCATTGTTTCCACATCTATTTCCCATGAAGTGATGGGACCGGATGCCATGATCTTCGTTTTCTGAATGTTGAGCTTTAAGCTCAACATTTCACTCTCCTCTTTCACTTTCATCAAGAAGATTTTTAGTTCCTCTTCACTTTCTGTCATAAGGGTGGTATCATCTGCATATCTGAGGTTATTGATATTTCTCCCGGCAATCTTGATTCCAGCTTGTGCTTCTTCCAGCCCAGCGTTTCTCATGATGTACTCTGCATATAAGATAAATAAGCAGGGTGACAATATACAGCCTTGACGTACTCCTTTTCCTATTTGGAACCAGTCTGTTGTTCCATGTCCAGTTCTAACTGTTGCTTCCTGACCTCCATATAGGTTTCTCAAGAGGCAGGTCAGGTGGTCTGGTATTCCCATCTCTTTCAGAATTTTTCCACAGTTTATTGTGATTCACACAGTCAAAGGCTTTGGCATAGTCAATAAAGCAAAAATAGATGTTTTTCTGGAACTCTCTTGGTTTTTCCATGATCCAGCAGATGTTGGCAATTTGATCTCTGGTTCCTCTGCCTTTTCTAAAACCAGCTTGAACATCAGGAAGTTCACGGTTCACGTACTGCTGACGCCTGGCTTGGAGAATTTTGAGCATTACCTTACTAGCGTGTGAGATGAGTGCAATTGTGCGGTAGTTAGAGCATTCTTTGGCATTGCCTTTCTTTGGGATAGCATTAATTTTTCTTAAATCAGTCAATATTCTCCATTTCCCAGATTTCTTCTTAATAACAAAGACAGGAGAATTCCAAGGACTAGTAGTTGAGGCAATATGATTAAAAGATAATTGCTCCTCTACTGGCTGTTCAAGAGCCTGTAACTTTTCATGTGATAGGGGCCACTGCTCTGTCCAAATAGGCTCCTCAGATTCCCATGTCAATTTAAGTGCTGTTTTTTGTTGTTTGGTAGTGGCCCCCACAACCTGTGTATTTTGAACAGGATTGTATCCCATATTTGCCATAATTTGTTTAGCTTGAGAAGATATAGTAGGAATTGTTACATAAGCTCCCCATTGCATCAGTAGATCTCGTCCCCATAAATTAATAGGGGTATCTGCAACTAAAGTTGCAGGTTGTTGTTCGGGGCCTGAACAGGTCAAAATATTAGTACTTTTTTGAATATTTTGCTTAGTTCCAATTCCAGTTAACATAATAGGGATATCTGTTAAAGGCCAAGAAACTGGCCAATGCTTTTTAGATATTATAGAAACATCAGCTCCAGTATCTATAAGTCCTGAAAATTGCTTATTATTAATATATACAGATAATGTGGGTCTAGAATCAGATACAAAAGTTTGCCAATATACCTGTTTTCCTGTCCTCCAGTTTTCCAAATCCTCCGGTTTTTTTAATATGAGATTTACTAGTAGTGATATAAGGTAATAATAACAACTGAGCCATACGATCTCCTTTTATTATTTGATAAGGATACTCTGTTTTCATCATAATAGAAATTTCACCCTCATAATCTTCATCTATAACCCCCATTAGGACTTGAACTCCCTTACTTGTTGAACTACTGTGTCCTAATAATAACCCCACACTTCCTTTAGATATCGGACCTTTAATTCCTATAGGGATTTTATAAATTTTCATAGCTGGCATAAGAAGTAAATTATCAATGGCAGGGATATCTAATGTTGCACTCCCGGATGTTGCAGGAAGGAGGTTGGCAACCCGGGTGTATGGTTTGAAAGGGCTGGATGAGGTTGCTGTTCGCTGGCTGGGTACACAAAAGGAACAGCTTTCCAGGTTTGTTAAGAGCTCATATTGTTTGACGGGCCCTGAGCGGAGCCCTTCTTCCAGTTTCCTGACAAAGGGGATCCAATTTTATGAATTTAGATCTACACTGATTAGCCCGATGATTTCTTTATTATAGCAAGGGCATAATCCAGGTGTCTTTTCATTTGTGGGAGTAGGCTTATTAGGGGTATTTTATTAGTCTTGCAATTTTTCTGCACATGTCCTCTCTTACCACAACTAAAACATTTAATCTCCTGATTCATTTATTGTTTCAAGCCTTAATGGCTTGAGCCAACAATTGCATCTTATAGGGTTCTGATCCAATATCATGACAAGCCTTAATATAATCCTCTAGAGGCTTTCCTTGTGTTTTGAGAGGCTGTAAAACCTTTTGACATTCTGAATTCGTATTATCATAGGCAAGCATCAGTAATAACATATCCCTTAATTCAATTTGAGCAATAGTTCTCACCAGATTTTGTCTTAATTGGGTGATAAAATCAGTACAAGGTTCTTCATTAGATTGTTTTACATTAACAAAAGAAGGATGAGACTGTCTTGGGGGGCTAACCTTTTCCCACACCCTAAGACAAATAAATCTTATCTGACTTATAAGTTGATCATCGAATTATAGTTGTCTCTGAACCCCTTGATATGCTCCTGACCCCGTTAATTGTTACACAGTAATATTAAGAGGAGAATTAGCAGCTGCATTTCTTTGAGCCTGTTGAGAGGCCTCATCTTGCCACCATGTTCAGAATTGTAAAAATTCCGAAGTGGATAAGCAAATTCTAGGAATCGTTTCTCAATCATATGGAATGAGTTGTTCAGACTGAGCCAACCCCTGAATAAGACCTGTGGTGTAAGGAGATGTAGTTCTGTACTGTGTAAATGCCTGTTTAATCTTCTTAATAGTTTTGAAAGAGAGAGGAGTATGTTCAAATTGTACCCCGCCTTGTGAAAGTTCAGCATTAGGGGGCACCTCACGATACAGTCACGATAACAGGCGAAACCAAAGTACCAAGGTCACCTTCTCGCCTCACTGCTCCTAGAGCTTGTTGAAAAGATGAGAGAGCAGGCGCCTACCTCTTTGGTTTTGTGACTGCGGCTCTAAATAAGTACCCCACCATCCAACGGTGTGTCAGGATCTAGTGGAGGGGTTCCTGAGCTATAGGGGGCTCTGGCCAAGGAGCCGAAGGCTGTGAGACTGGTGATAAAGGGAAAGCTTGAGGATGTTGTCCCGTACCGTAGTTAATGTGGAATTTAGGACTCAAAAATCAAGCCTCTCTCTCCCCTTCCAAAGGATTATATTTCCCTTTATCCAGATTTTCATAAATATGAGGCAGCCGGACAAGCGACTCCTGAGATGCAGGAGGAGCAGGAGTATGGGATTCTGAATCAGAAGAGTCAGACAGTTCAGAGTGTAAAGGAGCCAAAGTAGTATATAAGGTTACAAAGAGACCACACACTTATAGGAATGGGTTCCCCAGACTGATAGGCTCTACACAAACAATGCATCACTTCTTTCCACTCATTAAGACTCAAAGTCCCTTTTTCTGGGTTCAACCAGTAACAGAGCTTATGAATTGCCTGAAATGATTCCCCAAAATTCTCTTCTTTCACTTGCACTCCAGAGCTGTGTAGTAAGGTTTTTAGAAGCATAATATAGTCAGCATGCTTAGAAGGAGATCGCCCCATTGTGTCCCTGATTGACAAGTCCACAGGGGTGTCCTCACCGAGTACTTTCACTGTCCTTCGATCTCTCGGCTGGAATTCTCCGCGTCTTTTGGCACTGTCAAAAAGCCTTGAAAGCTACTTGCACCCTCGGGTCCCTGTTTGGGCACCAAATGTTGGGACAAGCCCAACAACAAACTGACCTGAGGGGCAGTGCGCAGAAGAATAAAGAAGAATGCACAGGCAAAAGCCCAGATCCTAATCCTTGCATGCTTTTTATTGCTAACATCTTTCTTGTACATGCTCTAGAGATACCTGTTTTTTACAATCTCAGATCAGGGATAAGGATATACAATGCACAGTCCTCAATGTCAAAGCTTCAGGCCTTTCATGACTCTGTTTAGACCATCAGCTAGTGACAACCTTTCTCAGCAACTCCCTCAAGGCTCTGCTCATGAGAACAGTCACTAATGGTTTTCCATCAGTCACATCAGTACTTCAACATCTTGTTTTCAAGATGTTTTTCCACGTTGTACTTTTTACTGCTCCCAGCCCTTTGCCTGGAGAAGGCAATGGCACCCCACTCCAGTACTCTTACCTGGAAAATCCCATGGACGGAGGAGCCTGGTAGGCTGCAGTCTGTGGGGTCACTGAGGGTCGGACACGACTGAGAGACTTCCCTTTCACTTTTCACTTTCAGGCATTGGAGAAGGAAATGGCAACCCACTCCAGTGTTCTTGCCTGGAGAATCCCAGGGACGGCGGAGCCTGGTGGGCTGCCATCTATGGGGTCACACAGAGCTGGACATGACTGAAGCGACTTAGCAGCAGCAGCAGCCCTTTGCCTGGGGGTGATGAGAAAGTCATTCTTATTTTGCAAAGAAGCCCTGTTAATTATGGTACAGGCCTGTGCATAGCATATTCCCTACAAATAGTTGCAGCTCACAGGCTTAGTTGCTCTGCAGCATGTGGGATCTTCCTGGATCAAGGATCGAACCCTTGTCTCCTGCATTGGCAGGCAGATTCTTTACCCCTGAGCCACCAGGGAAACCTTGCAACAGGTTTGAATCGCCATTAAGTCCTAATCTGTAGAGACTGGGAAGCCAAGTTCCCTCAAATGGGGCATCTCACTCTAGGCTGCAGAACGGAAGGGAAGGATCCTTGGGAGAGAATGCCTCCGGCTCCTAGGAGAGTCAAGTCAGCTTGGAACACATGATCAGGGTCTGTCCTCAGCCAGGCCCTGAGCAGACATTCCATGAACCCCGTGGGCTGCGGGTGGGTCTCCTGGCCACCAGAGAAAATGGCCAATTGTCTGCTCAGTGCTCCCCAGGTCAGATTATGGGAGTTCCTTACCTAGAAGGAGAGTCCCATGCCCCTCTCCTCAACCTACATCTCATAGGGCCACCCTGGACTTTGATTCTGACATGCAGGATCTAAGCCTGGCTCCACCCTGTCCCTGAGCAACCAGCAGCAGCTCAGAATAACACACACCCACGTCTGCAATGGGGTGTGAGGTGCATTTGACCCCCTCACAGCCAGCTCTGTGTTACTCACTGAGCCATTACCATCATTTCATTACCAGCGATGAAAACAACAGCAGGCACCATTGTTTTTGTTTCTAACTGAAGGTTGGTTGATCCATATAACACCGTGAGTTTCAGGAGCACAACGTAGTGATTCAATATTTCTATGCATTATGAAGTCATCACCATGATAAATCTAGTTACCATTCATTACTGTACAAAGTTATTACAATATTGTTGACTACATTCCACCACTCTGGACCTTTCATCCCGGTGACTCATTCATTTGGCAACCTGGAAGGTTGTACCTCTTTATGTCCCTTACCTATTTCACTCCTCCCCCTGCCCCTTCTCCCGTCTAGCTGTCACATGTTTGTTCTCTGTGTCTAAGAGTCTGTCTCTGTTCTGTTTGTCCATTGGTTCTTTGGATTCCACATCTGAGTGAAATCTTATGGTATTTGGCTTTCACTGTCTGACTTATTTCACTTGGTACAATCCCCTCTAGATCCATCTATGTTGTCACAAATGGCAAGGTTTCATTCTTCTTAATGGCTGAGTAATATTCCATTGCATATACAGGGGTGGTGGTGGTGCTGGTTTAGTTGCTAAGTGGTGTCTGACTCTCTGCAACTCCATGGACTGTAGCCCACCAGGCTCCTCTGTCCATGGGATTTCCCAGACAAGAATACTGGAATGGGTTGCCATTTCCTCTTCCAAGGGATATTCCTGACCCAGGGATCGAACCCAGGTCTCCTGCATTGCAGGCAAATTCTTTACCACTGAGCCACCAGGGAGCCCTCCATTGTTTGTATACCGTACCTTTATCTATTCGTCTGTCGACAGACATTTAGGTTGCTTCCATGTCTTGGCTATCGTAACTAGTGCTGCTACAAACATAAGGGTGAAAATATCTTTTCAAATTAATGTTTTTGTTTCCTTCAGATAAAGTAGAAGAAAGAATTAGAGTTGTTGGATTCCATGGTAGTTCTATTTTGAATTTTTTCAAGAAACTCCAGAATGTTTTCCCCAGTGGCTTCACCAACTTACATTCCCATCAACGGTGCACAAGTGTCCCCTTTCCTCCACATCCTCACCAATACTGTTACTTGCTGTCTTGTTGATAATAACCGTTCTGAGGCCTGAGGTGATGTCTCATTGTGGTTTTGATCTGTATTTTCCTAATGATTAGTGATGCAGAGCAGCTTTTCACGTGCCAAATGGCCATTTGTATGTCTTCTTTGGAAAAATGTCTTTTCAGTTCCTCTACCCATTTTAGGGGGCTTCCCAGGTGGCGCTAGTGGTAAAGAACCCGGCTGCCAATGCAGGAGACAGAAGAGACGTGGGTTCAATCCCTAGGTTAGGAAGATCCCCTGGAAGGAGGGCATGGCAACCCACTCCAGGGAATCCTGCCTGGAGAATCCCGTGGACAGAGAAGCCTGGTGGGCTATAGTCTATAAGGTTGCACAGAGTCGGACATGACTGGCTTGACTTAGCAGGCACACACACACACCCTTTTTTTAATCAGTTTTTTTTTTTTTTTTATTGAGTCATATGAGATCTTTGTATATTTTGGATAAAGAAAGAAAGTGAAAGTGAAGTCGCTCAGTCGTGTCTGACTCTGCGACCCCATGGACTGTACCCACCAGGCTCCTCCATCCATGGAATTTTCTAGGCAAGAGTACTGGAATGGGTTGCCAGTTCCTTCTCCAGGGGATCTTCCCGACCCAGGGATTGAACCTGGGTCTGCCACATCTCAGGCAGACACTTTACTATCTGAGCCACCAGGGAATCCCATATATTTTGGAGATGTTAACCCCTAATTAGATATATCGGCTGCAAATATAATCTCCCATTTAGTAGGCTGCCTTTTTGTTTTGTTGATAGTTTCCTTCTCTATGAAAAGATTTCCAGTTTGATGTAGTCCCATTTATTTTTCTCTGTATGTTTATTCTTTAATTCTTCCAGGTCTTTGTTAATTGATTCTTGCATTTTCTCCATTTTACTATCATTATTCTGACCATTTATTTGTTTTTGATTTTGTTTCCCTTTCCTGAGGAGACATATTAAAAAAAAAATTACTGAGGCCATTGTCAAAAAATGTACTACCTATGTTCTCTTCTAGGATTTTTATGGTTGTAGTTTTACAAACTTTAAACAGTTTGATTTTTTTTTTTTTTGCATGTAGTTGTTCAGTTTTCCCAACATCATTTATTGAAGAGGTTGTCTTTTCCTTGTTGCATATTCTTACTGCCTTTGTCATAGATTAATTGCCCACATAAGTCTGAGTTTATTTCTGGGCTCTCTAGTCTGTTCTGTTGATTGATGCATCCATTTTTGTGTGGTATCATAATGCTTTGATTGCTGCAGCTTTTAAAAAATATTATTATCGGTTTGACTATGCTGGGTCTTAGTTGTGGCGTCTAAGGTCTTCGATCTTCATTGTGGCATGCAAATTCTTAGTTGTGGCATATTGGATCTAGTTTCCTGACCAGAGATCAAACCCAGGCCCCCTGCACTGGGAGCCTGGAGTCTTAACCACTGGACCACCAGGGAAGTCTCTACTGCAGCTTTGTAGGGTAGTTTAAAATCAGGTGCCATTTGTTGAAACCAACTCTACCAGGAGCAGTGCTCAGACTATAATCTCATCAGCCCTCATGGCTCACCTGTGAAAGGAACCCATGATGCTCAACTAGACCATAGGATAAGGTCAGGTGCTCCTCCTTCTCCTCCCCCAAGGCCACTTTGGGAGGCTGGACTGCTTCAGTTCCTGGCTGGGGGAGTCCTCCCCTCCATGGCAGAACCACCCTGTGGGCAGGATCCTCTATCATGGCTTTGCTGTGTGACCTCAGGAAGCTCACAGACCCTTTCTGGGCCTCAGTTTCATTACCTGCAGAGAGACTCAGGGGCCCCACCAAAATTTTAGATCTGAGAAAGATGGGATCTGCCCTTAGAGAACCTCACACGAGAATCTCTCTGCTTCTTAGAGTCACATCACATGTCAGAGACCCCTTAGCCCCACCCATTCCTCAAGCCACAGACCAGGAGGGTTCTCTCTGCCCCCAGTCTGTCCCGCTGGCCATATCCTCTTATCCCCAGGGCAAACTTTGGCCTGGAGACAGAGCCTGGAGCCCAGAGGAAACACAAAATTCCAGGGTTGCCTGGGGAGGGCCTGCGTCCTAGGAGGAGGCAGAGGGAGCATGTTTGCTGATGCAGGGCCTCCTGGGGGGAAGTCTGTAGACCCAGCATGCCCTCTACCCAGTGGCATCTGCCCACTGTCTCATGGCTGCCCCACCTCCCAATGAGGCCCCCATGCTCTTCTCTGCTGGACAACAGGGAACTGTTACCATGATGATTAGCAGTTTATTAACCATGAGGCTTCCCCAACCCCCACAGCTGGGGAAACTCCCTGAGTGGGTTTCGAGTCCCCTTTGTTTTTGCCACCGACTCAGAACTCTTCTCTGGAACAAGCCAAGTTCCCCTGCCCCTTCCAAGGAACAGGTTACATGAGAAGACACAAAGGATTCTGGACCAGCTCCGGGCGGGTGCAGTGTGCCTCGCCGGGGACAGGGAACAGAGCAACCAAGGTGCCCTGGAGCCCCTGCCAGGTGCCTGGTGTGTGCTGGGGTCATGGACGGGCAGAGTTCAGAGGCCAGCCCTGACCCCGGGGGAGTTCGCAGGAGATGAGGATGGAGAGACAAGGCCCAGCCCCACAGAGGAACATGTAGGTGAGACGAAGGGCCAAGGGGCCTGGAGTGGGGAGATGTTGCTTTTGGCTACCTTGGATGCCACAAGGAGGCTGCAGCCAGTGAGATGGGTCGGGTGGGTGGAAGGATTCATACCAAGGGAAGGAGGAGTGGGCATTTCACACCAGGGAAGCACTGAGCACAGATAAACGGGGAGAAACAACATGGGATGCTGCTGGAGCAAATGGCCTGGGTGTGACGCTGAGGCAGTCAGCTCCGTGGGGACGGGAGGGCGTCTGCTTTGCTTACCACTATGTGTGTCCCCAGCGCCAAGCATGGCGCCTACCACCCAGTGGGCTCCACAGTGAGGCTCGACCGAGTGAGCGCAGGCTGGAAAGGGAAGTTGATGACATGGAGCAGAAACGGAGGGAGAAGTCCTGGAGGGCCGAGTGCATCTTTCAGCCTTCCTTGGTAGGCAGAATGGACCAGGGACATTTTTGAGGTGGTTTCCTCACCGGGGATTAACCCATTTATTCCTCTTTGGTTCTCCCAGCTGTGAGACAAACTCCAAGGGACCTTCCAGATGAGTGTCCTGGAGTCTGGGCCTGTGATCAGGGTCTCAAAAGACCTTTGAGGTGCTCTGAGGACTCTGGGGCTCCAAGGTCTGTCGGGGGCGGTGCTGGGGAACCAGGAATGCTCCCTGGAGGAAGTGACAGGGAGGGGCTGCTGGAGAAGAGGTGCAAGGGAGGGGGTGTAGGGGAGGGGTGCTGCAGCTGGAGGAAGGGAATGGGTACAGGAGGGAAGCAGGCCAGGTGCAGGCCTGTTGGGAGAAGAGCATCAAGGGGGAATTGGATCTGAAGGGGAGGAAGCAGCAATGTGGACTGTCTTAACACCTCTGACCCAAGCTGGCCAGACACCTGCCTGTTCACCTATGGACCCTCCTGCCCTAACACTGCTGCCATGGGGAGTGCCTTGAGGATTAAACCAGCTGGAGGGCTCAGTGTCCCCCCAGCTTTAGCCTGAAGGGGTCAGACCGGCCTGATTCTGGTCTTCCACTTGACAGGTAAGGGGGGAGGGGTCCTGCCCCACCTCTGGCTCTACCACAGGCTGGGCCGGGACCATAGATGCAGCTGTCACACCTCCCAAAACTTAGCCCCAAGCCACAGAGCAGGGACCAGGTTGCTGGGGTGTGGAAGCTCTTCATCACCTTCAAATTGCACGTGACAACTGTCACTTGGCTGGCAAAGCTGTCTTGTGGGTTACTTGTGTCAGTTGAGGCTTCAGGAGGTGCGACGACTTGTCTCCTGCAGGATGTGTATGTAGCATTGTACACACTCGGCTCCGTTCTCTGGCAGCGGAAGCGAGGTTCATCCTGCCCCGCCCCTGGGGGCTGAGGTGCTCAGGTCTCCAAATTTATCTCCATCTTCCAATCCCAAGACGTGTCCCACTCCCCTGTCCTGAAAATCTGACCTGCTCACTGATGAATCAATTGTTCCTGATAGGTTATAGGTCTGCTTGATTCCTCAGGTCAGAAATCCAAGGGCAGTCCCTGCCCCAGGCTCTCCTTTCCCTCACCTTACTGAGTCAGCCACCCAGACATGACTTGAATCCATCTCTTTTTCACCATCCACATGGCCAGCCCTCCATTTGTCTCCTAGACCACGGTCCACATCCATCTCCCAGCTCCCAGCCTTGGCCTCCAAGTCCATCCTCACCAAAGCCCAGTCATCTTCCACAAACACAAATCTCAGCAAGGCTCTCCCCTCCCCAAATCCTTCAATGCTTCCTCATCACCTTCAGGATGGAGTCTAGATTCCCACCAACTTTTCAACTTTTGCCCCCAGCCCTGCCAGCCATGTCACTTTGTTCCAGTCACATCAATGTTCTTTCAGTTCCTTGAAAAAGGCCAGGCTCTCACTGACACTCCTCAAGCCTTTGGACAAGTCTGCCCTACCCCTGCTTCCTGTCTAGAACACTCTCTTGCTCCCCACACCCTACTTCCATTCATTCCTACGCTCCTTCAGATCACAGCTTAAACCTTCACTTCCTTCCTTCAGCCCCAACTTTTCTCTGTGTCCTCAAAGGTCACTGACTTCCCCATTATGCTGTCTTTTCATTGCATTGTTATACCTGGCTTATTCCTGTGAACTCCTTGAAAACAGGAACTCTTTTGTCTTTCAACTTGTACCTCCAGGACATAGCACCCAGCTGATATGCCATAAAATATGTTTATTGTATGGATGAAGGGTTGGTGGTTGGATGGACGGGTGAACAGATGAGTGATTGGATGACGGATGGATGGACAGATGGATGTGTGGCTGGGTAAACGGCTTCATGGATGGATGGATGGATGGACACTTACACAGTTCTGAAGTACAGCTTGGACTCAGCTTCTGGTCTATCCCAGCGGCTTCTTCACCCCAGAACAAGTGATTTTTGATCCAGTGTATGTGTCCCCTCAGCTCATGCGATACACCTGAATCCTCTGTTACGAATGAGGTGGAGGAAACCAAACAAGGCACTCTTTTGACTTTTTTTCCACCTAGTTCACAGCTTCCTTGTGGGTTGTGGCCATTTCTTGCTTCCTGCCAAACCTAAATTGCTTCAACTGTGGCTTTGATCTCATTCGTTCTTCATCCTAGAAGGGTCTTCCTCCCTCCACATGCTCCCACCTCTTGGCTTCTGACACTATCCCACCCCAGGGTCTCCTTCCCCTCTGCCGACGACATGATCCCTTTTGCCTGCTTCCATAAAACCTCTCCTTGACCCCAACTCCCCTCTCCCCTAGCCTCCAGCACTCCAGCATGCTTTCCTCCTATTTCCCCTTTTATTTTTCCCCTTTTACGAATATGACCAAACTTCTCCGATGTGTGGTCTACACCTCCCACTACCAATTTCCTCTCTGTCCACATGTGATTGAATTCTTAGAATGTGGCTTCTGGTACTGACACTCCAGGGATGTGACTCTCTCTGGGCAGCTCAGCCCCCACACCCTGAACTTCTCATCCTTTCCCAGAGGACAGTGTGGGGCAGTGGTTACCAGCAGATGCTCTGGGACCAGTGTCTACAGCCCTGGGCCCCAGTCTGTCATCTACCTGTTCCTGGTTATGTGACCCTGTGAACAAGACTAGGAACCTCACTGTCCTTGTCTGTAAAATGGGCATGTGGGTAAGATTCTGCCTCATGGTATTGCTGGGAAAATGAACTGAGATGATGAAGGTAAAGTTCTCAGTCTCCAGCTGGATGGATGAGTCCCCTTGTCATCACTGAGCACCCATTTCCCTTCTTGACATTCCTCCCTGTGGGATTCGGGACATGTTTTTCTCTTGCTTGAACTCTGTGTGGACTCCTCTCCTCAGTAATGGGCTTCCCAGGTGGCGCTATTGGTAAAGAACGCACCTGCCAGTACAGGAGACAGAAGAGACCTGGGTTCCATCCCTGCGGTGGGAAGATCCCCTGGAGGAGGGCATGGCAACCCACTCCAGTGTTCTTGCCTGGAGACTCCCACGGACCAAGGAGCCTGGCGGGCTAGAGTCCATGGGGCCCCAAAGAGTCGGACTTGGCTGAAGCGATTTAGAATGCAGGCACTCACACTCCTCAGTAATGTGTCTGAGCTCTCACCACGGGCGGGGCAGGGTTCTTAGCAGTTATGCTGATTAGTTTCCTTTGTCCTCACAACAGCCCTAGAAGGTAAGAACTATTTTTATCTACATTTTACGGATGAGGAAACTGGGGACCAACCGCAATGGTTGAGAAACTGGTCCAAGGACACAGAGCTAGCTCGTGGTACAAGTGTGCTTGGGACTCTGTCCTAGGATGTGTTTTCACCTCAAGCAACCCTTTCTCCTTCCAAGATGTCTCCACTCAGACCTTTGATCTCAGCACGGATGCTTCCGTAGCATGACAGACCAGACACACAGCCCAGGACCCCGCTGTCTCCTCTGGCGTTCTCCTGCCTGCACTGTCGGATACCTTAGCTCTCTGCCTTGCCGTCTAGCTGGTTCTGTGTGCGTCTGCCACCCACACTGGACTGGGGGCTCCAGAGAGGCAGAAAACTGTGCCCTCATGGTTCTCGCAGCCTCAGGAACCAGAAAGGCAGAACCGAGTTCCCTCTCAACCGACTTCCCTTTTTTTCTGTGTATGTTAGCCTCATTCCCTACCTCCCCGTATGTCTCACTGGTCTGAAACTTTGCCCTTGACTCATTCCTCGCCTCCAGCCCCCACATTGCATCAGGCACAGACTCCACTCGGCAATGTCTTCAGGCAGCTTTCAGTTTTCTCACTTCCTCCTCATTCCCACTGGCTCAACTCACATCCTTCACACCCAGACAGTATACCAACACTCCCAGTATATTTTCTCCTCTCTGGTCCTGCAGACACCACCCACCTCCCTGCCTGTGTCTGGTGGGTCTTTCTCAAGCGCTGCTCTGACTTCATACTGCCCACCCTCAAGAATCATCACTGATTGCCTGCTTCCTTCCACCTCCACTGGAAACTCTTCAGGCCAGTCTTTAAGCCCTGGCATCAGTCTGGTCCCTCCCTCCCTGGTCAGTCTCATCTCGAGTTTCCCCAGGGTTAAATTTCTACTCTGTGCCTGGGTTTGCAGCTCCTGTCCTCTCTTTTTCTGGATTTACCCACCTCCTATCCCCAAACCAAATTCTATCCATTTCTTATCTATATGTGTATTAGTCACTGCTGCTGCTGCTGCTGCTGCTAAGTCGCTTCAGTCGTGTCCAACTCTTTGTGACCCCATAGATGGCAGCCCACCAAGCTCCCTCGTCCCTGGGATTCTCCAGGCAAGAACACTGGAGTGGGTGGCCATTTCCTCCCCCAGGGGATCTTCCTGACTTATGCATCAAACCCAGTCTCCTGCATTGTAGGCAGATTCTTTACCATTTCTTATATATGGCATGCCATAAAAGATTAAGCAAGAAGGTTACTGTGGAGCTGAGGGGCTGGCAGTCAGATAACCCAGGTTTAAATTCAGGTCTGCCATCAGCAAGCTGGGGGACTTTCAATAAGTCACTCCTCTCTGAGCCTAGGTTTCACATCTTTAAAATGAAAATAATAATAGTAACTGCATTAGAAGGTTTGGATTTGCTTCAGCTGCCTTAGCACTATATCTGGCAAATAGTATGAGTTCCTGACTTTAAATATCATCTATATGCCACCGACTCCCAAATTCCTCCCGCCAACTCCAGACTTGTATTATCAGCTGCCTACTCAACATGTCAAACAGATGTCTCAAACCACCAAGTCTGAAGCTGCATTCCCCATTCCCATTCACCCCCATACCTGCTCCTCTCCTGTTCTTTGCCAACCCCTCCATCCTGTTACTCGGGCCAGAAACCTGGGTGCCATCTTCTACACCTCTTTCTCTCACCCTCTACTTCCCATCTGTCTGGTGATCGCCCAGCTCTGCCTTCAGAATCCAACCAGAGCCCAGCTTCTCTCTCCTGGATTCCTATACTGCCTTCTCCATCATCTCCCCACCTCTCTCCTCACCTCCTACAATCTACTGTCAGCACGGTTGTCAAAGGGAATGAGAGTGTCCTCTGATCAGAGCATCTCCGTGGCTTTCCATCTGACTCTGAGGAAAAACCAAGGACCCCACAGCAGCCAGAAGGTTCTGTGTGCTCTGCCTGCCTCCTGACCCTGTTAACTCCGGTATTTTCTTTCCCTGGATACTTGTGTGACTCATTCCTTCACCTCCTTCAAATTTTATTTAAATGTCACTTTTCAGTGAGGTCTGCCCTGTTTAAAATTGCAACCCACCCCACCTTTTCCTCTGCTCAATTTTTTCTTTTGCTTTTTGCTGTGTATTTAATACTTTCTGCCTTCCAACGCACTATATCCCATTGGCTTACTTATTCTGTCTGCTGCTGTTTGCCTGTCTCCCACTCATATCTCCCTACTCCCATCTCCACTGGAATGTAAGTTCCCAGGGACAAAGGCCTTTCAACAAAGCATATCCCCTGGCACATGGAGGGCCCACCATACATCCTGGTAGAATCCAATGAGAGGATGAATAATGGCTGGTATTGTTCCAGGAAGCACTTCTCATGGTGTCTCGCTCTTCCCTGTGATGAGCGAGGGGAATCTCACTCATGCCTGGAATCTCACTCACTTCATCTGGGCTCCCGCTCCAGCCCTGTAAATCAGTTCCTTTTATTCACTGCTAGAATCCAGCTCTCTCTCTCAAGGGAGCACTTATCCCAGTTTCCAAGTATTTTCACAGGCAGGTGTTTGGTCTCCTGAAGGCACTGGGATCATTCTAGTTTGGGCTGCCAGTCCAAGGCACTTAGCCCTCAAGAGCAATGACAGACCTTTCATTTGGATGTCAGAAGTCTGCAGCAGCCTGCTCTGAGCCTGGAAGCCTGCCTGGCAGGGTCCTTCTTATCCAATCTGACACTTGTGCTCCAAAGGTTTGTTCAGCACCAGGGTCAGCTCTCAGAGCCCAGCATCCTGGAAAGAGAACATGGCACCCTGTCTAAGGAGCCTGGTGAACCTGGCCTCTTTGAAAGGCTAGAGGTTTCCCCACATTCCTGACCAGTCTCAGCCACTGCAGACAAGCCAGCAGGGACAAGGTCAGCAGCACTGGGGTGTATGACACGTGGCATAGACCTACGTGGATTATGGCTCTCCCAGTGGGGGCAGAGGGTTCATAGCAGCTGTGGCCACATCTGAGCAGGACCCAGACCTGAGAAGTATGGGCCCCAGAGGAGGGGGCCCTGTTCCCTTTCTAGAGAGAAGCCAGCACTCTGCAGCACTCCAGGCCTGGCCAGATGGGTTGTGGCTTGTTCTGCCACACACAGGCTTTCCCCTCAACCCCACTTGTCTCAGCATCCCTCCTCCTTCCTGCCTTGTCTCCGTTCCTTCAACACTCCAGTCTCAATTTTTTTAAACTAAAACTGTCCACACTAACTCCAAAAATAATTTGGCATTTTTATTGGGATCATACTGAAAGTATAGATGTCCTTAGGGAGCTGGGCGTCTGTCCCACCCACTCCCCATCCACTCCCTGAAGCCTCTCTCAGCCTGTCTAACCTCTCCTCCTCCAGCCAGCCCCTCCTCATCCCTGCCCTCCCCATGGGCTGCAGCCTGGGGAGTGGGGTGACTGGCTCTCTTCACTGTCTGTGGTTGGCCTCATTAAAGATGTGCTTCCAGGGTAGATAAGGAAGAGCATGGGAATGAGGGCAGGAAAGGGACAGAAACCCAGAGAAGGTGTGACTCCTCCAGGGAGCTTCTTTTTGGCCCCAGAAAGGCTCTAAAGTGAGAGTTAGAAGTGAAAGTAGCCAAAGTGAGTGGGGCTCGGGGTGGGACACCAGCACAGTTAACCAGGTAAGAGTCAATATTTCTGCTTAGGGAAGCCCCATGCATCTCTCCTAATCCATTCCTCTATGGATTAGAGGACTCTGGATGGGGCACCCGCTAGTCCCATGCGTTTCTTCCTATTTTACTAATATGTGTGTGTCCCTAAATCATATATATCACTGTTTATGCATGCTTTTATGCTTCATATTAATACTGTCATATGGTATCTGTGCTTTCACATTTTGCAGTGTTGAACTTGAGAGTCATGTATGTGGACAGGTACCAATGTATTTCTTTGCTTTTACCATTGTATGCTATTCTGTACAATGACTATGCTACAATTGACAAAAAGAAGAGTAGGGTCTTTGAAGTTGGGCTGTCTGCCAGGTTGGTCAAGGTAAGTACCCTTAATCAGTCTGGGCCTCAGCACTACCATCTGGAAAATGGGACTTCTATGGACCTCCTCTTAGAGCTGGGACAGGGATTAAATGAGAAAATTCATTCAAAGACTCACAGTGGTGTGTGACAGGGATGGTGAACCTCCCACCGAGGAGGCCAGTGTCTTAGTCATCGGTGTCTTCAGCAATAAATAAACTCTTCCTCTTTCCCATGCTACCCACCCTACCTGGGAGCCCCACTGCTTCTAATCCTGACGCCCTGGAAAGGCGACCTGGGGGCTGCCTACTGGGCATCTCAGTGTTCATGCGCATGGAACTCCAACTCTGTCAGGCTAATGGTAGTCATGATGATGTATAAAACCAGGAAACAGGCTGCACAGGTACAGTGAGAGCCAGGGGTGGGGAGGAGAAGGGAAGACCCAGGCAAATGTCCAGGCAGGCAGAAGCCTCCACAATGAGACGCCTGAGATCCCAGGGCTGCTGGATTCCCCTGCTCACTCCTTGTGGGTCTGCGTGACAGTCAGAGCCTTGACCCAGTCCAAGCTTCCTGGGGGTCCTTGTTGGGCCTGAGGAGCAATTTATTGATGAGGATGTGGTGGAGGAGGTTCAGAGGGCTTTTGGGGTGATCACATCTTCATAAAAGGCCACTTTAAGTCTCTGACATCACTTGGAGACAATTAAATATTTTCGCCAGGAAAGGCCTTGAAATGTACCTCCCGCCCCCCACCCATGGATGGGTGGGCCTCCATAAATCAGAAGGGGCGTGGCACAGGCATCAGGTCAGAGAGTGCCAGTGGACACAGATGGCTGTGGGCCCTGGCTCCACCCCTCTTTCTCTCCTTCCAGGACCTGTGGTGGGTGGTGGTCACTGGAGCACAGACCAACACACACAAATGCCTGCTCTCATGGATCTTACAGAAATTAGCCAGGTCACGTGAGGGTTATAATGAGGATGGGGGAATCAACATCAAGGGAAATGAACTGGAGCCAGCAGGACGGTTGAAATGCTCCAGGAAAACAAAAACACCGAAACGAACTTGTCAGTCCCTAGAACTGTGCCAGATTTCTGTGCCAAGAGGCCAAGGTTACCCTGGTTGGACTTCTGGGTTTTGGAGCTATGTTAGAGACTGGTTAGTCTAGATCATCTGGCAAACAGCTGGTGCTCAATCATTTTAATATTCTTCTCCACATTTACTTCCTTGTCTGCTGCAAGGGATCACCAGCATATCTGAGTCGTTAGAACTCCTCAGCATCAGTGTATTTCAGAGGAGCTACAAAACGCTTCTTCTTTCCACGTCCACTCAGTAAGAATTCCAGATTAAATCCATTAGTAGCTGACAGGCTAAGGGTGGCCTTCATCTTGTCTGCAAGCAGAGCAAGGATAGAGGGGCAAGTTTGGTCTTGGAAAGCCTGTTTACCCCAGTTAAGGAAATGGTTCAAGTTTTCAATAGTATCATGCAGGTAACTGACAAGTCATTCCTGCTAAGTCCAAGTGATATATTTCTTCTTCCTGACTGCCGCATCAATCAGGAGAGGCTAGGTTATGCTGCAATGACAAATAGCGTCAAACTCTCATTGGTTTAAAACTGCAAAGTTCTGTTTCTTCCACATGGAGCTGCTGGGGCTCTTTCTGTGGCTGGAGGTTCTGAGTCACCCTCACTCTGGGAACCAGGGTAATGGACCAGTCAGTCATCATCTGGAATATTGCCAAGTTCTGGCTCCAGGAACTAAAAGTTCTCAAGGGTTTCTCACCAATAATTAAATGTTTGAATCTGGTTTGACAAACTTTACTCCCACTGCCAGCTCAGAATTGATTGTTTGGCACCTCACCAACCCCAAGGGAACAAGAAGAGTGGCCCTCTTGAGTGCTTAGGGGAAGCAAGCCAGAAATGCTCGGAGAAATTGATGTTGAAACTAACTTTCCTTTCTGTCCAAGTCTCAGATTCAGACATCTTGCTAGTCTGGTTCTAATTAGGATGCCAGTGTTTTGACCTTGCCAAGTTCAAAAGCAATTTAGAAGGAAAAAAGTTCCATCAACTTGAACAGCATCCATTAGCTTAGGGAAAAAATTATGCAAGTCATAAATTATTTTTATCTGCTTGCTGACACTGTATCATGTCTTTATCTTCCTTTACTGAAAACCAAGAAGACTGATATATATCTCTCTCTTATAATTCCACAGTCTTATTTGGGTAACCAATAACAAAACTGAGTAGAAAAAGGACGTTTCAAACTCTTTGATCGTGAATTCTACTTTACTAAAGTAGAACCAAAAGCCTGGAAAGATTAAGCAACTTTCCTAAAGTCACACAGCCAAAGATCACCATGTTACATTCCACTTCTGTATTGCTAAATAGCAAGATGCTCATTAGAAATAATTCTAGTTCTTTCCCCTGGGGACAAAAGATCCCTTGAAGGTAAGAGAGAGGCAGCTCTTCCCACAGGTGCCCTGCTCTGGAATCCTCCTAGGTTCAGAGGTACCAGCTCTTCCAGCCAATTTGGTAAGGTTGATGAGATCCTGCGTGTGTCTGGCAGCTGAAGTTTGCGGTCATTTGGGGAAAGGCATTCTGGCCCTAGATCTCTTCTTTAATCCCAGTACACAGGAGCAGCAGGGCATGTGTACACACACACTTCATGGCTCCCAGGCGCTTACTATTCAGCTTCACACTGGAAATTCCCAACCATTCATTTGTGTTTTTCTGCCTGGCCTCACCCTTTTGGGGAATGTACAGAGGACACAGGAGAGGCAAAGGGGAATAACAGCAAAGGGCAGAGGGTGAGAGGGCTGCCGGTAGCTGTCGCCCAAAGGACCCTGCACACCTAGGTGGGGTGGAGGCAGGCTGGCCTGGTGCGGAGGGCTCTAAAACTCTGGCTAGGTGCCAAATCCCCTAGTTTGGAAGGCGGGGAGGGAAAGAGAGGAGAGGAAGGCGGGAGGAAAGAGGCAACGGCTTGAAAGTGCAGACTCTCAGCTCTCCCATCCCTGAATTCAGCAGGACTGAAGTGGGGCTCGGGAGTCTCTACTTTTGACAATCTGTGGCTCACAATTTTAGAAACGGTGGTTAAGATTCAAGTCCTGGAGAAAGACTTCAGGTTCCAGTTCTGCTGCTTACAGTCTGTTTGACCTCAGGCAAGTCCTGTGGACTTTGAAAACCTTACTCTCATCATCTGCAAGTGGAAGCCCTGGTACATAAAGAATTTAGTGTATTGCCTGGCATGTGGTAAACATTAAATAAACAATGGCTATTTTAATAACAACAATAATATTACTATTATTATAATATGATATTATAAAAATATTATAACATAATAATATTCCTTGGAAGGGCTGATGCTGAAGCTCTAGTACTTTGGCCACCTGATGGGAAGAACCAACTCATTGGAAAAGACCCTGATGCTGGGAAAGACTGAGAGCAGGAGGAGAAGGGGATGACAGGGGATGAGATGGTTAGATAGCATCACAGACTCAGTGGACATGAATTTGAGAAAACTCCAGGAGATAGTGGAGGACAGAGAAGCCTGGCATGCTCTAGTCCATGGGGTCGCAAAGAGTTGGACGCTACTTATCGACTCAACAACAACAGTGATAATAATATAAATAATATTATATTATTAGTAATAGTATATTATATCTCAGAGCCCTGATCACTCTATCAAAGTTTTCAGAGGCCTCAGGTGACTCAGATGGTTAAGAATCCACCTGCAATGCGGGAGACCTGGGTTCAATCCTTGGGTTAGGAAGATCCCCTGGAGAAGCAAACAGCTACCAACTCCAGTATTTTGGCCTCGAGAATTCCATGGACTATATAGTCCATGGGGTCGCAAAGAGTCAGACACGACTGAGTGACTTTCACTTCCACTTTCAAGTCTCCATCAAACTCTGCACTAATTGTGGGGAATCACTTCAGCTAAAGTTGAGCTCCACAACTGAAAGAGAAAAATCAAGCCCCAAATCCCTAGGGAGTTGGTCTGGACTGAAGGAGAATAAAAATTTCTTTTGCTCTCCATTCTCTTCTGGAACATGAAGAGCTTAACCTTATCTGAGAATGTGATGAAAAATCAGGGACAAATATTTTCATTTCAAAGCCACTGCTGGTGTTGCACGTTGCTGAAAGGGCGGTGTTCAGGTGTTGAGGGGTTATGACTTTGCCTCCAGCTCCTTCCTGGGGGTGGGAACGGGCAAAAGCAGGAGGGACTGGACTTGGAGTGGAACAGGAAAGCTATTGTGTGCTGCTAAGGGCAGTACTAGAATTTGCAGGGACTTCCCTGGTGGTCCAATAGTTAGGACTCTGGGCTCCCACTGCAGGGGGCATGGGTCCTATCCTGGGTCTGGGAAGTAAGATCCCACAAGCTGAGTGGTGAGGCAGCAATCTCAGATTCTTGCAGAAACTTCAAACCCAAATGTCTATGGGGCTCAGGAGGTGGTGAAGTGAGGGAAGCTGCATGTAAGAAAAATTAAGGGCCCATCATATGCTGTCTTTCCTGGTCCCGCTTTTGATGAAGACTTGGGCTAAGAGAAAAATATCCTCTCTATGAGAAAAACAAGAGAAGGGTGATGATAAATGGCAATTGACATGGCCATTGGAATCCGGAACGCCAAGAAGTGGAAGGGGTGGTAGAGAACTCAGGATTGTCACCCTGGCCTGCTCCATCTCAAGGGTCAGCCATGGCTCAGGCCCTACCCACCATCATATTGGGGGTGACAGCACACAGTGGGGCTGAGACCTTCCAAATTACTTAAGAGAACCTAGAAAAGTAGGCTGGTGTGTGTAATTTCCTGTTTCTTAAGTGTTGCCTCTAATTAAAAACAAAAATTCCATGTACACATCAAACCTAAAATGCCTCTAATGCAAAACATTCTGACATTTAATAAACTACTAGTAGAGAACAAAAGACCTGTCAATTAAACTGTGACAAGTCATTGACTGTAAGACACATCTTGATTCCAAAGGTATTACAACGTGAAAAAAGAAGTGTGTGTCTAAGAATCCATGCAATTATTTGTTCATTCGCTCAGTCATGTCCAAATCTTTGAGACCCCATGGACTGCAGCATGCCAGGCTTCCTTGTCCTTCACTGTCCCCTGGAGTTTGCCCAAACTCATGTCCACTGAGTCAGTGATGCCACCCAACCATCTTGTTCTCCTTCTCCTCCTGCCAGCATCAGGGTCTTTTCCAATGAGTCAGTTCTTTACATCAGGTGGCCAAAGTATTGGAGCTTCAACTTCAGCATCAGTCCTTCCCATGAATATTCAAGACTGATGCAATACTGTATAATAAGCTGGACTTGGCCTTTGGCACGTTGCAGTTTCCAGTCTACGCAACTGTACAGAGCAGCTCATGATGCCACCTTGGGCACTGGCGGTTCATACTTGAGTCACACCTCTGAGTACCCAAGTCCCTTGAGAAGTAATCCTTCTTTGATCTTTATCTGGACCAGCAGTGAGTTGAGGCTGTAAAGAGGAAAATGTGGCCCAGTTTGCTCCCGTGGGTCACTAGATCCCTAATGGTGATACCAAGGCCCTCAAGATGGTTGTTTAGAGGCCTGCGCAGTGGGAGGGGGCAGGGTGGGGGACTTCATAAGGGAATATAATTCCTGCCAGGGATGGAAGCTGCTGGAAATCTCTCACCTGGTTTTTTAAAATCTTTAAAAAAAAAATTTAAATTTCTTATAGTGAAGTATAGTTATTAACAATGTTGTGTTAGTTTCAGGTGTAGAGTGAAGTCTCACCTGATTTTATGCATGCCCAGTGTCACATACCTGGGCAGAGCAGAACTAGGCTAGAGGCTCAGCCGTCCTCACCCCTGTTCCCAGGGCCCCTTCTCCTGCTGCCCCTCTGCCCCAGGGGTCTCCAATGCTTCCACAGAGAGTCTTTTGTTTATTTTGGCCACACCGCCCTGCAGCACGCGGACCCCAGGGCCAGGGATCGAACCAGTATCATCTGCAGTGGAAGCACAGAGTCATATCCACTGGTGTGCCGGAGAAGTCCCACTTCCCCAGACAGTCTTGGCTCCTCCTTTGTTCCATCTTCCCAGAGGCCTCGGTTGCTGAGTCTGACCCAGGAAAAACAACTATATTGCACACTCAAGACTTTTAAGTTTTATTAGTAAAATACAAAATGACACAGACGTTGGCGATAGGGTTGGAAAAGCAAAAGCATCAACCAACTCCTTCCAAAGCCCTCCCCAAATTGTCTTTGTTCCTGTCCTTCTCAAGAGGACCTCACAAAGTCTGTGGAAGGGGTAACTGTTGTCCCCAGCCGCATTATCACAGGTGGGAGCCCCATCACTTGGGCCCCATCCCTTGAAGGTTCCCCATCAAGAAGAACCCCAAAAGTGCATTCAGATCTGCTGTCTTCCTCTCTGAGTGGTCAGAGTGCCCCCAACCCAAGCCAGACCCTCACGGGCATGGAGGAGGGCCAGGCAGACAGGGAAAGCTGGCTTCCCTCTCTCTGTGGACCAGAGCCGCATGTGCACTCTCTCAGCATCTGTCTGCAAAGGAGCATGCCACCTGTACATGGAAGAGCCTGGCCCATGGGAGGCTCCTCTGGTGGGGCGCAAAGAACACCTTCAGAGACAGCCAGAGGGAGGTGGGGAGCTGCCACCAGAGACCCTGAGGGGGTGGGACTTGCAGGTCTGGCTCTGATGGTGGGGTGCTGGCCAGTCCAGGAAGCCTTCAGCCCCACCCAGGCCTGCCTGAGTCTTCAGTGCCTAAAAGGGAACCTCTGACGTCATGTCCACAACTTCCCCTCCCCTGCCCATCTCTCCCCACAGGACAGAGTCCCTTTCAGAAATAAACATGGGAACCTCAGGTTTCCATGGTGGATTCTGATATCATGGAAAACATCATGGAAATGCCTGGCCCTGCCTGTGGTGGGGGTGAAGGGGAGGCAGGAAGAGCTCAGAATACAGAGGACAGTGTTTTCAAGGAGTGAGAGGTGGAAGAGGAAGCCAGGCTGCGGGAAAGAAAGAGAAAGCGCTGGACCTGGGTCCCTCATGAAGGAGTGGAGGAGGAAGGGGTGTGGCTACTGCCTGCAGCTGCTCCCTGGCTCCTTTCTTGGAGCCTGCAGGCCTCTGCTCCTCCCACAGCCTGTCACTTGTGACCTGGTAGGCTGTCACAAGTCGCCGGGGGGCGGGGGGTGGGGGTGGGGGCTGGACCTCCTGGTCACAGCATCCATGGATATGCCTGTCTCATCGATGCTTGAGAGCATCTCTACTGTGAAGGTTGAGAAGCTGCACCCAGGGTCTGCAGAAAGGGGTCTCTGGATCAACTAGTGATGCCTGACAGGGATAGAGATTATTGCCACATATCTACCATCCCTCTTCCCTTTCACAGATGAGACACCAGAGTGATGAATGTCTTGATGGACTGGTGAGGGCCTGGGACTAAACTCCCAGCCTTTACATTTATAGTCAATGTTCCTTCACAGATGCGGAGGTCGGGGGTGGGGGGTGAGGGGTGGTGAGAGTGGAATCCAAGCCAGCAGATTACTTCATCTCTCATTCCCAAAATGCCTGCCCAAGGGCAGAACCTTCAATGGGAGCAGTCCCGGGAAACACCACACTAACCTCATGCAAGAAAAGACAGGTCCCCTCCTGGGGCATGGGGTCTGTACAGGGGACATGGAAAACTAGCACCGCAGGTGGCCGGGGTGGCTGGCGACCGCAGCGGGACCAAGAGACGCGATGAGGTCTGAGGGAGTGGGCAGGAGAGGCCTGACCTGAGGCTCATTTGTAAGATGGAATGTCCATGGTAACACAGGGGGAGTGGGTCAAAGGGGCTGGGCGTTCAGTAAATAATTGTTCATGGGGGCTGGCATGGTGTCTAAGGGACCCTCTAACCAGCCAACAGCAGAGGGACATTTTTTGTCCTGGGACATTGGAGTGAGCTGGGGAGGCCACCTGTTCTGTCCACAGTAGGTCACAAATGGTCAAGGGTGGCCCCCAGGAGCTGGGAGAAGACCCACCCAGATGACCTTGCCTCCTTGCTCCAATCATCCCAGCTTGGGCCAGACCCTTGGGTGAGGGTGAGTGTGAGGATGGGGGACCCCGGGCCGCTGAGTTGAATGACTGGACAGACGCAGGCAGGAGGGGAGCTCACACTGGCACCAGGACGTACGAGTTACTGCCACAGCTCCGGGGGACATAGCAGATCCCTTCCACCACATCCCCCACCATCTTGTGAGGGCAGCTCTGCAGTCTCTGGTAGGCAAACATGGCCACCCCCAGGCAGAAGAGGAGACCGAGGAAGGCCAACAGCCCTACGGCCTGCCTTCGCGTGGCCACCTGGGAGTCGGGGACAGACGTCATAAGGATGCCCAGACTCCGGGGGCCTGCGGTGGTGAGAATGGGTTCCTTGGCCTTGGGGAGCTCCTCAGTCTCAGGGCCCCAGCTGCCCGAGGCCAGTGCATCCATGCTGGGGGTCCCTTCAGAGGCTACAGTGACCTCGAAGATGCTGGACACCGTGGCCGACCCCAGGAAGGCATCCGTGTGAGCTGAAGAGGGACTCATTTCTTTGGACCCTAGAGAGTTCTTTGAAGAGTCCTGTACCTTGATTCCCACAGTTAGGCTTCCAGGCCCACTGCTGTCCTCTAAGACAGCGTAGGAAAGAGTCGGGGCCTGGGTGGAGGGGTCCGGGGTGGAGGGGACCAGGGAGGGGAGGGTCTGGGTGGAGAGGGTCTTGGTGGGGAGGGTCTGGGTGGAGGAGGCCTGGGTGGAGGGGGCCTGGGTGGAGGGGACTGGGGTGGGGAGAGTCTGGGTGGAGGGGACTGGGGTGGGGAGGGTCTGGGTGGAGGGGGCCTGGGTGGAGGGGACTGGGGTGGGGAGGGTCTGGGTGGAGGGGACCAGGGTGGAGGTGGCCTCAGAGGCTTTCCCCTCAGTCCAGAGGCCTGCCTCAGGTTGGTCGGCAGCAGAACTCTGCCAAGACGTGGCGGTGGTGAAGGCAGCCTCGTTGAAAAGCTCAATTTTCTGAGTCCCTCCATCTGGAGCTTTTGAAGTGGAGGAGGACCTGGTCCCCATGGAACCAGCCACTCCTGGCGAAGTCCCCAAGGCACTCTCTGCCCCCAGACTACTGCTTTCGCCCGTGAAGTTCACCTCTGAGGCAGCAGACCGGTACATCTCCCTGGCGCCCAGGGTGGTCCTGGGCTTGCCCTCACTGGTTTGCCTCTCAAATGTGCCACTCTTTTGAGACACAGAAGCCTTGTGGTCTAGGTGCTTCATGGCTTTCTGGACCCATTCCTCCTTTGGGTCAGCACAGAATGATTTACCCTTCACAGTCTTCAGGCTGCAAGGAAGGAAGACAAGAGAGCCAGTGATGCTTAGATGCCACGTGGAGTAGGAGCATCACACAAAATCTCTGCAGGTGAGCTGACCTGGCTGGAAATCAAGTCCCCACCACTTACTAGCTGTGGCAGCTCAGCTCACAGAACTTCTGTGTTCTCACCTGAGAACTGGAAAGAGAGTCCTGTCTTCTGCAGGGTGACCAACCATCCCAGAAAAACTGGGACTGAAGGGGTCTTTTTGTGACAATTCCAGCAAACCAGGACAAGTTGGTCACCTGCTTCTGTGTTATTGTAAAAAATGAAAAGGATGTGAAGCACCTGGTTCAGAGTGTGTGCATGAAAACTCAGTCGCTCAGCCGTGTCCAGCTCTGTGCAGCCCCATGGACTGATATGCACCAGGCTCCTCTGTCCATGGAATTTCCCAGGCAAGCATACTGGAGTGGGTTGCCATTTCCTACTCCAGGGGATCTTCCTGACCAGAAAGACAATAAAAATGTAAGTCATAACGTCATGAACGTGAAGATGGGGGCTCTTCGCTGTGAGTTTTATGATTGGGAGATATCCCAGGTGTTCTCTGCCATGAGGTGTGTGACTGGCAAGCTTGGTGGTGGAAAAGACTCAATGTCATAACCTCCTCTTCCTCCTCTCCTTCAGTTGAAGGCTGCCCTCTGGACCTCTCTCCTCTCCTAGAGTGTATCCTCAGGCTACAAGGGCCCCTAGGGTGCTACAACTCTCTATATGGTGGCCCTGATGGGGCCCTGAAAGTGAAATGTGAGTGAAAGTGTTAGATGCTCAGTCATGTCTGACTCTTTGCGACCCCATGCACTGTAGCCCACCAGGCTCCTCTGTCCATGGAATTCTCCAGGGAAGAATACTGGGGTAGGTTCCATTCCTTTCTCCAGGGGATCTTCCCAACCCAGGGATCAAACCCAGGTCTCCTGGATTGCAGGCAGATTCTTTACCATCTGAGCCATCAGGGAAGCTCAAAGAATACTGGAGTCGGTGGTCATTCCTTCCTTCAGGACCCTGAGTTCCATCCAAATCTTGAGCTTCCTTTGAAGCCTGCATGTGGCTTAGTACCAAGACTACAGCTCAGAACTGGCTGGGACCCCTGCTCCACACCCTGGCCTGTGCTGGAAATTTTGTCTGGTTAAACTTCATACCCTTTCTGCAAGATGGCTACTATATACATCCCCATTTTACAGATTAGAAAACTGAGGCTTAGAGGGGTAATAAAAATGTGCCTGTCTCCAATATGCTAAGAAGCCAGAGAGGTCCAGAAAGCGAGCATGACCCTGAAGGACCCACAGGCACAGTGCTGTCCCAGTGCTGTCATCCCCTCTCTGGAGCATCCCACTTCCCCTTCGCCTACAAAAGAGAAGCAAACATATAGGGTAGCGTGGGGGAAGTGAGGTTTGACAGATGAGCAGAGAGGTCAGGCTGTAGCACACTTGCCCTCTTAGTAATCACTGGGAGGAAGTACAATTTTCTTTAGCTGGGCTAAAGAAAGCCTGCTTTAGCTTGGGAAACAGGCTTCGAACAGGCTGTTTCCTGTTGCCAGGAGTCAGGGTCTGGCTGAGACTGCTTTAGGACCCAAAGGTCAGTCCTGGGGAAAGGCCTGAGGGCTGGGCGACTGGGCAGTACCCAAGAGGGACCCCAAATGAGCAAGCAGCCAAGATGGCCAGGAGTCCTAACACCCACAGGTGAAGCCGGCTTGGCTTGACCCCTCCTGGAAGTCTGAAGTCTGGGAAGGATTCTGTTTCCTTATCTGTTCAATGGTGATTATAACCTTGGCCTCTATTATTGTTAGCAGCTTCCAGGCACACTGCCAAGAGCTTTCATTCTCCTCAAAACTACCCATTTTAACAGATAAGGAAACCAGAGCCCAGAGGGTAGATAAGATCACAGGGGCCACCCAGACTGTAAGCGGTAAAGGCATTATTCACACCAGATCTGCTGGCGTCTAGAGCCTGCACTTTCAGAACACCATGCTTTTCCTCTCCCATGAAACCCAGCAGGTTCCAGTGCTGCATAAAACACCCTTTGGCCCAGTAGGAATTACCACCCCGGATGGCTTCTCCAGGCTATTCAGGAATGTCACGGCTCATGTTTGCTCAGGGCACGGATATTAAGGTCAGCGAGGAGGCCAGCAGGTCAGGAGCAAGAGGAACACTTGCCGAAAGCCCTTGGCCAGGAGCCCAGTTTGGGGTGACAGGATGTGGACATGGATTAGCAGAGACCAGGGGCTGAAAGGAATACAGAGGCTGAGAGGGCAGTACCTACATGACAGCTCCATCATTGCAGGACTCCCGATTTCGTTGGTAGCCGACTAGACGAGACTCGGGAATCTTCTGGGTCATTTTGTTGCAGAAGAGGTTACACTTGTTCACACCGTGTTGCTGCCCTAACCCCACAGAGGCCCCCAGTCAGCGGGACTGTCTGTGGACATCTGGCTTCCCAGCCCCATGCCAGCTTGTCCCAGACGCACCCTCCTAGCCAGAACCAATGCCCCACACCCTTGACCTCAGCCCTCTGTCCCCGGCCAAACTTCTCTAGGCCTCAGTTTCCCTACCTGTAAAATAGGGACAGCAGTAGAATCTACTTCACAGGTTTGTTGTAAGGATGGAGGAAAATGAATTCTTATAAAGCTCTTATTGTCTGGCACATCTTATTTAATTTTAAAATTCAGTTGCTGGAGTGGGTTCACCAGGGGAGAGGAGTGTGAAACTGACAAGGATCTACCTGAGGTTACACAGTCAGCAAGTGACAGAACAGGCTCTCCTGCCAGGCCTGGCTCCCGGCCCATCTGGACCCGTAACCCTGCCATTCCCCGCACCGTGCTCTTACTCTAGTAAGTCACCTGCTCAACTCTCACCCCGTCGCATCGGGATCCCATCCCTCCATCTCAGCCTGATCCATTTCCGCAGCCTCTGAGACACCCCTAGATCTCTGTCCATTCACATCCCATGTGTATTCCCTGTATACATCACGGTCACCGGCAACTACCGTAATGACACATATATATGCCCAACAACAACAACAAAAAACCACATAAAGGCATACATGCCACCAGGCCGAAGTAGCAGGTAACAAAAAATTTAAATATAAAACGATAACCACCTTCTAAGCAGCGTGCTGAGTAGACAATCCTTTGTTCTGCCGTTAAGAGTCAGGATGAGGGTTTCCCTGGTGGCTCAGTGGTAAAGAATCCACCTGCCAAAGCAGGAGTCACGGGTTCAATCCCTGATCTGGAAAGATCCCAGATACTGTGGAGCAACTAAGCCCGTGCAGTAAAACTATTGAGCCTATGCTCTATAGCTGGGGAGCCACAACTACAGAGTCTGAGTGCCCTCTGGCCTGTGCTCAGCGACAAGAGAAGCCACCGAAATGAGAAGCCTGAGCACCATAACGAGAGAGTAGCCCCTGATAGCCTCAACTAGAGAAAGCAGAGTGCAGCAAAGAAGACCCAGCACAGCCAAAAAGTGAATACAGAAATAAATAGTCTATAAAAAGAGCCAGGATGAATTGGGAAGCAGCTCCTGAGAGGAACCAAATGGGCCATTTGGATTCCCAAGACAAGCTGGGGCAGCAGGAGTAGGGAGGAGGGATAGAAATGGGGTTGTGCATGGGGTGAGGGCAGAATGGGATAGGCGGGGCCTTAAGATGGCTGGGTCCCACGTGGAGCCAGACAGAAAGCCCAGGACAGAATGACGGTGACTCAACAGACAGCTGAGAACCCAGATATTTTATATAAACATTCAATGTGGTTTGCACTGCATCTCTACCTTCCCCTAAAATCTCCAGCAAAATCTACTCTGCTTGGTATAAGTTCAAGAGGGGCAGGCCAAAAAATGAAGAGCTTGAGTTTCCGATCAGAGTCAAGGTCATTTGCAGCCAAAGCAAGACCTCAGAGGATTTTGAAAAATCTAGAGGTTAGGACTTCCAGGGCAGTGGAGCCGAAAGAACAAACTTATTTTATTTCTGCAGAGCTTGGGAGGTCCCCAGTGATCCCCGGGGTTCCACCAGAACACACATTGCTCTTGCACAAATACTTAATGCACGAGGACACAGAAACCAAATATGCTCTGCCTTCCCAAATACAGGCATGCACGCACACCTTCTAAAATCTGCCGCCTCTTCTCTCATCACACCCCCTGCCTCAGCCCACCCTGCCTTGTGGGGAGTAGGGGGAGTCAGGGCTTGCAAGGTCAGGGCCAGGCCATCAGGGGGCATCACTAGTAGCCCCCCGAGGTGGGCAGGGGGGCTCCCCGCAGCTGGTCCCTGAATCACCAGCTGCCCTTTCTCTCTGAGGAACCAGGATATGAAAGTTTCCTTGCCTTGTCACCCTACTTTCCCCACAGCAGGACCTCAAAATGACTCAGCAGCAGCCTCCCCCGGTCCTGCTGAGCAGAGTCAAGAGTCAGTCCTCTGGACTGGAGTGGCAGGTGACTTCCGGGGGGAATCCCCAGAAAAATGGTGCCTCTGATGACCTGGAGCCAGGGGGAGGCTGCCCAGTGGGCAGGAGGGACAAACTAGGGAAGCTCAGTGCCCTCTTCTGACTCTGCATCCACTATGCCCACTTCTAGGGCTTAATGAGCCACAAAGGCAGCCTGTCTCACAGTCCCCACCGTCTGCCATGGTGCCTGATGGCCTTGGCCAGGTTCTCTTCTCGCTTTTGCCTGGGAAGGTGGTGTAACTAACCAAGCGGGCTTTCCTTCTAGGAACTGAAGTTTTCTTTTCTGTAACTGGGGATAATGTCTCAACCAGCCAGTCGTCTATTAACTCTCGTGTGAATGCAGGAGGACAGGGACCTTGAATGTCTTGGTGTCACAGTGTTTCTCATCATCAAGCTTAAGGTGGATATAAATATTCATTGAATGAAATAATGTCTCAGTCTACTTACCCCTCCAGCCACCTGCCTACCTGTCTATCCATCCATCCATTTATCTGCCCCCTCTTGTCAATCTGCTACCCATTCCCTGCCACCCACCTGGCTACCTCCCACCCAGCCCTACTCACTCCAGTCCATCAATCTACCCGTGCCCCACTCACCTACCTACCACCTGTCCACCTAGGCACCCTCCACCCCCTTCATCTACCCATCCCTCCATCTCTCTCCAGCCCACTCACATATCCTTCATCCATCCATCCACTCCCTGATTTGGCCAACATCTGTTTGAGTTACTTTTGAGTATCTACAAAGACCCAGGCCCTCTTGTCCTTAACTCTGAACTCCTTCTCCCAGAGGTGCTGATGCTGAGCTCGGAGAGAGTACCTCAATCCCAATAAATGCTATCAGATCACCGTGTTCACTTGGTCAACCAACAAATGCTGACTTGCCTCTGACCAGGCCCTGTGAGGAGCAGAGGGATGAAGAAGGCCCATCTCAGCCTCAGAAGTCTCTCAACCTGGTGGACGGCTAAGAGAGAACCACAGAGTATCAGAACTTTCCTTAGTAGACCACCTGTGGTGTATTGGACACTAGGCTCAGCCCACACACATCTGTTGTCATTAATTCCTGCAAAAAGATTACTTTTATCCTCATTTTAAAGATGTGGAAGCTGAGAATCAGAGAGCTTTAATGACTTGCCCAAGGCCACACAGCTGGCAGATGTGGCAGGTCAGGTTTTCCTCCCAGCCCTTAAGACAATCCACTATTCTGCTGCTGCTGCTAAGTCGCATCAGTCGTGTCCGACTCTGTGCAACCCCATAGACGGCAGCCCACCAGGCTCCCCCATCCCTGGGATTCTCCAGGCAAGAACACTGGAGTGGGTTGCCATTTCCTTCTCCAATATCCACTATTCTAGGCTGCCTTAAACGCCAAGAAAAAACACCATGTTCCAGAACAGACCTCAGAGAAGCTGCGGTTTACATGAGGGAGAGACCACCTGCAACTGCAAGTGATCATGGAGGTTTCTTGGAGGAAGTGTACATTAGGCTGGAGCTCAAGGACTGTTCGGAGGGTTATAGGCAGGAAAAGATGGGAATGTTCTGGGTCTCTGGGAGAGCTTGAGCCATTGCTCAGCTGTGTGTCTCAGACGAGTCACTCAGGTTCTCAGAGCCTCCCATCCCTATAAAATGGACGTGATAATAACTGCTTCATGGGATGGTTATGAGAATAAAGCTTTTAAAATATCTGGACCCTTAGAGCAGAGTTTTCTCAACAGCAAATACCACTGACATTTTGGACCACGTGATTCTTTGTTGGGGAGGCTGTTCCATGTACTGTAGGATGCTTGGCATCACCCGTGGCCTCGATGCACTAGGTGCCTGAGTACCTCCCAACCAAAACGTAACAACCAAAAATGTGGCCAGAAATTGCCAAATGTCTCCTTGGGGGCCAACTCCAGCAGTGAGGACCACTGCCCTGGAGATACCCACATGATTCTTTCCCCTGCCCCACTCAATGCCCCCTTCTCCCCTGACTCCCTACATAAAATCTCAACATCTTCCACACCACCCTTCGATCCCTGTTTTTTTTTTTTAATCACAGCATTTTTTTTTTCCTTCTAACAGACCAAATCCTTTACTAATTCATTTTGAGTATTACCTGTCTTTTCCAGTTGATATTCAGCAACCCCAAGAGCTGGGATCACTGGCAATTTTATTCACTGATGTGGCCTCAGCACCTAGAATTGTACCTGGCACATAGTAGGGGCTTATCTACCAAATGAATCAACAAAATGCACAAGGAAGCCACTTTGTACATGTAAAATCCCAACCAACAGGAAATAGAGGAATTTTTAATTTAGATTCGACCCAGGCCTGGATCTGACACTCTCAATTTATCCTCCTCTGCCTTTCCCACCCACCCCTACTGCTTAATCAGGGGGGGCAGATGACAGCAGCTTAATTCAGTTTTTTTCTTTCCCTCTTTCTTGTCAGAGCTTGAGTGGGAGTGAATGCGTCAGTGCTCAGGGAGGAAAATTCTCTGTTCTGACTTGTATCTGCAGGTTTGTTATATAAAGCAGAGGCGCCTCCTGCCTGACACAGCCCCGCAAACCCACATTTGGGAACTGACGCAGCCACCCTGCACCAGCCAGGGCGGTAGCCACAA
Organism: Bos indicus x Bos taurus; assembly: GCF_003369695.1. Lineage (NCBI taxonomy): Eukaryota > Metazoa > Chordata > Mammalia > Artiodactyla > Bovidae > Bos > Bos indicus x Bos taurus. The sequence continues at coordinate 40,447,497 of NC_040093.1, forward strand.
AGTCCCCAGCTCCCCCTCTCTCTCTGCCTCTCCGGCTTGTGGTCCAGTCCCTAAGTCCTATAGGGGCTCCCAGGGGGTGTCTCTGAGCCACACATGTCAGCATGGCTAAGAATTTTCAAGATGAACCTAGCCACATGCCCAGTTGTAAAACGGGAGAGACGGAGCCTCAGAAAGGTCAGAATAATGGGAATATCTCCCAGAAAAACCAGTGGCCAAGATTAGGGTGGGCCCCTGATGGTTTTGAAGCCTCAGGCTGCCGGATAGAGCTTCCAGAGTGCCCCCCACCCAGGATCCCTCCTCCATCCTAGCAGAGAAGAAACCCACCCCCCAACCCAGCTTAGTAGAAGCGATCCTCCTCTTTCTCCCACTTGCTAAGTGTCCTCAGCCTCACCACGCACATATAGGCAATAGTTATATTTAAAGGTGCAGCAGCTGGGACCAAAGAAGGCAATACTGTACTCAGGGTCACAGCTATGGCCAAGCAACCTCCTCCACCTGACTCCTCATCTTCCAGTCCTCACTGTCCCCATACACCTCAGGGCTCAGAAGTTCAAGCCCAGGAAGCAGGAAGGTCAGCAGCACTTGGCCAGCACCATCTCCACTCACCTGCTCTCTGCCCCACCAGTGGCTTTTCCCCAAACAGAGGGACTTGGGGGACAGTGCGCTCCATAGAGGTGTCCTGGAAACCAGAGACTGGTGCTCATTTTCCCAGACTGGCTGTGTGCCCTAAGGCAGCCTCCCGCCCTCTCTGAGCCTCAATCTGCCAGATGGCCTGGGTATTACCAGAGGATAGGGCTGGCTCAAATAGCTCTTGAAGGCAGTGTGATCCACAGAAGCGGGCGCGTGCATCCACGCTCCCTCCTGCACCCACTCTTACCCTCTCCTGTCGTACTTGCTGGCTGTGCATCTTCAGGTCAGTTTCTCAACCTCTTTGGGCCTCCATCTTACTCATGTTGGGTGGGATCGATACATCATACCCTCCCAGGTCCCGGGCTCCAGAAAGCAAGTGACTGGAGGTGAAAACATTTTCTAAACTGTGCTTTGGAGGAGAAAGACAGTACCCTGAGGGGGGAGGTGGGGTGGGGACAGACATGGGCAGAGGGATTGAGGGCTAGACCAGAGGCACAGTGATGAGCCCAATTCATGAGCTGCAATGACCTTGACCTCCACTGGTCCTGGGTCCCTTCTCCTGGAGAGGCCTCGAAATTGGGCAGGAGAAAGTCCCAACTGTGGCCTGGGCTGGGGCCAAGCCGAGACTATGGGAATCAGGACCGAGGGTTACATATTAACCCCGGAAAGGGAGATGAGCCCACGGTCTCCCAGGGCTCCATCCGAGTGCCCACCGAGAGGCTCCTCAGGCTTCCCACTACCCCCACTCTCCCGGCACCCCACACCTGGATCGTCTGCTGCCCACACCACCTCCCTGCACTGCCAAGTGGTCACCACCTTGCTCACTGGGCCAGGCAGGGACAGTCTCTGGTTAGAGTAAATTTTTCCAGCCCATGGGCAGACCACACAACCAGAGAGGTGTCAAGCCGCATCCCCCACCTACCCCCGCACCCAGCTCCTACCTCCCCCACCCGGCATATATGTCAAGAAGGGGCGGCCAGGGATCTCAGCCTTACCCGGGAAGGCTCTGGGGGTCCTGTTGTCAGGCTTGAGGGGCAGAAGTGGGGCTAAGGGTTCCCCTTACCCGGCTCATGGCTGAGTCCACCCCACTTACCGGCTAGCAGCGCAACCAAATGGCAGAGGACAGCCAAGCAGAGCGGCCGCGAGAGAGGCGGAAGACCCATGGCCGGGGCGGGTGGGGGTCCAGGCAGGCAGCAGGGGCCCTTGTCGAAGCTCAGCGCTGGTCCCCTGGCCGCCTGTGCTCTGCTGCGATTTATAATGGGGCTCCTCTGCCTCCGCCTCCGCCTCCAGCCCCCGCAGGCAGCAGGCAGGCGGTGGGAGGGGAGAGGAAGGGAGCGTGTGCAGCAACTGGATTCCTCAGGATGTTGCCAAGGAACCGAGCGAGCAGCTCCCTGGCTCTGGGTGAGCGGCTCGTGGTGGGGGGACTGGGCTGGCTCCGCATATGGGGACCTGCCTGGGAGGCTGGACCCGGCCTGTTAGGGTTCAAAGGGCTTCCTCTCCTCCCATCTGCTGAGGCTGCCTTCCTACTGGGAGCTGGCACATGTCCTAGGGTCTGAGCTGGGGCCCTAGCTCCTAAGTGGGCTGAAAACAAAAGGACAGAGGACTGGAGAGTGCCGGCGGCAGGCAGGCAAGCCAGGAGGACTCTGGGGTCCCGCCGTCTGGGGTCTGATAAACTCTCCCCTGGTCTGGGAGGGAGCTCTCCGATGCCAGGAAGGACCTCTAACCCTTAACCTCTCAACGCCCCAGCACCTGGGGGACCTTGTTCATCAAGGTGTTCCCCGAGGCCAGCATGGAACCTGGCAAACAGTAGGGGCTCAATACAGCAAAAGCTTGCGGAAAGAAAGCGCCAGCCCCACTTCACAGGGCAGGTGGGGAAACTGAAGCCCTGAGAGGGGGCCAAGTCACAGAGAGCATCAGAGAGGGGAACCCACCTCCCCCGCCACAGAGAAGAGCAGGCAGGCCCAGGGGGCGGGTGGTTCAGGAAGCGGCAAAGAGCCCGGCCTCCCCACCTCCATCCCCACTACCTCTCCTTTCCTCTTTTGCTCTTTCCTCATCTCCTCCCTCCCATCACCCACTCGCCTGCTGTGAGCCCAGGGGAAACACATGGCTGTCACCCCTGGTAACTTGGGGCCCCTCGGGCAGTCCTGAACTCAGCAGCATGCCCTGAAAGATCCCTGCCCCTCGTGAGGCCTCCGTTCTCCCATCTGTTCAAGGAGGGAGTTGGGTCGATCACTGAGGAGGGGGCTTCCCAGCTCCAACTTCCCAGGCTTTCTCTCTGTCAGAGGCCGTGACAAGAGGTAAAGGCACGACTAGCCATTAGCTCCCACCAAACTGGTCTCAGAGCTTGCCGGTGTGAATGGGCGCTGCACAGCAGCTTTCGAGGCTGCCTTCCCCACAGGCAGTGGCAATAATCCCCAAGACTCCAGGAGACTCTAGCAGGAGCCCAGTCAGTCTGGGGCAGGAGTTAACCGTGAACCCACTCTCATCGAGGCGACTCTGGGCTGCCAGCCAGAGCAAAGCCAGTCTGCCTGTGAGCTACGGCTGCAGGCTATGGAGCCAGTTGGTCTAGGTGGGGCTGGGCAGAGGGGTCATAGGTCCCGGGGCACCTCTCTTTTACCCTAAAGCTGTCTGGGGTATGGAGCTAGAAGGCTGGACCCTCCTTGACAGGGAGGGGCATCCCTGGCACTGGTCAATGTCTACTCAAGCTCAGAGAATCTGTCCAGCCCATGCAGACATGAAGTTGTAACCTTCACATCCCTCAGTGTATAGCTGGGGAAATTGAGGCCCAAAGAGGGACAAGAAGTGATACAAACTGATGTCCCAGGCTCTTTCTGTTCTGCCCATGATGAGAAGTGGGGGGGCAGGGGGTGGCGCGGAGGAAGGGGAGGAGGAACAGGGAGGGGCCAGGGAAGGGGAGGAGGACATTGTTTAGTTGCTAAGTCCTCTCTGACTGTTTGTGACCCTATGGACTAGCCCGCCAGGCTCCTCTGCCCATGGGATTTGCCAGGCAAGAATACTGGAGTGGGTTGCCATTTCCTCCTCCAGGGGATTTTCCCGACCCAGGGACTGAACCCATGTCTCCTGCATTGGCAGGTGGATTCTTTACCACTGAGCCACTGGGAAAACCCAGAAAGAGGAGGAGGGGGAAAGAAAGGAAGAGGGGAAGGGGAGAGGGGTGAGGGGAGAGGCAAGTCCTGGGAAACCCCACATTTCATAAAGGACAAGAACCAGGTTGGACCAAATATTTGGGGTTAGAGACCCTTGTTCTCTTGGCCCCATACTATGCTCCAAATAAGGATTTAGAAAGCAAGGACTTTGGGGTCAGATGATCCTGGTTCTGGCACTATCTCTATGCTGTCTCGGACAGCTACCCTGCCTCTCTGATTTCACACTTACTCTGAGATGGGCAGTGTTTTAAGTGCTTTCTATGACTAATTCAGCAAATTATGGCACCAAACCCAGGTGTAAGCAAGATGCCATTATCGTGGTCCATTTTATGGATGGGGAAATTGAGGCATGCCAAAGTTAAGGTATTTTCTGAGTATCACCATCCCAGAAGTGGGAAGCCTGGATGTGCCCCAGCCAGCTAACTCTGGAGTCTGAGGTCCTGACTCCAGATTACACTTTTCCCTCCACCCCCACGGCGAGGACTGCTGTGGGAATTGAGTTTGTGCCCTTTAGGTACCGGTTCAGAGTCTGGCATGGAACAGGTATCAAAACACAGAGACAGCACTGCTTTTCTTTGTCCAGCCCTTGGGAATGTCCCCTGTCCTCTTCTGGCCCAGCTTTTGCTCCCACAAATTTGGAATGGTCACCCCACCTGTCTCATCCGGGTGTTAAGAACTGAGTTTAGATTCAATTCAGACACAGTAGCCAGGATTTTAGGTTGGTGGGACCTGAGACAAACATGACTCAACCACGTATGAGGGGTATCACCTTGGGCAAGTGATTTAACTGCTCTGAGCCTCAGCTTCCCCATCTGTAAAATGGGATGCTAATAGCCCCCTCACCGAATCACTCACTCCCTGGGGAGTTCACAAATCTAAGGACTTTCACGGTGCCTGACACACAGGAACCATTGGTGCTTGTAATTCAACCCTGATGTGTGCCTGGCACTGTGGTGGACAGGGAGGGGCAGGTGGGGCAGGAGGGGAGGTAGGAAAATAAGTCAAAGTTTTTGCCCTAAGGAGCCCCAGTTCAGTAGTAGAAAGAAGATGCGAGTCCTATCAGAGATTCGAAGGCTGCGGGTCTTGGGGAGAGAGAGAAGCCTTTGTTCTTGTCTGGGAATCAACGAAGGTAGGAATGAGAGACATTTCAGCCAGAAAGTGGGCAGAATTTTGCTTGTCTTTTACATTATTGTTTTGAAAAATTTGTAAACAATAAAAAAGGGATGAAAGAAAAAGCTTTCCTGCGTTTTTCCATATTTGATTCATCTTTCTTCTTTTTGCCAAGCCATCTCAAAGTGGTTGCCTGATACTTTGCCTCTGAATTCTTCAGCATGTACTCCACTATATAAGGACATTGTCTTACATGAACAGGATACTATTATTGCACTTAGCAAAACTAACGATTCTTATATCTCTTATGACATTTAGTTAATATTCAAATTTCTCCAATTGTCCTGAAATGTATTTTAAGTTTCTTCTCCTGTCTTCCCTCTTTCTCTCTTTCTTCCTTCATATCTATCTATCGACTATTGAGCCATGGTCCCATTTAGGTTCATGCATTGCTTATGGTTGTTTCTATTAATCCTACATTAGACTTCTTTTACATCTTTCATGATTGAATTCCTGAAGAGTCAAGACCACTGTCTCGCTTACTGTTTTTCTCACTGTGTGTTGTCTCTGAGGAAGGAATGGGCAGGAAGTCTGCTGTTAAACACTTTGAAGCTAGAGTGAGAAAAGAGGATGCTATTCAGGGAAAAAAGGAAGCTGGGAATCTTCTGAGCTGAAGAATCACCAGAGCAGCACTGGGTAGCAGGAAAGAGGGTTTTTGCAGGGTCAGTGGGATGGTAGGGAGAGAGGTATTCTCATCTATATTCTGCAGACCCAATGGTGGCTGGGACCCACTATGGATGCCCCAAAGAACAGGGAGGCTGCATCACTGTTGTGGAACATCGGGGATTCTCCCAGCATCGGAAGCAGGACAGAAACAAGTGGGGAATGGGGTGGGGAGCCCAGGGCACGCCTGTGGGACCCCAGGATGGTAGGAGGAATGTGGTGGCCAGTGAGCTGTCTCTCCAGGTCCCCCTGGGGGCCGCACTCCCTGCCCTAGCCAGCCCCACCCAGCTCACCTTTTCTGACCTCTAAAGAGGGCAACACACATGCTCCAGATATTTCCCTCTATCTGTGCACATGCCTGGCCACCCCCTCTTTTTATTGTGGTAAAATAAACATCACTTTGCCAACAAAGGTCCATCTAGTCAAAGCTATGGTTTTTTCAGTAGTCATATACAAATGTGAGAGTTGAACCATAAAGAAGGCTGAGCACTGAAGAATTGATACTTTCGAATTGTGGTTCTAGAGAAGACTCTTGAGAGTCCCTTAGACTACAAGGATATAAAACCAGTTCGTTCTAAAGGAAATCAACCCTGAATAGTCATTGGAAGGACTCATGCTGAAGCTCCAATACTTTGGCCACCTGACGCAAAGAACCTACTCATTGGAAAAGACCCTGATTCTGGGAAAGACTGAGGGCAGGAGGAGAAGGGAATGAGATGAGATGGTTAGATGGCATTACTGACTATTACATTCATTGGGACATGAATCTGAGCAAACTCCAGGAGATGATGAGGGACAGGGAAGCCTGGCGTGCTGTAGTCCATGGGGTCGCAAAGAATTGGATTGGACTTAGCGAACAACCACATATATCACTTAAAAAATTAACATTTTAACCATTTCTAAGTGTTCAGTTCAGTGGCATGAAGTATATTCACATTGCTGTGTACCCATCAGCACAATCTATCTCCAGAATTTTCTCATCTTGTAAAACTGCAAGTTTGGACCCAGTGAACAATAACTCCCATTTCCTCCTGCCACTGCTCCTAGCAACCACCAATCTGCTTTCTGTGTCTAGGAGTCTGACTCCCTGAGGAATCAGACAGTACCTGTCTTCTTGTGACTGCCTTCTTTTGCTTTCAAAGTTCATCCATATTGTAGCAGGTGTCAAAATTTCCTTCCTTTTAAGGCTGAATCATATTCCACTGTAGGTTTAGACAATATTCTGCTTATGCATTCATCCATCGATGGGTGCTTGGGTTGTTTCCACCTTCTGGCTATTTCAGAAAATACTGAAGTGAGTAATGGGTGTATGAATATCTGTTCCTGTCCCTGCTTTCAATTCTTGTCTGTGGATGCCCAGAGTGGGATTTCTGGATCATATGGTAGTTCTATGTTTAATTTTTTTTTGAGAAACAGCCATAGTGTTTTCTTCAGCGACTGTACCACCTTACACTCCCATCACCAATGCACAAAGGTTCCGATTTCCCTACACCCTCACCAACCTTGCTTTTTCATAATATCCATGTTAATGAATCTGAAGTGGTATCTCATTGTGGTTTTGATTTGCATTTCCCTAAATGGTTAGTGATGTTAAGCACCTTTTCCTGTCGCTGAGGAGGAATAAAAATTTCCTCTACACATCTAGGTTCTTCTGCCCAGTCTAAGAATTAAATTGACATGAAACAGATTAACAGGAGAAAATCAAACAAGAGTTTAATAACATTGTATTCACAGGGGAGACCATAGAAAACTGAGTAACTTGCCAAGAGAGCTGAAGCCCTCATATTAAATACCATCTTCAGCTGATGACAAGAGAATGTTGGGGGTAGCAATTTGAGACTTCAAAGAGGAGGAAGACAATTCACAGGGAGGAAGAAAAAGCGCAAATGTTTGGTAAATAAACGCTTGCTGCATCATGCAGAAACAATGAGACACAGACTGGATGTTGATCTCTAGACCTTCCTCAATTTCCCCGACCATACTTAGCTCCATATTCTTTGCAGATAGCTCTAGTAATAGTTCTATTCCTGTCACAGGTTCTTTATCTAAAATCTTTCAGGCAGTCAAGGGGGCAGTAACCAAAAAATTTCCCAGGTCTTCTGTTTCTTAAAAATAATCAGCCTAAGATTTCCCTGGTGGCTCAGTAGATGGGAATTCACCTGCCAATGCAGGAGACACAGATTCGATCCCTGGTCGGAGAAGATTCCACGTGCTGCGGAACAACTAAGCCAGTGTACCACAACTACCACGCCTGCGTCTTGCAACCGCTGCAGCCTGAGAATTCTAAGCTGTGCGCTGCAACTACTGAAGCCCTGGCAACCTAGAGCCCATGCGTCACAAGAAAAGCCACCTCGATGGGAAGCCCACGCATCGCAGCTGGAAAGTAGACACAGCTTCCACAACTAGAAAAAGCCAGTGCAAAGCAACGAAGACCCAGAGCAGCCAAAAATAAAGTAAATAAATCAGCCTATAGGGTATAAAGAATGAATTATATTTTCCAATGAGGTTATGTTATGAGACCATGAAATGTAATGCTCTAGAATTCTTTGAAAAAAAAAATTTCTGTTAAAGGTCAGAGGATATATTAAAGTTGCTATAGGCAAAATATATTAATGATGTATAGTATTTAAATGAATGTTAATACGAAAGATAGAGGCAGTTCTTTACTTTTGTAGATTTGCATATTAGTTCAGTTCAGTCACTCAGGAATGTTCAACTCTTTGCTACCCCATGGACCACAGCACACCAGGCTTCCTTGTCCATCACCAACTCCTGGAAATTGCTCATCCTCATGTTCATCGAGTCAGTGATGCCATCCAACCATCTCATCCTCTGCCAACCCCTTCTCCTCCTGCCCCCAATCTTTACCAGCATCCAGGTCTTTTCTAATGAGTCAGTTCTTCACATCAGGTGGCCAAAGTATTGGACCAGTTTCAGCATCAGTCCTTCCAGTGAATATTCAGGACTAATTTCCTTTAGGATTGAATGATTTGATCTCCTTGCAGTCCAAGGGACTCTCACGAGTCTTCTCCAACACCACAGTTCAAAAGCATCAATTCTTTGGCGCTCAGCCTTTGTTATGGTCCAACTCTCACATCCATACATGACTACTGGAAAAACCATAGCTTTGACTAGACAGACCTTTATTGGCAAAGTAATGTCTCTGCTTTTTTAATATTGTGTCTAGGTTTGTCACAGTTTTTCTTCCAAGGAGCAAGTATCTTTTAATTTCATGGATGCAGCCACCATCTGCAGTGATTTTGGAGCCCAAGAAAATAAAGTTTGTCACTGTTTCCATTGTTACCCCATGTATTTGCCATGAATTGATGGGGCCAGATGCCATGATCTTCACTTTTTGAATGTTGAATTTTAAGCCAGCTTTTTCACTCTCCTCTTTCACTTTCATCAAGAGGCTCTTTAGCTTCTCTTCATTTTCTGCCATAAAGGTGGTGTCCTCTGCATACCTGAGTTTAATGATATTTTTTCCGGCAGTCTTGATTCCAGCTTGTGCTTCATCCAGCCCAGCATTTTGCATGATGGACTCTGCATATAAGTTAAATAAGCAAGGTGACAATATATAGCCTTGGCATACTCCTTTCCCAATTTGGAACCAGTCCATTGTTCTATGTCTGGTTCTAACTGTTGCTTCTTGACCTGCATACAGATTTCTCAGGAGGCAGGTCAGGTGGTCTGGTATTCCCATCTCTTTAAGAATTTTTCATAGTTTGTTGTGATCCACACAGTCAAACAGTGAAAACAGTGACAGACTCTGCATTCAGATGGATATATCTGTCCTTTTCTCCTTTGCCTTTTGCTTCTCTTCTTTTCTCAGCTATTTGTAAGGCCTCCTCAGACAACCATTTTGCCTTTTTGCATTTCTTTTTCTTGGGCATGGTTTTGATCACTGCCTCATGTATAATTTGTGAACCTCCATCCATAGTTCTTCAAGTACTCTATCTATCAGATCTAATCCCTGGAATCTATTTGTCACTTCCACTGTATAATTGTAAGGGATTTGATTTAGGTCATACCTGAGTGGTTTAGTGGCTTTTCTTACTTTCTTCAATTTAAGTGTGAATTTAGCAATAAGGAGTTCATGATCTGAGCCACACTCAGTTCCTGGTCTTGTTTTTGCTGCTATAGACCTTCTCCATCTTCAGCTACAAAGAATAAAATCAATGTGATTTTGGTATTGACCCTCTGGTGATGTCCAAGTTTAGAGTCGTCTCTTGTGTTGTTAGAAGAGGGTATTTGCTATGACCAGTGTGTTCTCTTGACAAAACTCTGTTAGCCTTTGCCCTTCTTCATTTTATTCTCCAAGGCCAAGCTTGCCAATTACTCCAAGTATCTCTTGACTTCCTACTTTTGCATTCCAATACCCCATGATGAAAAGGACATCCTTTTTTTTTTTTTTTTTGGTGTTAGTTCTAGAAGGTCTTATAGGTCATCATAGAACCACTCAATTTCAGCTTCTTTGGCATTAGTGGTTGGGGCATAGACTTGGATCACTGTGATATTGAATGGTTTACCTTGGAAATGAACAGAGATCATTCTGTTGTTTTTGAGACTGCACCCAAGTACTGCATTTCGGACTCTTTTGTTGACTATGAGGGCTATTCCATTTCTTCTACTCCTGCATATTAGACAAGGAGTATTTTAAAGTGGTTACTTTTTATGAATATGCACAAAACTGAGAATATTTTTATTAGTCCCCAAATAGTAGAATAAAAATGTTTTTAGTGTTAAAAAAATAACCAGCCTGAATTAATCCTCATGTCAAGGAGATACATTTTGGAGCGGCAAATATTGCCCCCACTAAGAATGTGCTTATTAACAAGTTGAGTATCTTCTTTGGAGAACTGTCCATCCAAGTCTTTGCCCATTTTGTTATTGGGCTGTCTGTACCTTTTTATGCCATCAGATTCTCATAAATACATGTACCATGGGCTTTCATTGCCCACTATTCACAGAGGCAGAAACCGAGGCTCAGAGGGACCAAATAACTTGTTCCAGACACACAGCTGGTGAGAGTTCCTATGTCTGTCTGAACCTGTTACCCATGCCCTTCATGATGCTTTTCCACGCCTCTCAGTTAGTGTTTCGGGTGTCTGGAGCCTCAACCCTGGAAATCTCACTGTGAGAGCCAGATCCAAAAGGGAGCAAAGGCCACTTGTGCCAAGATATCCATGGAACAGAATGTACACTGAGGAAATAATGAAGATGCAGCAAGAGCAGAGAATCCTTTTTCTGGTCGTTTTTGGCAGAGCAAGCTGTGTCCAGGAACTCCTCCAGGGAAGCACACCCATTTTAGGCCCCAGGGAAGTTTGGCACCAGATGAACCAGATACTCCCCAAATCCACTCCCTCTTCTTCCTGGATATACAGCGTGGCTGTACTTTCCAGCATCCTTTGCTGTCAGGGCGGTCATGTGACTGAGTTCTGCCAATGGCACGTGGGCAGAAGTGATGAGCCCGTTTCTGGCCCAGCTCATGAAGTCTTCCCACAAGCTTCCACTCTCTTTTCCCATCTTCTGGATGATGGATAGGAGACCTGGTCCTGGAGGAGGTTGGAGCCATGAGTGGGAAGCAGCTCGGGTCTTTGAATGACCACATGGGTGGAAGGTCACCACAGACCAGGAATGCCCGGTCAGACTTCATGTGAGAAGACAAAACCTTGTATGGAGTTGAGCCACTGAGATTCGTGGGGTTGTTTCTGCAAGTAGCATTTCTTAACTAATACACTCTCCTCTGTCTCTGTGTTCTCCCTTGAAGGGGGAAGGTTAAGGTTGGGTTATTGAATGAGTGAATGAATATGCTTCTCAAAGATCTACAATTGAGGACTGAATGAATGATTTCATCAACTCCTCCTGTCAAGTGGTCCCAGGGTGGACACATGTCTGGGATTCCCTGCTGGCACCTGCTCGGCTACTTCCCAGGTCCTGAGGTCTGGCTGAGACTCCCCACCCTCTCACAGGGTGACCTTGTGCAAGCCAGCTCATGTACCAAAGTCAAGGGCTTCTCCGCTGGGAGAGAGGGGGCCGTGGGTCTCCTGCCCCACCTCACAGGAACAGCACATGCCAAGGAACAAAGCAGACACTGTTGCAGAGGATTTATTTTCCAGAAGGCCTGAGGGGCAGGGGCAGGGGCATGGGCAGGACAGGAGCGGAGGGAGATCCCAGAACACTTGGAGGCCATGTGCATGGGCAGCGGGCAGGTTAACACTTCTAGTACCTGCAGTGGACAAATGCCCTTGGGCTCTAGGAGGGGACACAAGCCCTGAAAGACACTGATGTTTATGCCTGGCAAAGCCACATTCCCTGTGGCTTCCACCTGAGCCTAACAGCAAATCCCTTCAGATGGGTATTCCCATTCTCAGGTGAGGCTCAGAGAGGTTAAATGTTCTCCTCAGGGTCACACAGTGACAACCACCCTGCCATGCTGCATCAGGGTCCCTCAGAAAGGAAAAAGCACAGATACCTGGGGAACCTGTTGTCCCCAAAGAGCTCCAGATGAATCCCAAATCCCAGTCATTAGCCTGGCCACAGCCACCTGAGAACAACCTCCATTCAAGGCTCTTTCCCTTAACTATACCCCACACATTCACTTCAGGGGTCAGGAAATCACTGCCTTGTTCCCGTCCCACACATTTCCTAGAAGTTCTTCCTGTCATTTATTTGGCCTTTTAAGCATCTGCCTTCTTTACTTATACAAATATAACTAGAGCTTATAATACCAAGCCAAGTGTAGTCATTCATACTGTAGCATGAATTTCATTATTAGCTATTTGGGAAAGGAGGAAGAAAAAATGAGGGACTCTGAAGAGTCCCTCTGAAGAAATCAGGCCTGGATGTTGGAGGTTGGAGGGGCAGTAAAAACCCAAGGGAAGCAAGAAGGTTAAAGACCTCTAACATGCAGGTAAAATGGGGGAGAAAAGTGATTCTGGGCAAATTTGAGGCTTCCTAATGGACCCCACCAGCCCTTCGCTAGATGACCTTAAGTCTCTGTATTGATGCATGAGAGCCTTTGGGAGGTGGGAGAGAGAAACTACTTTCATTGACTCAGTTTGCAGCCTGTTACTGAGCTCTGATTCTGAACCAGCCCCTGTGCTCTGTGCTGGAGGCCAGGAGACCAAAGTAACTCAGGTGTGGATGTTGGTCTAGCTGATAGGGCTGGAGGACAAGCTCCCAAGTCCTGAGAATTCTGGGAAGATGGTGATCAGTGTTGCTAAAGAGAGGCAGAGGGCCCATGGAAATTTAAAAAACTGAATCTCAATTACTGGCTGCTTAGGTCGAGTGATGATGCCCTGGAGGACAGATGGGGTCGGACAGGTGCAGAAAATGGAAAGACATTCTGGGTATCAGGAGCAGCCCAGGAAAAGAGCCAGAAGTGGAAAGGTATGACATGGGTTGGGAGAACAGGGAGCTGGAACCCAACATGCATGAAGGGAAATGAGGCAGGACTGGAGACTGAGGTGCCAAGCTCAGGAGCTCTGACTTCAGCTGAGGGCAATGGGGAGCCATGGAAGGGTTTGGAGCAGAGGAGTGACTAACCAGGATGGTGGATCCTCTGGCTTTGGTGGGGCAGAGGGTGGGTTGGAGGGTAAGAGGGGAGATGAGAGGCACAGCTGGAGGCTTGACTGAGGGTGACAGCTGCAGGGATTAAGCTCTGTCAGCACTGAAAGAGTCGTTGGCACAGGCTCATGTCAGGAAGCCGCTGTAACAGGAGGGAGGTGGGGATCTGTGAGCCTTCCTGGAAGAACCAAGGCCACGGTCATCAGAGCAGGGCCTGCCTCATTGGTTCAGCTTCTGGAGAATCTTCTTCACCCAGTGCTGTTTGGGGTCAGCACAGATCTCTCGGTCCTTCACAGTCAGCAAGCTGGAAGGCAGAAACACCAGGGGGAGAAGGAAGCCTCATTAGCATGCAGCAAGGATGCCATGGTCCACTGCAGATGGTTTGCATACAGCAGGTGACTCATAAATGCAGGTGACTCACATGTCTTAAGAAGGACAGGGGGAAATAAACATCAAGGACTTCCCATACCTTCAGCCCCAGCCCCAAGTGCCTGGACAGGCCAGGAAATAGAATGCGCAAGAGGCTCATAATCACTGCTGACACTGTCTTGGGAGAGAGTATCGGGTAGTGGATAGTGGCCAAGAGCATGAACTTTGGAACCAGCTTATCTGGGATTAAAGTTCTAGCTCTGCCACTTGTTAGTGAGTCCCTTAACTTCTCTGAGCTTCTGTTTTCACATTTGTAAAATGGGCGTGATAATTGTGGTCCAACTTCCCGGGAATCTGATGACGATTTGATGAATTAATATATAAACTGGTGTGCTCACGACAGTGCACAGCAGACAGTAGATGCTATATAATTGTGCCACGACTGGCCCAAAGGTCTGTTTTTAACTTTTTTTTAAAAGGCAGAGGAACCAGCGATCAAATTGCCAACATCTGCTGAATCATCGAGAAAGCAAGAGAGTTCCAGAAAAACGTCTATTTCTGCTTTATTGACTATGCCGAAGCCTTTGACTGTGTGAATCACAATAAACTGTGGAAAATTCTGAAAGAGATGGGAATACCAGACCACCTGACCTGCCTCTTGAGAAACCTGTATGCAGGTCAGGAAGCAACAGTTAGAACTGGACATGGAACAACACACTGGTTCCAAATAGGAAAGGAGTACATCAAGGCTGTATATTGTCACCCTGCTTATTTAACTTATACGCAGAGTACATCATGAGAAATGCTGGGCTGGAAGAAGCACAAGCTGGAATCAAGATTACTGGGAGAAATATCAATAACCTCAGATATGCAAATAACACCACCCTTATGGCAGAAAGTGAAGAAGAACTAAAGAGCCTCTTGATGAAAGTGAAAGTGGAGAGTGAAAAAGCTGGCTTAAAGCTCAACATTCAGAAAACTAAGATCATGGCATCCGGTCCCATCACCTCATGGCAAATAGATGGGGAAACAGTGGAAACAGTATCAGACTTTATTTTTTGGGGCTCCAAAATCACTGCAGATGGTGATTGCAGCCATGAAATTAAAAGACGTTTACTCCTTGGAAGGAAAGTTATGACCAACCTAGACAGCATATTAAAAAGCAGAGACATTACTTTGTCAACAAAGGTTTATCTAGTCAAGGCTATGGTTTTTCAAATAGTCATATATGGATGTGAGAGTTGGACTATAAAGAGGGCTGAGCGCTGAAGAATTGATGCTTTTGAACTGTGGTGTTGGAGAAGGCTCTTGAGAGTCCCTTGGACTGCAAGGAGATCCAAGCAGTCCCTCCTAAAGGAGATCAGTCCTGGGTGTTCATTGGAAGGACTAATGTTGAAGCTGAAACTCCAATACTTTGGCCACCTGATGCAAAGAGCTGACTCATTTGAAAAGACCCTGATGCTGGGAAAGACTGAGGGCAGGAGGAGAAGGGGACGACAGAGGATGAGATGGCTGGATGGCATCACCAACTCAATGGACATGAGTTTGGGTAAACTCCAAGAGTTGGTGATGGACAGGAAGGCCTGGCGTGCTGTGGTACAAAGGGTTGCAAAGAGTTGGACACGACTGAGTGACTGAACTGAACTGAACTAATAAAAGTCACATAATATAAAACATACTATTTTAACCATATTTAACTGGACAGTTCAGTGGCACTAAGTACATTCACATTATTGTGCAACTATTACCATCATCCATCTTCCGAATTTTTCACCTTCTTAAACTGAAAGTCTGTCCCTATTGAACACTATCTCCCCACCCGTCCTCCCACTCTCTGATCCCTGTCATCTACCGATGTACTTTCTGACTATGAATTCGACTATTCTTAGGTACCTCATGGAAGTGGAATCAAACAGGATTTGGCTGCACCTAATGTATATTGAAATGCATTTTTAAGGTTCACTTGGTATATGTTGG
The DNA here is from genome assembly GCF_003369695.1 of Bos indicus x Bos taurus. NCBI lineage: Eukaryota > Metazoa > Chordata > Mammalia > Artiodactyla > Bovidae > Bos > Bos indicus x Bos taurus. The sequence continues at coordinate 40,463,042 of NC_040093.1, forward strand.
CCTGAACTTTTAACATTGATTTTCTTCATAAATCCTTCAACGACCCTGTGAGCCTCCAGTATTCTATCTGCTTCACAGTGAGGAAAGTGAGGCCCAAATGAGGTAAAGGAACTTGCCCAAGGGCCAGAGCTGGTAAGACCTGCCTCATCGTGCTGGCCATAAACTGGATGCTCTGGGGCAGGGCCTTCAGAGAACTTCCCCATCCGGGCCCGCCCTGGAGAGATCTGAGAGCAGACAAGAGTGGGGAGCAATAGCCCAAGACCACGTGGCAGTTGTGGGCTCGGGCTTCCACTTTTGCCAGAGCTGCAACAAACACCCCTGATCTGCACACGTGTGTGCACACATACACACAGATGACCAATGAACAGAAAGAACAAAGAAGGCAGCAAAGCAGGATTGATCTTGGCCATGGACAGCCTGCCCTGGCTGCTCTGTGGCACCGGACAAGGCCCGGCCATTCATTGAACCACATTCCTTCTAGAATCCCTTCCGGCTCAAGATCCAATAATCATGTGTGTCCCTGGTGGCTCAGTGGTAAAGAATCCATGTGTCAAGGCAGGAGACTCAGGTTCAATCCCTGGGTTGGGAAGATCCCCTGGAGAAGGAAATGGCAACCCACTCCAGTGTTCTTGCTAGAAAATCCCATGGACAGAGGAGCCTGGTGGGCTACAGTCCATGGGGTCACAAAAGAACAACTAAGAAACTGAGCGACTAAACAACAGCAACTGCCTCTCACTGAGCATCTATTATATGCCAGAAATTGAGTATTACACCTCCCACTTCCTATTATCATGCCCTGCGACGCTCAAAAAGGCCCCATAACTCACTGTGTCCATTTATTCACCTGTAAAAAGGAGATTTCACAGTACCTACTACACTGAGTTGTTTGAAGGACTACTATTTATTAATATTTATAAAGTGTTTATAACAGTAACTGGCACTTAACAAGCACTCTCTACACGTTTGATAAAAATAAATGAAGGTGGTCATTCCCATTATACTGATGGGGAAACTGAGGCCCAGTATTGAAGTAAGCAAGACCCTGGCAGGGCTTCCTGCTTCAGTCTTCTTGCCTTTTACCCCTTTGAGGGGTGGAAGATGAATGAGAAGGATGAAGAGGGGACGATGACACAGACCCAAAGGGGCTCATGAATCCCCAGGTTCAAACACCCCACCCCCAGCAGACTCCAGGCCAAGGAAAAGAAACCAAAGAAGCTGAGAGAAAGCAGCAAAGGAGAACAAGGACCCAAGAGTCCTGGTTCCAGCCTGGGCAACCTTGAGCAAGTCATTTCTCTTCATCCCATCCTGAGGCTGTTTCTCTATCTGTGGAATGGAAATAATAGCACCTCCTTGTAGGATCACTATGAGAATGAAACAGTCATGCTCAGAGCAGTGCCTGGCCCAGAGGAAGCACTTAGTGTCAGCTCTTAATATTCTCCTGGTAAGCATGGGTTGCCTCATTGAAAAGGAATGAAATAATGCCATGTTCTGCAATACGGATGGACCTAGATGGCACCCCACTGCAGTGCTCTTGCCTGGAAAACCCCATGGACGGAGGAGCCTGGTGGGCTGCAGACCATGGGGTCACGAAGAGTCGGACACGACTGAGCGACTTCACTTTCCCTTTTCCCTTTCATGCATTGGAGAAGGAAATGGCAACCCACTCCAGTGTTCTTGACTGGAGAATCCCAGGGACGGGGGAGCCTGGTGGGCCGCTGTCTATGGGGTCGCACAGAGTCGGACACGACTGAAGCGACTTAGCAGCAGCAGCAGAGATTGTCACACTGAGTGAAGTAAGTCAGACAGAGAAGGAGAAATATCATACAACATCCCTTATATGTGGAATCTAAAAAGAAATGATACAAATGAACTTATTTACAAGACAGAAAGAGACTCACAGACTTAGACAACAAACTTATGGCTCCTGGGTGGGCGAAAGGATGGTGGAGGAGGCACGGTTAGGGAGTTTGGGATGGACATGTACACACTGCTATATTTAAAGTGGATAAGCAACAATGGCCTACTATATACAGCACATGGAACTCTGCCCAGTGTTATGTGGCAGCCTGGATGGGAGGGGAGTTTGGGGGAGAATGGATATATGTGTAGGTATATCCCTTTACAGGTCCCTTTGCTGTTCATCTGAAATCATCACAACATTATTTGTTAATGGGCTATATCCCAATAAACAAACAAAAAAAAATTAGAATGGACTGCCTCAAATAACTAAATCTCAGGGCACTGGGGATCAGCCTGTCCCCTGCACCCTGCGCTCTATAGCAGCTCTACACTACCTATCTCACCATGCCCGCGGATGCACCCTCTGCGATCTCAGAACCAGGCACGTGCTGCCTGGCACAAAGGAAGTGCCCGATAAGATCTGTCGAATGATCACATGGGTTTTTTTTTTTTCTTGGTACACCCAAGCCTCAGCTGAGCCATCTAGTCCAGCCAGGGGCTCCCCCTGGCATCCAGGCGTCCAGCTGCATTCCTCCAGCCCCGGGTAGAGACCACCCACGAGCACCTGGATCCTCCCGGGCAACACCCCTCAGGCTCTTTAGGGCCTTGTCTCCCCAGCTCCCTACTCACACCACGCCAGGTCTCCGGCAGGAATTTGAAGTCCAGTAGTAATATTTCACCAAACGCAGGGGCAGAGGGTAACGGATGTAGTCCCGGCAACAGACGCTGTCCTCCACGTTGGCACCGTAGGGGCCTGGGGGAGAGGGGTGTTCAGGGGCGTCACAGGCTGGTCTCCCTTGGCCCTCACCTCTGTCTTAGCTTTTCTGTTCTCATGCGGAAGGTTGGTGTCCAAAGGATTCTGGGTCCTCAAAACCCCACTCTGGATCTCTAAGAAGCCATTAAGCACCCAGAGTCTACACTCTGCATCAGCCAGCTCGGGGGAGAGGGAGTCAGACTCACTGAGCATCAGCAATGCCCTAAGGCGACTTCCCTGATGGTCCAGGAATTAGGACTCTGTGCTTCCACTGTAGGGGGCACAGGTTCGATCCCTAGTCAGGGAACTAAGGTTCTTTAAGTGGTATAGCACTCCCCAAAGAAACAAACAAACAGACAATAAAAAACAATGCCTAGCGTGGCCAAGAATAAAAAACCCACCAAAACTCAACCAAACAAACGGAACAATGCTGAAGCTCTAGATGGGATCCAGAGACTCTGAACAGGAAGGAGCCTTAGAACTTTGCTATTTGAGGTGAGGTCTGTGGACCCTCATCACCATCACATAAGAGCTTGTCAGAAAAGCTCAGTGCCTTGTCCCAGCCAGGCTGAAACACGTGCACTTTGAAGAACTCTCCAGGTCTTTGGAGAATTTCCCTTCAGCTCACATCTACTTTAATCCCCTTCCTGGAGCAAATGGTGAGACTAGGGTCCAGAGAAGGAGGTGGATTTGCCCAGACCACACAGCAGGACCCAGGAGAGTGTCAGGTCAAGGGCTCAGACAGACTCCAGTCACCCAAGCCCTGGTTCGAGTCTTACTCTACTCTGAGTCACGTAACATCTCTGAGACCTAATTTCTTCCTCAGATCCAGGGGGTAATAATAGTACCTACTCTCTGGGGCCTTAAATGCAGGGAAAAGTGCTCAGGAACCCCCGGTAAATGAGCAGTCATCGTTCCTGACTCCCAGCCCAGTCCTCATTCCCCTACCCAACACAGGGCAGAAGAGCAGACCTTGAGATGGAAAGGGAAATCAACAGCCCAGTGTTGAGGGGAAGTTCCAGAGCAAAAATGGGGCAGTGAGAGGGCAGGACCAGTCTTCCAAGGGAATAGCCCTTACCCCTGCTCCCACCTTTCCCCACCCAGGCGGTCCTCCTTCAGGGGCTCCTTCTCCACACCCCAAGACCCTATTCTTGAGTTCTCTAGGGGGACCCTGGGCCATACCCACCACCACCCCAACCCAGCTGAGGCAGATCCTAGACTCCAAGCCTTCAGCGCTGCTCATTTAGCAGACATAAAGACTCAGGTCTGGTAGAAGCACTGGAACTAGCCCAACAGCCAACAGACTGGCGTCTTCGGCTCTCAGTTCAGTACTCTCTCCACCACTACTGTCTGACCTTGACTTCTGCAGAGAGCCCTGCCTCTTCCCAGTCTCACCTGCCTCTGTTGCTTGAAGTATCATAGCCAGGAGGATGAGGGCAGCCAGGAGAGGGGTCTGCAGGCTGGCCATCGTTTTGACCTGTGTCCCAGCTCAGGTGTCTACAATCACCAAAGGACAGGGAGGTCTGGTATTTAAGCACTTGCTACACCCACAAGCCTCAGACACTCTTAGTCACCCGTGAGGCCAGAGTCTCTGACATTCACATTATGAAAGAAGAACTCCTGCTTCCTTCAAAGAGGAGGAAATTCTCTGTGGCCAGGAATCACTCAGAGGGGACCCCCACGCTCACCTCTCCCTGAGTCTCAAGAGATGTGAAATCCCCCTTGAGCTGGGCTTCTTGGAGGCCTGTGCTCCCTGGGGTCTGCTGGCTGTGTGGTCTTGGCCATGTCACTGGACGTCTCTGGGTCTCAATTTACCCATCTGGAAATGGGGGAGACGTTTTCAGAGTCCCACCGACTTACCCCAGTGGTTGTTTGTAAATCAAGTGAGAATGGGGACAGGAGACAAACAGCCCCAAGCCCTCACATGGAACTGAGGCCCATCTTGTCCCCTTGGTGACCTTCATCATGGATCTGTCTTCAAAGGAGAAGCCTATGGACCCCTTGGCTTATTTTCTCTCCCGCATCACCAGCATTCTCCAGGGCTTCTCACAAGGTCTCAACTTGGGCCAGTTCATGGTCATTTACATTTCCAGGTTCCCTTGTGGCTCAGCTGGTAAAGAATCTGCCTGCAATGCAGGAGACCTGGATTCCATCCCTGGGTTGGGAAGATCCCCTGGAGAAGGGAAAGGCTACCCACTCCAGTATTCAGTCTGGAGAATTCAATGGGTCACAGAGTCAGATACAACGGAGTGACTTTCACTTTCTTTCTGTCCTTCTTTCCAGCTGTCTCTACCCTCTTCCTCAGCCAACCCTTCTCAATCTACCACCATGTCCCACTGATCCTACTTCCTAAGTCTCTCTCAGATCTGTCCCCTTATCTCTGTCCCCATTGTCCCTACCCTGTCCTGGCCGCCTCCACCCCAGGCTCAGGTGCTGGCCCCTCATTCCCCACTCCACAATGCAGTAACCAGAGGGAGCAGCCCTGATTCCAACCTCCACACGCCTGCTTCAAAACTCTTCTGCGCCCTCGCTAAACCCATTCTCCTGATTGTGACCTTCAAGACCTCTATTCCAGATATGACCCTCGCCCTAAAACTGGTCTCCCTCCCATGAGGAATCACATCACTCTCCTCACAGTTCCTCAAAGAGGTCTGTGGCCTGTCCCTGGCCATGTATGCCCTTTCCACTTCCCTACTGCATAAACTCCTACTCGTGCACAAGAGCCATTTGAAATGTCAGCCTCTAGGTAAGCACACCCCCTCAGGACTTAAAATTCTTTGGGGTGACCTAGAACATGGACTCAAACAAATTACATCATATTTTCTCTTTCTTGGGCTCCTCCCAGAAGCCAAATTGATTCATCTCTTGGAAAGCAGGGTCTCCATTTATTTGCTTGGCAGTCCAGGGTCTTCCAAGACTGGGGTACATTGTGGGTGCTCAGAATACATCTAATGGAGGAGAAAAAAGGGACTTGACAGTAAGTGGCTGAGCCAGCCTGGAGTTCAGGACTCAGCAGTACTCTACTTGTAAAGGGATCCAGGCATTCATTTATTCATCCATTCAACAAATACTTATTGAGCCCTTGGTAGACAAAATAATGAACCCCCCAAAACGTCCACATGTAATTCCCTGAACTTGTGAATATGTGACCTTAAATGGTAAAAAAGACTTTGCAGTTGTGTTTAAGTTCAAGCCCTTCAAACAGAGAGACTTCCGGGATTATCTGGATAGACTCAATCCAATCGCAGGGTCATTATAAGAAGGGCCAGCAAATGCATCAGATACAGACAGGATAAGGGATGACATAAGCAGAAGTTTACATGATATGATGCTGTGAGCCCAGGAATGCAGGCAGCCTCGAGGAGGTGGGAAACGCAAGGAAACAAATTCTCCCCTAGGGATTCCAGAAGGAAAACAGCCCTGCCAACACCTTGATTTCATATCACTGAGACTGATTTAGGACTTCTGACTTTCTAAACTGTGCATGGGTGCGTGCTCAGCTGCTTCAGTAGTGTCTGACTCTTTGCGACCCCACGGACTGTAGCCCACCAGGCTCCTCTATCCATGGGATTCTCCAGGCAAGACTACTGGAATGGGTTGCTGGGCCCTCCTCCAAGGAATCTTCCCCATCCAGTGATCAAATCCATGTCTCCTGCATTGATTGCAGGCAGATTCTTTACCCACTGAGCCACTTCTGAACTGTAAGATAACAAATTTGTGTTGTATTAAACCACCATTTATCACAACACAAGGGGAGACTAATACAAGAACCTGCCGTGTGCAAGGTACACCACCAGGATCTGGGGACACAGCAGTGAACCTTGGAGACAGACAATAAACAGAGGAAGAAAAAAAAAAAACAAGCAAGGTAATGTCAGGCTGCAGCGAGCGCCGGGAAGGAAATGAAACAGAGCAAAACAGACGGTGACCATGGGAAAGCAGGCTGTGTAGTCTATGAGGGGTGACATGCAAGCTGAAATTCAGGTGATACTAAGAAGCCCACCAGGGAGGAAAGGGCAAGGGTTAAGTGTGAAAGGGCTGAGAAGCTGGGGCAGAGTGCGTGCGGGAACAGAGGGCAGCCAGCTGGGAGAGGCAGGCGGGCAGAGGCGGGCGGGGCTTGTTCAACTACGATTCCGATGGGCCTCCTGATGGATCTGCCCTGGAAGGGCATAGCATTGCTTTGGAAGACCTCGTCAAAAGCCACTCACAGAAGGACAAATACTGCATGATTACCATTCTGTGGGGTTCCTGGAGGAGTCAAATTCATAAAGACAGGAACTAAAACGGTGGTTACCAGGGGCTGGAGGGCAGAGGGAATGAGGAGTTAGTCTTTAATGGATACAGAGTTTCAGTTTGGGAAGACGGAAAAGTTGTGGAGATGGATGGTGCGGATGGTTGCACAACTTGGTGGTCCAGTGGTCAAGAATCCACCTACCAGTGCAGAGGACACAGGTTCCATCCATGATCCAAAAAACTCCACATGCCGCACGGGGCAATGAAGCCCGGCTGCTGCAACTACCGAGCCTCAAACAAGAGAAGCCACCGACTGCAACGAGAAGCCTGAGCACTGCAACCAGGGAGCAGCCCCCGCTGACAGCAACTAGAGAAAGCCTGCCTGCAGCAGTGGAGACCCAGCACAGCCAAACTAAATAAAGAATTTAAAAAGTGAATGTATTTAATGCCACTGAACTGTATACTTAAAAAGTGATTACAACGGTAAATTTTACATTATGTATATATTATCAATTAAAAGTAAGAAAACAAAAGCATATGAAAAGATATTTCACATCTTATGTCATCAAGGAAATGCAAATTAAAGCAATGAGGAGATACCACTACACACCTATGAGAATGGCCAAAGTCTGGGGCACTGACAACAGTGACGCTGTGGAGCAACAGGGACCCATTCGTTGCTGGTGGGATGTTAAACAGCACAGCCGCTTCGAAAGTCTGGAGGTTTCCTACAAAACTGAGTATGCTTTTACTGTCTGGTCCAATGATCACAACCCTTGGTATTTACCCAAAGGAAAACTGAAAACTTATGTCCTCACAAAAGCCTATAGTTTAGCAACTTTATTCCTAATTGTCAAAAATTTAGGAGCAACCAAAATGTCCTTCAGTAGGTAAATGGATAAAATGTGGTACTTCAGACAATGGAATTATTCAGTTCAGTTCAGTCGCTCAGTCGTGTCCGACTCTTTTCGACCCCATGAACCGCAGCACGCCAGGCCTCCCTGTCCATCACCAACTCCCAGAGTTCACTCAAACTCATGCCCATTGAGTTGGTGATGCCATCCAGCCATCTCATCCTCTGTCATCCCCTTCTCCTGCCCCCAATCCCTCCCAGCATCAGGGTCTTTTCCAATGAGTCAGCTCTTTGCATGAGGTGGCCAAAGTACTGGAGTTTCAGCTTTAGCATCATACCTTCCAAAGAACACCCAGGACTGATCTCCTTTAGAATGGACTGGTTGGATCTCCTTGCAGTATTCACTGCTAAAAAGAAAACAGCTATCAAAGTGTGAAAAGACACGGAGGAAACTTAAATGCATATCACGGTTACTGTTGTTTAGTCGCTAAGTCATATAGCCCACCAGGCAGCCCTGTCCATGGGATTTCCCAGACAAGAATACTGGAGTGGGTTGCCATTTCCTTTTCCAATGACTAGCTAAGTGAGAGAAGCCAATTTGAAAAGGCTAACTACTGTATGACTTCAACTATATGACCTTTCGGAAAAGGCAAAACTATGATAAAAAATTAGTGGTTACCAGGGGTTAGAGGGAAGAAAAGATGAATAAGTGGAGTGCAGAGGAGTGTTAGGGCAGTGAAAATATTCCATACAATACCATAACGATGGATACACATCATTGTATTTTGGTCCAAACCCATACACCACACACCAAGAGAGAATAAGCCATAATATTATAAACTATAGACTTTTGGTGGTTACAATGTGTCAAAGTAGGCTCATCAGTTGTCACAAATGCACAGTCTGGAGGGGGATGTTAATAGCGAGGGAGCCACCCATGTGTGGCGGCAGGGAGTACACAGGAAATTTCTCTACCCCCCTTTCAATGTTGCTGTGAACCCAACTACTCCAGAAAATTATCTTGAAAGAAAAAAGAAAGATGTTACCCAGAGTCTAATCAAGCTCTAGCCCTGAATCCCGTTTTATAAGAAATACAGGGTCTAGAGGAAGATGAATGATCCCACGAGAAGGCAGATAACTGCAGAAGGTGGAACCTTCCAGGCCTCCAAAAAGACAGCTGTCCGGGGATCAACACATAGTCAATGTTCTTTTTTTTACAAAATGTGGATTAGGGACATTGAAAATTAAAAGTGATTTAAGAGACAGTCAGAAATGTACAATACATAGACTAGTTGAATCCTAATTTTGAGAAACAGTTATAAAAGATCTTTTGAGGACAAACACGGAAATTTATTTATTTTTCTTTTTTCTTTTATTTTTTAAATTTTATTTTTAATCGGAGGATAATTGGTTAACAGTGTTGTGTTAGTTTCTGATGTACAACCACATGAATTATCCATATGTATACATATATCCAGGCATCCCCAGTGGCTCAGCAGTAAAGAATTCACCTGCAATGCAGGAGACACAGGAGATGTGGGTTCAATCCCTGGGTCAGGAAAATTCCCCTGGAGGAGGAGATGGCAACCCACTCCAGTATTCTTGCCTGGAAAATCCCATGGACAGAGGAGCCTGGCAGGAAGCAGTCCATGGGTTGGCAAAGAGTCGACACAACTGAAGTGACTGAGCACACAGGAATACATATTTCCCTTCCCTCGTGAGCCTCCTCCCCACCTCACCCCATCATACCCGTCTAGGTTACCATAGAGCACAGAGCTAAGCTCCCTGAAACCAGGAAATTTAAATGTAATATGATATTAGGGCTTTATTGTTGATTTTCTTAGGTAAGATAAAGACTATAAAGGTGTGTAGGAGGATGTCCTTGTTTTTAAGAGATGCACCTGAAGTTTTTAGGGGTGAAATTCATGATGATCTTATTTTCAAAGAGTTCAGTTCAGGTGAGGTATTCATGTATATGAGTACATATTGATGTGTGTATAGACAGAGGCATGTGGATATGTGTATGTGCATATATGCATATGTATGTATGTACTGCATATACATATAGGTGACGTGCATTCAAGTGTGCATATGCCTACATCTGTGTGTTGTATACATATACATGTGAGTATGTACACTTGGTATGTGTGTGTACGCATGCATGTATATGTGCAAATGTGTGTTACGTGTGTGTGTGTGTATATGGATATACCCGTACAATATCCCAAAGAAAGCAAACACAGCTAGATGTTAACCATGTTACAGTGAGGTGGTAGATACACTGGTGATCTTTAAACTGCTCTAACAACTTTCCTGAAAATGTTAAATGTTTCATAAGAAAACACGGGGAGAAAAGAAGAAATATTTTTTAGATGTGGAAGTGATCTTGTGAAAAATGGACCGTCACTGGAGGGAGAGGCACAGAACTGGTCTAATGGCTTTTCATCTGAACTCGGGGTTTCCTTCCACAGGGCCTCAGGGGGTGGGATCAGGGGCTGCCCACTGGAGAGCACCTTTGTCCCCAGCAACGAGGCAGGGCCCCCAGCCTTTCCTGCTGACTCAGCCTCTGCTCCCCAGTGCCCCATTTCCCTGGGGCTCGGAAAGACGGTGAGCCTCACCTGTGCCAGCCAGCCTGCGCTCCCCCAGCCTGCTCCCCCTGTGCAGGAGGAGAGCCCTGAGTTCACAGACAGGGCTCAGGGGACCAGCTGTCAGAAAAAGGCAAGGGGAGTTTCTCTAGGGCTGAGGGTGCGGAATCCCCGGCAGTTACCAAGGAAGGGGATGTTTTCCCTCTTCATGTGAAGAAGTAGAGCTGCCCTGTGCTTCTGTCCTTCCACAGTGCTGGCAATGCATGGGAGGCTCCCAGATCAAACTCTCCTTTCCCCAAATGTCCTTCTTCTTCTGTTTAAATTTTTTTTTGCTTCTTAAAAAAAAAATGCATAAAAGTGGAAACCACCCATATGTCCATCAGTGGATGAATGGAAACACACACACACAATGGAATATTACTCACCTGAAAAAGGAAGGAAATTGTGAGCTGTGCGACAACATGGATAAACCTCGAAGACATTAATGCTAGGGGAAATAAGCCAGTCACAAAAAGACACGTGCTGGAGGATTCCCGGAGGTATCTATGAGGTACCTAGAGGTGGTCAAATCCATAGGCACAAGAAGTAGAATGGTGATTGCCAGGGGCTGGAGGAGGAGGGGATGGCGAGTTATTATTTGATGGGACAGAGCTTCTCTTTGGGAAGATGAGCGAGTTCTAGAGGTGGAATGCGGCGACAGAAGCACAATGTAAATGTGCTTAATGCCACTGAACTGTGCACCTTAAAATGGTTTAAATCTTTAAAATGACTTAAAGCTTCTGATGTATTGCTGTTTAGTTGCAGAGTCATGCTGGACTCTTTTGTGACTCCGTGGACTGTAGCCTTCCTGGCTTCTCTGTCCATGGGATTCTCTAGGCAAGAATACTGGAGTGAGTTGCCATTTCCTTCTCTAGAGGATCTTCCTGACCCAGGGGTCAAACTCTCTTCTGCTTGGCAGGCAGATTCTTTACCACTGTGTCATCTGGGAAACCCCTATGTATATATTATCTCTACAAAAATATTATATGTAAATACGTATTTACACAAATGCTTAGCTTACATCTGAAAAGATATACAACCGAGTCATCATGTGAGCTGCCCCTAAGGAGGGAACTGGGATAGTGGATGGGGGCAGCTGTTTAGAGGAGGAAAGGTTTGCTTTCCACCAAATACCCTTTTGAGTGATTTGAAGTGTTTTCCATGTGCATGATTGACCTATTCAGAAAGAAAAAAATGTAAATTCATGCAGCCAAAAAAAAGAAAAAGATAGGCTGAAAAGCAATTTTCTCACCTCTGACTTCCCCTCCACATTTCATTTCCCTTTCTCAGAAGAAAAAAGCTTGATGATTTCTTATTTGTCCTTCAAAAACAGTCTATGTAAGCATATATACAAAGGCATTTCTTTGAAAGAAATGGGAGAAAGGCCTAAATAAGGAAGGGAGGAAGGGTGGGAAGGAGGGCAGCATATGTGTGTGTTAAGTCGCTTCAGTCGTGTCCGTCTCTTTGTGACCCCGTGGACTGTAGCCTGCCAGGCTCCTCTGTCCATGGGATTCTCCAGGCAAGAATACTGGAGTGGGTTGCCATGCCCTCCTGCAGGGGATCTTCCCGACTCAGGGATCGAACTTTACGTCTGTTATGTCTCCTGCATTGGCAAGCAGCTTCTTTACCACTACTACTGTTCTATTCCTTGCTTCTCTCACCTGAAATGCATCTTGGAAAAGTCCCTATCTGTAGTCTAGATCAGCCTCGTTCTTTCCAGTAGCCATCTGGTTTTTTGCTGTATGGACCTACCAAAATTAATATAGCTGGTCTGCTTATTGATGGACGTTTTGGGGGTTTTCCAGTCTTTTGCATTTACATGCTGTTTGCTGTTCATGAAAGGGAACACATCTGGTAGATAAATTCCTAGAAGTAGTGTCTGGACTTTTGCTTCCACTGAGAGGCAAAGAGAAAGTCCCTGCCCTGAAGAGCTGCTGCCTCAGAGCTTCCTCTTTTCAGCAAAGCCGGAGGGGCCCTGGAGAGGGCTCCTCGTGGAGCTCTGAGGACCACTCCAGGCTTCTGATTTCTGAGTGGCTGGGATCCCCACCCTGAAATTTTCTGGGGGAACAGCCTGTCACCCCTTTACATGGCAGGGAGGAGATGAGCACCCCCAGACTGTCCCACAAACAGAAGGAAGGATATGCACATTTATCTGAGGGCCTGGGGCAGCAGGTGGACAAGCCTGGGACTTTGTGAGCAAAGAGAATTGGACAAGAGCCTGGCCAAGAGGTGACTTGAGTCCAGAACTCCACCTGGGCCAGACAAGTGGACTGAGAAGCAAGAGGGAAATGGAGAAGGGAGGGTGAGGAAGAAGAAGTAAAAGATTTGGGGATTAATTGGCACAGTGGCAACCACTACAGTAATAAGAGGAAGAAGGAGGAGAAGGAGGAAGAAGGAGGAAAAGGCGAAAAAAAGATGAAGACAGCCCATCGTGAGTGCCAGATGCACTGTGCCTTGTTTTTCATACCAACTGTCTCATCATCCCCCTGCTGAGAAGGGGCCACCATCCTCACCCCCAGTTCTCAGATAAGGAACCTGAGACTCAGAGTCCACAGCCAGTGAGTGGTGAGGCCTGAATTCACACTCAGGTCTGAGGCCAGAGTCTAGGCGCATTCTAATCACTCATCGCTGTAGCCAGACAAGACCGAAGGCACTAGTAAGAGTGAGGAGCCCCATTAGAAGGGCTCAGATGGTGAGAGTCCCTCTCAGGCCAGTGCAGCCAGGGTTACCGGAAGTGCCCTAAGATGAGGAACCAAGGCTTAAAGAATGGAAGCCTGCTGCTAGGGCTACATGGAGTCTGGATTTGATCCTTTCTGTCGTTGTGGTTGTGCAGCCTCCACGTCGTGTCTGACTCATAGCGACCCCATGGACTGCAGCACACCAGGCTTCCCTGCCCCTCGCCGTCTCCCCGAATTTGCCCAAGTTCGTGTCCACTGAAGCGGTGATGCCGTCCAACCATCTTGTCCTCTGTCGCCCTAAGCTTTTTATTTTGTTTTTTGAGATATCATTTATGTACTCTAAAATTCACCCTTTTAAATAGTATAAAGGAAATATATAATTCAGTGGTTTTTTAAATATATTCACAAGGTGTGTGTATCCATTTCCACTAATTCCACAACATTTTCATCACCTCAAAAAGAAGCATAGCGCCCATCAGCAGTCACTCTCCATTTTTCCCCCTCCCCAGACCCTACTTTCTGCTTCTATGAGTTTGCCTTTTATGGACATTTCATATAGATGAAATCAGGCAATAGGTGGCATTTTGTGTGTTTAATTTTAAGTTTTCAAGTTGTATCCATGTTGTAGCATTATCAGCACTTTATTCTTTTTATGACTGAGTAATACTTCCTTATGGATATAACATATTCTGTTTATCCATTTGAATCCTTTCAAATACTTTTGGGCTATTATGAATAATGCTACTATAAACATCTGTGTACAGGCTTTTGTATAAATCTATGTTATATGTGTATCTAAGGAATACACATATTCCTTAGGAAATGAATTCCATAGGAAAAGAATTTCTGGCTCACATAGTAATTTTATGTTTAACTTTTTGAGGACCTGCCGGAGGGGCCTGGTGGGCGACTGTACATGCGGCAGAGAAAGAGTCAGACACTACTTAGTGACTAAAGAGCAGCAACAGCAGAGTGTTTCCAAGGGGGATCTAACATTTTACACTCCCACCAACAATGTGTGAGGGTTCCAATTTTCAATTTTCTTGTGAACTCTTGTTACCATCTTCCCGTTTGGTTATAGCCATCCTGGTGGGTGTGAAGTGGTATATCATTGTGATTTCAATTCACATTTTTCCTAATGACTAATGATGCTGAGTATCTGATCATGTGAATATTGGCTATTTGTATATCTTCTTTGGAAAAATGTTTATTCATACCCTTTGCTTATGTTTTTGTTGTTGAGTTGTAACAGTTTTCTATGTATCCTAATATTTGATCTTTATTTTCTTCCATTCTTTGGCTTGTCTTTTCATTTTATTGAGAGTGTCCTTTGGAGCACAAAAGTTGTAAATTTTGATGATACTAATTTATTTTTTATTTGGTTGCTTATAACAAGGAAAGAGTCATATCTAAGAAACCATTACCTAATCCAAGGGCATGAAGACTTAGCCTTATGTTTTCTTCTTGGTACTTTTAGCTCTTACATTCCCATCTTTGCTTCATTTGGGGGTAATCTTTGTATGTGATGTGAGGTAGGGGTCCAACTATATTCATTTGCATGTGGCTATCCAGTCCCAGCATTCCTTGCTGAAAAGAATCTTCTTTCTTCATGGACTTATCTTGGCACCCTTGTCATAAATCAGTTGCCCCTAAATGGATGCTGTCATTTCTGGACTCTCAATTCTAATCCATTGATCTGTATGCCCATCCTTGTGCCAATACTACTCTGCTATGACTACCGTATTTTCTAATATCCTCAGAGGTTTTTTTAACTTTCAAATGAAATATTTCAAACACAGATAAAATTAAAATAAATTTGGGAACCTACAACCTAGATTTAATAGCAGTTGATATTTTGCTGTGTTTTGGTTCACTTTTTTTTTTCATTAAGAAGTAAAATAGTTTAGGGCTTCCCTGGTGGTTCAATGACAAAGAATCCACCTGCCAATGCAGGAGACACGGGTTTAATCCCTGATCCGGGAAGATCCCACATGCCGCGGAGCAACTAAGTCTGTGTGCCTTAACTATTGAGCCTGTGCTCTAGAGCCCAGGAACTGCAACTACTGAGCCCTCAAGCTACAGCTGCTGAAGTCCACGCACTCCACAATAAGCCGCCGCTTCTAAAGAGCAGCCCCAGCTCACCACAACCAGAGAAAAGCAAGCACAGCAATGACGACCCAGCAGAGCTTATGCTGCTGCTGCTGCTGCTAAGTCACTTCAGTCGTGTCCAACTCTGTGCGACCCCATAGACGGCAGCCCACCAGGCTCCCCGGTCCCTGGGCTTCTCCAGGCAAGAACACTGGAGTGGGTTGCCATTTCCTTCTCCAATGCATGAAAGTGAAAAGTGAAAGTGAAGTCACTCAGTCGTGTCCGACCCTCAGTGACCCCATAGACTGCAGGCTTCCAGGCTCCTCCATCCATGGGATTTTCCAGGCAAGAGTACTGGAGTGGGGTGCCATTGCCTTCTCCAGCAGAGCCTATAAATAAACAAATAAAATTATTCTTTAAAAAGAAATAAAATAGTTTAGATATACCTAAAGTTATCTTATTCCTACCCCCAGTCATTTCCCCTCCCTCTGTCTCCACAGGTAACCACAAACCACCACTCTGAAGTTGCTGGGGTTCCTTTCTGAGGATGCCATTATCCTTTTATAGCCTTTTAGTATGGTATTATTTTGGGGTCTTAATATTTTACGTAAGTAGCATCATACTGACCATAACCTTTTACAACTGGCTTATTTCACTCAAGTTTATGTCTGTAAGCTTTTTTTCCGTGTTGATCCATGTGGATCTAGTACATTGATTTTCATTGTTGTATATAGCAAATTCAACATAGAACTAATCTATTGTGTGTTTCATCCACTCGCCTGGCAGTGGACATCTAGGTTTTTTCCAGATGTTGACTATTACTGAGAGTTCTGTAATGAGTGGACATCCTAGCCGGTGTCTTCCTGTTCTCTTCATCTTTTAGCTCACTTTTTGCTCTAAGCTGGGTTCTCCCCTGAGGACTCTGATTCCCCTGTAGCCTTCTTAGCAAGCCACACTTCTCTCCCTGAGCACCGCATACCACATGACTGGCACAGGAGAGGATCCTCTTCACTCTTCATAGCTCCTCCCAAGCCAGCCATTTTTCCCATCTTCCCCATCAAACTCCCAGATTCTTTGACATGCATGTCAGCAGACTCTCCATCCATTACCCACCCTTTGCTGCAGCCTTGTACACCACTAGTCACTCCCCGTCCCACAGATAATACTAGCTACCAGCTCATTGTCATTCCCTCCAGCATGATCCTGTCATAGTCATGATGATTTCAATAACCAGCCTCTCAGTTCCACGGCCTTCTCTGCTCCAATAAGCTTATCTTCCACCTACTTCAGCCCCTTGCTCCTAAGATACATGTTGACCATATCATTACCAGTAACTGCAGCTGTATAATTTCAGTTTCACATACCCCACTCTCCAACTACCATCACCTCTCAGCCCAGCTCGTCAGCTTGAATATACCATTCCAACAATCCTTCCACCACACTCAAACCAATCCCATCCCTTTCCCCTGTCCCTTGCTCTCCACTCAGGTCTTTGCTTCTCTCCTTATTCAACTCAACTTCCTTGGTCTTTCATTTACAAACATCATTTACCTCAACTCTCTTTCCCAAATAACTTCAACTATCTGCTACCCATTCTTGCTACATCCTAGCAAATCCATGACTGGGTGGAAACAACTCTTCACTCATTGCACTTGCACCAGTGTAGCCGAACGAGGCTGGAGAAAAGCATCCAGTCATGCCACCCAAAAATTCAAGATCTCCCATGGTCCTTCCATTTGCCCCCAAAGTCCTGCTGTATATTCCTGGCTTGTTTGCTTTTGCATCCTCCTAGACTACTTCATCCTTTCTTCCCTTCACTCAAACCTTTAATCCCTCCTCCCTGATCCTACTCTCAACTGATGACCCTGATTCCTCTTTTCCTGAGAAAAGGGAAGTTATCAGAAGAGCACACCCGCCTGCAAGTACGGCATCTACCCATGGATTTCCATCTTCCTTGCTTCTGACTAATCCCCTCTCCTACTCAAGGACGTTACTCCTCAGTTCTCCCGTTCTTTCCAGCATCATCAATTTCCCCCTCTCTACTGTATCTTGCTCATCTGAATGCAACGTACCGTTACTTCCTGCATCTTAAGAAAACGGTGCCTTGACCCCACATCTGCCTCGAAATACTGTCCATTTATAGCAAACCTCAAGAAGCGTCTATCCTTGCAGTTTTCAAGTCCCCTTGTCCTTGCCTCAATATTCCCATGCTGATTCCAAAGATTCCTTTGGCATTCCCTGTGATGGAAGATTCGTGAGAGAAGATCCTTCAGAGAGGGGAGGAGGAGAAGAAACTCTGGAGTACATTGTATTTCAAAGGTATTGGCAGAGGTAAAAGAAGATATTTTTGGTCTGTGTAGGATGTAGAAATTGTTAAACACATGAAGGATATAAAATGTCTTTCGTGGTTTTAAAAAACTATTGGAATTAGGTAAACTAACATGTAGTAAATAATGGAATACTAGATGTGGTAACAAACAACCCCCAAATTATATAATGGCTCAGATATGATTAAAAGTTGACTTCCCATCATGTGAAGTCCGAAATAGGTGTTCCTGGTTAATGGGCAGCTCTTCTCCAAGTGGGGGCAGGTGACTCAGTGATAGAGAATCTGCCTGCCAATGCAGGAGACACAGGTTTGATCCCTGGGTCAGGAAGATCCCCTGGAAAAGGAAACAGCAACCCACTCCAGTATTCTTGCCTAGGAAATTCCATGGACAGAAGAGCCTAGCAGGCTACAGTTCATGGGGTCCCAAAGAGTCCAACGAGACTAAATAACAACTTCTCCAATTGATGACTCAGGGCCCAGGCTCCTTCCATCTGTGGTTCTACTGTAGTTAATAGAGTGCTGTGCTCACCTGCAGGAAGCCAAAGAAGGGAAAACAGAGCAGGGAATGAAGCATGGGAGGCTTTTATGTCCAGACCTGGAAGTTGGGGTGCATCTGCTCTGCTCACATTCAGAATTCAGACACATGGCCTTGCTTAACCACAAGGAAGGGTGAGAAATTATCTAGCTGACTGCCCAAGAAGGAAAGAAAACAGGCTTGATGAAGAGCCAGCCAGTCTTTGCAAACAGTGGAAGTCCTCCAAGGACTTCCAATGAGCAGGCAAGAAGAAGATGATTCATCCTCTAGCATCTTATCCTGAATGAACAGCTTGCTCTGGCCTGGATTCAGAGAGCAAGTCCCATTGTAAAACCACATTTGTTTTTTTCTGGGAAGAAATCCCTTAGAAAAGCAAACAATTCTAACATTCCTTTTATCTCTGCTGCCATTTGATATGTTTTATGGATTTCCAAATACGGTTTTTCAGTGTTGCATAAAAACAAGGGCACCTTAAAGCCTGTAGAGTGTGACTAGTGTGCCTGTACCCTAAGACTAGGACTATGGCATAGCTTCACTTCCAGCTGGCAGCAAGAGCTTGGCTAACAAACTTCACACTCTTGGGACTCAAGCTCCAATTCTGTGGAATGAGTAACCCTTGCCGCGGCCATGTTGTTGGGGAATCAAAGACTTGCTCATTCTCTGCTCCCAGGGATCCTTACAAGAGCCCTTTGGAGCTGAAAGGGCATGAATGGTTATTGCTTATTTCACAGTTGGGGAAAGTCTGAGCTGGAGAGGTGACATGCCTGACTCAGGGAAACCCCACTTCAGTCCCCAGGCAAGAGGTGGTGACTTAAGTTATGAGAGGAGGTAACATCAGAAGAGGGAAGCAGAAAAGCATAAGGAATGGTGTGGAAGGAGGAATGAAGAAAACCCACGAAAGTACATCCCCAAGCCCAGGGTTCTTTCCATACTGCCTCCTAACCCTCACTTTCTTGTGATTTGTTTTCTGTGATGCCTGGTGGTCTAGTCAAAGAGGGAGGACTATAGAGAAGTAGAGTGGGAACTCATGGCATCTGGAATCCCCAGAAGCCTTCAGATAGGAGGCAGATGTAGATCAATATTGCTCCCATGGTCAAAAGCTGCCTGTTTGAGGAAAGGATCCTAAAGGAGGAACCATGAAGTAAAGGAACCCTCCTTTTGCATCCTTTTATTCTGAGCTCCAGGGAGTTGCTGCCCAGGGATGCTGTATCTTCTGCCTAAGCCTGTACCTCTTATCTGAAAAGGGAAGATGATTTAAAAAAAAAAAATAAGTGACAAAACGTTAATCATGAATCAAGGTGATGGGAATATAGGAATTCTTCATACTATTTTTACAAGATTGCTATAAGTTTAAAATCACTTCAAAAACAAATCAGAAGATTATAAGCACCTAGAAGCCCCCTTACGACCTCTTCCAATCAGTACTCCTTCAAGGGATTGCCCCCATTCTGACTCCTAATATCTAGACAGTTTTTCTATTTGAATCATGTAGAAATCATAATTTTGTGTCTGAGTTCTTTCTTTTAAAACTGTGTTGATGGGGGAACTTCCCAGGTGGTCCAGAGGTTGAGACTTCCAGCTTCCACTGTGGAGGGTGAGGGGAGTGAGTATTCGATCCCTGATCAGGGAAGCTCCTCGTGCCACATGTTGAGGCAAAAAAAAAAAAAAAAAAGTGTGAGTGAGATTCAGCTATGCTGTTTGCTTTTTTTCAATTCACTCATTCTCATTTCTCTCTAGCATTCCATCGTAAGAATTCATCATATAGGGGTGGGATTTCCAGAATGACTGAGAACCTCTGAAAACCCTCACTCCAAAAGATCAATGGTAAAGCTATGCAAAATAGCCAAAAGCAATCATTTGAAAACTGGAGATTTATCAAAATCATCCATGGTAGGCAGAATAATGACCTCACAAAGATGTTCATGTCCGAATCCCCAGAAACTCTGAATACATTGTTACACGGCAAAGGGGAATTAAGATTGCAGATGGAATTAAGTTTGTTAATTAGCTGACATAAGATAAAGCTCTTCCTTCATTGGAAGGACTGATGCTGAAGCTTGAAGCTCCAATACTTTGGCCACCTGATGGGAAGAACTGACTCACTGAAAAAGATCCTGATGCTGGGAAAGATTGAAGCCAGGAGGATAAGGGGATGACAGAGGATGAGATGGTTGGATGGAATCACTGTCTCAATGCGCATGAATTTGAGCAAGCTCTGGGAGTTGGTGATGGACAGGGAGGCCTGGGGTGCTGCAGTCCATGGGGTCACAAAGAGTTGGAGATGACTGAGTGACTGAACTGAATTGAACTGACTGATAATATAAATGCGGGCAGTCTCTAGAAGCCGGAAAAGGTAAAGAAATGCATTCTCCTCTAGGGTCTCCAGAAGAAAGTAGCCTTGTTGATACCTTGATTTTCTTTTATTTTTTTTCCAAAGATATTTATTTATTTATTTGGCTGCTTTGGGTCTTAATTGTGGCATTCAAGATCTTTGTTGCATCACGAGGAATGTTCTGTTGCGGAGCTCAAATTCTCTAGTTGTAGCTCAAGGGTTTAGTTACTCTGAGGCAATGGGGATCTTGGTTTCTGAGTCAGGGATCAAACCCATGTCCCCTGCATTGGAAAGCAGATTCTTAACCACTGAACCACCAGAGAAGTCCCATTTTGATTTTAATGAGACCTATTTTATATTTCCGACCCATAGAACCATAAGGTAATATACTTTTATAATTTTAAGCCACAAAGTTTGTGATAATTTGATATAGAAGCAACAGAAAACTAATATAGCATACAAGAAATTGAGAAACATTTACTTAAGAAAATCAACTAAACTTCAGTTAGGAGAGTATACATCCGTGGTGTTCAACCTGAGGCTATGTCCATATTTCTCCTCCCTCAGCTTCATGATATATTAATAGAAGGTCTATCAGAGTGGTGGTAAAGAGGTGACTGTATTGGAGCAGAGTGCAGAAAATTCCATGCCAGAGGCATTATCAAAAGCAATAGTGATCTCAGTGTCATGCAATCAGAGAGACAAATATCAAAGTTAGTCTAAGGTCTCTGTACTGGTTAGGAAAAGCAATAGACCAACAGGTCAGCCAAAAGTTTTAACAGGGATATCTGGAGAACAAGACAGCCAAAGTTCTCAGTAAGATTTTACTGGCAGGTGATGTGCATACGAAAGACTGAACAAATCTCAGGAGATATTGGAGGTTAGAGCAAGCTACTCAGCATGAGCCTTGAAAACACACGAATTAAAATCTGGAATAAACTTGTAAACTAGCTGTACCCTGAATATATACCTCAAAACACAAATAGATCATTCAGCAAATGGTAGAAGTCTTATTGGCTCAAGAGATTTAAGCACAACTTATGGCCAATCATTGGATAACCATCAAAGAATGCTGACCCAGAGGCAACCCCTAGTACTAGGTTTATAAAAACAAGAATAAAAAATAACTGAGCAGAGACATCAGCAGCCACATGCTTGGAGGAAACAAAATCCATAAAATTAGTCCAGAGAAGTCACCAAAAAAACAGAAAAGAAACTAACAAAAAACAGACAACAATAAACAGCCCCAGTGATAGGGAAGAGGTAACAGAAACCAGAGCTGCTGCAATATATGGTCTAAAACAGCTAGCTGTCAGCAAAAAGCAAAACAGTCAACAGAAACTGTCTTTGGGGGGATCCATATGTTAGAAGACAAAGTCCTCAAAGGAGCTATTATAAACATATTCAAAGAACTAAAAGATCATGTTTAAATAAAGGAAAGTATGCTGACAAAGATTTATCAAGTAGAAAATAATAACAAAGACAAAGAAATTATTTATTTACTTTATTTTTGGTTGTGCTGGGTCTTCACTGCTGCATGGCCTTCTCTAGCTGCTGTGAGCAGGGACTACTCTTTGCTGGGGAAGGTAGGTTTCTCATCGTGGTGGTTTCTCCAATTAAAAGCGGAGTTTGAAGAGTGGATTTTTAAAAGTATGATCCCACTATATTATGTATACAAGAGATACACTTTCCAGCCAAAGATACAGATATTTTGAAAGTAAAAGGATGAAAAAGATACAAAATGCAAAAGAGATATAAATATTAAAGAAAGCTAGAGTATCTATAAAATCAGGTAAAGTAGACTTTGAGGCAGAATTTGTTACTAAAGTCAAATAAGAGTATTTTATAGTGATAAAAGGGTCAATCAATCAGGAGGACAATCATTATAAACATATACTCACCTAACAGTACTTCAAAATACACAGATCAAAAATTGACAGAATCCAAGGGATAACTCAACAATAATAGAGACTTCAATGCCCCATTTTCAATAATGAATATAAACAGGTAGAAGATCAATAAGAATATAGAAGACCTGAACAATACTATAAAATAACTGAAACTTACAGACATCTATAGAACATTCTACCCAACAACAGGAGAATAAAGATTATTCTCAAGTGTATGTAGAACATTCTTCAGGATACCATATGTTAAGCCATAAGACAAGCCTCAACAAATTTTAAAAGACTGAAATGATCCAAAGTATGTTTTCCAACCACCATTAAATATAATAACAGAAGGAATTTTTGGAAATTCAGAAACTTAAAATTTAAACAACAAATTCCTAAATAACCAGTGAGTAAAAAAGAAATCACAAGAGGAAATTAGAAAATACCTTGAGTTGAATGAAAACAAAAGCACAAAACATCAAAACTTAGGAGAACTTCCCTGGCGGTCCAGTGGTTAAGAATTCGCCTGCCAATGCAGGGGACAGGGGTTCGGTCTCTGGTCTGGGAAGATTTCACATTCCTCGGGGCAGCTAAACCCATGTGCCACAGCTACCTAAGCCCCCGCTCCACAAGGCAATGAGAAGTTATGCACCATAACTAGAGAGAAGCCCTCACTGGCCACAACTAGAGAAAGCCTGAAGACCCACCACAGCCAAAAGGAAATAAACAAATACTAAAATATTTACAAAGAAACTTGGAGAATACTGCTAAAACAGTGCATGGAGGGAAATTTAAAGATGTAAATGCCTATTTTTAAAATGGAGAACGATCTCATCAATAACCTAAACTTACATCATGAGAAACTAATTTAAAAAAAAAAGAAAACTAAATCAAAAGCAAGCTGCAGGAATGAAGTAACATAGATTGAAGGGAAATAAATAGAAAAACAACAGAGAAAATCAATAAAACCAAAGGTTGGTTCTTTGAAAATATTAACAAAAGTGACAAACCTTTAGCCAGGCTGACCAAGGAGAAAAGAGAAGACATAAATTAACAAAATCAGGGATGAAACAGGAGGTATTCCTACCTAGAAAATACAGTCAGCAATTGTATGACAATAAATTAGATAACCTAGATGAAATGGACAAATTCCTAGAAAGACACAAAACTAAGAAAGAAATAGAAAGTCTAAACAGATAAATAACAACAAGCCAAAAGACTGGATTAGTAATCAAAAAGTTTCCCACAACGAAGAGGCCTGGCCCAGGTAGCTTCACTGGTGAATTCTGACAAAAGTTTAAGGAAGATTGAACACCAATCCTCATATTTTCCAAAAATAGAAGGGAATACTTCCCAACTTATTCTATTGAGATAGTCTGGGACTTGGGAACCTGGCATTCAGGGCCCTTCCCTGGAGTGCTTGCACCTGGACAAATGCCTCCTGAAGCAACAGAATACCAAGAAAAAATGAGGGGCTAAAAATAGCTGCATACATGCACAAGGAGGGCAAATTATGTATAAGATACAAGAAAGCCAAAAACCAACTGCCGTTTCTGAGGTGCCAGGAGCAAAAGCAGGGTACTGCACATGATCCCTGCACACAGCACCACCAAGACAGCACACCGAAGCCATCCCTCTGATGACCACTGATCACCCCACTACCCTCACCCCATTGAGGAATCAGCCCGCCCTCCTCAGACAGCAGGCAAGGACACTTGTTTCTTGTTTTCACTCCCTTGTGCTGCAGCCCATAAAGCCTTGCCTGAGTTTCTCATCCGGCCTCTTACCAACTTCCACTGATTGAAGAGTTCAAGTACCCGGCTCAATAACAAAGGGAAGCCAACACTGTGCTTGTGTGTGCTCAGTTGTGTCTGACTCACTGTGATCCCATGAAATGTAGCCTGCCAGGCTTCTCTGTCCACAGGATTACACAGGCAAGAATATTGGAGTGGGCTGCCATTTCCTCCTCCAGGGCATCCTCCCAACCCAGGGATCAAACTCACGTCTCCTCAGTCTCCGGCTTTGCAGGTGTATTCTTTACCACCAACTTACCTGGTAAGCCAGAAGCCAATATTACTCTGATAGTAAAACCGGAAAGACAGAGCACACCCCCAAAAATTAAGGAATAAATAAAACTAAGAAAACCAACATCCCTTATGAATCTAAACGCAAAAAAATCCTAACATTAAAAAAAATTAGCCAACCAAATTCAGCAAAACACAAAAAGAGTTAACTATGATCAAGTGGAATTCACGTCAGGGATACGTGGTTAGTTTAACATACAAAAGCAATCAATGCAATATGCCATATTAACAGAATAAAGAACAAAAACCACATAATCATCTCAGTGGATCCAGAGGAGGAATTTGATAACATTCCACACCCTTTAATAACAAAAAATTATTCAACAAACTAAAAACGGAAGGGAACTTCCTCAATCTAATAGAGGGCAACCATGAAAAACCCACAGTCAAAAAAAAAAAAAAAAAACCCACAGCCAACACACACTTAATGGTGAAAAATCGAATGCTTTCCCCCTGAGATTTGGAACAAGACAAGGATATTTCTTGTCAAGAAATTAAGCAACAAAAAGAAATAAGAGGCACTCATACTGGAAGGGAAGAAGTAAACATAATCATATATACAAAAAATTCTAAGGGGATTACAAAAACACCCAAAACAAATAAAACTACAAAACCATAGCAGAAACAGTAGTAATCCTGTTGACTGCAGTGTAGAAGATCAACATATGAAAATCACCTGCATTTCCATATGCTTATGAACAACCCACAAATGAACAATTCCATTCACAGCAGTATCAAAAGAATAAAATACGTCAGAATAAATTTAACAAATACAGTGCCAGATTTCAAAAGTGAAAATTATATCTTTGCCAAGACGGGTAGAAATCTAAATAGAGAGATATTCTACGTCTATGGATTGGAAGGCTCATTATTTACGGGAAATCCTCTTCTATTTGATCAATAGAACTAACTCAATCCTTATCAAAATTCAAGCAAGTCTGTTTCCTTTCCACACAGATTGACTGTGGCTGCTTCTAAAGTTTATATTAAAAGGCAAAGGGCCTAGAATAACAAAAACAATCTTGAAAAAGAAAAACAAAGTTAGAGGACATAACCTTCCAATTTCCAAACTTGCTACAGCAATAAAGAGAGTGTAGAACTGAATAAGGCTAGACAGATCAATGACACACAAGTGAGAGCCCAGAAATAAACTCTGACATTTACAATCAGTTGGTTTACAACCAAGGAGCCAAGAGGCAACTGGCTACCTGCAAAGAAAAGAACGAAGCTGGACTCCCTACATCACACCATTCACAAAATTTAACTCAAAATGAATGAGACCTAACATAGAGTTAGAACCATAAAACCCTTAGGACAAAATCTTGGTGACCTTGGGTTAGGCAAACATTTTGTCACCAGCAAAATCCACTGGGGTCCCAGGGAAAAATAAGAGAATTTAGGTGATCAGGTCTCATTTCTTTTGTGCTTAGTTTCCAATTGCCTGTAAATGGTCTTGCCCTTAACACAAGGGACTAGAGTTTCCACCATAGAATGGCTGTGCCCAACACCTCCAGCTTGGCAGGGCTGTATGAAGAGCATGCACAGGGCGCTTCAATTCAAGATGGTGGGGGGTGGGGCAGCGTGTGCATAGACCCTTCACCAGGCACTGCAATCTGGAGCGTGAGCAACACTCCTGTGCCAGACCCATAAGAACCGCCGCCTTCTGCACTTGAGCATAACCCTATAAGGCAGCCCTCCCACAGCCTTTCACTGAGAAAGGGAGCTGTGTACTCTAGAGTCAGGGCTTACACCTGTCCCTTCTTTGATTTGATCAAAGCCTAAAACATCCCTTTGCTTCTATTGGCACAACAAACATGGGGAAGGAGAAGCCTTGTTGGGGCTCTCCTCGGAAGGGGTGGTAACAGTTTCTTAGATACAACAGCAAAAGCACAATCCACAAAATTAAAAATTAATTGAATTTCATCAAAATGTAAAACTGTATGAGTCACCATCACTGGAAGAAAATATTGGCAAATTATACATCTGCTTGAAGATGTGTATCCAAAATATAAAGAACACTTTATAGAATACCACTCAAGAACACAAGTAACCCAATTTAAAAAATTGGCAAAGCAACTGAACAGATATTTCATTTAAAAAGCTATATGAGCATCCAATAAGCATATATTAAGATGTTCAATGGGGTTTACCCAGTGGCTCATTGGTAGAGAATCCACCTGCCAAGGCAGGAGACTTGGGTTCCTGAGTCAGGAAGATTCCCTGGAGAAGGAAATGGCAACTCACTCCAGTATTCTTGCCTGGGAAATCCCATGGACAGAGAAACATGGCAGGCTACAATCCATGGGGTCAAAAAAGAGTCAGACACAGCTTAGTGGCTAAGCAACAACAAGGTGTTCGATATCATCAGTCATTAGAGAAGTATAAGCTGCAATGAGATACTACTTCATACCACAAGAATGATGAAAATTAAAAAAAGACAGATAATAACAAGTGATAGCAAGGATGAAACTAGAGTCCTCAATAATTTGGAGGAAATGTAAAATGGTACATTCAGTTTAAAAAACAGTTTGGCAGTTTCTTAAGAAGTTAAATATATGTGTTTTTCTATATGACCCAACAATTCACTCCTCGGAACATTTACCCAAGAGAAAGGAAAATTATATGTCCACACAAAGCTTAAATATGAATATTCAGAGCAGAATTATTCATGATAGCCAGAAACTGAAAGCAACCCAAATGTCCACTCATGGATGAATGAATAAAGTGTATTTTACAGACACAATGGTATACATTCAGCCACAAAAAGGAATGAAGTACTAATATTTGTTAAAACCTGGATGAACCTCACAAGCACTGTGTTAAGTGAAACCAGCCAGGCATGAAGGGCCACTGGATGGTCCCCAGTATGTGGGATGTCCAGAAAAGACCTATCTATAAAGACAGCAATTAGATTTAGTAGGTGACTGGGGCTGGGGATGGGGAAAGGGGAGTGACCGCACATAAGCATGAGGGAACTTCCTGGAGTAATGGAATGTGCTAAAATTTAATTGTGGTGACAGTTGCACAACTTTGTGCTTTTACTAAAAATTATTGAATTCTACACTTATAAGTGAAATAGAAAGACCCTGCAAAAACAACAACAAAAAAGAATATGTAATTTCTTTATTCATTCTACTATTAATAAATATTTGGGTAGTTTCCAGTTTGGAGATATTATAAATATTGCAGGTATGGGCATTCTTGAACATCATTTGATGGATATAAGAAAACATTTTCTTAGGTGCATGTTTAAGAGTAGGATTTCTAGATGGTAGAGTATGCATATGTTGTGCTTTGGTAAATTCTGGCACAGAATTTTCCCAGATCTTCTATAGATGTACATCTCCGTCAGCAGTGATGAGACTTCTGGCTGCTTTGCATCCCAGCTGACGCTTGGCACTGTCTGTCATTTTCTTTGTAGCCGTGCTTACGAGTACATAGTCATGACCATAGTGGTTTCAGTTCGAACGCCTCTGATGATTAATGAAGTTGAACCCCATTTCAACTTTGGCTGTTTTGTCTCTTTGACCATTTGGAAATTCTCTTTGTGAAATGCTGGTTCAAATAATTTTGCCCCCCTTTCCCTCTAAGTAGTCTGTAATTTTCTTACTGATTTTTGTGGGAGTTCCTTATATTGAGTTGGCCCAAAAGTTAGTTCGGGTTTTCCCATAACACGTTACAAAAACACCAGATGAACCTTGGGGCCAACCCAATATGTTCTGGATGAGTGTTTTTTTAATACCACTCTCTGACATGATTTTTCACTTCCTTAACAGTGTCTTTTGATGAACACAAATTTTTGCTTTAATGTGGTCTAATTTAATCATTTTTTCTTATGGTTAGTGTTTTTTGATATCCCCAATTAAGAGATCATCTCCTTACTCATAAAGCTATAATCTTGTTTTCTCTAAAGTGGTTATTGTTTTACCTCTCTAATTTAGATCAACAATCAATCTGAAATTGATTTTATATATATAATTTGAGATATGGGGTAAATATTCCTTTTTTTTCCATTTGGATAATTGATATATACACCACGTTTTGGGGGTTTATTTTGTTTTTTAAGCACAGTAGCTTTAGTAAGTCTTGAATCGGATGGGTGAGTCATTCAGCTTTGCTTTCCTTTTTCAAGGCTGCTTTGGCCATTAAGTCTTCCACTTCTCCAAAGAAGTTTTAGAATCTGCATGTAATAAAAACCATCCTGGGAACAAATGATCCTAAAATTTGTATGGGATTACAAAAGACCTCAAACAGCCAAAGCAAACTTGAGAAAGAAAAGCAAAGCTTGAGGCATTATGATCCTTGTTTTCAAATCACATTACAGGGACTTCCCTGGAAGTCCAGTGGTTAACACTCAGAGCTTCCCCTGCAGGGTCACGGGTTCAATCCCTGGCCCCCTGGTTGGGGAACTAAGGCTCTGAGATGCCGTGTGGCCAAAACCAAAAACAAACAAACAAGCAAAACATAAGAAGAATGAAATCTTGCCATTTGCAGAAACATGAATGCCCCCCCCACCCCCACTGCCCAAGGAGGATGGAACCCACATCTCCTGCATTGGCAGGAGGATTCTTTACCGCTGAGCCACCTAGGAAGCCCCCACATTAGATACGTAGATGTTTGTTACACACTATATGAAAGAAATTTTAGGCAGTGTGTTCTTTCAGTAAGAAGATACACTCATTGATGATACTACATTCTTAAATATTTCAAACGTATTTTTCTTCCAAGTATAGACATTCTAGGGATTTTTGACTGGAATTGCCTTAAACCTATCATTCAGTTTGAAGAAATGAGAAATAGATTCTATAATCCTGAGTGAAATAAATGAAGTAAGTCAGAGAAAAACAAATACTGTTTAATGTCACATGTTGAATTAAAAATAAAAAGCAAGTTTATGAATACAAAGAACATGTCAGTGGTTGCCTGATTGCCAGACATGGGAAGCGGGGGTGGGCAAATGGGAGCGTGTGTGCCCCCCGCCCTTTGTGACCCTGTAGACTCTAGCCCACCAGGCTCCTCTGTCCGTGGGATCCTCCAGGCCAGAATATTGCAGTGGGTTGCCTGTGCCCTCCTCCAGATCTTCCCAACCCAGGGATCAAACCCAGGTCTACCGCACTGCAGACGGCTTCTTTACGGCTGGGCCTGGGCAAAGTGGACAAAGGAAGTCAAACCAGTTATAAAATAAAGAAGCCATGGGGATGCAATGTACAGCATGATGACTATAGTTAATAACACCGTATTGTACATCTGAAAGTTGCTGAGAGAGTCACCTTAAGAATTCTCTACACAGTCACCAAAAATTATAACTATAACATGGTGACAGATGTTAACTAGATTCATTATGGTGCTCATTTCACAAGTATATACAAATATCGAATCATTAAGCTCTCCACCTGAAATATAATGGTTATGTCAATTACACTTCAATATATTTTTAATTTAAAAATAAATTTATTATTAAATATTTAGAGAAGAAAATGTTTCAAGTGATTATGAAAAAACACTTTTATAATAATGTAAAAAAACAAAAAATAATACTTTGCAAGTGAATTGTAGACATCATGACACTCTGTTCTTTTTTATATATATATTCAGTGAGTCATGCATGTAGTGAATTGTGTAACAAGCCTGTTCAGTTCAGTTCAGTCCAGTCACTGAGTCATGTCCGGCTCTTTGCAACCCCATGGACTGCAACAAGCCTGTAGCACTGTTGTTTCCAAGGTTACCGTAAAGCTGTGAAAAGCCTCACTTTCAAACAGGAAAAGGAGGTGTTTTCTGTATCCTTGTGAAGACTTTCCCCACATTAAATGTATAAAGAATGTTTCTCACAAGCTTGTTGTTGTTCAGTTGCTTACTTGTGTCTGACTCTTTGCGACCCCTTGAACTGCACCATGCCAGTCTACCCTGTCCTTCACCATCTCCTGAAGTGTGCTTAGACTCGTGTCCACTGAGCTGGTGATGCTACCCAGCCATCTCATCCTCTGCTGCCCCCTTCTCCTCCTGCCTTCAATCTTTTCCAGCATCAGGGTCTTTCCTAATGAGTCAGCTCTTCAAATTAGGTGGCCAAAGTATTGGCGTTTCAGCTTCAGCATCAGTCCTTCCAATGAATATTCAGCGCTGATTTCTTTTAGGATTGATTGGTTTGATGTCCCTGTTATCCAAGGGACTCTCAAGGGTCTTCTCCAGCACCACAATTCAAAGCATCAATGTGGAGGAAATTTAAGGCACAGTGTTCTTACAGTGGAAGGAAGTTATAGTCATTGAGTTAAGCTTGGAGTGAATTGTATAACAGACCTTTACCACTGATGTTTTTTTAATTCATTTTTTAATTGGAGGAGATAATTTCTTTATAATGTGCTGCTTTCTGCCATGTTACAGTGAGAATCAGCTATGCTGCTGCTGCTGCTATGTCGCTTCAGTCGTGTCCGACTCTGTGCGACCCCATAGACGGCAGCCCACCAGGCTCCCCCGTCCCTGAGATTCTCCAGGCAAGAACACTGGAGTGGGTTGCCATTTCCTTCTCCGGAGAATCAGCTATAATTGTGTGTGTGTGTGTGTGTGTGTGTGTGTATATGTTTATATGCATCCCCTCCCTCTTAAGAGCAGTGGTGTTCTAAAAGCTACTTTGAAGGTGGAAAAAGCCTAGCTTCCAAATAAGGACAGGATGTATCCTCTTTTATGTCTGCAGGCAAAGACATGTTCCCACATTAGATTTAGAGAGATGTTTCTTACAAACTGCATGAAAGAAATTTTAGCAACAGTGTTCTTTCAGTGAAAGCAAGTTATACTCACTGAGTGACACATGTAATGAATTGTATAACAGACCTGCAGTACTGTGTTTCTAAGGCTATATTAAAGCTGGGAAAACCCTAGCTTTCAAACAGAAAAAAAAAAGTATCTTCCTTTCCATCTCCTTGTAAAGACTTCTCCCTGCATTATATGTATGTGTGCATGCTCAGTTGCTCAGTTGTGTTTGACTCTTTTTCGACCCCATGGACTGCAGCCTGCCAGGCTCCCTTGTCCATGGGATTTCCCAGGCAAGAATACTGGAGTGGGTTACCATTTCCTACTCCAGGATATCTTCCCGCCCCAGGGATTAAACCTGTGTTTCCTGCATTGGCAGGAGGATTCTTTACCATTGAGCCACCTAGGAAGCCCCCGCATTAGATACATAGATGTTTGCTACATGCTATATGAAAAAAATTTTAAGCAACGTATTCTTTCAGTGAGAGGAAGTTATACTCAGTGATGACACTACATTCTTAAATATTTCAAATGGATTTTTCTTTCAAGAATAAAGACATTCTATGTATAGGCAAAAAAAAAAATCTGGGATATTTGATTGGAATTGCCTTAAACCTATCAGTTTGAAGAAAGGAGAAGCAGACTCTATAATCCTGAGTCTTTCAATCTCTGTTCATAGTATATTCCTCCATTCATTTAGTCTCTCTTTCAAATTTTTTCAAAAATATTTTGCAGTTTTCAATGTTGAGGCTTTGTGTAACTTTCATTAGATTTATTTCTAGGTTTTAAATTATTTATAGTACTGTATAACATGTTAAATTTTCATGATTGTCTCATCTTCAAGTACCTATTTGTATGTTGCTTGTTTATAGAAATATAATTAACTTTTGAATATTGACCTTGGATGCAGTGACCATGCTAAATTCACTTATCAATCCAATAGCTAGTCTATAGATTCTTTTGGAAAGTTCTCTATACTCAATCATGTCATATGAATAAGGATTATTTTTTATTTCTAATTCTTTTTCTTCCCCCCTAATTCTTGTGGCTTTTATTTCTTGACTCATTGCACTGGCCTCCACACTAGTACAATGGTAAGGGGTGACCTAAATCACATGTCCAGCATACTATTTGTAGGAAAAAGGGAACTGGGACTTTCAAGTACATATATGCTTAGAATCTTTGAATCTTTCGGGAAAGATATGCAAAAAACTAGTAATCTATCACTAAGGCGGACTTCCCTAGTGGCTCAGCGGTAAAGAATCCACCTGCCAAGGCACAAGACACAAAAGAGTTGGGTTCAGTCCTTGGGTTGGGAAGATCCCCTGAAGAAGGAAATGGCAACCTACTCCAGTATTCTTGCCTGGAAAATCCCACGGACAGAGGAGCCGGGCTCAGCCTGAACGACTGAGCACATCACTAAGGCAGCAACTGCTGAAACTAGGGGTTAAATTTAGAACCAATGGTGACTTCCTCAGACCCGCCCCAGGCATGCTCTGGAATGCAGGAATAGCCTGTCCCATTAGATTTGAAAACCCACAGAGTAGAACCCCAGCCAAATTCTTACACCAAAAGAGAAGTCCAAATGGGAGGCAGGAAAGGGGGTGTTTACCATTGTCTAGAAGGGAACGTGAAAATGAAAGTTGATCAGTCATGTCCGACTCTTTGAGACCCCATGGACTACACAGTCCATGAAATTCTCCAGGCCAGAATACTGGAATGGGTAGCCTTTCCCTTCTCCAGGGGAATCTTCCCAACCCAGGGATCAAACCCAGGTCTCCCGAATTACAGGCGGATTCTTGACCAGTTGAACCACAAGGGAAGCCCTTAGAAGGGAAAGTGACCCAGAAAAAAAAGAAGACTCTTCCCTCTAAAGCAGGTTTTCTGGGCATTTCATGGTCCTGCTTTCCTACTGCTTTCTCTTGGCACTTTTCATCAGCATCTCAGCAACTCTCAAATCAAAGATCAACATAAAAATTGTTGTTGAAGAAACAGGCAAGAGTAGTTACCTCTGGGAAAGGTAACCAGGGGTCAGGGGAGGGGAGGGAGGTTTGTATTTACTGCTATACCACATGCATGTCTTATGGACTGAATGTTGGTGTCCCCCCAAAATTCATAGGCTGAAATCTAATCCCTAGTGTGATGTTGGAGGTGGGGTCTTAGGGAGGAACTTGGGTCCTGAGGGTGGAGCCCTCATGAATGGGATGAGTGTCCTTAATAAGAAGCCTGAAAGCTCAGTTCACTCCCTCTTTCCACCATGTGAAGATATAGTGAGAAGTCAGTAGTCTACAGCCCAGAAAAGGCTCCTCAGCAGAACCTGACTGTGCTGGCACCATGGTCTTGGACTTGCAGCCTCTAAAACTGTAAGAAACAAATTTCTGTTGTCGGTAAGCCACCCGGTTCACATTATTTTGTAATAGCAGCCCATTTGACTAAGATAACATGTCACAGTGATTCAAAAACAAATCTAGGATTTATTTATTTTATAACAAATAATGCAATTAGATGTTGAATCACCTCTCAGTTGAAGATGATTGTTGGCAAGCACCTCTTTCAGAGAGTAGGGGGAGGGGGGCGACGGGTGTCAGCCCCTCTCCCCAAGCCCCACTGTGCTTCTGATGTGAAGAGAGGGACACGGAAGCCAAGACCTTCTGTGGGAAAGCAGTGAGCAGGGGCCACACTCGGTGAGGGATGTGAGGATGGGGCATCATGGCTGCCCTGGGAAGACTGAGTAAGGTTTTCTCTCTAGCCGCTTCAGGCGTGTCTGACTCTTTGGGAGCCCATGGACTGTAGCCCACCAGTCCTCTGTCCCTGGGATTTCCCAGGCACAAATACTAGAGTGGGTTGCCATTCCCTTCTCCAGGGGATCTTCCCGACCCAGGGATCGAACCTGGGTCTCCTGCATTGCAGCCAGATTCTTTACCAACTGAGCCAGCTGGGAAGCCTGGGGAGACTGGACGGCCACAGAAAAAGACTCAGAGACCCAGAGAGAAGCTGAATCACAAAGACGGCAGGGTGCCTGGCACAGGAAACAAGGAGTTGCCGTTTTTGAGTGGGGAGGACCCCCAAGGTATCCTTAGAGAGTCCCATCTCCTCAAGTCCTATTTCCTGTGTGTCCATATGACACACCCACACCCCAGAAGTCCTGAGCACGTCTTGTTTCTCAAAGACACTGGCTCAGGTGGGGCTCTTCCGCTGACTCTGGAGTTGCCTTGGGAAGGCGACTGCCTCTTCGGGCTCTGCACCCACCCTGCTGGTCAAGGCTGGCTGCTGACTCTGGAGGTCTCCTGCCTGCCCCAGACCAGAGGAGGGGGCTGAGCTGCTCAAGGAAGCCCCAGGACTGCTATGACCTTCCCTCTCTTCCTCACCCCAGGGGCATTCCATGTCCCTGCATGGGAGGTCCAGGCAAATTCTTTCTGTGTTTACAAAAGTCCATAAATTGGTGACCTCCATCTAAAGCTGACCAGTCCCATGAGAGTTTTCCGGAGCCCTTACGCAAGAGGGCCCCTGCTTAGGGTGGGGGCATGTTTCTGTGCTCCATCTGGAGCAGACCCCCTTCCTATACTCCCACCTTCCCAGAGAACCTCCTTATGTCCTAACCCCTGGGGTTGGATCCCAGTCTATAGTTGGGACTTTCCAAAAGCTCCACTAGCCCTTTTTCTGGCCTCCCCCGCTTTCCAGGCCACCCATCAAGGATCTTGAACACTGGGTGAAGTGAGGAGCAGGTTTCTCAGAGCTCCATAGAGCAAGATAGAGGCAGATGCAGAGGAAAGAGCACCGGATCACCATGCTGAAATTCTCCCTGAGCCCAATTACAGCATCAATCATAAAAGTTGATAATAGGCAGCTCACTCGCTTTTATGTGAATGCATTTATTTAATCCTCATTAAAACCCTTTGAGGTGGGTACTATTGTTTCCCCCATTTTACACAGAGGCAGGCACAAAGAGGTTAGGATGCTTGCCAAGGCCCATAGCTAGAAAGTGGCAGAGCCAGGATGCAAACCTAAGTACTTTGATTCCAAAATCTAGGCTTTTGACTCATTCATTCTGCTTCTCACAGCCCCTGGGGAAGATCTCACCTCTGAGCTTTGGGTCATGCTGTTCTCCCCTTCTGGAATGTTTCCTCCCTTCTCCACCTGACAAAACGTACCCTTCCGTGTGTACCCAAGAGCTTTCCCTGATATGGTCCCTCTCCCCCACTAGACAGAATTGCACGGCATCCTCTTCTGGGCCACCAGGCTGCCACTTCCTTCTACCATGGGATGGACATGTCACGAGGTCTTTGCCCAGTAATAATGTCACTCCCCACTGAGCCATAAACATTCCCAGGAAGGTCCTGGGCTTTGTACATCTTCATGTCACCAGCCTCCCACTGCAGACCTCTCTAAAGAGGTTCAATGTTCCACATGGAGCGGGCCTCAGCCTCTGACTTTCTGCAGAATTTTGGATATATCACTGCCCTTCTGTGGTCTCCAAAGTTCCCAGGAGTGAGATTTTTCTCTGATCTTCAGTTGCTGAAATTCCCATCTCTCCCTGCCAAAGAAATCACCTGGGGACTTTTTTCTCCACACTCTGCTCTGTGGGAGAGAGACTGAGAGCTGTCAGGTGGGCCAGCCCTGGGATCTCAAATTGGACTTATCCTAGAGGAAAGCCTGAGTCACCTTCCTGTCTCAAGATGGAACTTGGCTGCTTTCTCTTGGGTGATGAAGGGCCAGGAAATGTACTGACTCCTCCACCCAAACCCCTACTCCTCCTACCCAGGCCTGAGGAGGAGGGTGATCTAGTTACAACACCTCATTGATAATAATAACTGTTATTAAGGATCATACTACATATACCTGCCCCCCATTCATTCACAGTATGTGAATTCCCAAGCCTGGAAGGCAAAGGGGTGGGATGATTAGGACAACAGGCTGGGTTGAGCCAGAGCTCCAGCTCCAGGGCTGTCTTGTCGTCACTTCTCTAAGCCTCAGTGTGCCCATCCGTAAAATGGGTTAAGTGCCTTTCCTCATGGGTCATCATTGTGAAAAGATACACATAAGCCCCACAGTGCCTGGCACGTAGCTATGGCTGAACGCCTGGCCTAGACCACTGTACGGATGAGAGGATCTGTGAGCAACTTGGGAGCACACAGCAGGTGTTCTATCCAACTCCCTACTCCCAGCACCCCGTGCATGATAAATGTACAAAAGTAAAGAAGTGCTAGTCGTTCAGTCCTTCTGACTCTTTGCGACCCTGTGGACTGTAGCCCATCAGGCTCTTCTGTCCATGGGATTTTCCAGGCCAGAATACTGCAGTGGGTCGCCATTTCCTTCTCCAAGATGTACAGAAGACAATAGGAAATGTTCCCTTTTCTGCTCATCCCAGAGGCTGTGTGTCTTTGGGCAATCTGCTTTCCCTCTCCGGGCCCAGCCTCTTTGTCTAGGAAATGTGAAGCTGTCTAAGCTTACACTTGAATATCAGCAACCAAGGGAATGGTAGGTCACATTAGGGACTCTGTGGTCGGCAGAGCTGGCCTGGTGTGATTTCTGTCTCCAGTGCTAACTAGCTTTGTAATAAAGGGTAGTTCCTTGACCTCTCTAAATCTCAGTTTCCTTGTGTGTCCAGTTTCTTCCTTCCTCTCAGTGTTGTTTTGAAACTTCAGCACACAAAGACTGCTTGGCACAGACCTGGAACATCAGAAGTGCTCAACTAATTAAAAATTATTTAAGAGTGAAAGGAGGAAGTGGTGGGGACTGGGGAAGGATGGTTGTAAATCGTGTGTTGTGGGAACCCAGAGAAGCAGCAACTAATTCCAGCTGGTGAGGCATAGAGAGGAGCCTGGAGGCCCAGAGAAGGAAGGTGACCTAGCCAATGACACACAGCTGTTGTGGCAGAGCTGGAAGGAGGCTCCATAGATTTGGCCCCATTTTGGATGGAGAGGCAGCATCTGTTATGGGGCAGGCACTGATTTACAGATGACCCATAGGGAAGGCAAATGCTCTTTTCTAGTGTGTACTTGGGAAGTTCTGATTTCCTTTCTTCTGAGAACCAAGGGTTCCTAAAACAAACAAATAAATCTATGTCTAAGCTCTGTTTCACTCAGTGAGTTTATTTAAAACAATATCTCTTAGTAGAGACAGTTTATCCCTGCCAATTTCACCCTCAAACTTGAGGAATGTACCCCAGACTCAGGCAAGATGGGGTTCCAGAGCTCTCTGAGCCTCAGTTTACACTTCTATAAAATGACCAGATGCCTTTTTTTTTTAGAGGATAGTTGCTTTAGAAGGTTGTATTTGTTTCTGCCATACAGCAATGTGAATCCACTGTAAGTATACACATATCCCCTCCCTCTGGAACCTTCCACCCACCCACCCCACCCCACCCCTCTAGGTCACCATAGAGCACATGCTCCCTGTGTGATTCAGCAGCTTCCCACTAGCTATCTGTTTTACCCATGGTCCTGTTGCTGGAAGGAGGACCTCTTCCAGGGCCAGAAAGCAGGCTCCTGTCTAACACTCAGAAATGAATTGTCCAGGGAGACACATGTGCTGACAAAGCAAGAGATTTTATTGGGAAGGAGCGCCCAGGCAGCGCAGTAGAGTAAGGGAACCCAGGAGAACAGCTGTCACGTGCCTCACAATCTCGGGCTTTATGGTGATGGGCTTAGTTTCCGGGTTGTCTCTGACCAATCATTCTGACTCCTGGTGGCACACACATTGCTTAGACAATATGGATGCCAGCGAGAAGGATTCTGGGAGGTGGTCGGACACGCAGCATCTCCTTTTGACCTTTCCCAAACTCTTCCAGTTGGTGGTGGCTTATTAGTTCCGTGTTCCTTACCAGGACTTTCTGTCATAAAACAACTCATGCAAATGGTTACCAGGGTGCATGGCCAGGGTGGGCGGTTTCAGTCAGCGTGCTTCCCTTAACAATTCCCCATTGAGAGAATTCGTATTCAACATACTTCTTGGCAATTGGGGCAGAGGTTTCTTTCTTCTGTAACTTCTTCCTACTGTGCATGGGTGTAGTTCTACCTAGCAGAGTAGAAGTCTCTTTCTCTCTACCTGATCTTAGTTAAGGTATTCTGTATCTGAAACAGGCTTCCATCCTTGGAGTAACAGTGATTTAGCCTGAAACTGTTGGACCCTGTCAAGAGATGAAACAGACAGGGGCCAAACAGGAGACCTGACAGGATGGTCACCACTGGTCCTCAGAAAAGGAAGGTAAACTGTGGGGTGAGGGCTGCAATATGTACAACTTTCTTCTGATTGGTTTGGTAGTGAGGCAACAGGGAGGTACTCCAGGAATCCTGTGCTCAGCCTAAAATTACCATCCTCCACCTGGGTGGGGGCCCCAGTCCTTTAGAAGAACGCAAAGATATTGTCATGCATATTCCTTGAGTAGGAACCAGGATCTTGTCCCAAGGCGGTACCACCACTTCCTCCTCTATTTCTGTATCCCCTCCCTTCTCTGATCAGCAACTGTTTGGATCTGCCCTTTGAAACTCAGGGAAGGTTAAGGAGGCTGAATGAAATCTATATCCTACAAATAAGAAACGGGAAACACAGAAAGGATCTGTACTCCAGAGCCCCATGGAGTCCCCCTCAGTTTTAATTCAGGGAACTGGGCAACTATGACTCTGATATCCTTCTGTCAAAATGGGGCATAGGACTGCCTCAGTTTGGAGAATAGACACTGAACTGGAAGTATTTCTGAGTTCCAAGTTCTAGATCTGAGTCTTGTGTGATTAAAATCTCAGTCGCTTGGTCTACCATTTTGGTGTAGCAGACCCAATTAGAAGTAGTTGGAGGAGTGGCAACTGGAATTTTAATAGACAAAATAAATCTCATTTCTTTTCAGAGGAATAGGCCTGAAACCCAGTCTAGACCTGGCACTTTGGGGAGACTTGTAGCCAGTTGCCTAGTTGTATAAAAAGTAAGCTTGCAGTTACTAGCTGCCAGCAGACATTGTTTTAAGAATGTCTAGGGTGCCGTCTATGGAGTTGCAC
The DNA here is from genome assembly GCF_003369695.1 of Bos indicus x Bos taurus. NCBI lineage: Eukaryota > Metazoa > Chordata > Mammalia > Artiodactyla > Bovidae > Bos > Bos indicus x Bos taurus. The sequence goes on from NC_040093.1 coordinate 40,502,138, forward strand.
AGAGTCGGACACGACTGACGCTACTTAGCAGCAGCAGCAGCAGTGGCATCCAAGCCGGACACGACTCAGAAAACTCAAGTTTTTAGCAAAACAAGGCCTAGCCTGAAATTACATCCGTAGTGTCACCTACTTGTGTCCTTGGGTGTCTGAACCATAGCTACTCTATTCTGACTTTTAATTGTAACATTCTCCTTAGTAGCCAAAGTAGACATCACCATTAATGATGACAGTGTTTCTCTAGGTATGAGGAAATGCAAGAATTGGAACTCATAAAATCTTCTCCTGAAAAGATCTAACTATCTAAAGGCCTGTTCTGCCGGTTTTCCCCAGAGCACAGAGTGCCTCGTTCTTGATTTCCACCCTGAACTCTTGTCAGCAGTGTTGAAGGTCAGCAGCTGCCATGACCATGATTTAATCTTTGTAGAGGTAGATGGCAAGTGTCGGTTTCCAGTTGGCAGGGCCCTTTCTTGATCATAAACTTGACCATGATTTGGGGGGAGGGGGCGGTATTTCATGACCATTTCATCCCACAGTGCTGAGAATGTTCATTCTCAGGTCTGGCAAAGATTCTGTTGACAGGCCACTCCAGGGGCTGTTTTCTCTGGACCACCTGTCTTACTAACCTCTTGATCCATGAAAACATTCCCTCTTGTTGCTTCTTCCCAAATCTAGAGTTACACTATTACCATCATTGGTCTCATATGGAACTATGAGACCAATTTTATTTTATCAGAGGCTCAGTTACACATTTGGCAGTGTAAGAAACAGCAATTTTGCAAAACAGGGGAAATACAAATAGCATAGCCAGCAGTATTAGTAAAGTCATAAATAAGACTTAAGCTAAGAGCTTTCATTAAATGTAGCCTAGTATATTCCAGGTGGTCTGACTTAGTTTATTCTGTACGAATCCTTATCTTCCAGGGAATTTATATGTTGGCATTGTCTACAAGGCACATAGCCCAGTTTTCTAGTGTTATTAGACTGATTATCCTTAGTATGATTTAATTGTTTCCAACATAGAGGAGACTAAACCTAAATTACCATAGCCTGGTATTATTTATACAAATCCATCCCATAATTCTGGGAGATTTTTTCCTTTGCTGAAACTTTGCTTGTTGCCTGATTGAGCCTGAGTAATGCCAAGAAAACTCAAATTTATGGCCAGGGTCAGAGCAGGCGTTATTAATTGGCCAGGTGAGGGGATCTCATCTAGCAATATCAATAGTGACCTGAATATGGCTGTAATTTGTCTTTCAAAGTAAATTTTTTCAAGGCCAACCAATTAGAGCCTTTGGGTAGAGAAATTCACCAAGGTAACCCAGAACTAGACACGGGTAATTGGCCACAAACTCAACAATTGGATTGATTTCTAAAACTAGCATAGGATCATGCCTATGATAGAAAAACATTTGATTTATATGCAAAGGTCCAAGAAGTCAAGAAAATATTATAAATGATCATATGAATCAGGTCCAGCATCTTGGGCAAGTCATCTACTTCTGATGTCATCTTCTCATCCTGCTACTGCTGCTGCTACTAAGTCATGTCAGTCATGTCTGACTCTGTGCGACCCCATAGATGGCAGCCCACCAGGCTCCTCTGTCCCTGGGATTCTCCAGGCAAGAACACTGGAGTGGGTTGCCATTTCCTTCTCTAATGCATGAAAGTGAAAAGTGAAAGGGAAGTCTCTCAGTCGTGTCTGACTCTTAGCAACCCCACGGACTGCAGCCTACCAGACTCCTCCGTCCATGGGATTTTCCAGGCAAGAGTACTGGAGTGGGGTGCCATTGCCTTCTCTACTTCTCATCCTAGTATAGTGCAGTTTCCTCTGTTTGAGCATTGTATTAAGGTAAGTTCAGGTCAGCAGGCCTCTCTATAGAGTAGTCCAGTGTAGAGGCTTTTGGAAGTGGAAATTAATTTAAGAGTCAATTTCCCTTCAATTTCACTGTGCATAAGCTAGTTAAGAGTACCTGATAAAAATGTCCTTCCAACCAGGTTGGAGACAATCCCTTAAATTATGTCTTTTTCCAGTCTTGGTTGCAGGTTGTGAGGCATCTGATATTCATCTAAAGATAGATTGCTGAGATAAGCTTCATAAACAAACTTAGAATATTCTTTAATAATTCAATTAAAGTTTACATTAATAATGCATAATAGTAAAGAACTATCCAGGAAATGAGTCTTAGTAGATACAAACCTCCATTAACAAACTGGGATTTAACATTTATTTAAATATCTTAATCTCCCTAAAACTACCCTCATTTTTTCCAAATATAACCAAATTAAAGCTAGTGTGCTTGCAAAATAGGTCTGCTCTCAATAAATTTGGCCTGATGATTTATAGAACCATAATTGATCATAGACTTTTTGCTTTGCTGAAACTTTTATAGAATCTCAGACTAAACTTTTAAAATAAAACCTTTCAGGGCTGGGAAAGTCATGCCAAAAGCTTAACACAGATTTTGCCTAGCAAATCTAGGTGAATTCTTTCCTTTTCAAGGTCTTAAAAATTCCTTGTGATTTCTGTACCTATTAATGAGATAACCTTCCTCACTTATCTGATAAAGTTAATGGAAACTTAAGAGTTTTCAATCTCTGGAGGAGTCATATAGAGAGAAAATAGAATTGTTTCAATTTGTTTATAACATATAGTTTTATCAAATTACTATCATAATTAGTTTGAGGGGAAGGTTTTCCCTACTCCTGGAAAACACAGAATAAAGCCTGTAATTTTTTTAGATAGAAACCATAAAAGTTATAAGCATATTCACTGGCCCATTCAGTCCTTTTGTTAACCTTTGTGAAGTCATCAGGTTTCCCATTAGAACACCAGGACATATCAGAATATTAGGAACTCCATATAATTTCTAGGATATATAAATTACTAATATTTACCATACAATATCGGAGAAGGCAATAGCAACCCACTCCAGTACTCTTGCCTGGAAAATCCCATGGATGGAGGAGCCTGGTAGGCTGCCGTCTATGGGGTCGCACAGAGTCAGACATGACCGAGCAACTTCACTTTCACTTTCCACTTTCATGCATTGAAGAAGGAAATGGAAACCCACTCCAATGTCCTTGCCTGGAGAATCTCAGGGACGGGGGAGCCTGGTAGGCTGCCATCTATGGGGTCGCACAGAGTCGGACACGACTGAAGCCATTTAGCAGCAGCCGCAGCAGCAACCATGCAATATAACCGGAGAGGATTTATTATTCATTTGATAATATTTTCCATGTAATTTATCCAACCAAACAAACACAATTAGTTTAATATCTCTCTTTGGGATGTTTCGGCCCTCTGAAGCATCCCAAAATTAGCTAGAGGTCCAAAGAACTTCAAGAGAATTTGATTTAGGAAGTTTTGTCAAAAATAATCAGTCAAAAATGTTTAAAACATTCAGTCAGATTTAGCCGATGCTGGTGGGTGTAGCACTTAGCTTGCTGATATGTCAAAGTGCATATATACTGAGGTTCAAGGTCTAGTGAAAGTAAACTCCACCATCTTGGACCTACTTGGCTCTAACCAGTTTCCCTTTGGCTGTGTCATTCCTAACAAAATCCATTTATCCAACTAATTGTAATCCAATTTTAGAAAACCCTGATCATGCATAAATTTTTTCAGTATTTTTTTTCATATCTTTTACTGAAAGCACACCTTCAATTCAGTTCAGTTCAGTTGCTCAGTCATGTCTGACTCTTTGTGACCCCATGGACTACAGTACGCCAGGCTTCCCTGTCCATCACCAACTCCTGGAGCTTACTGAAACTCATGTCCATTTTTTTCCCTAAAGTATTTTCCACAATGAGGTACATTTCTGATTGACAAATTTGTAACAATACAGTCTTATTTGACCTCTAGTAAACCTAGGTACAATAGAAGTATTATACTTGTTGATGCTTCTGTTAGGTAGTTAGAATAGGAAAAAGGAGTCCAAAATGGTGGTGGCTAAAAGACAAAGGGGAAAAACCCAGGGAAAAGGGAACAAAGGAAAATCCACGGTCCAGAGTGAGAACCTAAGGTGAAACAAACATGCCCCCTTCCTGGTTAGCCTGAATTTACATAGAGCAGACTCAGCGGGGAGGAGACAAAATGCATAAAAAGAAGGAGCCAAGATGGGGTTGGGGCCTCTGCTTTGGGGTTAGCCTGCCCTCACACCTTGAGGGTGTGCTATCCTTTGTTTACTGAATAAAACTCTGAGCTGTAACAGAGATGTAACACTAGTCCACCATTTCAAATCTTTGTTGTGGTGAGACAGAACTGAGGAAATTACACATTCTCCAGACAGTTCTAAAGACATGTCTATGCTACCAGGTATTAATTTCATACTGAATATGTCCCAGTTCACATGAACCTGAACTCATTTAGCTTAATTTAGAATTGTTTGATTTGTAAGCATTTGCTTTTCTTTAAGCCAATTAAATAGAGCTCATTTACAAATTAATCTCAAAAATATTATCCAGAGGCAAAGACATACTGAGACATACACATATTCAGACAGACACAATGCAAGATCTAGCTTCATTCTCTAAACTTAGTCATGAATTAGATATTGCAATATAAAATTTACTAGTTTATAAATAAAACTGAAATAAATAAAAAATCTAAGGGCTTCTTCCTGTTTTTCTTCAGTCTCAGGAGTTAGAGATGGTTGAGATAAGTGTTCCTGAGAGCCCTGGTCTCAAAGCACAGGAAAAGAAAATCAAGTTCTAACAAAGTGGCAGCAGGTCTAAACTAAATGGCAGCCACACAGAGCAAAATGGCCATCATAATCACCACAGAACACAGAGTATAGAACACACACATAGACCTGGCAATCCTCATCAGACACTCCCTTAAATACAAGATTACAGTCTCTCAGAAAACATCCTATAGAGACACAGAACTTCAGATCCAAGTACTAACAGAGTAGATGAAAATATCTCAGGTCTTCAAAAATTTCAGAGAGGAAAGGAAGCCAGGTTGAAAGAAAAGGGCGTAGGAGGCGGGAGAGGTGGGCAAAAGCGGTGGCCTTACAGACATCTCCTGCCACCTGCAGATAACCAGGTGTTACTGGACTTTACCCTTGGCCCTCAGAGAAGGGAGGACTGGAACTCGGCCCTACCAGAAACCAGGTCGGACCAGACTGGAACCAGAATTTAAACCAGAAACCAGACCAGAACCAGAATTCAAGTTCTCTGCCAAGAGGAGGTGATCAGCCTCCAATCCTCAGCTCAGGCTGAGGCCCTTCGACCAGATTCCTGCATCCAGGACCGGGAGACTAGAAAAAAAGGGATAGGATAGGAAACATTAAGGAGAGGAAAGAAAGAGGGAAGGGGAGAGAGGTCAATCAAGTCTCTTGCTCCTTACCCAGTTGGGGCACTCTAGCCAGTTGTTCACATCAGGAAGAGACCAGGGACAAGAGGGTCCCAGTTGCGGCTGATGGGTCTGGTCCATCAGTGGGCAAGCTGGTCCCTGAGTACCTAAGTGGTCAGGATGTCAGTCACAACGAAGAAGAGTCCCAGCAGTCACCATTTGTTGCAGGCAGGGAAACCCCCTTCCTGCAACAGTACTGTATATATGAAAATGACCAGATTCTATAGGCCAGCAGTCCCCAACGTTTTTGGCCCCAGGGACCTGTTTTGTGGAAGATAATTTTTCCATGGTTGGGGGCAGAAGCGGGGAGGAGGGGAAGAGACGGTTTAGGTGGTAATGGCCAGTGATGGTGAGGGATGGGAAGCAGCAGATGAAGTTGTGTTTGTTCACCTGCCGCTCACCTCCTGCTCTGCAGATTTGGGGAGGAACAGAACAGAGTCTGTAGGAAACTACAACATTAGGAGGAGAGGGAGGGGAAAGACCGGTAAGTATCTGCTTATGCGTGCAGAGATGTCCTGGAGGGCTGCATGAGGAAGTAGTAACACGGGTGGCCTCTAGGGCCAGAAACTGGGGTAAGGGAATGAAAGAAAAGTGTTTCACTGATTATTCTTTGTACCTTTTGAAAGTCAAATTATGTCAAGTTGTTGTTGTTCGGTTGCTAAGTCATGTCTGACTCCTTGCCGATGTAACACCTGTTAAAAAAATTGTTTTAATATGTAATGCAAAAAAGATTAGGTTTTAGAAGGGGCAGCATTTTAGTACTTTTAAAAATTATATAGCAGTGACCACAGTTTTTGTTTCTTTTTTCACACACTGAGGATCAAATAAGAAAAGCCCCCAATGGGCAGGCTCTTTGGCCAGAGATTTCCTAATACCAGCGGGGGAGGAGGCTGGAGCACAAAGAGGAAGAAAGGATACAGTTCAAAAATTTAAATTTGGTTTTGAAAGGTACAAAGGAAAAGTGAAATAATTCTCTTTCCTTCCCCAGAGATAACCTCTGATTTAAAATAAGTTTTTGAGATTCCTTGCCAGGCTGAGGGGAATCTAAAGCAATGAAAAGAAAGGAAAGCAAAACAGGCACTGTGAAAGGCAAGTTTCCATTTAATGACTTGACTTTCCTTTGTGAAAGTCAAGTTGCTTAAGCTTGGGAACCCTTAAGTCTGTTTCTGCAGGTGATTTTTGTCCCGTATCTCTGGGGACCGGCTGAGCCTGATTCTTCTTGGCCAACAAAGCAAGCCGGGAGGCTTCCTGGAAGCAGCATTCCTGTCTTCTCCCAGTTAGGCAGTGGCATCCCTAGCTGGTTCCTAGGGAGAAGGAGGCCACAGAGAGCTTGCCTGGCCTGAGGATGTGACCCTGGCAAACAACCTCATACCTAGCTGTACGCACCGTGGTCATCTGTAAGCGTCTCCCCAGCTGGACTGAGAAAGGTGGTAAAGGTTTCCTAACATCTCCACCACAAAAATTATACGTGTTCATAGTAAGAAATTCCAAGAGCACAGAGAATGGGAACTCTTTTCTCATTTCCTCTCCCTAGAGGGAACTGAGTTACCCACCAGGCTTTTTGGGCATTCTCCCAAAGTGGTCTGTAGGTCAGCCCTGGGAGGCAGTGAGGGTAACAACGTCCATTCTATAGATGAGGAAACTGAGGCTTGGAAAGAAGGAGAGATTCTTGAGACACACAGCTGAAATGTGGCAAAGCTGGGATTTGAACTTGACCCTCCTGTTCACTGGTCTACTATTGTGTAAGCTCTGAATGGCTCCATCCCAAGTTTATAGAACTTCTTTGGCACATCCCTTGTCCCAGACATATACACACAACACACACACACACAACACAACACACACACATGACTAACTCAGTCACACAAAAATGTCCCAATACATACACACACACGGGCCCAGTGGGGTCCCCACACCCCTCTAGACACATCCATCTCTAAACCAAGATACACTCTCTCACACAATCACACATGTGCAGTGTGCATAAATAGACTTCAGACACACACACACGTTACCACTCCCAGAGACAAACAGTTCTACACACACATAGACACCGACACTGGGACGTGCCTTGTCCCCACTCAACTCTCCCTCATTCCTTCTGTCAGAGCCCACCCCTCAGAGGGGCCACATTCCCCTTCTTGGCCATGCTGTCCACAGAGGTTCTGCCCTCTCTGCCCCCTCCAGTTCCAGCTGCTGTCTTCTAGACCAGTGATCATGCCAGCAGATGCCACTTGCACCAGCCACAGCAGGGTCCCTTCTCTCCACGCCCTTCCCCTCCCGGCCAAGATTCTAAGGCAGCAGAAATCTAAGGCTCCTGTTCCCGCCCTAGCAGCCCTGGTGGGTGTGTGCATGCTCAGTCGTAGTCAACCCTTTGTGATCCTGTGGACTGTACCCCACCAGGCTCCTCTGTGCTTGGGATTTCCCAGGCAAGAATACTGGAGTGGGTTGCCATTTCCTACTCAAAGGGATCTTCCCAACCCAGGGATTGAACTCACATTTTCTCCATTGGCAGGTGGATTCTTTACCATCTGAGCCACCTGGAAAGATCCACAGCCCTGGTACCTCATGGAATTTTGGTGAAGAACCTTGAGGTTCATCACTCCCACCTTCTAAGGTTTATATGAATAGGTATCTTGGAGAGGACCTCGGCTGGGAGATAAAAACCTGTTTTGCTGAAAGTTTTCACTTTCATCTCAGGTTCAAATGATTTGTTCACAAAATAAGCCACTCGTTATATACAAATAAATGATACAGATATTTATTAGAGAATTATCTAGCTTACTTTCAATATACCAACATTAAAAGAAAAGAGAAATAGAAAGAGTAGAGAATACATCACCAAATTGGGTTTTGACCAACATTCAGATTTAAACAACACCAGAAAGTCCGGAGAAGGCAATGGCACCCCACTCCAGTACTCTTGCCTGGAAAATCCCATGGACAGAGGAGCCTGGTAGGCTGCAGTACATGGGGTCACTAGGAGTCGGACACGACTGAGCGACTTCACTTTCACTTTTCACTTTCATGCATTGGAGAAGGAAATGGCAACCCACTCCAGTGTTCTTGCCTGGAGAATCCCAGGGATGGAGGAGCCTGGTGGGCTGCCGTCTCTGTGGTTGCACAGAGTCGGACACGACTGAAGCAACTTAGCAGCAGCAGCAGCAGAAAGTCCCATGTCACAGCACAACTGGAATCCCAACTGGGAAAAGGTCCCAGGCAGCATGTTCGCTCTGTGGGTAAGACTTCAAAGATTGCATTCCGGGGTTCCTGCTTGTATTCCCAGGGACGCAAACTGATATCATCGTCAATCTGTGAGCAAATTGGAAGCCTGATTCAAGTTAATGATGTATGTTTTGTCTTGCAAAACTTGGGATGTTGTTAAGCCTGGGGCTTGGTTGGCCAGAACCCCTCCAGGGGCTCAACAATCACAAGATTCCTCCCCCATCTTATATACAGTGCTGCAAGTCTTGCACTCACAGAAGACAGTCACTCACAGTCACTCACCGTCAAGGCAGTGTCCAGGCAGGTTAGAAGCAAGGTCAAAGGCCTGCTCTGCTTTGTCTCTGAAGCCTAAACAAGACTTTTTAATTTCCCCTAACAAAATCCCAACCCTAGGTGGAAGCCCATCCCTAATCTCCCTCTAATCCTGTGACTTCATCTTCTCCAGTTGCTCCTGTTTGTGAAATGTTTTTGAATCCCTTGCCTCAGTTTCCCCTAGTAGTCCTCATGTAATAGGAAAGAACCTCTGTATTCTTAGTCACTTGGGACTTCCCCAGCAGTCCAGTGGTTAAAACTCTGTGCTTTTACTGCAGGGGGGCGAGGCTTCAATCCATGGTCACGGAACTAGGATCCCACATGCTGCCCCTTGGCCAAAAAAAAAAAAAATAGTTAATCACTAAAGGGATGTTGCTTATAAACTTCAGTTATACATAATAGCCCATCTCTGGGAACCCTGCCTCCCAGGTAATAAGCGTTAAGCTAAAATACCTTTGTTTAGCTAGCAGGAAACATCCTGACCAGGCCCACCTGTGAATGACTACAGGGAAGGAGAAATTAAGACAGTCCCTCTGAAGTCTGGCTGGAACCAGGACTTTACCCTCTCCCCTTTAAGTATAAAAGAATCCTGGGTTCTATTAATAACTGGAAGAAGGTTCTTTGGGACACTAGTCCACTGTCTCAGACTGCTGGCTTTCTGAATAAAGTTGCTATTCCTTGCCCCAAAGGCTCATCTCCCCATTTACTGGCCTGTCGTGTGGCAGGGGAATGATGAGCCAAGACTCAGTAACAAATACATTTAGTCTGACTTGAGGCTCTCCTAAAAATGTGGCTCCTTGATGCCCGGAGACATAGCAGGAACCTCATGAAAATGCACTCCTGTCCCCACACCTACTTGGGGTTCCCAGGGCGGGGGCAGAGTGGGCACTCCACCAGGTGGTGAGTAGGTGGAGACAGGAAGGTTCCTTTGTTCTGGAGCCTGACGTTAACCAGGAGAAACTTGCTTCCTCCGAAATGTAATCTTGAGGATGAGTGCATGAGGACTGAGGTCCTTAGTTGGGATGCTGTAATATCTGGCGGGGGCGGGGGAGGGGGCAAACTCTGAGTGTAGGATTTATTCATTTGCTCAATTAATGACTATTCTGAGCGCCTACCTACAAGATGCCAGGTGCTGGAGATCGGGGGTGAATCAAGGGTCCAGGCAGGTCCTGCTCACGTGAACTGTAGGGTACATGTGGCCTGAGAATCTCTCTCTCTCTCACACACACACACACACACTCATACACACACACACACCCATGCTGGGGACTCTGGTTCAGAGAGGGGAGCTGACTCAGGCTGGAGGCCAGCTGGAGTGTCCAGTGGACAGCTGAGGGATATAAAAGCACTGAGGCCCTTCAGCAGTGCTGAGACTTTTTGAGACTGCCTGACCTAGAAAAACATTGCATCAGACTCTGTCTCATTTTTGCAGGGTGCTTGATCAACCAAGACACTTGCTCTATAGATCTGTGGAAACCTTTGGAGAACTAAGATGTCAGTAATGCTTTTTTGTTTTTAGAATGAAAAGTAATTTTCACAGCTTTTTTTCTTTTGCAGTGCAAAAGCAGTGAATTGCAGAAAATGGGGCTCCCCCAGAACATCTCTGGCTGGAGGGCCAAACACCCTGATTTTTCACTACTCAGTGATGCCTTACTGGGACTCAGTGAGTCCACTTGTCCAGGCCCCTGATGGCATGTCCTCTATTGAGGTATAAGGTCATGGGTACATTTTCTATGACGTATCTAGCAGCATTAGAAAGGGACTGCAGGAAACAGGCCAAGAGAAAACACAAAGCATTAGGCATATCGAAAGATCAGAGGGAAACTGGGAGCTATTTGAGGATGAGAGAATTTCCAAAGGAAATGGTAAAACTAAGTGGCTCTGAGCTAGTAGGAAAGACCTGCAGATGCTGGCTCCTGTCCCTTCCCAGAATTAGGGGCTTTCTCTCCATCCTTGGAAACCCCACTTTGATGGACTTGGGCATGTAACATAGCCTGCTGGATCCTGGCATCTCAGGCCAGGGGCCAGGGGCAGGGTGGGGGTGGCTGTGGAATCTGACTCTGGATACCTGGGGAAGTGGAGGCACCTGCCCTGGGCCTCATGACACACACAGAGAAAATGTGTGGTGGCTGAAGGGAACATGGAACATTTGTCCCTTTGAACTGGACCCTCCCTAAGGTCCTCAGCTTCTGTGAAGAAATGCATGGCCCATCTTAACCCTCCAGCTCCCCTATTCACCCTCGTTTCTCCTCAGACCCTGTCCAGTTAGTCCCATGCTCAGGCCTTTGCTCTCACTGTGTCCCGTATCCCTCCCCCTCCACCCCTACAAAGCAGACCTATCCTTTTATGCCCACCTTCTTCAGCAAGCCTTCTCCTCCTTGGCATCTTTGGAGTTCTTTTCCAGTGGTGCTGTATCATTATTTGAGTAGGCTCTGATCTCTTGCTCCCTGATATTTTACAGGTGAGTGCTGAAGGCTGGCACTGGCCAGTAAAAACATAACACAAGGCACACACAATTAAAATTTCCCAGTAGCAACTTTGAAAAAGTAAATAGGAATAGATGACATTCATTTTAATAATCTGTTTAACATAATATAACCAAAGAATTATCAGTTTAATGTATCAACAGCAAAAAGTAATAATAAAGTAGGGTTGACCCTTGAACAACATGGAGCTTAGGAGTGCTGGTCCTCTGCATGGTCAAACATCTGTGTATAACTTAGAGTGTGCCCTCTGGCACCTGAGGTTCCTATGCATCCACGGTTTCTCCCCACCTGTAGCTCTGCATTCACGAATAGATTCAGCCATCTGCAGACTGTGTAGTACTATAGGTTTCACTGTTGAAAAAACCCACAGAATTTAAAAAAGAAAAAACCCAAGGGTAAGTGGACCCATAGAGTTCCAACCCTTGTTGTTTAAGGGTCAATTGTAGCTTACATGCTTATTTTCAAATTTTCTTTGAAATCTAGTTTGTATATTGTGTGTATGGTCTGCTCAATTCAGTGCAGCCACATTTCAAATGCTCAGTAGTCAACTCGTGACTACCATGCTAACCAGCACAGATCAAGGCCATGTAAGTCTTTGGGTTACAGGTAACAGTAGTTCACATCAAACTGACTCAGTGGAAAAGGGCATTGGCTCATGAAACGGAAAAGACCAGGGGCAGATGGTTTCAGGTACACCTAGATTCAGGTGTTCCAATAATATTGCTGTCACCAGAGTTCTGACTTTCTCTCAGAAACTCTTCCAGCCCTTCCCAAGCAGGCTCTGGATGGCATAGCAATGACAGCCACCACCAGCCTCAGACTTTGCTCTACCGGCTCAGCCACCTGATCCCCACACCCAGTTTCTCTTCTCCAAGAGTTCCCCCTCACCAGACTCCCATTGGACCAACTGGAACCGTGTGCTCATTTCAGAACCAATCACTGTGTAGCTAGGTGAATGGAATTGGCTGATTGGTCAGACCAGAGTCACAAGCCCATTTCCCCCTCACATGGTAGGAGACCAGAGTCAGCTTATGTGATGTGCCAGGACAGAGAGTGGGTGAGAGGTTGTTTCCCAATGGAAAATCAGGGGACTGGTATCAGAAGACCTGGGTGGGGAGAGATAAGTCGTGGAAGTGGGAGGTGGCCAGAGTAGGGTTGGGACTGAATCAATCAGGGCTCCCAAAGAGTAGCTGAGTATCAGGTCAAACAGGAAAGTCATAATGTAGTCCTGCAGAAATGTTTAAAACTTTAACAGCTTGTATAACATCTTCCAGCTTTGTCAGAAGTGGGATTCAAACCCACGCCTCCAGGGGAGCCTGCAACCTGAATGCAGTGCCTTAGCCATACTGACTACCACTAAAAAAATAAAGCTAGTGGAGGTGAGGGAATTCCAGTTGAACCATTTCAAATCCTAAAAGATGATGTTGTAAAAGTACTGTACTCAATACGCCAGCAAATTTGGGAAACTCAGCAGTGGCCAGTTCAGTACAGTTCAGTTGCTCAGTCATGTCCGACTCTGCAACCCCATGGACTGCAGCATGCCAGGCCTCCCTGTCCATCACCAACTCCCTGAGCCTGCTCAAACTCAAGTCCATTGAGTCGGTGATGCCCTCCAACCATCTCATCCTCTGTCGTCCCCTTCTCTTCCCACCTTCAATCTTTCCCAACATCAGGGTCTTTTCCAATGAGTCAGTTCTTCGCATCAGGTGGCCAAAGTATTGGAGTTTCAGCTTCAGCATCAGTCCTTCCAATGAATACTCAGGACTGATTTCCTTTAGGATGGACTGGTTGGATCTCCTTGCTGTCCAAGGGACTCTCAAGAGTCTTCTCCAACACCACAGTTCAAAAGCATCAATTCTTCAGCGCCCAGCTTTCTTTATAGTCCAACTCTCACATCCATACATGACTACTGGAAAAACCATAGCTTTGACTAGACAGATCTTTGTTGGCAAAGTAGTGTTTCTGCTTTTTAATAAGCTAGTTTAGGTTGGTCATCGCTTTTCTTTCAAGGAGCAAGTGTCTTTTAATTTCATGGCTGCAGTCACCATCTGCAGTGATTTTGGAGCCCCCAAAAATAAAGTCTCTCACTGTTTCCCCATATATTTGCCATAAAGTGATGGGGCCAGATGCCATGATCTTAGTTTTCTGAATGCTGAGTTTTTTTTTTTTTGAATGCTGAGTTTTAAGCCAACTTTTTCACTCTCCTCTTTCACTTTCATCAAGAAGCTCTTTAGTTCTTCTTCACTTTCTGCCATAAGGGTGGTGTCATCTGCATAGCTGAGGTTATTGACATTTCTCCTGCCAATCTTGATTCCAGCTTGTGCTTCCTCCAGCTCAGCGTTTCTCATGATGTACTCTGCATGTGAGTTAAATAAGCAGGGTGACAATATACAGCCTTGACGTACTCCTTTCCCAATTTGGAACCAGTCTGTTGTTCCATGTCCAGTTCTAACTGTTTCTTCCTGACCTGCATACAAATTTCTCAGAAGGCAGGTCAGGTGGTCTGGTATTCCCATCTCTTTAAGAATTTTCCAGAGTTTGTTGTAGTCCACACAGTCAAAGGCTTTGGCATAGTCAATAAAGCAGAAGTAGATTTTTTTTGGAACTCACTTGCTTTTTCGATGATCCAACGAATGTTGACAATTTGATCTCTGGTCCCTCTGCCTTTTCTAAATCCAGCTTGAACATCTGGAAGTTCATGGTTCATGTACTGTTGAAGCCTGACTTGGAGAATTTTGAGCGTTACTTTGCTAGCGTGTGAGATGAGTGCAATTGTGCGGTAGTTTGAGCATTCTTTTGCATTGTCTTTCTTCAAGATTGGAATGAAAACTGACCTTTTCCAGTCCTGTGGCCACTGCTGGTTTGATCTCTGGTTCTCTGGTTCCTGAGAGAGAAAACCAGAGATCAAATTGCCAACAGCCATCTGTCCATTTGTCCATTCATCCACTCGTGCAGAACTTATGCCTCCTGTTCCTGCTATGTGACAGGTACTGTACTACTGCTAGGACTACCTGGTGAACGAGATGGCCAAGGTTTCTACTTTTACAAGAGCTCAGAGCCGAGTGAGAGAGAAGCGTGATCATCAAATAAGGCAGCAAAAAAGCACAGTGACTTTGCATCTGTCAGGAGGCCAGGCTGAAAGTGAATGGGAGGTCTGGGGGCCATTTTAACCCAGATACTGACAGGAATGATGAAAGGAGCCAACCCCACATGATCTGGGGGAAGATGGCCCCACGTGGAGGAAACAGAAAGTGCAAAGGCCTGAGGGGGAACAGAAAGATGGGTGCAGGGAGCTGGAGGTGGAGAGGAGGTGGAAGAGGTGAGCAAGGCTGGCTCAAAGAGGGCAGACAGGATACTGTGGTTGTGGGCATGGCCCCGTAGATACTACTTCAGCAAAGTCAGTTTGATAGGTGGGAACTTGCTCCACCATATTTACCAGATGTGTGCAATGAATGGTACACTGGGGACCAATGGAAATGACCAATGGCAGCTGACAGTCTGAGACAGCACCACCAAGCTGGGGACTGGGGAGATGACCCCAAGACCATGCAGGATCTCACCTCAGTAATGCAGGCACTCCTGCAACAGATTCAAGATAAATTTCAGACCATATCTGACCAGACCATTGGAAGAACTGATGATGTGAGGGCCTTCCCTCCTGGCCTAGTGGTTAAGACTTCACATTCCAATGCAGGAGGTGTGGGTTCGATTCCCCAGTTGGGAAGCTGGGATCCCCACATGCCTTGTGGCCAAAAAAACCACAGAACTTAAAACAGAAGATGAGATGGTTGGGTGGGATCACCAACTCAGTGGACATGAATTTGAGCAAACTCTGGGAGATGGTGAAGGACACGGAAACCTGGTGGGCTGCAGTCCATGGGGTTGCAAAGAGTTGGACATGACTGAGCAGCTGAACTGACTGAAAACAGAAGCGATGTTGTAACAAACTCAATAAAGACTTTTAAAATGGTCCACATTTTTTAAATCTTAAAAAAATAAAATTGATGACATGGGCAATCATATTGATGACCTGGAGAAAAATACTGCATTCAGACCATGTCCAGTTGGATCACTGGAAGAACTGATGACATGAGAAGTCGCATTGGTGACTTGGACAAAAACACCATAGACCTCATGACACAGGCTGGGGTGAAAGAGCTGGATGGTGAAAACAAGACCCCTGCTCCGCAGCGGAGCTGGAGTTTGCTTATGCGAACCAGACTCTGCAGCATCCTATTCATGAGCCAAGAGAAGATGGAAGATGGGTGGCTTTTTGCAACTAACTACTATGTGTAGATAGGTTTTCTATTATCAAGTGTGCCCTCCTCTTACCTGGTACTACAGAGTTAGTTTATAGAGTGATTTCCCTCCCCTACTTTCCATGTTTCCTGAGCATGGTAACTTCATATCTCGGACCTTGGTCAGTTGTGCTATTAAACACTAAAACTTTGGCAGTTTTGGAGTGGGGCAGAAGTGGTACATTGGTTTATTTTTCTGGGTTAACACTTAAAGCGTTTATTCTATTCCATGAACCCTAAATGTCCAGCACGTATTAACCCTTCTGTCTATGCAACCCTTTGAGGCAGATACTATCCCTAAATCTATTTTGCAGATTGGAAAACTGAGGAACAGAGAGGCTAACTAACTCTCCCGTGTCATAGAACTAGCAGAAGCAGGATTTGAACTCAGGTGGTTCCAGAATCCACATGCTGACACATTCAGTCATGCTCCTTCGAGTTAAAATTGGTTATGCAAGCACATGCGCACTGCAGCCCTTGCTTATTAGAGTGCTATGCCATGGAGTCTCCCCATTCCTGGGGTTCTCTTTCTAGGGAGACTGAATGCTTTGGGGACATGATAAGCAGTCTACAGAACTTGGAAGTGAGTTCCTGGTCCTTGGTGCATTCTGTCCACTGTCCACATGATTCATTCAAATTCCAGGAACTGGGTTGCCCAACTCTCCACACCAAGGCGGAATCTGGGGTCTTTGGCTCTGGCTCCAGAGAGACTGAGCAGTTCCTAACCCACCCCATCAGAGATCCACACCTGCTTCATCAATTGCACCCCTGAGCGCCCAGCTAAGTGGGCCAAGATGCCCGAACCAGGCTTGGCAGGGATTCACTACTGGCGCTGAATCTTGGCCAAAGAAACCAGAGCCTGAAGCAAAAAACTTGGCCTTGCCACTTAGACTGGCTTGCTGGGAAACGCTTACCCTTTCTTTTAAGTCTCCTCTATAATGAAAACAGGACTAAAAATAATGTTTCCTAGTTCAGCCTGCCACCTTAGTTGGCAAGCCCCCATGGCTTTCTTTCTGGCTTTGTTTCTAAAAGGAAACAATGTAAATAAAGCACTTATCACAGATATGACCTAAATTAAATCCCTTACAATTATACAGTGGAAGTAACAAATAGATTCCAGGGATTAGATCTGGTAGACAGAGTACCTTAAGAACTATGGATGGAGGTTCATAACATTGTACAGAAGGTGGTGATCAAAACCATCCTCAAAAAACAGAAGTGCAAAAAGGCAAAATGGTTGTCTGAGGAGGCCTTACAAATAGCTGAGAAGAGAAGCAAAAGGCAAAGGAGAAAAGGAAAGATATACCCATCTGAATTCAGAGCTCCAAAAAAAATAGCGAGGAGGGAATAAGCCTTCCTAAGTGATCAATGCAAAGAAACAGAGGAAAACAACAATAGAATGGGAAAGACTAGAGATCTCTTCAAGAAAATTAGAGATACCAAGGGAACATTTAATGCAAAGATGGGCACCATAAAGGACAGAAACCTTATGAACCTAACAGGAGCAGAAGATATTAAGAAGATGTGGCAAGAATACACAGAAGAATTATACAAAAAAGATCTTCACGACCCAGATAACCAGGATGGTGAGCTCACTCACCTAGAGCCAGACATCCTGGAGTCCAAAGTCAAGTGGGCCTTAGGAAGCATCACTATGAACAAAGCTAGTGGAGGTAATAAAATTCCAACTGAGCTATTTCAAATCCTAAAAGATGATGCTGTGAAAATGCTGCACTCAGATCAAATCAGATCAGATCAGTCGCTCAGTCGTGTCCGACTCTTTGCGACCCCATGAATCGCAGCACGCCAGGCCTCCCTGTCCATCACCAACTCCAGGAGTTCACTCAGACTCATGTCCATCGAGTCAGTGATGCCATCCAGCCATCTCATCCTCTGTCGTCCCCTTCTCCTCCTGCCCCCAATCCCTCCCAGCATCAGAGTCTTTTCCAATGAGTCAACTCTTTGCATCAGGTGACCAAAGTACTGGAGTTTCAGCTTTAGCATCATTCCTTCCAAAGAAATCTCAGGGCTGATCTCCTTCAGAACCGACTGGTTGGATCTCCTTGCAGTCCAAGCGACTCTCAAGAGTCTTCTCCAACACCACACTTCAAAAGCATCAATTCTTCGCCGCTCAGCCTTCTTCACAGTCCAACTCTCACATCCATACATGACCACAGGAAAAACCATAGCCTTGACTAGACGAACCTTTGTTGGCAAAGTAATGTCTCTGCTTTTGAATATGCTATCTAAGCACTCAATATGCCAGCAAATTTGGAAAACTCAGCAGTGGCCGTAGGACTGGAAAAGGTCAGTTTGCATTCCAATCCCAAAGAAATGCAATGCCAAAGAATGTTCAAACTACCACACAATTGCACTCATCTCACACACTAGCAAAGTAAAGCTCAAAATTCTCCAAGTGAGGCTTCAACAATACGTGAACCATGAACTTCCAGACGTTCAAGCTGGATTTAGAGAAGACAGAGGAACCAGAGATCAAATTGCCAACATCCATTGGAGAATAGAAAAAGCAAGAGAATACCAGAGAAACATCTACTTCTGCTTTATTGACTATGCCAAAGCCTTTGACTGTGTGGATCACAGCAAACTCTGGAAAATCCTTAAAGAGATGGGAATACCAGATCACCTGACCTGTCTCCTGAGAAATCTGCATGCAGGTCAAGAAACAACAGTTAAAACCGGACATTAAACAATGGACTGGTTCCAAACTGGAAAAAGAGTACGTCAAGGCTGAATATTGTCACCCTGTTTATTTAACTTCTATGCAGCGTCCATCATGCAAAATGCTGGCTGAATGAAGCACAGCAGGAATCAAGATTGCCAGTAGAAATATCAATAACCTCAGATATGCAGATGACACCACCCTTATGGCAGAAAGCGAAGAGGAACTAAGAGCCTCTTGATGAAAGTGAAAGAGGAGAATGAAAAAGCTGGCTTAAAACTCAACATTCAAAAAACGAAGATCATGGCATCCAGGCCCATCATTTCATGGCAAATACATGGGGTAACAATGGGAACAGGGAGAGACTTTATTTTTTTGGGCTCCAAAATCACTGCAGATGGTGACTGCAGCCATGAATTTAAAAGACATTTGCTCCTTGGAAGAAAAGCTATAACAAACCTAAACAGCGTATTAAAAAGCAGGCATTACTTTGCCAACAAAGGTCTAGTCAAAGCTATGGTTTTTCCAGTAGTCATGTATGGATGTGAGAGTTGGACTGTAAAGAAAGCTGAGTGCTGAAGAACTGATGTTTTCAAACTGTGGTGTTGGAGAAGACTCTTGAAAGTCTCTTGGACTGCAAAGAGATCCAACCAGTCAATCCTAAAGGAAATCAACCAGGAATATTCGTTGGAAGGACTGATGCTGAAGCTGAAACTCCAATATTTTGGCCACCTGATGAGAAGAGCCTACTCATTAGAAAAGACCCGGATTCTGGGAAAGATTGAAGGCAAGAGGAGAATGATACAACAGAGGATGGTTTTGGATGGCATCACTCAACAATGGAATGAGTTCGCGCAAGCTCCGGGAGTTGGTGATGAACAGGGAAGCCTAGCGTGCTGCAGTCCATGGGGTTGCAGAGTCAGGCAAGACTGAGCAACTGGACAACAACAAATCACTGTTACAGGCTCAGAATAGTTCTCAAGGAGGGGTATTAAGCCAGAAAAATCAAGCTCCGTTTATCTGTGTGACTCTGGGTAAATTCTTTTGCTTCTCTGAGCTTGATTTACCTCCTCTGTAAATGGAGGTAATGCTACTCTGTATTGTGGTAATGCTATGAAAGTTCAGCAAAATAATGGATGTAAGGGAGACATTCACTAAAATTCAGTTTCCTGCCATTCTTTACCCAGGCAGAGGTGGGTATATATGCCAAGATTCCAGGGATGCCAAAATCCCTGGAATTTTCAGGCCCCTCGGTTGGCTGAGTACCAGGTTCCCATTCGGGGACTGACTCCATCTGTCCCTAGCAGAGGTGAGCATAGTCACCTGGGACTTCCCCAGCTGCTAGTAGACTTTCCAGGGTGAGCTCAGGGGACTTTCCTCTCCTCAGCCGGACAACTTCCGAGAGTAGAAAATGAGTGAGGCTGGTCCCTCAAGGACTGATTGTTGGTGTTTGGGCTGCTGATAAGGGGACACTGGGATAAACAGGAATAGTGACCCTTTCCCATTTTTGGAGATCTGGGACTGGAATGGGGTTCTAAAATGGCTTATTCCGTGCCACAAATCTAGCACCTGAAAGGTGTCAGGGGAAGATAGCTAACCATCCACCCAAACCCAGGGGTAGGTCTGAGTGGGGCCGCAGCACTGACCCTCATCAAATCAGCACTTTCTCCCAGCCAGGCCAGGAGGGGAGCAGGAAGAGTGGGACTGACTTGGGCTGTAGCTCTGGGTTTGACATTGTTTTCTTATCTCCAAATGATATGCATTTAGAAAGGTTGGTGGTAGAAGGTATGAGGGGAGGGTTCCAGAGGTCCTGAGCACAAGGCTTCTGCCCCAAAGAGGACCTTGGTGAATGACTCAGGCTGTGTGAGCCTGAGCTCTCTGCTGTGCAAAATGGGGCAGGAGGACAGAGCTAACGGTTCCTGCCCGAGCACTGGCCTCAGAGGGAAGTTGTGAGTGTCTGATAAGCCCTCTGATCTTGGTGACTTTCTGTTGCATCCCTACACCCCACTCTCTCCACCTTCTTGTGTATAGGCACTCACACACAAAACACTCACTCACACACACATACACACATCAGCCAGCCAGCCGGGCTAATTAGTTATACCTCCAAAACACACCCTGAGTTTTGAACTTGACCACCCTTTGCAATCTCCACTTCCCTGGCTCAGTCACCATCATCTCTCATCCTCCTTTCCATGACCATCTCCCTGGGCTTTTGATTCTCCTCTTGACTCTCACATCCATTCTCTGTAGATCAGCCAAATGGATCATTTTGAAAGGCCAACTGAATCTTGTCACTCCCCTGCTTTGAACACTCCAGTGACTCCAACACAGACAGAAGAAAATCCAAACTCCTTTTCCTGGCACCCCAGCCCTGTGTGATATGGACTTCAGCCTCCTCCCACGCTTAACCTTGTCCCTTTGGCCTTGCTGCCTCTTCAACAGACCACAATCCCTCTCTGCCCCAGGACCTTTGCACAGGCTATACCCACCCTGCCCCCTGCCCTGGGAACACTGCCATTCCTGGCTTTGATTGTGCTTGTCTCTCCCTTCAGAACTCACTGTCTTCTGAGAGGCGCCCTCCCTGACCACCTATGAGAGCCTCTAGTCACTCTTGATCATTGGTAAAAAGAGGCTTTTTTAAAGGTAAAACTATGATTCTCACCTAAATATAAAAAGAACACAAGTCAAAGATTTCATTTAACTCAGCAATTTGTAAAAAAAAAAAAAAAAAACAGCAAGATGTTACAACTGATTCAAAACACACACATATACACTGACAATCAGAAATGATAGAATGATAGAATGGATACAGTTGTAAAAATGGCCAGTATCCACAGGGCAGTAGTTAATTGCATTCCACTCCAACAAAATCCACTTGCATTTCCATGACTAAGACTCATTTGTATGTTGTAGTAATGAAAGGTGCAGGCCCTAGAATCAAACAGGACTAGTGCCCCAGACAGGACACCCAGTTATTTGTCCTGGCCCATTTCAAAGTCTCTTGCAAGTTTCCTGACATCCTCTTTCTTGCACTTAGCAGCATTTTTTTTTTTTTTTTTTTGCCATTTTGCCTTTCACCTAATTCTTAGCTCTCTCCCTTTACCCCAGATTTGAATGTGTCTTGAGGGCAGAAATTCTCTTTATTATATAGGCCTCCAGGAAATCCCGTGGAGAAAGGTACTCTCGCGACCTGGGATCTTCTGGTCCCTGGACAGAGCGAGTGCGTGGGTAATTCTGGTTGGGTGGGTAGAGTGGGGGAAGGAGTGGGTGGAAGGTGCTGCGGGGGCCTAGGGAAGAAACGGAATGCGGGAAGGAGGCGGCGCGGGAGGGATTAATCCACGGACATTCCCTGCCCGCCTACTGTGTGTCAAACAAGGTTGGGGCGCTAGGAACACGGTCAGGAAAAAGACGGATCTGATGGCTTTGCGCGCTGCAGGACTCGATGTAACCTGGAGTCTGCGTGAATGAGTTAAACACACATACAGAGGTGAAGTTGGCGTTTCGACGAATGTTAGGAAGGAGATCACGCGGTACGCTTGCCCGGAGGCCTTGCGATACCCCTGGCTTCACCTGATTCAGAGACCTATAAGCCAAAGCGAATGTGCGGATTTGTCTGCTTTGTGCGGTAAAGGCATGAGGGCATGTATGCAGAAATGTAAATGTATACAGACATGCAAATCAAAGCTGATGTGAATAGTAAGTACATGAGTGCAGAATGAAAGCCTGTCGGCGGCACGAATGCAAGCAGGTGGGAGTCCTCTGTTTCTTCGCCTTTCAGACTCTCCAGCACACCGCGCGCGCCCTCTGCTGCTGCCCAGGCGGGTTTCTGTACCTTCGCGTCGCATTTCGCTCCCCCAGTTGGAGCAAAAGCTTGTATCTAGCTCCTCCTAACGCTGGGCGGAGAACAAAGCCGCAGCGCCTGCCGTTCGCCACGCATGCGCACACTGGAACTATTTCGAAGAGGATCACTTGCAAAATACTTTCAGCGCTAGTCAGGATGGCCGAGCGGTCTAAGGCGCTGCGTTCAGGTCGCAGTCTCCCCTGGAGGCGTGGGTTCGAATCCCACTTCTGACAAAGCTAGATCTTTTTCGTTTTTCACGAACGGCGACGTCTGAAATATGCCCTGTGGATATTAATCTTTTTACAAAACAAGTATTTTCTACTTATGACATGTTATTTCCTGATGACTTATTTTGAAATGTAAAAGGAGTCCTTCTCTGAAACCGCAAAGCCATTCTTCAGACATTTGAAGTGAGGAAAAGGCAAAAAGACTCTGATGCTGGGAGGGTTTGGGCCAGGAGAAGGAGACGACAGAGGATGAGATGGCTGGATGGCATCACTAACTCGATGGACGTGAGTTTGAGTGAACTCCGGGAGTTGGTGATGGACAGGGAGGCCTGGCGTGCTGCGATTCATGGGGTCGCGAAGAGTCGGACACGACTGAGCGGCAAAAAGGTAGAGTACTGTCAGAAGTGGGATTCGAACCCACGCCTCCAGGGGAGACTGCGACCTGAACGCAGCGCCTTAGACCGCTCGGCCATCCTGACTTCCTGCTTTAAAAGTTTTCGTGGGATTCTATTCAAGTCACTATTGGTGTGACGTGGCTTGGGAATTATTCAAATAATTCTGAGGTCTCTCGCAGCTCGAGATCTAGCCATACAGCCCCTCGTCATCCACAATCAATAACCACCGTACTGCCAAGATTTATCGTTACCCTTAAAATAGTTCAGTCTTTTTACTACTTGCTGAGTCAGTCGTGTCCGACTCTGTGCGACCCCATAGACGGCAGCCCACCAGGCTCTCCCGTCCCTGGGATTCTCCAGGCAAGAACACTGGAGTGGGTTACCATTTCCTTCTCCAATGCATGAAAGTGAAAAGTTAAAGTGAAGTCGCTCAGTCGTGTCCGACCCTCAGCGACCCCATGGACTGCAGGCTTCCAGGCTCCTCTGTCCATGGGATTTTCCAGGCAGGAGTACTGGAGTGGGATGCCGTTGCCTTCTCCGTTTTACTACTTAGATGTTTTAAAAGGAAACTTTGTAGCCTACACAGAAACGGAAAATTAGTTTCTCTTGCCATCAACAGGAAATAACCATAAAAATAAATAACAATGGAAATGAAACTATATTATTGAATTCTAGTCACTTGCCAACGCTGTGACTAAGTTTTCACATTATTTTTAATGACTAAAATTACCTGAAAGGGTCTAGACTATTGTTGGGCCCCTGGGGGGAAGTGAGAGTAGGTCTAGAGGATTCTTTTTGGAAGAGGGTATTATGGAGAAGGAAATGGCAACGCGCTCCAGTGTTCTTGCCTGGAGAATCCCAGGGACGGGGGAGCCTGGTGGGCTGCCGTCTACGGGGTCACACAGAGTCGGACACGACTGAAGTGACTTAGCATAGCATAGCATTATGGACTTTGTATGGACTCCTCAATGGATTGAAGCCACGGCAATGGGCTTCCATTCCGCACGTGTTTAGGTGAAGCCTCATCAAGAAAGAGAAAGTTGGCTTTTATACCTTTTTAATAAACTGAACGAAGGAAAAGCTAGAGAATGTTAAACTTGGAGAAGAGACCATTTATCTGTTTACAAAAGCCTGCTGTGTTTAAGGGGTTGGAATTGTGCTTGTTGAATCCTGCTGCAGGAACTGAGGCTTGATATGTAGGTGCAATGGGTGGGTAGTTACCACCGAGGAAGTTTTCCACGAAGAGCTCGCTGAAAAGAAAACAAGCTGCCTGTGTAGACAGTGACATCCCCATCACAGGAGGCATTCAAGACAAGGCTGGACAGTCACTGCAGGAAGGCTGGTGAGGGGATTTGACAGTTCCCGTATTAGTTTCTTATTGCTGCTATAACAAACTGCCACTAATTTAGTGGCTTAAAACCACATCATTTATTATCTTATGGTTCTAGAGGTCAAAACTGTGTCCCTTCTGGTGGCTCTAGAGCAGTAATCTCCAACCTTTTTGGCACCAGGGACCGGTTTCATGGAAGGAAGTTTTTCTACCGACCAGGGGTGGAGGATGGTTTCGGGATGATTCGAGCATATTCCATTTACTGTGCACTTTATTTCTATTATTGTTACATCAGCTCCACCTCAGATCATCAGGTATTAGCTCCCAGAGGTTGGAGACCCCTCCTCTAGGAAATATCCATTTCCTTTCCTTTTCCACCCACATTCTTTGGCTTATACCCTCACATCACTCCACCTTCTGCTTCTGTCTTCAGAATGCCTTCTGTGCCTCTGACCCTCCTGTCTAACCTCTTGTTGTCACCTAAATTAAGTGTGGGTGCCCAAAGCACAGCGAGGCCAAACACACCTGAAGGTCAGTTTGGATTAGGGAAAGATTTATGGCAAGGGCCATGCAAGGAGAGAAGCGGTGGGTCATGCTCAGACGGTCCGAACTCCCCAAAGTGTTCCAGGGAAGTTTACACAGGCACCTTAAGGGTGGGGAGGGCTGCAGGGTGTGTAACCTTCCTCTGATTGGTTGGCGGTGAGGAGAGAGGGCGGTGTTCTAAGAACCTCAGACATTAGCATTCAGGTTCCAGCCGGCGGGTGCTCAGCCTGAAATTACCGTCCTCCGCCTGGGCTGGGCGCTTTGTTCCCATAGAACTCAGAGATGTGTGTCAGGCTGTTACATCCCCACCACGAGGAACCAAGAGCACACCCCAAGGCTGTGCTATGGTTTCTTTCTGCATTCCCTCACTCTAATTACTGTTTGAATCAGAGAAGGTCTTGGAGGCTGAAACTTTTTTCCTACAAATAAGAAATGGGCGGGGGAAAAAAAGAGAGAAATGCGGGGGCCAAAGAAAGGCCCTTGCATTTGGAGAGGGGCCCACAGAGTTCTGCACAGTTTCAGTTCCTCCTTTCCTTTGATATGCCTCAATGTTGATGGTCACAGGTATTGAATAGAGCGATCACTCATAAACTTGGCAGAGGAACTTGATTTCAGGGGAACTCAGTTTCATTACAAAGATTATTTATTTACAATATATGTGTATAATAAAAT
Source organism: Bos indicus x Bos taurus (assembly GCF_003369695.1). Classification (NCBI taxonomy): domain Eukaryota; kingdom Metazoa; phylum Chordata; class Mammalia; order Artiodactyla; family Bovidae; genus Bos; species Bos indicus x Bos taurus. Next base: position 40,527,506 of record NC_040093.1, read on the forward strand.
GTTTCTATTAAAGTCTCAGAGGCCATAGAAACATCAAAGAAAGTGAAAGTGAAGTCGTGTCCGACTCGTTGCGACCCCGTGGACTGTAGCCCACCAGGCTCCTCCGTCCATGGGATTCTCCAGGCAAGAATACTGGAGTGGGTTGCCATTTCCTTCTGGACCTGTGATTATCCCTGGGTGGTGGCATTTATTGTGATTTTTTTTTCTCATTGGTTACCTGCATGTGATATTTATATTTTGAACATGGATTACTTGGGTAATTCTGTTTTAATTAAAAAAAACTCAGGACTTTCCTGGTGGCTCAGTGGAAAAGAATCCTCCTGCCAATGCAGGAGACACTCATTCGATCCCTGATCCAGGAAGATCCCACAGACCTTGGAGCAGCAAAGCCCAGGCACCACAATTATTGAGCCTGTGCTCTAGAGCCGGAGAATTGCAACCATGGTGCCCTCCTGCCTAAACTACTGAAGCCTGAGCATCTAGAGCCCGTGCTCTGCTACAAGAGAAGCCACTGCAATGAGAAGTCCACGCACCGAAGCTAGAGAGTAGCCCCCACTCTCTGCAACTAGAGAAAGCACACCCAGCAATGAAGCCCCAGCACAGTCAAATCATAAACAATAATTAACTAAAAGAAAGAAAGTTTTAACTGTTAGGAAACTTGGAGAAGAATTTGAAAAGACAAAAAGATTCCTGGATGTTCTTTCAAAGGACTATTAGGTGTTGTCTACAGTTGTTCTGTCTATTACAGAAGCCACTAATCACATGTAGCTACAGAGCACTTGGGATGTGTTGTCATCTTAGTGCAAAAAAAGGAACGCAAAATATCTCAATAAAAATGTTTATATTGATTACATGGATTTTGAGGTGCTTTGTTTTGTTTTGTTTTGTTTTTTGGCTGAGTCTTGCAACTTGTAGGATCCCTGACCTACAATTCTACAGGTTAGAACCTGGGCCCCAAGGGAGCATAGCCATTGGCCCACCAGAGAAGTCCTTTGGCTACATGTTTAAATAATAATATTTTTAAAATAGTGGGTTAAATCAGGTATATTTTGGTGGGAGTCACATTATGTATTCAGGTTTTTTGCGTGTGCTCCTCTTGTGACTTCTTGTGTGTGTGTGTTTTTTTTTTTTTTTTTAAGGTAAGAAGTGGATTTATTCAGATACAGAGAGAAGCACACTCCACAGAGAGTTGGGGCCATTGCAGAGAGTGAGTGTGGCTTGTTTTTTAATTTTTAAAATGGATTTATTTGAGTTGGAGGATAATTGCTTTATAATATTGTGTTGGTCTCTGCCATACATCAACACGAATCAGCCATAGCTATACACATGTCCTCTTTCTCTTGAACCTCCCTCCCACCTCCCATGCCATACCAGCCCTCTAGGTTGTCACAGAGCACGGGGTTTGTGACTTACACCGGCTATCAGTTTTACATGATAATGGACGTGTTTCCATGCTACTCTCTCAATTCGTCCCACCTTCTCTTCTTCCCACTGTGGCCACAAGCCTGTTCTCTATGCCTGCGTCCCCACTGCTGCCCTGCAAATAGGCTCATCGGTGCCACCTTTCTAGATTCCTTATATATGTGGTTTTTTTACTTTCTGAATTCACTCTGTATAATAGGCTCTCGTTTCATCTACCTCATTAGAACTGACTCAAATGTGTTCTTTTTATGGCTGAGTAAATGGCAACCCACTCCAGTATTTTTGCCTAGAGAATTCCATGGACAGAGGAGCCTGGCGGGCTACAGTCCATGGGGTTGCAAAAAGTCGGACATGACTGAGCGACTAATAATATTTTATATATAATATTCCTTTGTACATATGTACCACAACTTCTTATCCATTCATCATACTGTTTTAATTGTTTAAAATTTAGTTCATAAATTTGCAAACAAATCTTATCTATAAAATGAAATTGATTCCACCCTTGGTAGAAGCCAGTTCTGCATCTATGAGCAAATTCACTTTAGCATCGCTGATTGTGACAGTTACGTACATGTATGTGTGTATGTGTACATACTTACACTAGACAAACTTCACCACCATCCGTCTTCAGTACTCTTTTCATCTTGCAAAACTGAGACTCTATACCCATCAAACAATAACTTTCCATTCCCTCCTCTCCCAACCACCATTCTGTTTTCTGTCTTTATTAATTTGACTATTCTAGATAGCTCATATAAGTAGAATCATGTAATATTTGTCCTTTTGTGACTGACCTGTTTCATTTATGATAATGTCTTCAAGGTTTGGTTCTTCCTAGGTGACTCAGTGGTGAAGAATCCGCCTACACTGCAGGAGACATGGGTTCAATCCCTGGGTCAGGAAGAGCCCCTGGAGAAGGAAATGGCAACCCATCCCCGTACTCTTGACTGGGAAATCCCATGGACAGAGGAGCCTGGCGGGCTACAGTCCATGGGGTTGCAAAGAGTTGGTGGACACAAATAAGTGACTAAACAACAACAAACTTCAAAGTGTATTCATAGCATGTGTCAGAATTTCCTTCCTTTTAAAGGCTGAATAATGTTCCATTGTACATCTATACTACATTTTGCTTTTTACATGTATACTACATTTATCCATTCATCTGTAGATAAACACTTGGGTTGCTTCCATGATTTTTAAAGATTTTTTATTGATTGATGCATAGTTGGTTCACAATGGTGTGCCAATCTCTGCTGTACAGCAATGCAACTCAGTTATACATATAAATACTGATACATATCTATATATTCTTTTCCATTATGGTTTATCACAGGATATTGAATACAGTTCCCTGTGCTACACAGCAGGACCTTATTGTTTATCCATTCTAAATGTAGTAGCTCAACAGGTAAGGAATCTGCCTGCTATTCAAGAGACACAAGAGGCTTGGGCTTGATCCCTGGGTTGGGAATATCTGCTGGAGAAGGAAGTGGCAAACCATTCCAGTATGCTTGCCTGGAAAATTCCATGGACAGAGGAGCCTGGTGGGCTCCAGTCCACGGAGTTGTGAAGAGTTGGACATGACCAAGCACAGCACAGCACAATTACATAATCCTGAATAATCTCATTTTAAAGCCCTTAATCAAACCTGCAGAATCCCTATTGCTAGAAGAGGTAACATTCACTGGTTCCAGGGATTAAGAGGGACCATCTTGGTAGAGTGGGCATTGTTCAGCTTGCCACAACTATGTCATATAAGACTCCATTTATATGACTTTCTGGAAAAAGCAAGGCAACAATGACAGAAAATAGATCAGCGGTTGCCTGGAGCCAGAGTGGAGATCATGAAGGACCTTTTTGGAGTAATCAAAATGTTCTATATTTTAATTTTGGTGGCGAGGAACTTCCTTGGTGTTCCAGTGGTTAAGACTCCACCCTTCCATCTGCCTGCCAATGCAGGAGCTTCAAGAGAATGGGTTCAATCCCTGGGTCAGGAAGTTACCCTGGAGAAGGAAACAGCAACTCACTCCAGTATTCTGGCTGGGATAATCCCAGGAAAGAGGAGACTGGTGGGCTATAGTCCATGGAGGTTGCAGAGTTGGACATGACTAAGCACACATGTTTCCAATGCAGGGGATGTGGGTTTAATCATTGGTTGGGGAACTAAGATTCCACATGCTGGTGGAGTGGCCAAAATTTAAGGGAAAACATTTTTGTGTGTTATTATACATATTTATCAAAATGGCACAGAGTGCGAGAAACAAAGTAGAAAAAAACGATACTGATCTTGGGTGGTCTCAGTTGGCAACAGCTTGATCTCAGTTTTCCCCTGAATCAGAGATTGAAGCCAGCCCATGGCAGTGAGGGCACTGAATCCTGGCCAGTAGACCACGAGGGCCAGTGGCTAGTGACAAGACCCTGGCTTGTCTGCTTGGTGGGAATGAATTTCGACAAAGGGACAGGAACAAGTGAAATAGTGGAACAAGTGAAATATTTATTAGGAGGGGGAAAAAGTATGTGTGAATAGACACATATGAACTGGCTCAGAGAGAGGGTTCTGGCTTCTTGGCAGTTTAAGTCACTCATATGGGACATATCTGGATTTCCTCTCGTCAATCATCTTACTTCGCCTGGCTCTGAGTCCATCTTTGGGCTTCTCTGGTGGCTCAATGGTAAAGAATCCACTTGCAATGCAAGACATGCAGGTTTGTGCCAGGGTCCAGCCCCGGCGGATCCAGGGAATTCGAAGCGGGGACGGCGTTGGTGAAGATCAGGAAACAACTGCTTAATTAAACGTTAATTAAGGATATAAAGAGTGGTGAAATAAGGAGAGCTCAGCGAAGAAATTCAGTGAAGAAAAGAGGCTGAATAAAATTCCAAAGCAGGGAATTTACGTCACCTACGAAGGCCGCAGGCATCCTCCCGTTCTCCCGAAGGAGAGGAGACACTAAGGCCTCCCCGGTCAGATCTTAGAAGCCCAGGCAAAATTAGTAGGCTTGACGAGGTTCCCCGCCTCAGAGGAAAAATTCAGCCGGAAGGTGAGAGAAAGAAGGACATGGAGAGATCAAGTTTCGGTGAACAAGGCCCACACTTTATTTTCCAAAGTAGTTTTTATACTTTAAGTTATGCATAGAGGATAATGGGGGAAGGGGTAGAGTCATGCAGTAAGCCAGGCTTTCTTCCTGCAAACTTATCATATGCAAAAGTTTAGGTGATTTGCATCATCTTCCGGCCCGGAGGCCTGTTAACATTTTAAGACCCTTTCTTCAGAAAACTTAACTTTTCTCTAAAGGTGGTTAGACAGGCGCCACCCTCCAAAAGCATTAAAGTTGCATTCCTATAGGGCAAAGGTGTGGTGGGCTGTAACGAGAAAAAGAAGTAACTCAAGGGTCCAAGGTTACAAACATTAAAGCTACTACTTACACCAATCATATTAATTAATACACTGCCAGGGACACAGCAGTTAAGGGATGTGGAGACTTAGCAGCAAACATTGGCCCAACAAGTGAAAAACCCTTCACCAATACAGTTTCTAATCAATCTTTTAACTGCTCAAAGGAATCTGTATTTAGACAGTTTAGAACATCTCTTGTCTCTCACAGTTCTCACAGTTGGGAGGCTCTGAGCAATCACATGTGGCCGGAAAAACCTATTCAGAGGCAGGCTAGAGGACTTCCAAAGGAGTTTATAGGTTGAAACACTATCACACCCAGGAACTTTATTAACTGGAGCTGTAAGTTAACTCTTTTTTTCAGAGAGAGGTAGTGGGGCACAGCCCCCTGTAAAGTCAGAGGTGTAGGTGAGAGCACAAAGCAGAAAGTAAGCAGACTCTGGTTTTGTGGGTAGATGCTGGAGAATTTCCAGGGGGACTCCTGAGGCTCGATCCCGCCTTTGCATATGCCGAGCCTCCTTCCTCATGACCTTTGCCATGGGCGGAGTTCCTCACACTGGCTCCCAGCAGTGATGGAATTCCAGTTGAGCCATTCCAGATCCTGAAAGATGATGCTGTGAAAGCGCTGCACTCAATATGCAATATGCCGGGAGATGGCTCCCAGCAGGTTTGGATCCTTGGGTCGAGAAGAGCCCCTGGAGGAGGAAATGGCAACCCACTCCAGTATTCTTGCCTGGAAAATCCCTTGGACAGAGGAGCCTGGAGGGCTGCAGTCCATGGGGTTACAAAGAGTTGGACATGACTTAGCGACTAAACAGCAGCAGCAACAGAGTCTGTATTTGGTATAACTTAGCGTCCTCCCCTGTTTGGGGTACACATGTTTTAGCCAAGACGGAATCCAGCACAGGAGCCTCTGGGAAGGTTGACACCACCTATTATGGGGTGGCATCACCAAGGAGCCTTTCTGCAAATGTGTAGTCGGGAAGGTCTTCTTGACCTCATGAATGAGAAATATGTGGTCTCTATCTTTCATCCAAGCAGGATTCAGCTCTTCCTTGTTCCTACCATTATATTTATTTGGGAGTATCTTTCCACAGGGGACAGACTAAGCTGCTCAGCCTGGGGCCTCAATAGCAACACAGAAAAGTAACCATGGGGAGGGGGGGATCCAAAATGTAAAAGGAGCTCCTAAAAAAAAAAAAAAAAAATCCACAAACTGGGCTACAATGTTGGAGGGAGCACAGAACTCCCCAAGACTGCTGTCACTTCTGCAAGGTTCAGGGGGTGCTCCAAACCACCCTCAGGTGATTCAATAGTTCATTAGCCACAAGGCCTCCCAGAATGTACCGCAAGCTCTCATACTCATTGTTACAGTTTGTTACAGCTAAAGTACACAGATTACAATCAGAGGTGGGGTGATGGAGATGTTCTGGAACTAGTGGTGATGATAGTTCATGACAGTGAATACACTAAAATCACTGAATCGTGTACATTGTAAAAGGGTGACTTTTGACTTCCCAAAGTGGAACATCCATTGTCCTCTCCCTGGGGAGTCATGCACTCCAGGCATTCCTTACCCAGCAGTGATGTGTGACAGTCCATATGGAGTACTGTCAACCAGGTAATCTAACCTACCGCCTGGGGACCACAGCCTTTTTGGGGATTTCATCACCTGGCTATGGGTTAACGGCTCACATCACCGAGCTTAGTTTCCAACTCTTCCAGGTGGAGCTGCTTGAACTGACAGCCTGTGCCTCCACCCCAAACCACACTGTTAGACTATCTGGTGTGACCAGACCCTACCCTACAGAGGCATGAAATTTCAAGGGAGATTACTTCTCAGAAACAGAGGAAAAATGGCCAGACCACTCTTTGGCCTAATTTTCAATTCTTTACTACACAGAAGGCAAATGAGTCAGACCTTAAATTCACAGGAAAGGAAATACGAATGGCCAATACTTGTCACCACCAGCTAAATATTAGGAAATACACTTGGAAACAAAGAGACTTCTTCTTTAAAAAAAAGCTCACCACACATAGTCATTTGGCCTCCCAGGTAGCTCAGCAGTGAAGAACCCACCTGCAATGCAGGAGACACAGGTTCAATCCCTGGGTCAGGAAGATCACCTGGAGAAGGAAAGGCAACCCACTCCAGTATTCTTGCTTGGGAAATTCCATTGACTGAGGAGCCTGGCAGGCTGCAGTCCATGGGGTCCCAAAAGAGTCAGATATGACTTAGCAATTAAACGACAACAGCCATGGGACTCAGGTGGTAAAGAATCCACTGTCAATGAGGGAGACCTGGGTTCAACTGCTGGGTTGGGTAGATCCCCTGGAGGATGGAATACCTACTACAGTATTCTGGCCTGGAGAATTCAGTCCATGGGGTGGGGTTGCAAAGAGTTGGACATGACTGAGCGACCTCTACTTTTCAGCCACCTGCCTACTCAGTCGAATCTGACTCTTTGCAACCCCATGAACTATAGGCTCCTCTGGCCATGGGATTTCCCAAGCAAGAACACTGGAGTGGGGTGCCATTTCCGTCTCCAGGGGATCTTCCCAACCCAGGATCGAACCTGGGTCTCTTGCATCTCCTGCATTGGCAGGCAGATTCTTTACCATTGAGCCATCAGGGCAGCCCATTTTCAAGCATGGGACAGGCAAATAGTTAAGTTCACCTACTCTTAATGTGGGCGTTAACTAATAGGGACTTTTGGAGCAATTTGGCAGTATCTATTTTAAAAACCACAAATACCCTCAATCCAGTGGTTCTGTTTGGAAGACTGGATTCATTTGTGTGCAAAAATGTAAATAAGAGGCTTATATAATATTGAAACTACATAACTCAGATGGGATTCAAACCCAGCCAGATCAGGGACTTCCCTGGTGGCCCAGTGGTTGAGAATTCACCCGCCAATGCAGGGGACAACGGTTTGATCCCTGGCCTAGGAAGATGCCACATGTTGAAGGCCAACTAAGCCTATGCACCACAACTACTGAAGCCTGAATGTCTAGAGCCTCTGTTCTGCAACAAGAAAGGCCACTGCGATGAGAAGCCCACATGCCACAACTAGAGAGCAGCTTCTGCTCTCTGCAGCTACAGAAAGTCCACAGAGCAACAAAGACCCAGAGCAGCCAAAAATAAATGAAAAGTTTTTTAAAAGAAAGAAAACTTCTCAGATTGGAACTTGAACACATAAGCCAGGACTCAGAACTGTTATCTTTTAATTGGGATCATAAACCTGGTTTCAGGACTGGGTTCTTTATGTCGCAGCACAGAAGGAATTCAGCAAGAAGCAGTGATAGGTAAGAAGCAGATTTATTTACAAATATACATATTTCATAAACCAAATGTGGTGTCTTGAAAGGGGATAGCAGCCCCAAAATATGAGGTGATTAGTTTTATGGGCTGGGTAATTTCACAGGCCAATAAGTGGGAGGATTATTCCAACTATTTTGGAGAAGAGGGTGGGGATTTCCAGGATTTGAGCCACTGCCTTCCAACAACACCCTCTTCCAACAACACAAAAGAATACTCTACACATTGACATCACCAGATGGTCAACACTGAAATCAGATTAATTATATTCTTTGCAGCCAAAGATGGAGAAGCTCTATACAGTCAGCAAAAACAAGACTGGGAGCTGACTGGGGCTCAGATCATGAACTCCTTATTGCCAAATTCAGACTTAAATTGAAGAAAGTAGGGAAAACCTCTAGACCATTCAGGTATGACCTAAATCAAATTTCTTACGATTATACAGTGGAAGTGAGAAATAGATTTAAGGGACTAGGTCTGATAGACAGAGTGACTGATGAACTATGGACCGAGGTTCATGACATTGTATAAGCAACAGGAATCAAGACCATCCCCAAGAAAAGAAATACAAAAAGGCAAAAGGGTTGTCTGAGGAGGCATTACAAATAGCTGTGAAAAGAAGAGAAGCAAAAAGCAAAGGAGAAAAGGAAAGATATACCCATTTGAATGCAGAGTTCCAAAGAATAGCAAGGACAAATAAGAAAGCCTTCCTCAGTGATCAGTGCAAAGAAATAGAGGAAAACAATAGAATGAGAAAGACTAGAGATCTCTTCAAGAAAATTAGAGATACCAACGGGAGAATTTCATGCAAAGATGGGCTCGATAAAGGACAGAAATGGTATGGACCTAACAGAAGCAGAAGATATTAAGAAAAGGTGGCAGAAATACACAGAAGAACTGTACAAAAAAGATCTTCACGACCCAGATAATCACGATGGTGTGATCACTCACCTAGAGCCAGACATCCTGGAATGTGAAGTCAAGTGGGCCTTAGGAAGCATCACTACAAACAAAGCTAGTAGAGGTGATGGAATTCCAGTTGAGCTATTTCAAATCCTAAAAGATGATGCTGTGAAAGTGCTGCACTCAATATGCCAGCAAATTTGGAAAACTCAGCAGAGGCCATAGGAATGGAAAAGGTCAGTTTTCATTCCAATCCCTAAGAAAGGCAGTGCCAAAGAATGCTTAAACTACCACACAATTGCACTCATCTCACACGCTAGTAAAGTAATGCTCAAAATTCTCCAAGCCAGGCTTCAGCAATACGTGAACCGTGAACTTCCAGATGTTCAAGCTGGTTTTAGAAAAGGCAGAGGAACCAGAGATCAAATTGCCAACATCTGCTGGATCATTGAAAAAGCAAGAAATTCCAGAAAAACATCTATTTCTGCTTTATTGACTACACGAAAGCCTTTGACTGTGTGGATCACAATAAACTGTGGAAAATTCTTCAAGAGATGGGACTACCAGACCACCTTACCTGCCTCCTGAGAAATCTGTATGCAGGTCAAGAAACAACAGTTAGAACTGGACAAGGGACAGAGGACTGGTTCCAAATTGGGAAAGGAGTACATCAAGGCTGTGTATTGTCACCCTGCTCATTTAACTTCTATGCAGAGTACATCACGCTAAATGCCGGCTGGATGAAGCACAAGCTGGAATCAAGATTGCTGGGAGAAATATCAAGAACCTCAGATATGCAGATGATACCACCCTTACAGCAGAAAGTGAAGAACTAAAGAGCCTGTTGACAAAAGTGAAAGAGGAGAGCGAAAAAGATGGCTTAAAGCTCAACATTCAGAAAACAAAGATCATGGCATCTGGTCCCATCACTTCATGGCAAATAGGTGGGGAAACAATGAAAACAGTGTCAGACTTTATTTTTGTGGGCTCCAAAATCACTGCAGATGGTGACTGAGGCCATGAAATTAAAAGACATTTACTCCTTGGAAGAAAAGTTATGACCAACCTAGGCAGCATATTAAAAAGCAGAGATTACTTTGCCCACAAAGGTCCATCTAGTTAAGGCTATGGTTTTTTCCAGTAGTCATATATGGATGTGAGAGTTGGACTATAAAGAAAGCTGAGTGCCGAAGAATTGATGCTTTTGAACTGTGGTGTTGGGGAAGACTCTTGAGAGTCCCTTGGACTTCAAGGAGATCCAACCAGTCAATCTAAAGGAAATCAGTCCTGAATATTCATTGGAAGGACCTGATACTGAAGCTGAAACTCCAATACTTTGGCCACCTGATGCAAAGAGCTGACTCATTGGAAAAGACCCTGATGCTGGGAAAGATTGAAAGTGGGAGGAGAAGGGGATGACAGAGGATGAGATGGTTGGATGGCATCACCAACTCAATGGACATGAGTTTGAGTAAACTCCGGGAGTTGGTGATGAACAGGGAGGCCTGGCATGCTGCAGTCCATGGGGTCGCAAAGGGTCAGACACGATTGAACTGAACTCAGGCTTCCCAGCAGTGAAGAATCCTCCTGCAACGCAAGAGAGGAGGTTTGGTTCTATCCCTGGGTTGGGAAGACCCCCTGGAGGAGGAAATGGCAACCCACTCCAGTATTCCTACCTGGGAAATCCCATGGACAGAAGAGCCTGGCGGGTTATAGTCCATGGGGTTGGAAAGAGTCAGACACACATATGCACATGCTTAGCCTCAGAACTGTCCTGGAGCTTGTGGGTATGTCATTTAGCATATGCTATTGCATTACACGGAGAAGGCAATGGCACCCCACTCCTTGCTTGGAAAATCCCATGGACAGGGGAGCCTGTTGGGCTGCAGTCCATGGGGTCGCTGGGAGTCGGACACGACTGAGCAACTTCACTTTCACTTTTCACTTTCATGCATTGGAGAAGGAAATGGCAACCCACTCCAGTGTCCTTGCCTGGAGAATCCCAGGGATAGGGGAGCCTGGTGGGCTGCTGTCTATGGAGTTGGACACGACTGAAGCAACTTAGCAGCAGCAGCACAGTGGTTAAGACTCTGTGCATCCACTTCATGGGGTACGGGTTCAATCCCTGCTCTGGGAACTAAGATCCCGAATGCCACAAGGCACAGCCCAAACACTCTCTTAGCAAGGATTTAGGACCTAGGTGACCTGGTTCCAGGCTTCCCAGGTGGTAAAGAATTCACCTGCCAAGCAGAAGTCGCAAGAGACACAGATTTGATCCCTGGGTTGGAAGATCCCCTGGAAAAGGAAATGGTAACCCATTCAAGTATTCTTACCTGGGAAATCCCATGGACAGAGGAGTCTGGTGGGGTCAGGGGGTCTCAAAGAGTTGAACACAATTGGGCACCACCACTGACCTGGCTTTTGGCTGCCTCTTGAACTTCACCTCTCCCCAATCCCTTCATTTTATAAATTTATGTCCCCCCCTCAAAGATGCCAAAGTCTTTCCTGCCTCAGGACCTTTGCACCTATGGTAGTTTTCTGAGCCTAGAATGCTCTTTTTCTGTCTGATTCTTATGCATTCTTCAAGTCTCTGCCTAAGTGCTTACACTTTCCCTGACCCAGTTATTTAAATGACACCCCCAAATCTCTATTATTCTTTCCCAGGGCATCTTGATTTCTCTTGTAGTATTATCATCAAATTATCTATATATCTGTGGATTTGTATATCTCGAGACTGTCTCTCCCATCACATTCCCTGAGGGTAGAGTCTCTGCTTGGATGGCCCACAGCGCTGTTCTCAGTGCCTGCTGTTGTTCAGTGGCTCGGTCCTGTCCAACTCTTTGCGACTGCATGGACTGCAGCATGCCAGACTTCCTTGTCCTTCACCATCTCCCGGAGCTTGCTCAAACTCACGTCCGTTGAGTCAGTGATGCCATCCAACCATCTCACCCCCTGTTGTCCCCTTCTTCTGCCTTCAATCTTTGCCAGCATCCAGGTCTTTTCTAATGAGTCAGTTCTTCACATCAGGTGGCCAAATATCGGAGCTTCAGCTTCAGCATCAGTCCTTCCAGTGAATATTCAGGATTGATTTCCTTTAGGATTGACTGGTTTGGTCTCCTTGCAGTCCAAGGGACTCTCAAGAGTCTTCTCCAACACAATTCAGAAGCATCAATTCCTGGGCGCTCAGCCTTCTTTATGGTCCAACTCACATCCATACATGACTACTGGAAAAACCATCCCATTGACTAGATGGACCTTTGTTGGCAAAGTAATGTCTCTGCCTGGTGTACACCGAACATGTGCTCAGTGCTGGAATCCCCACAGCCTCTGCAATTATGCTCCATCCCCACCCCATGGACAACAGGCCCTGCACACAGTAGGGGCTTGATCAGAGTAGGGAGACTTTGTAGAATTACGGAAAACTTCCCTGGTGGCTAGTGGTAAAGAATCTGCCTGCCAATGTAAAAGACACAGGAGACGTGAGTGCTGTCGCTGGGTTGGGGAGATCCCATGGAGTAGGAAATGGCAACCCACTCCAGTATTCTTGCCTGGGAAATTCCATGGACAGAAGAGTCTGGGGGTTACAGTCCATGGGGCCGCAAAGAGTCGGACACGACTAAGCACGCACAAGACTAGACGGGTGCTCTAGATGATGTGTGGAGGTGGCCTTTCGAACAGGAGGAGGGGAACTCACCCTGGGAACAGAGAGACCCTCTCCTCCACAACCTCAGCTGGCTCCCTGTCCCCCTGTCCCAAGAACCCAGGGCTTCCTTGGCAAAAGTGGGGGCTCTGGGTGGGCGTCACATTCCAGTCTGGGGACAGGTTCCTTCCCACTTTTTCTGACCGGAGGCGAGTGAAATTGGTTTGGAAGAAAAGGTCGAAGAAAAAAAACACAACAGTACAGTGATTGAGTCTTGCTTGTTGCCATTTGAAAGGAATGAAAGTGGGATTAAGCAAAAACACAGAATCCAAACCAAAACCAAAACAAAAATACTCTACTGTTTTAGAATCTGCCTCGGAAACAATTGTCTTACTGTTTTCTGTGTCATCCTAAAATCAAGGGTTTGCTCGACAGCTTTGTTCTGCACTTGGCCTCGAGCAGTCTGCAGAGAGGCTGGGCTCTGGGTAACGATTTTGCTGTTACCAAGAAGCATTTCTCATTCCCTGAGTATCTACTGTCTGCATGGGGTGGAAAAGAGGGTCTCAGGTGCTTTGGGAAGGGGATTGGGGGGGGGGGTTGAATATCCAGTTGAGTAAATATCAAGTGTCACCTTCTCTGAGAGATTATCTTTGATTTCTTTTTGTTTTTTAAAATATCTGCTTATTCATTTGGGTGCACCAGGTCTTCGCTGCAGCAGGTGGGATATTCTATTTTCCTTGTGGCCTGTGGAATCTGTAGTTGCGGGATCTAGTTCCTTGACCAGAAATCAAACTCATGCCCCCTGCACTGGGAGCATGGAGTCTGAGCCACTGGACCACCAGGGAAATCTCCGAGAGGTCATCTTTGACTACTCTGTCTAAAATTTACCTCGTGGTCATCTCTGTCACACTCCTGTTTTACTTATGTATTTCTTTATGGGCCACACCACGTGATATCTGATTTCCCTGACCAGGGATAGAACCCATCCCATCTGTGAGAGCCCTGAGTCCTAACCACTGGACCGCCAACGAATTCCTGGTTGTTGTTGTTTTTAGTTATAGCACTTGTCACTATCTGAAGTTATTTTTTCTCTCCAGTTTATACTTGTCACCTCCAGTAGGAAGTGGGATCATAGAAGCCCTCGTGTGTTTTTTTGCTTGTGTATTCACATGGCCTGGGATAGGGTCTGACAATATAGTAAGGTCTCAACAATCTCTGGTGATGAATAAACGAAACAATTGTCTGTGCTGGTCTCTATAGCCTGAGGGGTGTGTGTGTGTGTGTGTGTGTGTGTGTGTGTGTGTGTGTTTGCGCGCGCGCAAGTGAGTTTCAGGGCGCAAGTGGAGCAAAGAAACTGTAACTTCAACATCATCTCCCGCTTTCTGACAACCTCCCCGCCCCACACCTAATGGCAAAAAACTTTCCGTGCAATATTTCATTCATTCTGCCGAAGGCTCTGTGAAGTGAGATTCATTCCTCTCCCTGTATTACAGACGAGGATACTGAGGCTCAACGATCTTCTAAGTTACCGCTCCATCAGTTCAGAAGAGAAGACCACATCAATTGAGTCATAAAAGCATCTCCTTCCACGCACTCCCACATTTCATCCAGACCCTCCCCTCATGGATGCTCGGTCATCTGGGACTCTTTGGGAGTCTCGACACAGCGATGACGATCCTGCTTTACGGGGAGACTTCAGAGAAGTGCAGGAGCTCGCCCAAGAGCACACAGCCCTAGAGAGACATCCAGGAGGGATGTGGGTAGCTTTGCAAGCCTCCGCCAGTTTATCCTGAGGCTCGGAAGCCAACGGCGAGGAGGGCGCGGAGCGATCAAAGCCGCCCCGAATGTGGGGGAAATTGCCAGCAGCCGGCTTTCCGGGGAGAGACAGGTGCAGATGTCCAGGCTGGTTCTGGTGGAGCCATCTCATTGACCGCGGCCTCACTTTCCGCGTCTGTAAAGAATTGGCGACTTCGTGTGCGGGTCGGAGCTGGACTGGCCGGCGGTGAGCGAAGGGTTAACGGGGCGGGTCTCGTGACGAGGGCCGGGCCGGGATTCCTGTAGCACCTGGCGGCTCGCGGCTCCCCGCCCAGACGCCGCGCGTAGCTCGGGGAGCCGCAGCGCCAGCGGGAGCCCCCCGGGGAGGAGCCGCGCAGAAGCCGGCACCTGCCGCGGGAGGGGCGGCGACGACGGCCGGAGCAACCTCGGGAGGCGAGCGGAGGCGCCATGGCAGAGTTCCCGTCCAAAGTGAACACGAGGACCAGCAGCCCGGCGCAGGGAGGCGGCGCAGTGGTGTCGACGCTGAGCCCGGACTTGGGGTTCGTGCGCTCCAGCCTCGGTGCGCTCATGCTCCTGCAGTTGGTGAGCGCGCTCGCGGGGCCTGGGCCCCGGGACCGGGTTAGGGTGGTGGTGTAGGGGGGTCCCGGCCGGGCCTGGAGGGGTCGGGGACTCCGGAGCTGCCTTTTTTCTTTGCTCCCCGCACACCCCCAACCTAGGCTCACACACGCCCCAGTGCGCCTTGCCTTCCTCGGGGGGCGCTTGTAGGACGGACGCTCCCAGGATCTCCTTGGTACCCTCTCACCGCGAGACGCCCTAGTTGCCGTCTCTTAGAGCACACGCAAGATGTACCAATGTCAGAGTGCCCATCACCAGCGCCCCATCATTCCGTCCCCGCTGGTCACCAAGAGGTCATCCACAGAAGCGCTCACAAACGCCACAATCACTGCGCGCGACTGTTTCTCCCGGACTCTGGCTCTCCCTTTGCCAGGACTATGCCCTTAGCCCTCCAGCACCGCCAGCCTGAGGCAAAGTCCGATCTCAGCTGATCCTCTGCCGAGCTCCGAGCTGCTCCCGGTGGCTGTACCCCAGAACACTCTTCGTCTAATCGAGCGGGCACGTCCGGGGGCAACACAGACCCTTCAGCGGGCCCTACGGGCCCCTGTGAGGGAGTCCGACCCATCTAGCTTTCACTGAGTAACCTGCCGCTTTCCGGCCGGTTTGGCCCCTGAGGGCCAAGATACCACGCCCAGCGTTGGGGGAGGGTTTGGTGGGAAGGCAGAGGCAGGCATCCTGTATCCAATACCCTCTGTAGACCCCTGCCGAGGCGGATCGATGGGCACACCCCTTTCGGCAGCAGTTTCAGGCTTGGAGGTGTTAGCTTCCCGCCCACCCCCGCCCCGCCCCGCAGTACCCTCTGGTGCCAGTCTGGGAGCTGGGTGGCTGCCCTGTAGGAGGGGCTTGTTGCGTTTTCAGGGGACTAGCGGGAAGATCGGAGAAGGCAATGGCACCCCACTCCAGTACTCTTGCCTGGAAAATCCCATGGACGGAAGAGCCTGGTAGGCTGCAGTCCATGAGGTCGCTAGGGTCGGACACGACTGAGCGACTTCCCTTTCACTTTTCTCTTCCTGCATTGGAGAAGGAAATGGCAACCCACTCCAGTGTTCTTGCCTGGAGAATCCCAAGGACGGGGTAGCCTGGTGGGCTTCTGTCTATGGGGTCGCACAGAGTCGGACACGACTGTAGTGACTTAGCAGCAGCAGCAGCAGCAAGAAGATGGAGGCGGGTCAAGATCCATCTTCCGTTAGGGCACCTTCTGCTGTCCCACTGCTCGGTCCTAGCAAGAATGCCAGGGGTCAGCACAGAAGGCAGGGGCCCAGATCAAGCTTCCCTCTTTACCCAGGTGATCACACTTCCTCCTGGACCAGTGCTATCTCTTTCAGTTCAGTTCAGTCACTCTGTCGTGTCCAACTCTTTGCGACCCCATGGACTGAAGCACCCAGGCTTCCCTGTCCATCATCAACTCCCTGAGCCAGCTCAAACTCACGTCTATCTAGTCGGATGGTTGGATGACATCCAACCATCTCATCCTCTGTCATCCCCTTCTCCTCCTTCCTTCAATCTCTCCCAGCATCAGGGTCTTTTCAAATGAGTCAGTCGTTCGCATCAGGTGGCCAAAGTATTGGAGTTTCAGCTTCAGCATCAGTCTTTCCAATAAATATTCAGGACTGATTTCCTTTAGGATTGACTGGTTTGATCTCCTTGCAGTCCAAGGGACTCTCAAGAGACTTCTCCAACACCACAATTCAAAAGCATCAATTCTTGGGCGCTCAGATTTCTTTATGGTCCAACTCTCACATCCATACATGACTACAGGAAAAACCATACTGTTGACTAGATGGACCTTTGTCAGCAAAATAATGTCTCTGCTTTTTAATAAGCTGTCTAGGTTGGTCATTGCTTTTCTTCTAAGGAGCAAGAGTCTTTTAGTTGCATGGCTGCAGTCACCATCTGCAGTGATTTTGGAGCCCCCAAAAATAAAGTCTGTCATTGTTTCCACTGTTTCCCCATCTATTTGCCATGAAGTGATGGGACCAGATGCCATGATCTTTGTTTTATAAAATGTTGAGTTTTTTTTTTCTTTAATGTGAATGTTTTAAGCCAAATTTTTCACTCTCCTCTTTCACTTTCATCAAGAGGCTCTTTAGTTCTTCTTCGCTTTCTGCCATAAGGGTGGTGTCATCTGCATATCTGAGGTTCTTGATATTTCTCCCAGCAATCTTGATTCCAGCTTGTGCTTCATTCAGCTGGCATTTAGCATGATGTACTCTGCATAGACGTTAAATGAGCAGGATGACAATATACAGCCTTGACGTACTCCTTTCCCAATTTGGAACCAGTCTGCTGTCCCATGTCCGGTTCTAACTGTTGCTTCTTGACCGAGATACGGATTTCTCAAGAGGCAGGCTAGGTGGTCTGGTATTCCCATCTCTTGAAGAATTTTCCAGTTTGTTGTGATCCACGCAAAGGCTTTGGCGTTGTCAGTAAAGCAGAAGTAGATGTTTTTCTGGAATTCTTTTGCGTTTTCTATGATCCAGAGGATGTTGACAATTTGATCTCTGCCTTTTCTAAATCCAGCTTGAATATCTGGAAGTTCTTGGTTCACATACTGTTGAAACCTTGCTTGGAGAATTTTCAGCATTACTGTGCAAGTGTGTGAGATGAGTGCGATTGATCTGTAGTTTGAACATTCTTTGGCATTGCCTTTCTTTGGGATTGGAGTGCAAACTGACCTTTTCCAGTACTATGGCCACTGCTGAGTTTTCCAAATTTGCTGGCATATTGAGTACAGCACTTTAACATCATCTTTTAGGATTTGAAATCGCTCAGCTGGAATTCTGTTACCTCCACTAGTCTTTTTTGTAGTGATGCTTCCTAAGTCCCACTTAACATTGGACTCCAGGATGTTTGGCTCTAGGTGAACGATCACACCAACATGGTTATCTGGGTCATGAAGATCTTTTTTGTATAGTTCTTCTGTGTATTCTTGCCACCTCTTCTTAATATCTTCTGCTTCTGTTAGGTCCATACCATTTCTGTCTTTTATTGTGCCCATCTTTGCATGAAAATTTCCCTTGGTAGCTCTAATTTTCTTGTTGAGATCTCTAGTCTTTCCCATTCTATTGTCTTCCTCTATTTCTTTTCATTGATCACTGAGGAAGGCTTTCTTATCTGTCCTTGGTATTCTTTGGAACTCTGCATTCAGATGGGTATAGCTTTCCTTTTCTCCTTTGCCTTTAGCTTCTCTTCTTTTCTCAGCTATTTGGAAGCCCTCGTCAGACAACCATTTTGCCTTTTTGCATTTCTTTTTCTTGGAGTTGGTCTTGATCACTGCCTCCTGTACAATGTCACGAACCTCCATCCATAGTTCTTCAGGCACTCTGTCAGATCTATTCCCTTGAATCTATTTGTCACTTCCACTTTGATTTAGGTCATACCTGAATGGTCTAGTGGTTTTCCTGAAGATGGAGAAGCCCTATACTGTCAGCAAAAACAAGACCACAAGATTGGGAGCTGACTGTGGCTGAGATCATGAACTCCTTATTGCTCTCTCTTTCAGAATTCCTCAGATCTCTTCCTGTGAGCCCTGTCCCCAACCTCACCCTCAGGGTTTCTTGGAGGGGCTTGTAGGTGTTTGTCCCCACCCCAGGAAAAAATGTAGAATTGGAATCTCAGTCACTACAGCCCAGAAATCTGCATTTTAAACTCCTCTGAGTTGTCTGGCAGATTCTCTGGGAAGGGAGGAGAAGGGGCAGAGGTTCCCCCAAATTTAAATCTGCTGGTAGGAAGGGCCTGTCTGGAGCGATGCTGAGTGCTAGGCTTCTGGCTGCTTGTGAAGGGAGCAGTTGCCAAGCATGAAGGAAGTCCCCGACCCAAGGGTGTGGAAGCGCAGAGGAGAGGGAGAATCAGTTCTGAGTTCAGGAAGGCTTGTGGAAGAAAGGTGGCTTTTGACATTGCCCTTTGGGCTTCCCTTGCAGCTTAGCTGGTAAAGAACCTGCTGGGTTTGATCCCTGGGTTGGAAAGATCCCCTGGAGAAGGGAAAGGCTACCCACTCCAGTATTCTGGCCTGTATAGTCCATGGGTTCGCAAAGAGTTGGACACCACTGAGCGACTTTCACTTCACTTCACTGATATCTGACTCAGAAGTAGGGAAAGGTCGCCTTCTAAAAGGGCAGGTGACCATGCAGGCCAAGGCTTAGGGCTGGGGAAGCTGAAGAGAAGTGGGGAGCAGGCTTCCCTGGTGACTCAGATGGTAAAGAATCTGCCTGCAATGCTGGAGACCCGGGTTCAATCCCTGGGTCAGGAAGATCTGGAGAAGGGAATGGCAACCCACTTCTGTATCCTTGCCCGGCAGATCCCATGGACAGAGGAGCTCTGTGGGCTACAGTCCATAGGGTCACAAATGGTCGGACATGACTGAGTGATTGAACACACATACACACATGGGGAGAGTAGCCAGCAGGTTGATTTAGCTGGTGGAGGGGAAGAAGTTGTCCTCTACCCATCGAGTTCTTCTGGCTGGTCTAAGAGTTAAACTGACATGAAAGAGATGAACATGAGAAAAATCAAACAAGGTTT
The DNA here is from genome assembly GCF_003369695.1 of Bos indicus x Bos taurus. NCBI lineage: Eukaryota > Metazoa > Chordata > Mammalia > Artiodactyla > Bovidae > Bos > Bos indicus x Bos taurus. The sequence goes on from NC_040093.1 coordinate 40,547,096, forward strand.
AATGCTATGTACACATGGGAGAGACCCAGGAAAACTGAGAAGCTAAAAAAATGGCCAAAGCCCTCCCCTTAAATCCCATCTTCAGCTAAAGAAAAAGAGGATGTTGAGGATGTGAGGTCAGTAATGGGATGTGACCGGGAAAAGCACAAGAAACAAGGGTAAGGTTGTGCGGATTTAAGTCTTTGCTTTTTCCATAGATGTGTTTCTAGAGATTTGGTCAACCTCCTTTCCCTGCTACTGTGAGGGAGACATCCTTACAAATGTAAGTATTTCTTACAAAAGAGTAAGGAGCCTTCGTTTTCAGCTTTTCCCTTGCCTGCTTTTCTTAGCAAATAACCAGCTTAAAATTGATATGCCAGAAAGATGAGTTTTTGGATGGTAAATTTTGCTCTGCTACACCGGAGTTGAAGCACTTGTTTCTGGGTGGCCAGAAGCTGAGGGAGATAAGTGATGATGGTTTTCTGTTTGCATTCTTAGGGGGGTTGGAACCGCAGGGGGCTCTAAGCTGGGCTGAGGATGAGGAGGCCATAGGGTGGGTCCCCCAGGGTTCACTCTTGGTAGACAGGACCTGAGCATCAGCCCCTTTTGCATTTGAACAATGAGACTTGGAATAAGGGGAACTAGAGGAAGGGCCTAGTTCCCCTTATTCCAAGTCTCATTGTTCAAATGCAAAAGGGGGTGATGCTCAGGTCCTGTCTGGTGGGCTGGAGTCCATGGGGTCGCTAAGAGTCAGACACGACTGAGCAACTTCACTTTCACTCTTCACTTTCATGCATTGGAGAAGGAAATGGCAACCCACTCCAGTGTTCTTGCCTGGAGAATCCCAGGGACGGGAGAGCCTGGTGGGCTGCCGTCTATGGGGTCGCACAGAGTCGGACACAACTGATGCAACTTAGCAGCAGCAGCAGCGGAGGAGGGGCCTGCTGTGTCTGCAAGAACTGAAGTAGCTTCTGCTAGAGGAGGCTTGTGTCTCTTGATTTGGGGGTCCCTGTGGGCTTGGCACCCCACTCCAGTACTCTTGCCTGGAAAATCCCATGGATGGAGGAGCCTGGTAGGCTGCAGTCCATGGGGTCACTAAGAGTCGGACACGACTGAGCGACTTCACTTTCACTCTTCACTTTCATGCATTGGAGGAGGAAATGGCAACCCACTCCAGTGTTCTTGCCTGGAGAATCCCAGGGACGGCGGGGCCTGGTGGGCTGCCGTCTATGGGGTCGCACAGAGTCGGACACGACTGAAGCGACTTAGCAGCAGCAGCAGTGGGCTTAGCAGCCCAGTCCTGAGCAGCATTTGGCTCCCATCACACACAGATGTAGACAGAGGTGTCGATGGAATGTAGGACTGGCCCAGAGAGCTGTGGGGGAGCTTGGCACTTAGACTCCAGGGACTGGCTGTGAGTGGGATGGCCGTCCTTTGCCCTCCCTGCAGTGTTTCTGGAGCCCAGAGTGGGAGGATGAGAGTCTCCTATTGGAGTGCTGAAGACCTGCACCTTTTCGTGACTTCACCAATTGGCTTGTGGGAGAAGCTGCTTCCTGAACTGTTTCTCTGGCAGTGGACAGTTCCATGGGGTCTGAGACAAACGGGGCTCCACTCAACAGGCACCACGTCTGCTGGGCAGCCAGTGTGGCTCCCACCACTCAGATGCCAGCTAGGCTCCAGGCTCTTTGCTAAGAGCTTCATTTTCTTGTATATTCCTCCACTTTACAGGTGAGGAAACTGAGGCTCAGGGGTCAGTTCTTGGCCCAAGAGCTCATAGAGTGTTAGAGCTGGGATCAAAGGCCCCAGTGGCCTGACTTTTCTGACCTGCACTTAGTTATCACACTCAGCTGGGCTCCTCCCCAGCTGGACACTGGGTGTGGTGCTGTTGTGGGAGCAATGGAGACCCCAGGTCCAGTGCCTGCTCTCTGGAGCTCTTCGTCTCTGAGGGAGGTGCTCAAAGGATGAGCTTCCTATGGAGGGATCAGGTGGGCTGCCTGGAGGAGGCAGTACATGGGAAGGTATCAGACATCTGTGTTTCCCAAGATCTGGTGAAGGGTTCCAGATGTGGGAGGAGGAAGAGGGGCTGGGTAGGAAGACCCCAGCTTCTTGAGAAGGAGATGTGTTCTTTGTTTAGTATTAAATGTGTCCTGAAGAACCAACCTCAGTGGTCACTGATTGTCACTTCCCCCACCCCATCTAGCTTCAGAAATAATATGAAATGGGATATGATATTAAGTCACATATGACAGAAGAGTTAAAGTAATATATTTTTTAAAGTTGGTAGTGTGTGTGTGTGGAGATGGGGTAGGGGCTGACTTAAAGAGAGCTGAGAAGAATCTAGACTCCGTCACAAATTTAAGGCTGTTGATTCTTTGTTGAGTTTCCTAGCAGCCTAGGTAAAAAAGGGAAGCATGAATTTATACAGATAGCATCTAAAAAGGAAGAAAAATAAAAAAGGAAGCAGGCATGCCTGGTCTAGAGATAACTCTTGGTCTTAAAAACCTGGAAGCTTTGATGCTGCAGATCTTTGTGTGGCTAGTGGGTGGAGGAACTTTGTGGAAGCTGTGGTTAACTTGGCTGATCCCAGAGACTTATATAGAATAAGTATAAAGTGAAGTGCACATTTCTTCTTCTTCTTTTTTTTTTTTTAATCTTCCCCCAGCCCCGGGGAGAAAGGTGATCTCCTGGGTTTGCATGCATGTATGCTAAATTGCTTCAGCTGTGTCTAACTTTTTGTAACCCTATGAACTGTAGCCCGCCAGGCTCCTCTGTCTATGGCATTCTCCAGGCAAGAATACTGGAGTGGGTTACGATTGCCTCCTGCGATCTTCCCGACCCAGCAATCAAACCCATGTCTTTTATGTCTCCCGCATTGGCAATCAGGGTCTTTATCACTGGTGCCACCTGGGAAGCCCCACGTGGGTTTACTGATGAAGGAACAGACTTAGAGAGGTTGAGGAACTAGTACAAGGGCAGTCAGAAGGCTTGGGACAGAGAAGCCCTATGAATGGTCTGTGACAGTAGGGCCATTTGTGTTTAGAAGCTTCTATCCTATCCTTGGGGCTTCCCCAGTGGCTCAGCGGTAAAGAATCCACCTGCAATGCAGAGATGCAGGAGACGTGGGTTCAATCCCTGGGTCGGAAAAGACCCCTGGAGGAGGAAATGGCAATCCTCTCCAATATTCTTGCCCAGAGAATCCCATGGACAGAAGGGCCTGGTGGGCTCCAGTTCATAGGGTCACGAAGAATGGGACATGATGACTGAGTGACTGAACACACACACAATTCCCAGTTAGCAGTTGAACAAACACATTGGAAGCTTCACTTGCCACTTGATGACAGTGATCCATGGGCGGTAGTGAGAGGATTGGTGGAAGCAGAGAAGTTTGGTTTCAAATCCTGGCTCTGTGATCTTGGACAAGTTCCCTAATATCCCTGAGCCTCAGTTTCCTTGTCTGTGAAATGGTGATGGTGAGATTTTGGGGAAGGTGGAAGCTGATGCCTGCAGAGGGCTTAGCACAGTGTGTGTGAGAATGAAGGGAAATTATTAGGATTCACAGGGTCATAGAAATCTAGGGCTCTTACGCTTGCTCCCAAAGGTCCCCAGGTGTCTCCTCAGCAAGAGCTTGTAGGCTCCCAGGGACAGGGAGCTCAGTCTCTCTAAAGGATGCCTGCTGCATCCTTGCACGCCTGGGAGTGTGAGAAAGTCCTTCCTCTTGGTAACCTGGGTCTCTCTCCAGCCCCACAAGGCATGGCAGCTCCTCTCCAGGTTGGAGGCAGGACAGGACCTGAAAGTCAGCTCTTTAGCCTGGTGAGACAATGTTGTTGAGGTCTGAGAGGTGCGAGCAGAGGTTGGCCATATTGGGATCTCAGTGTTGGGGACTCACAGGGTTTTCCTTAGCATTGAATTTTGTGGGTTCCATCTCCCTAGGGCAGCATTCCTGATGCTGCACGCTCCCCACCTTCATGCTCCACTGTAGGGAGCACAGCAGTGCCTGTATTGTTAGCTCGGCCTACATGCCCCACTTGTGGTTGGGGGATTCTCAAATGTTTGGAGTCAATTTGTAGTTATATAACCAATATATGGACACGTTCTCCTTAAAAAGCAAAAACCTATTACAGATAAGACTAAAATTATCCTTGGATCCCCTGCCTGTCTCCCCAAGGGAACTGCTGTACTGGGGTGTTTCTATTTCTTTTTCCCATGCATTTGAAAAAACACTGATGGCTTAATTCTGTATCCTTTGTTCAGTTACTTGTCTTATAACCGCTGCACCTGCATCTCTTCGAGCTGTCTCTCTCCTTCTTAACCGTTCAGGCTATTCCAGAATGTCGCTGGTTGGACCCGAGTTCATTTAGCCGTTTTTCTATGGATGGGCCTGGTTTTTGTTTTGTTTTGTTTTTTATTTTGGGCTTCCCTTGTGACTCAGCTGGTAAAGACTCCGCCTGCAATTCGGGAGACCTGGGTTCGATCCCTGGGTTGGGAAGATCCCCTGGAGAAGGGAAAGGCTACTCACTCCAGTATTCTGGCCTAGAGAATTCCATGGACTGTATGGAGTTGCAAGCGTCAGACACAACTGAGTGACTTTCACTTCACTTTTTTTATTCTTTGTTTTTTAAAAACTTTTAATTTTGTTTGGGGTGTAGCCAAGTAGCAATGTTGTGATAGTTTCGAACAGGGAAGGGACCCAGCCATACGTATACATGTATCCATTCTCCCCCAAAGTCCCCTCCCATCCAGGCTGCCACATAACATTATATAGCATAACAGTGCTGTACAGTAGGTTCTTGTTGGTTATCCATTTTATATGTAGCACTGTGTAAATGTTGATGGGCCAGTTTTTTTTTTTTAATGCTTTTATTCTTTTAAAAATATATACAGACATATAGCAAAAACATTTCAGCAGTCCAGAGGGCTATTAATGAATACAAAGGGTTATCAATGAATATATAATCTCTCATCCTGGTTGGGTCACTGCCTACACCCCCATCCCTGGCCCTTGCTGGAGGCATTATGAGAGTGACATTCCAGGGTGGGTCAGTGGGTTATTTACACAAAATACAGGTAGCTCTGCCCCACCTGTGCCCTTCCAGTCTTTCCCTCCTGGCAATACACCTAGGGATGTCCTGTATCATTGCACAGAGAACTACATGTATCTTTCTTTTTTAATCCTTTCTTTTCTTAATTTCTTTAATAGATAATATATTATCAACAGTCCAGAATAAAATAGAATGGTAAGAGCACCATGAGCAATCTCTGTGCCCTTTGGTTAGAGTTGACTGCCCCCATGCCCACTCTGTTCTATTTCCTGTGTATACCCCAACCTCTCCCCACTTTACCCCAGAGCTATCATCTAACCAGGTGGTGCAGTGGTAAAGAATCTGCCAGCCACTGCAGGAGACTTGGATTCGATCCCTGGAGAAGGAAATGACAACCCACTCCAGTACTCTTGCCTGGAAAATCCGATGGACAGAGGGCCATAGTAGGCTACAGTCCATGGGGTTGCAAAGAGTCAGACACGACTGAGCGACTTCACTTCACTTCACTTCCTCCCTATAACCCTTACAAGTGCTGACCCTTTATTCCCAACTTATAACTAGACCAATTCCAGCTCATCCTCAACACCATTGAGGACATCTTTGTGCCATTTCTTTGCAACGACTTTGGGGCACTACAACCATTTGGGAAACTATCTTGGAAGGGATGGGATCTAAAATTCTAAGTGTAAATCTTGATCAAATTGTGTGGTGGATTTTAACTTAAGGGTAAACTTTTGGATAGGATGGGAGTTAGAGACATTATCTCAATTTGGATCTGTAACGGGTCAGGCGGCATCAGTCCCAACCAATACCCTCCTGGGTCTTATCGTCCAGGATTGGGAAAGATTCAGACTACTGGGATTAAAAACAAAGAAACTTGTTAGGCTATGTAATCATGTTTGGCCACGGCATGAGCTAGGAAGCCAAGAAAAGTGAAAAAAGTGAAAGTGAAGTCGCTCAGTCGTGTCCGACTCTTTGTGACCCCGTGGACTGTCGCCTAAAAGACTCCTCCGTCCATGGGATTTTCCAGGCAAGAGTACTGGAGTGGGTTGCCATTTCCTTCTCCAGGAGATCTTCCTGACCCAGGGATTGAACCCTGCTCTCCCACATTGTAGGCAGACACTTTACTGTCTGAGCCAGAAACTAAGAAAAGCGGCCATTAAATGGATCTCTGAGTTATGATACTATAGTGCAGCTAGATTTATATTGTAGAAGGAAATTTAAATGGAGTGAGCTTCCATATGTTCAAATTTTCATGGCCTTGTATTTATACTGCTGCTGCTAAGTCGCTTCAGTCATGTCTGACTCTGTGCGACCCCATAGTCGGCAGCCCACCAGGCTCCGCTGTCCTTGGGATTCTCCAGGCATGAATGCTGGAGTGGGTTTCCATTTCCTTCTCCAGTGCATGAAAGTGAAAAGTGAAAGTGAAGTCGCTCAGTCGTGTCCAACTCTTCGCAACCCCATGAACTTCAGCCTACCAGGCTCCTCTGTCCATGGGATTTTCCAGGCAAGAGTACTGGATTGGGTTGCCATTGCCTTCTCACTGTATTTATACAATGAGACCCAAAAGGAATTTAAGGTGCATGTAGTTCAAAGGGATAATTATAGTAAGGAGACAGAAGACATTTTAACTGATCTACCGTATGGAGCCATCCAAAGGTTAAATCCTCTGCAAGGAGGAGCCAGAGCTACTCCTTGCCTACTGGGAGGAACCGTTACCTCAGGGGAAGACACAGCTAGGGCTGAAAAGAGGCCCCACCCATATTCAGGAACTTGTTTGTACCCTGAGTTACCCAAGTTCAGTTCAGTAGCTCAGTCATGTCTGACTCTTTGCAACCCCTTGGACTGCAGCATGCCAGACTTCCATGTCCATCACCAACTCCTGGAGCCTACTCAAACTCAGGTCCATTGAGTCAGTGATGCCATCCAATCATCTCATCCTGTCTAACCCTGCTTCTCCTGCCTTCAGTCTTTCCCAGCATCAGGGTCTTTTCCAGGGAGTCAGTTATTCACATCAGGTGTCCAAAGTATTGGAGTTTCACCTTCAGCATCAGTCCTTCCAATGAATATTCAGGACTGATCTCCTTTAGGATAGACTGGTTGGATCTCCTTGCAGTCCAAGGAACTCTAAGAGTCTACTCCAATACCACAGTTCAAAAGCAACAATTCTTTGGTGCTCAGCCTTCTTTATGGTCCAATTCTCACATCCATACATGACTACTGGAAAAATCATAGCTTTGAGTAGACCTTTGTTGGCAAAGTAATGTCTCTGCTTTTTTATATGATTGTCATAGATATTTTTTTATAGGTTTGTCATAGCTTTTCTTCCAAGGAGCAAGAGTCTTTTAGTTTCGTGGCTGCAATCACCATCTGCAGTGATTTTGGAGCCCAATAAAATAGTCTCTCACTGTTTCCATTGTTTCCCCATCTATTTGCCATGAAGTGATGGGACCAGATGCCATGATCTTCGTTTTTTGGAATATTGAGTTTCAGGTCAGATTTTTCACTCTCCTCTTTCACTTTCATCAAAAGGCTCCTCAGTTCCTCTTTGCTTTCTGCCATAAGGGTGGTATCATCTGCATATCTGAGGTTATTGATATTTCTCCTGGCAATCTTGATTTCAGCTTGTGCTTCATCCATTCCAGCATTTTGCATAATGGACTCTGTATTTAAGTTAAATAAGCAGGGTGACAGTATACATCCTTGACATACTCCTTTTCCAATTTGTAATCAGCCCATTGTTCTATGTCTGGTTCTAACTGTTGCTTCTTGGCCTGGATACAGATTTCTCAGGAGGCAGGTAAGGTGGTCTGGTAATCCCATCTCTTGAAGAATTTTCAACAGTTTTTTGTTTGTTGTGATCCACACAGTCAAAGGCTTTGGCGTAGTCAATAAAGCAGTAGTAGATGTTTTTCTGGAATTCACTTGCTTTTTCTGTGATCCAACAGATGTTGGCAATTTGATCTCTGGTTCCTCTGCCTTTTCTAAATCCAGCTTTAACATCTGGAAGTTCTCAGTTCACGTACTGTTGAATCTCACTTGGAGAATTTTGAGCATTACTTTGCTAGTATGTGAGATGAGTGCCATTGTGCGGTAGTTTAAACATTCTTTGGCATTGACTTTCTTTGGGATTGGAATGAAAACTGACCTTTTCAGCTAGCACTGTCAATGATATAAGTTACCAACGAATGCCCCTACAGTTTTGCCTCTGAGAGAAGTTCCTGATGGAAATTGAGGAACAATATGTGTCTATGTACCTTTCTCAATGTCTGATCTAAGTGTGGCAGAGGACAAGTTGGGAAGTTTTTCTGAGGATCCTGAACTCTTTACAAAAGAATTTACCCCATTAGTAAGATCTTTTGATCTCACCTGGGGGGACTTAGATTTTACCATCCCCTTGCTGCACCCCCAAGGAAAAGCAGGATATAATACTGGCAGCCAGAGCCCATACAGGCCAACTGGCAGCCCAAGCCAACAGGGCCATGCAGTGCACTGGGTGGGGAATGATGCTTCCCTGAGGCAAATCTGCAATGGAATTACCAGCTGAATTCTATTGATAATAGATAGATGGACCATATGATTAACTGTTTAATAGAGAGTATGAAGAAACTTACAGTAAAACCTGTTAATTATGAAAAGGTGAAAAAGGTCCAGCAGGGATAGGATGAAAAACCTGCAGTCTTCCAAAGGAGATTAGTGGACGCTTTTAGGAAGGATACCTAAGCTTTAAGGAGTATATCCCTCCTCTTCTGAGGGACGGGATGCATGCATTTCATAGCCCAGTCTGCCGCAGACATCAGGCACAAAGTTCAGAAAGCAACTGCTGGTCCTCAGACTCTAATGAATGATTTGTTCCAATTGGCTTATTTGGTTTTCAATAATGGGGATATGGTTGAAAAGACTGAATGCACCCAGAGAAACATGCAAGAGACCCAAATGATTGCAATGGCTTTGTCTGCTCAAAGACCACCAACTAGGAGGCTGCCCTTTCTTGGACAATCTGGTCCTGGTGGACCACGAGGCCCATGGATACACATATAAGGCCAGTGTAGCCTCTGTGGACAAAAGGGGCACTGGAGGAAGCACTGCGGTCCATGTGTCCTTTGCAAGTAGCCAGGCATTGGCAGAGGGAACGCCCCAGACACCAGGCAGCAGAGGCCCCTCAACCGTTGATGGTTTTGCAATCAGAAGACCAATGGGACCCAAGGCCAAAAATGGCTCTGCCTAAAGATACCATCTACATAACTAATGTCAAGCCTCGGCTGATCATTGATGTGGCTTGGTGGAATTTCTTACAGATACTGGTGCAACCTTCTCAGTCTTAGCCCAAAGGATTGGAAACCTTAGCTTACATACCAACAAATAAAACACAGGCAGTTTTGAAAGTCCTAGGCTTGATAGAGGAAATGCCACAACCTTGCTATACTAAAGAAAAAAATTGGGCTAAAAACAGGGGGTTAATAAGTCAAAGGGGATGGTATGTGTTAGATGAAAATACTGTGATTCCACAAGCTCAGCAATGGAAAGTAATCAAGGTTTTATATGAAACTACCCACTATGGATGTGAAAGTGAAGTGAAACGTGAAGTTGCTCAGTCGTGTCTGACTCTTTGTGACCCCATGGACTGTAGCCTACCAGGCTCCTCAGTCCATGGAATTTTCCAGGCAAGAGTACTAGAATGGGTTGCCATTTCCTTCTCCAGGGGATCTTCTGGACCCAGGGATCAGACCCGGGTCTCCCGCATTGCAGGCAGACGCTTTACTGTTTGAGCCACCAGGGAAGTAAGATATGAATGTGAAGCTCTTTGGAATTTACTACAAAGATTGCTTGTGGGTAAAGGAATGAAAATGGTGGTGGCCCAGATTACCAAATCATGTGACACATGTTTACAAAATAATCCTAGAAAAATGCCACCCCCTCCTCCATTATTTAGACCCATTCAACACCAAGAAGAACTGGTAAATTGATTTTACTCAGATGCCCAAGTCCAGAGGAAACAAATTATTTATTGGTAAAGGTAGACACATTCACTCGGAGAAGGCAATGGCACCCCACTCCAGCACTCTTGCCTGGAAAATCCCATGGACGGAGGAGCCTGGTAGGCTGCAGTCCACTGGGTCACTAAGAGTTGGACACGACTGAGCGACTTCCCTTTCACTTTTCACTTTGATGCATTGGAGAAGGAAATGGCAACCCATTCCAGTGTTCTTGCCTGGAGAATCCCAGGGACGGGGGAGCCTGGTGGGCTGCCGTCTCTGGGGTCGCAGTCGGACTCGACTGAAGCGACTTAGCAGCAGCAGCAGACATTCATTAAATGGCTAGAGAATTTTCCCACATGGACAGAAAGAGTAACAAAGAATTTGATTAAAAAGATAATCACACCTTTCGGATTACCTCAATATATACAAAATGATAATGAACCTCTCCCAGATTTAGGAATTATTTTGGGAGAATGCTTTGGGTTCTCAAGATCATGACTAAAATTCTGAAATAGAAACTATGAGGTCTCTGTGTTTGTGTGTTCATATGTGTCTATATGTGTGTTCTGGATGTCTAATATTGCCAAAAGTTAATTCACAAAAGAGCTCTAATTGACTTAAAGAAAATTAAATACTCATATAAATACTCAAAATACAAAATAATCCGGCCAGAATTCATTTCAGTCTCATGTTATCTGAAAAATACTCAGGACAAAACTGATATCTGGTGATTGAAAAGTGAAAGATTGAAAAATTGAAAGTGGTTTAAGCTTTTTGGTGTGATTAATATAGGCAAAGGGTTACACATGATCAGGATTTTCTAAGACTGAATTAAATTTAGTTGGGTAAATGGATTTTGTTAGAAATGGGCTAAAGTAAAATAAGACTGGATTTGATTTCTCCCTCCAAAGAATTCTTGAAATGCTTCTTTGGACAAACAGATTGAGATGAGTTTCTTTGCCTGTAAGTGATTTGTATTTGCTTTTGAGATCTTTAGGGAAAAAACCTTTAGGTTAGGGAAAAAGTATAGTCTCCTAGTGACTTATGCTCTTATCTAACTGAAAACTAACTTTGGGATGTTTTAGAGGGCTCCTGTGTTATCTCAAAGAGAAATATTTAACTAGGGTTATTTGGTATATTATGTTAAATATGATCATTTGTAATTCTGGTTATCGTAACCAACTTTATCGTACACTGTAATCAGATGTTTGACCATGCCTTTTGAGTCTTTTGTCATTTATACATATTTATGTAACCTGGTGCTGGTTCAAAAAAGGCTTCATCATCCAGAAGATACATAAGAAGGCTAAGGAACCAGTTACAGCAGTTCTGCATCAAGATGGCTACATAGGGATTTCAGCCCATGTAGACTAAAACAAGGAGCCTCCCTTGTCCCTGGGGCCCCTAGATCGGGTATCCAGAATTACAGAAGATGGACCTTCCCTTCTGCTTCCCAAACTGGGTTTTGGCTGGGTTAGTGTCCCAGCCACGTGGGTTCAAGTCCCAGGCTGGGTTTTGGCTGGGTTCGAGTTCCAGCACATGGGTTCAAGTCCCAGTCTGGTAAATGGTTTCACCCCAACCCTATTCCCAGCAGGCAGAGAGGCCAGGTCTCATGGGGCTGTGAAGTGCCTGTGATCCCTGCAGCCAGCTCTCTCTGGAGGGCCAATGGCAGGGAGCAGACTAGGGTGCTGAAAACATTGCTTCTGTCATTCCCTCAGGGTTCAAGGACCACCCCTGCCCCTTCTCTGCTCCCACCTCCAGGGCACTGATATTCCCTCCCAGTTAGTCTCCAGGGAATGTCCCTACCTTCTGGGATTTGGAATTGTGTTCCCCACTGGGCATCTCTCTATCTGCTGAGTCACAGAACTGGCACCACCATTAACTGTGCATAACCTTGGGCGAGGTTCATCTTTTCCAAGTGACTTGGTTTCCCCATCTGTGAAATGGGCCGTGTGCTTTATGTAAAGAGCTGGGCTTCCTGGGAGTGAAGCACTGGGGGGAGGGGCTGGAATTGAGTTGCACTTGACCTGGGCTTTCAAGGGGTCTAAGGCCTTCCTGGGATAGCTCTGTGTGGCTGTTAAGAGTCTTTGTGCTGGGGAGAAGGCACAGATTGGCCTTCTGGGGAGACCAGGAGACCCCAGTGGAGGGAAGGGAGGAGGGTGGGAAGGCAGGCAGGTAGGGTCTAAATTTCTGGAACCTCACTGAGGGGCTGTGCTGCTGTTGCCTCTGGGACCCAGGGAAGGAAGGCCTTGGCGATGCCTCAGGGGGCCCCCACCTACCTCTGTTTGGAAAGCCCTGAAGGTGACCCAGGCCCTGAGTCAGTGTTCCCCTCCTCCCCCTCCTCCTTGGCAACCCAGGCTGGGAGCTGCGTGCTTGTGGGTGGGGACCCTGGCTGCCTGGCTCTCTCCCCCTGCCCCACACTCCCTGATGCTTATAACAGCGCCTGGCACAGAGTGGGCCCTTGGGGGAGAGTTTGTTCAGTGACTCCATGTGGTAACTTTTTGTGCCTGCTTTTCAGGTGACAAAAGGGAGGTTTGGCAGAGTTAGATAACAGCCCAGACCTGGTCAGTTGGCCCCAGGCTGGGTTATGAACCTGCCCTGGCGTGGCCTGCAGAGTACACAGTGGGAATTCCAAGGAGCCTACCCCTCTGCAAGGGGAGGAGGTGGGGTGTGGAGTTGTGGTGGCACCCCGCCGCCCGGCGCCTCTGTCCCCTGCGCCTTTGTCTCCTGTGACACAATGGGTGGCTTTTTGTCCCCATAAAGTCCCTTTCACCATAGGGAGAAGGGCCAGAGCGGGGGTGGAGGCCGGGCCGGGCCAGGCCAAGTTCTGAGTGTCCTGAGCTGCCCAGATGCATCCCTGTGCGGGGAAACCCCAGGAAGGGTTCACGTGGTCCCCTGGACCTCAGTTTTCTGGAAGGTGCAGTGGGGAGAAGGGAGTCCTGGGGGCTGTTGGATGGGCCCCGCCCTCAAATTGTTCCCAAAACATTTGGTTTCATTACCAATGTTTAAAAAACTGAAGATTTCATGTAGAATTTTGGATTTCTAATATATCTTTAAAAATTAGAACTTCTTGGGACTTCCCTGGTGGCCCAGAGGTTAAGGATCTGTGCTTCCACTGTAGGGGGCACGGGTTCGATCCCTGGTTGGGGAACTAAGATCCTGCATGTTGTGTGGTGGGTACAATCCAAAAAAAAAAAAAAAGTTCTGGCTATCCCAGGCCTGTGTTCCCCCAGACATCAGCTGGTTGCTCTCAGCTCCACAGACCTCCCCTGGCCCACCTTAGTCATTTCTGTGACCTGCCTGCCTCGGTGGCTGCTGAGTTTGAAACCACAATGTTAGCTCTGGGGCACAGTGTCCCCTCTCCTGCCACCCCACCCCCCAACTCGGGTTTGCTCCCTCTAAGCCCCAGGCTGTCTAACAGCCTTCCTAGCCACTCACAACCTCTACAACTGTTCACTTTTTCCTTTCTTTACCTGCATGACATGCCTATGAGGTGGTTGCAGGAAGGAGCATCCCTTCCGGGGCCCAAGAGTGGGCTCTTGTCTAACCCTCGGAAATGAATTGTCCGAGGAGACACACGTGTTGACAAAGCAAGAGACTTTATTGGGAAGGGCATCCAAGAGGAAAGCAGGAGGGTAAGGGAACCCAGAACTGCTTTGCCATGTGGCTTGTGATCTCAGGTTTGATGGTGACAGGATTCGTTTCTAGGCCAATTCGTTGTCTCTGGCCAATCACTCTTGATTCAGGGTCCTTTCTGGTGGTGCATGCACTGCTCAGCCAAGACGGGTGCCAGTGAGAAGGATTCTGGGAGGTGGTCGGACACTGAGCGGTGACATCTCCTTTTGACCTTTCCCAAATTCTTCTGGTTAGTGGTGGCGTGTTAGTCCTGTGTTCCTTACCAGGACCTCCTGTTGTAAAATAACTCACGCGCTGTGAGTTACTGTGGTGCCTGACCAGTTTGGCTGGTTTCAGTCGGTGTGTTTCCCCTAACAAGGTGACCAGCATTGGGGTATGTCCCCAAGCTTCTTATGTGTCAGATGAAAACACAAGCCAAAAAAGTTAGGTGACTCTATGATGAACCTAGACAGCATATTAAAAAGCAGAGCATTCACTTTGCCAACAAAGGTCTATATAGACAAAGTCAAAGCTATGGTTTTCTCAGTAGTCATGTACAGCTACAAGAGATGGACCATAAAGAAGACCAAGTGCCAAAGAATTGATGCTTTCAAACTGGGGTATCGGAGAAGACTCTTGAGAGTCCCTTGGACTGCAAGGAGATCAAACCAATCAATCCTAAAGGAAATTAACCCTGAATATTCATTAGAAGCTCCAATACTGTGGCCACCTGAGGTGAAGAGCCAACTCATTGGAAAAGATCCTGATGCTGGGAAAGATAGAGGGCAGGAGGGGACAGAGGATGAGATGGTTGGATGGTATCACCGACTCAATGTAAGTATGTTTGAGCAAACTCTGGAAGATAGTGAAGGACAGGGAAGCCTGGCATGCTGCAGTCCATGGGGTTGCAAAGAGTCGGACATGACTTGGCGACTGAACAACAACGGTAAGGCCACCCAACAAATCTCAAGGGCTTTACTCGGCCCAGAGAATGGAGAATATTAAAGGAGAGTTGAGTGACCGTCTTGGGGCAGGAGAGGAGTTATCGAGTGCTCCTGGGATTGGTAGAGTCCTTTCAGTCAGTACGAGGGAGGAAAGGCTGTAGGTACCCCTGGAGGAGGCCTGAGTTGAGGAGTGTCAGGGCTCAGACTGAGAAGAGCCTTGGAGAACGCTGAGCAGACCTCCCTGCTTCTGCTGTACAGAGGGGAAGGCTGAGGTCTAAATGGGTGAAGGTTCTGCCCTGGGACCCTTAGCCTGTGAGGAGTGGAGGGAGTGTAGCTGCAGGAGGAGTCCTAGGGTGGGGTTGGGTTGCATTCTGCTCCCCTTCACCTCCATATCTCCACCACCTTTGGATAAGCCCAGCTGCCTTATCTGAAAGGTGGGAGGGGCCACACTGATGGGTGGGGGTGGGGTGGGTGTGGGGAGGTGACCCTTATCTTCCAGGAACTATGCTTGGTGCTTAAGGTTAAATACCTTCATCTCACCAAGCCTCACACCCCTAGGAACTGCACATGCTATTCCTACCCTATCCACTGCAGGAAGCCAGGCAGAGAATGGACTGGAAAGCCCAGGTTCTAACCCCTCGAAGTGATGATGACAGTAGGGCCTGTACTGAGTGTCAAGACTGTGTTGGGTGTTGGTCTGAGTGCCTTTCGTACATTACTTCATTGACATCTACCCTTGTAAGGTCGGCACATTTTGAAGATGAGCACAGGGAGGTACAGAGAGGCTCAGCAACTTGCAGGAGGTCACACAGCTTGTAAGCTGGCAGGGCCAGAGCTTGAACCCAGGGAGTCAATAGACCAACTTTTCATCAGTTAACGCCAACATCTCCCAGTTAAGTCAGATCATAACAGCCATTCTTAGCCTCAAAGAATAGCGAAGAAAGATGTATTCGTTTCCTAGGGCTGCCATAACAAATTGCCACGAACTAGGTCACTTAAAAAACAACAGAAATTTATTGTCTCACAGTATTAGAAGTTCAAAGTCAAGGTGCTGGCAAGGTTGGTTCCTTTGGGAGGCCCTGAATGAGAGTCTGTCCCATGCTTCTGGCCAGGAATCCTTTGTTTTCCTTGGCTTGGAGACATATCACTCGGATCTCTGCCTCCATCTTCACATGATGTTCTTTCTGTGTGTGTCTCTATGTCCAGCTTCCCTCTTATAAGAACCTCAGCCCCTGGATTGCACCCCCCCCCAACTGATTGCCCCCAACCAATGCCTCATGGTCAGGCATTTGTGACTAATCCCTTTCCTCTCTGACTCAGCAGGTGGTTTTTAAAAAAATCTCTGTTATCCAGTTGAGAAAAAAATTTTTGGAAGCGCGAACGTCCTGGAGCATGTGTAAATGTGACCTTTTTGACAGTGTTAGTCACTCAGTCATGTCCAACTCTGCAACCCCATGGACTGTAGCCCACCAGGCTCCTCTGTCCATGGAATTCTCCAGGCAAGAATACTGAAATGGGTTGCCATTTCCTTCTCCGGGGGATCTTCCCAACCCAGGGATTGAACTTCCATCTCCTGCAGATTCTTTACTGTCTGAGCCACCAGGGGAGTTGTCGTTTAAAGACAAGATCCCTCATCTGAAATCTTTAGGTTTTCAAGAAGGAAAGGGCATATATATGTTTTTCCTTCAGGATTTCCAGACAGTTCTCTTGGTTCATCTGCAGGGGGTGCCTGGGGAGGCATGACGGGGCCTCAGTGTTTGGAAGGGCCAAGGGGTGAGGTTTCATTCTGTGCATGTTTGTTATGTGTGTGTGTCTGTGTCAGTCTTTGAAGAGTAAGACACACAGGTGTATGTGTAGAGAAGCATGGGGACAGAGGAACATGGGGGCAAGAGACAGGGACCTCGAGCGTTTGTTAAAGCACAGAGTTCTGCTCTTTCTCACCTGGCTCCTTCCCTTTGCCAACTCCCCCCCCAATCCACCCCCACATCCGCTCTCATGTCCTAGTGAGATCTTTCTTGACCTTCTTATCCCTTCTCAGCTGAATTTTCCCCCATAACACATTTCCTGTGCTTCCCTCGTGTACTCGGGTTTTATCTGACTCCCCTACCCCCAACCCAGCTGTAGAGTGAGAGCTCTGGGAGAGCAGGGCTTCCCATGTTTACTGCTCACACAGTGGTAAGTGCTCAACAGATGTTTGGCTTTTACAATTTTTAAAAAGTTTTTACTTATTTGGCTGCACCAGGTCTTAGTCACAGCATGCAGGATCTTCAGTTGTGACATGGGGCCTCTTGGTTGTGCCTTGTGGGATCTGGTTCCCCGACCTGGGATCGAACCTGGGCTCCCTGCATTGCAGCATACGGTCTTAGCCACTGGACCACCCAGGAAGTCCCACAACAGATACTTGTTGAATGAGTGAACCCAGAGGGAGGCACACGGTGGGGCCTGTGCTCAGAAAGCGGGTGTTAGGAATTGCACGAGGACCTGGACGAAGCCCAGCGGGCAGGTGGCAGAGTCAGGGCTGTCTGCCTTGCCCTCTGCCTTCCGCTCCCCTGCTTCCCCTGCATGGTGGGGTTTACCGTTCTGGACTGGACTGTAAGACAAGTCTTCTGGCCTCTTCCAGCTGGACTGTGGGTCCACAGCAGGAGGGAGGGTCCAGCAGCTCCTGCACATTCTAGAGATGAGGCCTGGGCCCAGCTTCCCATGGCCAGCAGAGGGTCAGCACATGCGGGGGTGCCCTATCCTGGACTGGGGTGCTCTGGCAGATTCTTGGGGCTGGGGGTGAGGGGACGGGAAAAACCAGTCTGTCAGGTTCAGATGGACCTTCCTTGTTGGAGAGCAGAAACCGAGGCGGCTCCCTGGGCACAGGGCCAGGGAGGCACGGCCAGAGGGATGCCAGATATTCTCACTGCTTATTCCAGCAGCTTTGTCTCCCAGAGGCTGTACTTGCTGATCTAGAAATCAGGGCTGAGCAGGAGGGAGAGGCAGAGACCAGGGAGCCGGGATGCCAGCTGGGCCTCACCCCTCGGAGCCAGCCCAAGTGTCCTCATTTTTTGTACATCACTAAGTAACTCTTAGTAGACCAGGTTTCAGAGAAGGGTCGACCTGGGTTCAAGTCCTGCCCTGCCCTGTCCTTGACTCATGGGTGACCACAGATGACCATGGACACATTTTCCTCTGAGCTCCTGTTTGAAAAATGGGGCTAATAAATAAGCCTAATGAAAGGGTTATGGGAAAATCAGTGAAATAAAAGGGAAGGTGCTCACCTGAGGCTTGGCACATTACGAGCCAGAGGGCATTACGTGGTTATTTGTGACCAAGCCCATGAGTGATTACACCACCAATTGATAAGTGTACATTAATGTAAACCCAAATCATTCCCTTCGTGATTTTTAACTCACTGCATTTTCTAACTTCCTTTCAGATAGTTGTAACCAGGCAACACGATGGCATGGAGGCCCATAAGGACCCTACTTTAAAGCAAGGAGATAATTAGAGACTTCCCTGGAAGTCCAGTGGTTAGGGTTCCACGCTCCCAGGGCGGGGGCATGGGTTTGATCCCGCACGCCCAGTGGCATGGCCAGAAAAAAAAGACAAGGAGATAATTGTCTGCCCCTGGAAGGGTCCTGCGCCTTGCTGCTTTAGGGGTGTCTGTTCTCCTTTCCAGCAGTGACTCCCCTGGGTCTGGGGGCTCTTGGCCCCACTGATGTGTCTGTTTAGGGCAGTGTCTGTCTGAAGGATGAGTGGTAAAAGCTTGGGGGTCTGGGCTGAGACACCCTGACTCTGGGTCCTCATGGATAAGGACTCCCCTCCAGTGGTGTGACTGCCCACAAGGCCCTGCTCCCTGCCCCACCATCCTCACCGCACACTGGGCCCCAAGGGCCACCTGGTCTATTGGTGGTGGCTGAAGGAGAGCACCAGAGGCTGGAGGTGGGGCAGGAAGGCTGGCGGGGTGCAGTGCCAGGTGGGCATCCCTGGGAACTCACCCCTCCCCCCCCAGGAGAGGAAGAGGGGCGGGTGCAAAAACCTGGAGAGAAGGGGAAGAGGGTGCCTCCCCGAGTCTCCCACTCCCACCCGTGCGTGGGGGGAGGCAAGGCTGGGAGCATATTATCGACTCAGACCTGAGTCCTCCTATAACACACAGCACCTGTGCGGGAAGGGTGTCTAGCCCCTATTTCCTGGATAAGGAAGCTGAGGCCTATTAGCGCCTGAGCATGTGTTTACTGAGCAGGTCCTATGTGCTCGGCACTGCAGGGCACTGGAGACGCAGCGACGCCCAAAACCCAGGGGTCTGGGTTCTAGCGGGTGGACTAGAGGTGCCCTGGGGAGCTGCACAGAGGTGGGGACACTTCCCACCACACAGGCAGGGTGAAAGCCCAGCAGCTAACGGGCAAGCCCAGGGCTCTACCTCTCACTTCCGGTGGTGGGGGGAAGGAAAGCTGTCAAAGGGGCTCGTGGACTCCAGGCCTCAGCTAGGGTCACCCCTGCCCTGCCCTGCCCCACACGTGGAGGGGGACTGATACAGAAATTTCCCTTTCGGTCCTTGGCAGGGGACCCTCTCTGGGGGCTTTCCTGGTGGCTCAGATGGTACAGAATCCACCTCCAATGTGGGAGACCTGGGTTCCATCCCTGGGTTGGGAAGATCCCCTGGAGAAGGGAATGGCTGCCCATACCAGTATTCTGGCCTGGAGAATCCCATGGACAGAGGAGTCTGGCAGGCTACAGTCCATGGGGTCTCAGAGAGTCGGATATGACTGAATATCTTTCACTTTCGGGGACCCTTTCTGGCTGCTCTGGGGGTGAGTGACAGCTCTCTCTTGTCTGGGAAGCTGGGGAAATTTTTGTCCTCCAAACCAGCAGGCAGAGGTGGGTTTTGCTCCTGAGCAAGTAAGGTACCACTCTGCCAAGTTCCCCAGGATGCCCTTGAGGTGGGTCAGCCGACCTGCCTGTGTAGAATTCCCTGCAGCATGGCGTTCTCAGCTGGGAATAGTTCCTTTATATACATGAACCCTCATGGGCACTGACCTTATAGAGTAAGTATGCTCTTCATGCTCTGTGCTGTGAACACAGCACAGAGTGGCTGTGAGTTGCCCCAATGTCACACAGCTGGCAAGAGGAGTGGGTTTTAAGTCAGGCAGTCGGCTCTGGAGGCCGTGGTGTTAGCTACTCTGCACACTCCGGGATGTTGGGGCCCACCTTGCCATATACAAATGGTGTGCTAGTCCCTTTGCTTCTCCAAGGCCCAGATTCACCTGGAAGGCAGGGATGGTAGCACCTGTATGGGGCAGTTAGGAGAGTCAGAGAAGGTTGGGTGGAGGGGGCTTGGTGGGGCTCCAGGCAGATGTCACTGTACCTCCGGGCCTCTGTGATTGTGTCCCTGCCTCAGGGATGTGCTGGTGACTTCATCTTTCTTTCAGCAGCTTTTCCTAAGCCCCTGGCCGAGCTCGGGTCCTGTCCTGGGTGCCAGCATGCACTTATGAATGAGCCAGTCATTTTCTTGGGGAACTGGATGAGCCCGGGAGACCACCCTCTCCAGGGCTGCAGGGGTCTCACCCTGGAGGCAGCCGAGTGGATGGCAGTGCTGCTGTGGCTTCTGGTCTGGGGAAGGAAACAGAATTTGTCTTGGGTGGGTGGTGCCTGAGGGGCCATGTGAGCCCAGAAGAGGGCTCTGGAGCCCAGACTGGAGAAGTAGGGAAGGTTCCCTGGAGCATGTACCATTTCAGCTGGGGTCTGAAGGAGGTAAGTTACCAGGCAAGGGCTTTGTATACATGTGGTAAAAGCCAAATAAATATTTCTCGGGCCAATGAAAAATGTGTCCTGCAGGGGGCGCCCCATGGTGAAGGCCTGGAAACTGCTCTGTGGCCTTCGGCCTGAGCGATGGGGACTCTGGGAGACTCTGGCTCTGTCTCATCCCCTCCAGGTGCTGGGGCTGCTGGTGTGGGCCCTGATTGCTGACACTCCGTACCACCTGTATCCGTCTTATGGCTGGGTGATGTTCGTCGCTGTCTTCCTCTGGCTGGTGACAATCATCTTCTTTGTCCTCTACCTGTTTCAGCTGCACATGAAGCTGTACATGGTGCCCTGGCCGCTGGTGGTGAGTCTGGATAGGAGCCCCAGGGGTGGCTCTGGGCTGACCCCTCTGCCTCTGGGCAGGCTGTGACAATGTGACCTTCCCTAAGTGAGAAGTGGCGGCTGGGGGTTGACTGAAGTCCTCGTTGGCCTGTAGAACTGAATGGGGATGGGGGACGGAGGATGAATGGTTCAGGTGTCCATTTTTTCTGAGCGCTGAGAGCTTTGAATCCAGGATGACTCAGGCTTGACTTTCTCCCACGGAGGGAGTACAAGTGAGATGCTGTTTGGGATCTTGAAAATATTTTTCCTTTTTGGGGGGTGGGCAGTCGGGATTAGATTCTGGGGGTGCTGTGGCTCTGGCTGGGCCCAGACTGGCAGCCCTGGGCCTGCAGGCTGGGATGAGCTGGCAGGAGTCACCGAGGCTGGGCTGGTGTGTGCAGGATGGGCTGGGCGCAGGGTGAGGCCCCTGCAGCCTGGCAGAGGGTGGTGTCCTCAGTTTGCCCAGGTCAGTCTCCTTAGAACACAGAGCTGAGAGTGTCCATAGGAAGTACCCTGGCCAGACACAGAGAAAACTGCTGGGGCTTTTTTTCTCTCCAGCCCGGAAAACCCCTGCAGCTGGGGTCTGAGGCTTTCAGCGAGCAGAGAGGCGAGAGAGGCACGTGATTGTCAGACAAGCAAGGCTGGGACTAGGCAGCATTGTTTGCAATTCAATGACTTTTGAAGCTGAGGAAACGTGAGTCATCCTCAAGACAGACCGGGTTTGTTAGATCTTGACATCACTGGTAGGAGCCAGGTGGTGTTTGCAGTGGGCACTGGGCTAGGAGGGAAGATCCTGGGGTGACGAGGCAGTGGCCTGACTTCCTGGACGGGGTCCAACCCCTGCCCTGTGTCCTAGGAGCCTTGAAGAAAGACATCTCCGGAGATGGAAGGGCCTTGGTGTCTCTCAGCACTGCTGTGGGGCTCCAGTCACAGCTGCTGATGGGAGAGGCTCCTTTCCCAGGCCATGATGGCAGGGCAGTGCCTCACACTCCTAGATAAGGCGGAGTTAAGATTGCCAAATTGGGCTTTTCTGGGATGGGGACTACAAGCTCCCTTTAGGGCCGGGCAAGAGGCCATAAAGACATACGAGTAAAGTAGGTCAGGAGGGGTTCTGGAGAACTGGTCCATAGGAAGCTGCCTCTACTCAGCTCTAACTGTTGTTAGTGGGAATGCAGGTGCCAAATCTTGATATTTTAAGATTGAAAGTTTTATATGAAATCTTAGTTTTTATATGAAATCTAATTTTAGAATGTTGGTAATTGTTTTTTAAAAATATGAGATAAACCAAACATGCCCGAGGGCCATCAGTTTGCTGTCTGGCTGGGCTAAGAGATCTGCTAAGAACTGACTCCAGGGACCAAGCACTAGGGAAATGGGACCTGGGATTGGTTGTTAGCCCAGGGCCCTTCCTTGCCAGCCAGCTGAGGGTCTTTACCATGGCATTTGACGTGGGGCCTAGAGCCTAGGATGTGGCCAGAAGGCATAGGTTCTTCCCACTGGGGGCAGAGGTAGGGATGTGAGGGCCCCCCAGCGCCCCCCCATCTCGGGGTCAGCCTCAGAGCCAAGCCCTCAGGGGCCATGAGAAGGACCAGGCTTGGCGGGGAGCCACCACGGAGGAGCAGGCCCTTCAGCTGGAGTACTCAGAGACAGGCTCGGTTTGGCCTCTTGCCATCAGGAGTGAGTTTTACCACGTGGATCTGTTGATGTTCCAGCCAGATCACTTTAGCCCCCCATCTCTCAGCCTTCAGTATGTTTGTGTTCTCTGCTCATAGGGCCTCCAGGCTGGTCCTGTGTAGACCTCTGTCTCTGGAGGCCCTTGTAGTGGGAAAAACCCATGCGGTCTCCATCCTCCTCCTCAAGCTCTAGTCCCTGTTCTGGCTACTGAAGGGATGTGTCAGTGGGAACAGGAAGTTCCATAGTTACTATAAGAGTCTCATGTCTTAAGCCTGTTCTTTCCACTCCCCCAATCCCCAGTTAATGGTATTTAACGTGGGTGCCACTGTTCTCTACATCACGGCCTTCATCACCTGCTCTGCTTCGGTTGAGCTGACATCCCTGAAGGGCAGCCAGCCGTATAACCAGCGTGCAGCAGCCTCCGTGAGTATGGTTCCCTGGGGCACCCTCAGCAGTTACAGGGGAGACGGGTCAAAGTGAGGTCTATGCCCCTGGACTCCCACTGCTCCCTGACCCCAGGCCAGGCACCTGACACATGCTCAGTAACCCTCCAGCTCCCAGTGGACTCACAGGTGTCCATGTTGTTGCTTAGTCACTAAGTTGAGTCCAATTCTTTGCAACCCCATGGACCACAGTCTGCCAGGCTCCTCTTTCCATGGGATTTCCCAGGCAATAATACTGGAGTGGGTTGCCATTTCCTTCTCCAGGGGATCTTCCCTATCCAGGGACTGAACCCGTCTCTTGCACTGGCAGGTGGATTCTTTACCACTGAGCCACCAGGTGTCCAAAATGAACAGCAAAATTAACCCCGAGGAACCAGAATGCTTGGGAAACGCTTTGGGCTGGCAAGTGAAGCTTGGGCCACCTGTTGAACTTTGCTGTGCCACACTGATCTAGGGTTGTATGTCTCCTCGAGAGTCTGTTAGAAGCTATCATCCACCTTTGAGAAAGCCATGGGCAAAAACCCTTTGGTTTAAACTATCTGGGAGATACTCAGGTTCTCCTAGGCAACCCAAACTTGGGCTCCATGTCGGGTAAAGTGTCAGAACCCCCACACACCTGGCATGCATCACCCATGAGTGTTCTTCCACTCCCTGTATGTGTGAAGACAGGAGGGTCGGGGGGAGAGGGACTGCCAACCCTTTTGACAGGCCAGGAAACTGAGGCTCAGAGCGGTGAAGGGACTCACCTAGACTGAGCCCCGGGTAGGACCAGACCAGGACTTGGGCTTCCTCATTCTTCCTGGTGAGGATGGTTTTGAAATCTGTGAACTCAGTCACCAGAAGAGAGACATGGAGACTTCTGGAATGTGAACTACATAATATTCCTAGGGCAGCTTTCGAATGTTGCCTTTTAAAAAACAAAATCCCGGAGCTGTGTCTACAGCAGCTCCTACCCGTTTGTCACTCTTGGCATATTGTCCAGGCTTCCCTCTCAGTCTGACACACCTTGCCTGTATGGTTAATGCAAAGTTAGTACCCAGAACCTGGTACCCATCAGCCTCATAGTCATTAAATGACTGTACGGGTAAGCAGGAGTTGGTGTGGCTCATTCGGTTAATTGAGGGGCTCTGGCTCCCCTGTCTGTGCCTACCCTCTGTGTTTCACTGCTGTGGCCCCCAGCCCCACATGCCGTGCTTCAGACAGACTCACCTCTGTGTCTTCTCTTTCAGTTCTTTTCGTGTTTAGTGATGATTGCCTACGGAGTGAGCGCTTTCCTCAGCTTCCAGGCCTGGCGAGGAGTAGGCAGCAATGCAGCCACCAGTCAGATGGCTGGTGGCTATGCCTAAAGCACCTGTGCCGTGGGCCACTGCGGGCGGAAGGCTACAGCCTGCTCCCAGTGCAGGTGGCTCCAGAAGCCTGAAGTCTGCGCCCTGTACAGAGTCAGCCTGGAAGAGACTACGCATGCTCATCTCTGCTCATCAGGCTCCTCGGGCTCACCCGACACTCCCAAGGAATCAGGACCCTTCCTCTGGCAGTCATGTGGCCTGGAGACAGGCCAACAGCCAAGATAGTCCTCTCTGCCCTCCATATTCAGAAGGTGATGGGGGATACAGGACTCTCTTGCTTTGTCCTTAGGACTTCGTGTCCAAGGCCGAGACCTAGCCTTCTCGCCAGCACTAAATACACTAACAGTGAACTCTACACCCACAGCCCCTGACTCACCATAGAATAAGCCTAACAAGCATCAAGTATTTATCCTAGTTTTTGTTCTGGGAAAGCTGAGCAAACCCATGAAACCATTCTGATTCCTGAAAACATTAATTCTGGTTTGACCCTCCCCCAAGCCAACATGTTCACTTGTAGGGAAGCATGTAGAAAGGGTTATGATTCTGACAGCATGGTTTTCCTTTCCTGCCTTTCGAACGTACCAGTTATTTAAAACAAATCAGTTTTAAGAGACTCTCAGTGATGAAAATCTGATCCAGGCTTCCCTCCCTTTCCCAAGCCCTTGTTTTCTCATTTTCCCTTTGGGGAAACTAACATCAATGCTGACTGCCTCCCTGACGCTGTTAATTAGGCACCTGGGACGGGAGGGAAAGTAAGGCCTTGCTGGTGAGCTGCCCTGTGCGTGGTGGTAACTTTTTGTTTTTTACAAAAATAAAGACCGAAGAACTTATTTGGAACTTAGTTGGGGAATCATAGTTAGAGATGCTTATAAACACCAGGAAGCCGTAACCTAAGTCAGTACAGTTGGCCTTCTGTATTTGTGGGTTTCACATCCGAGGATTCAAACAATCGGTTGATATACCTACCTTGATAGCTTGTGAAGTTCAGAGATCAGACAATCCAGGTGCTTAGTGTGTGGAGCTGATAGTAGAGAGAAGGGGGAGCAGCAGGCGGGGGTCCCCCTGAGCTTATTTTCCTACTACAGCACAACATGCTCTGAATAACAAGCCACAGGCATTTCTGGGCACCCCTTGGTCCCACCTTAAAAAACTGGGAACAATGAAAGTGTAACTAGATTCAAACAATTGTGGATGAGCTCCTCTCTGGGGGAGAGGGGCAGTGGAGGGGGTAGGTTAAGTCAGATACCCATTTCCCAGCTGGCCCGGTATAGGCCTAGTTTGGGCCTGTTGTCCTGGGATGACAATTAACTGCATCCCTTTTTACTCTCCAGTGCCTCAGAGTTTGAATAATAAATTATAGTCATTGCAGGATCAAGCCATAAGAAGAGCATTTTTAAGGAGGACCAACCTATTTTCTTTTGAGGCTTAAGAGAAAACAAAATCCTCATCTAGGCTTCTGACACCCTGAAACAGCTTCTTTGGGTGGAGATGTTAACATGCTTTGTCAAACAACTACCTTGTGGTTCAGGCCAATGCCCCCCAAGTCCTCAGCCCCTGCTGTGTGGGTGAACAGTGCTGCCCAGGGCTGAGGCCTAAGCTATAGGAAGAGGCAAGTGTCCTCTGAAGCTGGGGCCAAACACTGCGCTTTCTCATGCTGGCCATACCTGTTGCGGTCGGTCAGCTGTGTCCGACTCTGTGACCCCACAGACTGCAGCATGCCAGGCTTCCCTGTCCTTCACTGTGTCCCAGAGTTTGCTCACACTCATGTCCATTGAATCAGTGAAGCCATCCAACCATCTCATCCTTTGTTGTCCCCTTCTCCTCCTGCCCTCAATCTTTCCCAGCCCCAGGGTCTTTTCCAATGAGTCTCTTTGCATCAGGTGGCTAAAGTACTGGAGCTTCAGCATCAGTCTTTTCAATGAATATTCAGGGTTGATTTCCTTCAGGATGACTGGTTTGATCTCCTTGCTGTCCAAGGGACTCTCAAGAGTCTCCTCTAATACCATAGATCAAAAGCATCGATTCTTTGGTGCTCAGTCTTCTTTATGGTCCAGCTCTCACATCCATACATGACTACTAGAAAAACCATAGCTTTGACTATATGGACCTCTGTCAGCAAAATAATATCTCTAGCTTTTTAATAATGCTGTCTAGGTTAGTCATAGCTTTTCTTCCACAGAACAACGGTCTCCTTGGAAGAGAAGAGACACCTAAGCCCCTCTAAAGGTGGCACATGATGACATAAGTTCCTGAGTGGACAGAGAGAGAGTTCTAGTAAGTTTTTTTGTTTTTTTTTTTAAATCAGAAAGCCTATTTCCTAATGGAAAGCTATAGCAGGCTTGGCTGCTTTTTTTCTGAGTGGAAAAGGATGAAAAAAAAAAAACCCATCTGCCTTTCTTGTTCACTTTTCATAATTTCATCTTTGGATTTGTCCACTTGCTTTTTCTCACCCAGACTGATCAGTGGGGTCTTCATCAAGTGCTTCCAACATGCCTGGCCTGTGACGGGCAGTCCCATTTATAAAAAGCAAGAAGGGTAAGCAAGGCCAGGAGAGTCAGTGTTTAAGGAAGCCTTTGGCTTGAAAGACCAAAGCTCTGATAACTTGATGGCAGCAGCAATAGTACACAAGGGACTGGTTCATTTAGAAAGATGGTTTATGCAAAACACCTCAACTTCTACTCATGGTACAAAAGTATTTAATAAGTGCCATGTCGGTACAGAAAAACACACAGCCTGTAGCTCATCCTTTAAAACCAAAAGAGTCAACTGGTAGAGATTCCTATTTTTACTTTAAAAATAAAAACAAAAAACTAAGTACACATTGGGAATTGAACTACTACATTTTTTCTTTCACTCATGTTTTCCGGCCAGTAATGTTCTATCCAACACTATAATAAGACAATGTACTGAATCTAAGCAGTATGACCAGTAAAGCTGTTTGCTATCTCCTACTCGTGCTAAGCTAGACCATGGAATACTATCTTGGTAGGGTTATTTTGACAGCGAAAAAGGAAGTGCAGAGCCCCTACCCCAAACCTAAGGAGCTGATTTACACAGAAAGGGTTTTAAGCAAACCTGCACAAATACGAACATGCTCTAAGAAAAGGATATATTTTAGACTACTTCCAGCATACATTCATTGGCACCCAGTAAATGGACCACCAAGGTAGAAAGCATTTAGCTTTCATAGCACTAACAGCTAAAAAGCACACAGCATATAATACTTTGATCTTGAAGTGGGTAATCATGGAAGTTCCAAGATTGTATCCACTAGGTTAGCCTGAGTATTCATCTATAAAAATAGTTTTTCAAACACACGTAAAGGAGGGTTATGGAAACAATGGGACCACATCTGGACTTGTAGAAGACAGTGATACAAAGACTGTGCATGTAAGACTAGGAATTGATTTTCCCATGTTAGCTTTTAGGTAAAGGAAATCTCTGTAAGTTGATTCCTACTAGCTGTGATGGTAGGATTTTCAGAAATCTTGAGATGGGCAGCTAGCTGCAGTTAACCCCTAAATAAATCCTCCCAGTCAAAACCCCCACTGAGGCTGTAGGACTCAAAACTGTGATCCATATAAAGAGCTGTGAATGCACGAAAAGCCTCCTGGGATATGTAAGGCCTGCTGGGCCAAGAAGAGTTGATGATGGCGAATTTTCCCAACATGGACACCCCAACATGAATGCTGGGGACAGGCATCCCAGGTAGAATGCTGGACTTGGGTGTGCTGCAGGAGCCAGACTCCGAAGCCTCAGAGAGGGGTCTACTAAGGGAGGAGTACTAGGGTTACCAAAAACAAGAATGTCTTGTCCCAGGAAGGTCAGGTAATTATCTTCTGACCCATCAATACTTAACATTAATGAAGAGTTGCAGAAGAGTCAGTCTTTCCAAGATGTATTCTTCTGACATCATTAGCCAAAGCCTCTCCCAGTCTATTGAGCTGGTGACGTCCAAAAGAGCCCAGAGCCTGAAG
Source organism: Bos indicus x Bos taurus (assembly GCF_003369695.1). Lineage (NCBI taxonomy): Eukaryota > Metazoa > Chordata > Mammalia > Artiodactyla > Bovidae > Bos > Bos indicus x Bos taurus. The sequence goes on from NC_040093.1 coordinate 40,575,200, forward strand.
TGGGACCTAGGGCCGCATATTGTTCTGGGAGGCTGGCACAGAAGATGATTTGCAGAGTGAAGTCACCACTAAACCACTGCTCAAGTCCAGTCCCCGGCCTTCTTTTTCCTACAAGAGAATATCACAACTTTAAGAGGCAAGGGACAGAAGAAAGTCCTTTCTAGCTCTGACTGGGGAGGGAGATGCTTAGGGTGGGAGGGCGGGCCACCAGGGAGCACACAGGAAGAGGGAGGATGTGATTTTGCATTTTTGTTCAGCACTGGTCACTCAAAAAATGTACCTCTCAGGGTACAATGGAGGTCCAGCGGTTAAGCCCCACTGCAGGTAGCATGGGTTTGATCCCTCATTGGGAGAAGTAAGATCCTGTGTGCCAAGCAGCAAGGCCAAAACAAACAAAACAAAAAACACCTCTCTTCAATGAAAAATATTTCCTTCTCCTATTAAGATCCTGCGTTACAAGAACGGCAAGGCAATTAAGACCTGTTTTTTGGCTTTGTCCTTTTGATTATACAGGGACCCTGTAGGATGCCTGGGACCTTTGGTTTCACCAAAACTATGAGAGTGTAGTTCTTCACAAGCGCCCTGGGCCCCGGCCAGTGGGGGACAGCAGCTGCTCTGCTGGCACGCTGCTCGCTGTCTGGCTGACACTGGCCAGTCTTACAGCGGGGCGCACAGAGGGTGGTTTGTGCCTGACAGGTCCACTTGGAATTTTCTAAGTGGTTCACTGTAGCATAACAGACAAGAAGGACTTACTGCTCGGTAGTCCAGAAACATTTCTTTAAAAGCCAGGAAATCCGTAAATGTGAGCAGCATGTCAAAAATGTCACCAGCCACTTCATCTTTATGGTGCCTGCGAAGGAAAAGGGTGGTTGCTTCATGAACAATTGATGACACAGACCATCTCCTTGAGATTTCCTTCAAAGGTATGGAGGGCCTCCCACCCAGGACCTAACCACCAAGTGCTCTGAAGCTTGATGTTCAAGCACTAGGGGGGAAAAAAAGGAGGAAGGTCTATGAATTTTCAGAGTTGAGGAGGAGCAAGGTACCAAGAGGTTAAAAAAAGTCAACTTCAACTCACTGTAAAGTTGTAGTGAAAGCCGCCATGTTAAATCCAGGAATCCGCTCCAACAGCTGTTCTTCTATATACTTTTCTACCAAAGAAATCTGTAACAGTAAAACTTCTTTTCAGAAAGCCTGTTCTCCAGCCCTTTGCAAACATTTCTGTGTGCCTGGCTCCCAGCTGAGAGCTGGGGGCACCAGAGAGAACCCAAACCCAGCTCCTCTCTTCAGTGAGCTCATCCCACCCCTGCCCTCCGCCCTCCAGGGGAGAGGTGTACGCAGGTAATTACACTGCAACAAGAGGAATGCTCCCAGATGGATAGGGTTAGAGAGCAGAAGGGCTCCCACCCCCCATGGCATGAAATGAAGAGTGGAGTAAGTGGGGGCTTTTCTGCCTGGGTAGATAGAATCTGTGGAAAGAAACAAATGAAAAAGCATACAGTGAAAGGCAGTCATGGATCTGTTACAAGCGGAGGCTTGGCTTAAGAAACTTTAACCAACTCTGCTGTACTTTTGCATTCAAGGAATTAAGTCCTGGAGGCTCAAACTTCTCAGACAGAGGAGATCCTAACAGGAGGCTGCACAGGGCCTTGGCATATACAAAGACCCAAGGGTCCAGAGCCAAGGTTCCTGGGTTATAGTTTGGTTTTGCCACCAACTGGTTTTCACTTTTATCTGTCATGCACACTTGATTGAATTACGTAGTAAGAAAAAATAGTGTGTGAAAGCTGAAAGGTCAAAAGTATGTAAGTGCAAGGTATGGTGAACCCATATACTGTAACTGAAAGCAGGATTATGATAAAGTCAACCATGTTTTTAAAATAGATGAGATTATTAACTATTTGGAAAACAGCCCCAAGAACTATGCAGAGGAAAACAATAGGTAATGAAGACTAAACCCAATTCTAATTAGACTTCCTAGCAGGGTGCTGGTGGCAGATTCTAAAAATTGAGCAGATTTCAACATTATTTGATCCTAAATTCATATTTTAAAGAAATCCTAAATTCATATTTCAAAGAAATCCTAATCTCCAGTAAGAATAATAGGAACCCACTTACATATTCATTAAAAATAGGTGTGTACGTGAGCTTATTCTCTTCCGTGTCTTCAAACTCCTGGTAGTACTTGTCCATGAAATTCCTCTGTAATAACTGGAACTCATCATCTGAATCGCAATAGGAAACATATATTCTTTTTAACACGTAGGAATTAAATGGCAGCAGAAAAGTGAAAGTGAAGTCACGTCCAACTCTTTGAGACCCCATGGACTGTAGCCTACCAGGCTCCTCTGTCCATGGGATTTTCCAGGCAAGAGTACTGGAGTGGATTGCCATTTCCTTCTCCAGGGGATCTTCCCAACCCAGGGCTCAAACCCGGGTCACCCGCATGGTAGACAGACGCTTTACCATCTGAGCCACCAGGGAAGTCTTCTTTCTAAATGGCCAAGCTTTAGGAGTGGGAAAGCTGAAGGTGTTCAGGGTAAAGTTCCGTATTAAGGTATTAAGAGCCTTCACACTGTGTGCAACCACCGCCACCACCCTCTAGTCCAGTTTAAACACAGCCAGACAGGGCAGGGTGGCTTAGGAACTCCACAAACCGTTCTCTTAAATTCAGCTGCAGTGGTAGAAACAGTGTAGTGATTAGATGGATGGGCTCTGATAGAGGCTAGACTACCAGAGTTTAAATTCCACCTCAGCCACTAACAATGGGTAACCTTGGGCAGGTTAATTTCTCTCAGTCCCAGTTTCTTCAACTTCAGAGTACCTATCATAAAAGATTGCTAGGTGGCATTTAGATGAGGAGTCACGTACAGTGACTGAGTCATAGCAAACACTTATTAGGGTTTAGGGAATTTCAACAACCAAATAGAATATCGTTTCCAAAACAAAAGGAATGCTTCACAAATGGCCTAGACTTAGGAATAAATGCCCTGGGCTTACAGAAAGCTCATTTCCCTCACTGCACACAGGGTTCTTGTAGAGGCCAAAAGAACTCCAGGTATTCCTCAGTATTCACCAGGAATCCTCTGATCGACATGGGACCTTAATAGTGTATCTTCATCTGTATTTAGGAGTTAAGGTCATGAACCTTTATAGGACCCAAAGGTACAAAACTGAGTCAAGTGATTTTCACTAAACAAGACTAACAAATACAGCTAATAACACTAAACAACAGTGTTCTTTTCCTTATTCTCAGCAAACTTAAAGTCACCCATACGAGAGATTTTTTTCAAGTTTTTCTCTCCCACACATTTGTCTTAAATGACAGATGCCTGTTACCACTTATTACTTAGCAGGACCTATGGATGCCAAAGTGAAAGTTGCTCAGTTGTGTCTGACTCTTTGCGAGCTCATGGACTATACAGTCCATGGAATTCTCCAGGGCAGTATACTGGAGTGGGTAGCCTTTCCCTTCGCCAGGGGATCTTCCCAACCCAGGGATCGAACCCAGGTCTCCTGCATTGCAGGTGGATTCATTACCAGCTGAGCCACCAGGGAAGCCCAAATGAATCCACAAATAGGAACTCAGGACCTAGGAAAATATGGAACCAGCTGAAGCATGACACCTTGTTCCTCATGGGCACGTGTGCTATGGTTACCTATTACACTGCTCTATGTCACAAAAATATTAAGACTCAAGACTACAAACCGCTCTTACTCTCTGAAATAAAGTAGTTAATATTTGCTGAAGTTTTGCCATGAGCCCCATAACTCCAAGGTACTCTGTTACCTGAATGAGTCCCTTCTGGGGACTGAATCTATGGTAATCAATTATTTTCAGGAGTAGGGGCTGTATGCCTTTAAGGCAAACAACAGGACGGCTTCCTTTGTATTTCAGCATGCCACTTTCAACATTATATGCAGCATGATGTTTTCTCTCTTTTTAAAAATTAACTCTCCAAGTGGATTTTCAATGTCGTTAAAAGCAAGAGTCTAAAAACTAAAGAGCCGGAGTAGGGAAGCTTACCCATGATAATGTCCTCTAAATATCCAACCACAGCATCAAATTCTGCATCAGAGGCGGAAGAGCTGAAAAATAGACCTGGATTAGATACTGTTTCAGCTTAATTCCTCTCCCCCCACCCAAATGTACTCTGGCCCTTTTCAAATGAATTCTCCATCACCCAGCTTAAACAATTAAGAATGATTTACTGTTTAATCTAGCAGTTGCACACTGAAGAAAACACATTTTACACACCTGTGACATCAAAGTTTAATGTAGTGGATCTACTTTCAGAAAACTGATGGGACACAAGAAGTCACGAAGGGACAAATAAAAGGGGTCAAGGCTCACATCAGACATCTTAAGGCTCCTCACATTTATTTCCTGTGGGTTCTACTCACCGCATCTTCCTTATCACCCCACATCAATCTACTTGTGGGCGGGCGTAAACCTGGTGCGGTCAACACACAGGCCGGGGTGGGGAGGGACAAATTAGAGTCCCTGGGGATGGTGGTGTGGTAGTGGTGGAGGGTCTTCTGACCCGCGGTCGGGCCTCAGCCGCTCAAACCCACCAGGTTTTGCTGACGACTAAGGACTGGAGACCGGGGGATTGTGACAGAGGCGTGTATCATCGCGCAACACCACGCTGCGCTCCTGTCCTCCGCGCCTGAAACCCCGCTGTTGCCGCAGAGGCAGTCTACCGCGGGAACTTGGGTGGGGTGGGTAGGGGGGAGTCTTGTTTCCCACACCCACTGAGGGCACTGGTTTCGCAGGGCGGAGGCCTAAGCCAAGCGCCAGCAGCCCCGGCCTTCAGCCTCCCGGGCTCGGGCGGCGTGACTCACAAGGACAGCGCGAAGCTCTCTTCCTCTAGGGCGTCCATCGTCGCCACCGCATCCACTGGGCGTCGGGGAGCGGACCCGTTCGCCTTCTACCTTTGCCTGCGGCCCGGGCGCAGCCTCTGCTTTGCAACGCAGAGCTGCAACCGGCATCCGGGAGGCCTCGCCGCCGAGGCCACAGCCGGCTCACGGCCTAGCCGGTTAGAGCCTGCACGCGATGCCCCAGCTTCAGGCTCCCCGGCTGCGGCCACACGCCGGCCGGGCCCCCCAACCCTGCCAGGCCTAGCTAAACTCGCCCCTACCGCCGCTGGGTCCGGCGTCAGTTACCACGCCCCGCCTCCTGTCACCATGGCCACCGCGACCCTTCCGCCTCCTCGGGGCTCCTAGCAACCAATCGCAGGCCTGCGTTACCCAAAACCAGGGGCGGGACAAAAATAGGGAAAGGAAGTGAGGCAAAGGGATAGAGGACAGCGAGAGGAAACTGGGCCGCATCCAGCAGGTCAGGGACTCACTATCGTAAACTCACGCTGTCGGACGATTAAAGCCAAGATGTACCCAATGCGAAGAGAAAGGAATGGAAGCCCAGAGAGAGCCTCGATTTCCCCACTTGCTACTTGGGAATAAATTACAAGATTTAAGAAGATTAAGTCATTCAAATTGGTTTTAAGAGCACTGTAAATCGAAAATCTTTTCAGAGTCAATCCCTTAGCTTTTGAGCCAGATAGTGCAGACATTTGATTTTCGAGACAGTTGCTCCCTCTCGTGGAACTACCACGAGACAGCTACCAAAGCCAACCCCACAGCAAGAAGTGGATGTCCTGTAATTTACATCATGAACATTCACATCAAAAAGATTATTTGGCAGTAACTCGTTTCTTGGGTAACTAGGCAAGATTAACGTTGACAGAACCACTTTGAGCAACGCAATCAGGTGACTTTGCTCCAGGATAAGCCCCCTCCAAAACTGCCCAGTTTTACAAAAGGGTACCCTATACCTGTTCTCTGATTGGATCACTAGACATTGTGTCTTTTCGGTTGCATTTTATTTTTTGGCCAAATGTGTGGTACATTTTAGATATGGTTCATGTTTGATCTGTGGGTCAGATGGCCAGCCTGAATGGGCAGGTATCTTTAAATGAACGTAAAATATCTATCAGTGGGGTGTGGAACTAAACTCGTTACCATGACACAGTTGTATCTAGGGTGAGATCAGTTCTCAGAGGTACTATCTCTGTTTAGTACCAAGTAGAAGGCTGGCATTCAGAAAGGTTTGGTAAATAACCAGACCGAGTTAATACATAGGATCAGAGCAGAGAAGGAAACTTGATTCCATCTGTTCTGGTTATCTAATGCTGTTACTCGGAGAAGGCAATGGCACCCCACTCCAGTACTCTTGCCTGGAAAATCCCATGGATGGAGGAGCCTGGTGGGCAGCAGTCCATGGGGTCGCTAAGAGTCGGACAGGACTGAGGGACTTCACTTTCACGCACTGGAGAAGGAAATGGCAACTCACTCCAGTGTTCTTGCCTGGAGAATCCCAGGGACAGGGGAGCCTGGTGGACTGCCGTCTACGGGGTCGCATAGAGTCAGACACGACTGAAGCGGTTTAGCAGCAAAGCTGTTACTAGCCACCCAAAACTTCCTGGCTAAAAAAAAAAAAAAAATTTATTTTGCTCAGTAATCTGTAACCTGGACAGGACTTGGTAGGGACAGTTCGTTTCTGTTCTACTTGGCATCAGTTGGGGGTAGCTGGAATGGGGCTAGAGAACCTCCTCCAAGAAGCTTACTCAAATTAGTATTAGCTGGAACAGCTCAGTTGTTGATGTTGAACGGAGGACCTGAGGGGTAGGGGGCTGTCTCAGTTCCTCTCCATGTAGGTCTTCTCATGGATATTTGTGTTTTCCCACACCATGGTGGCTAGATCCAAGAATATTTCAAGAGACAGAAAGTGGAAGCTGCCAGTCACTCAACCGCCTGAGGCCAGAAACTGGCTCAATATTTTCAGTCTCTGCCTTGCTATATCCCTAGGTCCTACTTCCTTTTTTTTTTTTTTTTTTTTACTAATGTTACTCCTTCAGTGACGTTTCTCTCCTTCCCTTCATCTAAATTAGGTTCTCCTTGTTCTTTCTCAAAGCACTCAACAAGTTATTACAATAAGGAAAAACATAGTTTTCTCCCCACTACCAGACGTCAGCTCCACAAACAGATCTGTTTTTGCATACCACATAGTTGCAGTGCCCGAGATATATTAGGTGTCCAATAAAGGTTTGTTGGATGAATAAGTGATTAACCTTGCTTCTGAATTCTAATACTTGATTCTATCCTAACCTGGAAAGGATAAACCTGAGTATAATATCTTGGAACCGTAGCAGCAGATACCAATGAAAGTTGTGATATCTTAAGTCAAAAAAGGCAACAAATGTTTTATTTATTCAATGCAAATTACTGTATTTACCACAAGCTAAAGAAGAGAACATATATATATATATATTTATATATATATTTGAATTTATGGAAGACTAAAGACATGGAAAAAATCCAGCACCCCAACAAGTACAGCCAGGAAGGAAATCAGCTCTGTAATAGGACGATTTAATGAACTACAAACAAGAAACGGTGGGGAAGGAAGAAAAAAATGTGCATTGAATTTAAGACATTGTAAAACTGAGAAGACATATTTACTATTCAAGTATAAACTCAGTAAGGACTTGGCATAAATTGAAAGGCAGCTGCTGAGGTACACCATTATAAAATAAGTTCTATGAATTTACAATTCTACCTTCCAATTTTCTGGGAGAAAAAACCAAACTCTTGAAGGTCTTCACCAGAGACCCTGAGAGGGAATAACACTTTTGATGAAGACATAGTCAACAATCCATGACTGAATTTACTATTCAAAAACATGTATTTATTTTAAACAACAGGAATACGTGCTCTCAGACTGTCCGCTAAGAGTTTTTGAGACTATTAGTTCAAGAGTTTCAAAGTATATTACTTCCAAAAACAATACTGATTTTAAAAAATTATTTTAAACAAAAACCAAAAAGACCTGATTTGATGGTACCTTAAAAATACCTTAAATACCAAATTTTCTCCAGTCTAACATTGCAATTAATTTAAGAATTCCTCCTGCATTGTTAAAACATTTTTTTTCCTCACAAAATGTGGGTACTGAAATTGGATAGAAACATCATGAATGTGAAAATACCACCAATTTTCTGCAGTTAAAAAAAAACCAACTAGCATGTTCTTTGGGATCACTGAAATATCAAAAATTGGGTTTTGTTTTTTTGTCTACAGTCTGTGCACCCTCTTTCAGGCCCTCCATGTTGCTTGTAGTACTGACCTGTGGGATTCTAGTTTTACAGCTTCAAGTCTTGCAGTGCAGTATCCATGCTTAAGATACCAGTGGCTCTCTGACCAATGGGAAGTGATGCTTTACCCAGAAACGCTGTCATTTACTTCTCGATAATGATTTTTGCCCAAAATAAAAACTTTAGACTATGAGACAAAACATCCTGTGTTACACAAGCAAATGAACCCAACCTGGAGAAATCCAGTGTGGTTTCAGCACTCAAGAGGGCATTGTCTCCTGTTGCTTTTCATGGAATTACCATAGGCCTAGCTACTGGCATTCAGCTTTCCTTGGCCTTAAAAGGAATTTCTCAGGGCTAGCAGGTTGGGTTAGATTCTAGGAGAATTTTGTCTTTGATAAACTATCATTTCTTTTAGCATAAAATCTGGCCATGGCTATAAGTTTCAATGTGCATACAACTGATTAGAGATTTTTTTCTTTGTTTTTCTTTTCAACATTGGCTGGAATTGAGTAGAAATAAGTCCATGAGGCCTCTTCACGTGTGTCATGAGATATGAGAAATCTGTCTGACTCTAGTCACTATTTCTTTCCGACACAATGGGCAGGTCTCCAGTTGCAAGGCACAATCCATGCACAGATCACTGAGGAGAAAGACATAGATACCAGTTAGGTCCGTTCTTCAAAAAGTCAGACTGACGATGTGCTGACTCAATGGAGCATGTTAACTGAAAGGGTAATAATCACACATGGCTGAAACATTAAGTAAATATATAAACAGTGAGTCTCTCTTCCACTTCTGACCTTCAATCTTCCTCTTCTGAGGAATAAGTTAAAAGTTCATGTGCATTCTTCCAGAAAGTCTGGATATATACAGCCTATGCATAGAGATGTGTATCTGTAGGTAGAAATACAATGCTATTTTTCTCCCCCAGACAGTTAGCTATCTGTCCCATTATCATTTGTTGAACAGTCTGTCTTTCACCAGATTTGACATAATGTCTTTATATTTTTCTTTATAAGTAGTATTACTTTTGGGCTTCTGTTCCATTACTGTGTCATTCTTTTCATATATTGGGACAAAACTATTAACTTTTTTTTCCCCTCAAGGTGGCATTTTACACATATTCTTTCTGTTTTTTTTTTTTTAATTTTTAAAAATTTATTTATTTTTGGCTACACTGGGTCTTCGATGCTATGTGCTGATAGCAGGCATCCTTGTCTGGTCCCTCGCAACTCTTGGAAGGCTTCTAGTGTGTCCCCCTTAAAAAGATGCTTGTGTTTGAGATATATGTTTTTTTATATTTTAAAGGAAGTATCCATCCATCCTTAATGTATACTTTTATTTCCTATATCCATTTCTGTTTTGTAGTAGTCATTCGAGATGGATATTGAATTTTTAGCATTTTTGCAGAAAGTATTAATTCTCTGCTTCACTGTCCCTTGGCCTACTTGAGAAATTACATTTGATTAAATACATTTGAGAAATTACATTGATTTCCTATGTTGCACTAACCTTGCATTCCTGAAATAAACCCCTCTTGGTTGTGTTGCTGGGTACTAGTTGCTGATAATTTAGGATTTTTAGGTTTATATTCATTCATTCATTTTTGTGTTTCATCAGCTTTTTGTATGATTAACATGCAGGCTTTGTAAAAAGATTGTGACTTTGCTATTTTCTCTGTGGTCTGAGAAGTTTATATAGAATCCATCCATTCCCTCAAAGTTTGAAAGAATGTACTTGTGAAACCACCTGGGCTTTTAGCGGGGAAGGTAAAGGGGGAAAATAATTTCAATTTCTTTCATGGTATTAATAGTAGGAATGTTTAGATTTTCAGTCTCTATTCTAGGGGGTGGCTCATGTCATTCTGTTTAGCCAGATTTCCTTTCTTAACCTCTACTCAATGGAACTGTTGTTGCTGAAAGTGGAGCTAGACTTTCTTATAATTCTTTTAATTTCCTATTCCAACTTTGTTCTAGATATGTCTAGTGTGGAGACTGTGGTCATACTTAAGATACCTGATTCTAAGTTTTTAGATTTCAGCCCTCTTATTGTGTACCAAACCACCAATAAGGGCCAGAGCGTTCAAAGAAGAATAAGCCCAGATCCTGAGGAGTTCTGGGCTACAGAGTTGATACAGGGAGACCTGGTAGCTAAAGCTATGTGAAGAATAAGAGCAAGGCAGTGTATGGGGTGGGCTGAATTACAGGGAGCTGGTCTGGAACACTGGGATAGAGGTACTGCTCGTATATAATCAGCACACATGCCTGGGCCAGGCCAGGGTCAGCACACTGCCCAGCTCCTCTTTCTCCTTCTAACCTTAGTTGCGAGGCCTTTTTAGGGGACTGTTTTACTTGCTACTCTTGCTGATGTTTAAACACTCTATTGTACAGGATCCAGGCTGTCCTCATTTTCTAAAAATGCAGAGTGGTTAGATGGTAGGGTGGTGCTGCCCTCTCAATGCTGAGGAGGGTGAAGAGTAAGTACATGAGAAGGCTCTAAAACGAAAAGGGATTTCCTAAGAGACCTGTAATTAGCATTAAGTCTTTTACATTTTGGAATGAAAAATGTGTTAAAAATAAAGTCCTGAGTAAACAAAGTAAAACAAAACAAAAACATGGGTCTTCCATATCAAGAAGGTTCTTCTATTTCAGGTACTTTCTGGAAGACAGGCTTGGCAAACTCTGAAACCTCCTTCAGGTTATTATGAACCTTGATGAACAGCTAGGGAACTGGTAACACTGTAAAAGCAATTCAAGAACAGGTAGAACTTTGTCTACTGTAATGTACACAAGAAGAAATAACCAAACAAACCCTCTGACCTGTGTCCACATGGCTTCAGTTGCGTGTCCGCTACCTCATCGCAACACAGGGAGCAGCAGTTTTCCCGGATACTGACTTGCTTCAACAGAGCAAGACGCCTGTGCCTGAGTAGAAAACACAGTTGGAAGTTCATTTTATCAACAAATAAGTGGGGTCAGTGAGCAGTGATGCATATGAAATGCCTTGAAAATGCTCTGTACGTGGGAGTCATTCCCTAAGCTCTGTTCAGTAAAGTTTTCACACGAGACATCTCATTTCAATCTTACAATGATTTTCTAAAACAGAAAATGAAGGAGGCTGGTCATTCTCATCTTACCTGGGGGCTCAGCTGGTAAAGTGTAACACATACACAGAAGTAAACTGCTTTCCTGAGTTCTGTGGTGGGAGCTCTAGCAAATTAATCAAACCAAAGGTGGAGGGCATGGGAGCCTCCAGTTACAGTGAGTTGGTCATGACCTGGACTTGTGACTGGCATCTAAAGTGGGAGGAAAGAGCAATCCTGTAGGACTGAACCCTTCTCCAGGGGGGGTCTGAAGCTATTTCCAGGTAGATGGTGTCAGAATCAAGTTCACTGCTCAGTAGTATTGGAAAACACATGTCAGACCATTCTGGTAGCAGGAAGAGTTGTGAGAGCAGAACTTTCTAGTGCAAAGACCTTGGGGCTATAGTAGCAGACCCGGTCTATTTCAGGAGCAGCAAGGAGGCCAGGATGGCTGAAGTAGCAGGAGCACAGGGGAGAGTGCAAGAGGTCTAAGAAGTAGTGGAGGAGAAGAGGGGACAAATCCTACAGCGTCTGCTGAGGTTCAAGCTTTTACCTTAAGTGAAAGAGGAAGCCACTAGAGTCTGATGAGCAGAGAAGTGCATGATCTGATTTATGTTGTAACAATCATTCTGGAGGCTGTGCTGAACAGACTGAAGGGGTTAAGGTGGGAACAGGGAGACTAGTTTGAGGGCAGGAACAACCCAGGTAGGAAACTGGAAGCTTTAGCCATGGTGGGAGCAGGGAGAGGGACCAGAAGTTGTTGGCTGGGATATATTCTGAAAGTACAGCCCATAGGATTTGCTGAACAATCCGTCATAGAAATGGCAGAAACTCATACTCTGCCTTGTCAAGGATCCTCTAGGACTACAGCCAGGGAAACAGAATCGACAATGGAGCTATTAACAGAGAAAACCGTAAGACAAGCACGTGGCTGTGAGTGGATGACTTTTGTAGCTGAGAGGTGGGTATATATATTTATATGGTGCTTTACTGTGCTATTCTTTTTTTCTTTCATGTGTATTTGAAGTTTTCCATAATAATAAGTTTTCCATAATAAAAAGTTTAAGAAGAAGAAGAAAAAAAAGAATGAATGGAACAAGAGGTAGAGACAGAGAGGATTTACAATATGGAACAATTTACAAAATGCCAAGTAGAAACAGGGCCCTGATCTCCTACCCTGAAGTCAGAAAAGAATTCTATTCCTATGAGTAAAACAGGCAACTTTGGCATTAAAGAGGCCATTTAGTTAGTCTCCAACAACTTCTGTGTTGGTGTCACTGTCACAGAAAACAAAATCCCAATGCAGCACAGGACTGCCAAGCTGGTAACTCTGTTCTTATCCAAGGCAGACTGCACTTTGGGCACCAAAATCTTAGGGTACTGACAGTACACAGAAACCACCCATAAAAGATGACTTTCTGACAGTTGGTGCCTATTGCCATCTGACTTTTGGAAAGTTTAATTCTGCAGGGGTAGTTAACTAAATGCTGAAGCAGTTTTAACTAAGGTCAGCTTCCAGGGGAACTCTTAGATGGATCAGTTGGAACTTTCAGGGTGTAGGTGAGAAGACAGACCTGTTTATGGGCCGCATCCAAGAAAGGCTACATAACCAAGTGATGGGGTATGGCAGATGAGACAGGTGTTACTTCACACTTTCACCAGGAGGAATTTAAAGTTCTTAGCATCCCTGTCAGGCGCTAAGACAAGATGAAGAGGAGTTCTCAGAATGAACCTCAGATCTCTGAGCTGGGAAATAAATGGCCCTTCAGTTCTTGGGATATTACAAAGGCTCTGTTGCAACAGGCAGGGCTGTCATCACTCTGTGACATTTTCTGGTTCATCTGGAAACTGCTGAGCCACTCTCAAGCTTTGGGACACTGAGTCCAAAGTAACGTACAGCCCAGAAGGGCTTGTTACAGACCTGCTTTTTAAGCCAGAACAGGAGCTAGGATTACAACGTTACGTTATAGACACCCTTAAGGGCGCAACAGGCCAACACTGCTGATTCCTTACCTTGGCAAAATGATTTTCTCTTCAGCTGTGAGGAAGGCGTAGTCATTAAAAGTGCTAAATTTCATAGACGGTGGATATTTGAATGGTTTTGCTCCAAAATTGAACTCACATTGCTGATATGACATGAAACTAGCTGCTGCAAAAAATCCAGATCTACAAATAAAAATGAGTAGAGATCAAGAGAATTCATAAAAACAAAGTGAAGGTCATACACAAAGCGGTCTTCAGAAATAAGCTGGAGTAAGAAATAAGTCAGAATAAGTCGTACCCAGGCAGAAAGAAGGGTGGCATTCTGTTTACTAAACTAGACGGCACTATTAACCAGAGAATATCCTGCTCTTATCTTCCTATATCAAACTCTGGGAGAGTTCTAGGTTATGATCAAATGAGTCCCCAATTACTTGAAGTACAGTGATTTCTCACACAACTGACTATATAAATGGACAGTCTTTTTTTTCTTGAGAGAAGGACATTCCATGCATCTACTTGAATTTTTGATTGAGAGAAGGTACTTACACAGTAGATGAAAAGACTTGCTTCTCAGGAGGCAGCTGGTTGCCATTTAAAAAGAAGATCATTTGCTTTTCATTCAAGTCTAACAGAAATCCTACCGTGTCTCCTAAAGGATGAAGTGGAATACTGTTAGGACGGGAAGATTCTGCTGTCTCAAGGGTTTTGATATCATTGTATTAAGTCTGTTTTTGTGGACCTATACTCAACATACTTATCTTGCTTCTTCTGCAACTGATCTGACCCCTTTACATCAATATTTGGAAAGGAAAATGCTGCCAATTAATCTATGAAAAGTCATCAATTGTAAGATGCATCCCAATTTCAAAGATGTGAAATGTGGGGGCAATGTGCATTCTTGGACCAGTAAAACATGGTAAGATCAAAATCATGAACTTTGCTTCTCTGCTGAGATTTAAAATTCTGAGAGGGAATTCCCTGTGGTCCAGTGGTTAGGACTCTCTACTTCCAATGCCAAAGGCAAGGGTTCAATCACTAGTGAGACAACTAAGATCCCTCCTACAAGACTGCATGGCCAAAAAAGAAAAAAAATTTTCCAGAGGTTCCATCTGCTACCGTATGACTCTATGTCTTCAGTACAAGGTGGGGTGCACCAGGAGGCCCCCTGAGAATACCACCCTTGATGCTGTGGTGTGAGGCAGAAAAGCCCTGTTTCACTGTATTTAGTTGGGGGTAAAAAGACTCACTCATCTTAAATCCTTTGCTCTAAGTGTTGGACAGATCAACTGTGTGGTTCTAACTATGCTGGTTTGAATCTTTCATAAATAAATGTTTTCATGGGTATAAGGCCTTGGATACAGCAAACCAGTTGGAATACAAATTGAATGGGGCAAAAAAGATGAGGCTGTTGATAAGATGTATTCTTGCTAAAATCCTCATGCTTTGACTGAGAGTCCTGGTAGCCTCTACCTTTGCAGTGTCCTGAGCCTGATGTCTGGAGAGCTGAGGCTGGGCAGATGTTTTTGAGGCCAAGAGTGCTCAAGTCAGCCTGAAAAGTTGCATCTAGAGGGGCCCAGAATGTGTCCACTGAATAGTGCCAACACTCAGAAGAAAATCTCATTTTATTGGCATTACAATTTCAGTGTCCTTAGTATCTCCACAGCTGCTCTAAGACATATACCCAGAGAGGAAAGTGGAATTCATATTAATCCGAAGAATCATATGAATCTTAATTCATATTAATTAATCTTAATTAATAATTTCCCCACTAAATTAAGAATTTTATAGTCTGAAATGTTTTGCTGAAGCAAGGGCTCCATCAGAGGTGAGTATCAGGAGAGTACTGTTCTACCTGAGAGTACTACCACACCCATGGTAGGGGATACAAATGCTAATATCCCTTCCCACACTTAATCTTTTTCCATCAAAACATTTTTTTAAATTAATTTATTTATTTTAATTGGAGGCTAATTATTTTACAATATTGTCGTGGTTTTTGCCATACACTGACATGAATCAGCCATGGGTGTACATGTGTTCCCCATCCTGAACCTCCCTCCCACCTAACATTCCATCCCTCAGGGTCATCCAAAACATTTTAAAGCCTAACATAATGCCTTGTCAGAACTAAATGTCTTAACCTAGTTGATAAATTCATGAAGGAGAGGAATGCATACCTTCTTTCCAGCATGGGTGTAGGTGCGGCTTACTTCTGGCATTGTACCAAATCAGCTGCCGGCAGCCGTCGTATGCACAGGAGTATTCATCGTCTCCGATGCCATAGCCTTCCTGGAGGGAGATAGGGCCCAGAGATTAGTGAGGCTCTGCCTGCTGTGTTCTGGGAAAAGTTAAGTGTGTCTTTTATAACCATTAAGCTGGTGGCTGGAATTCTAAGCTTTCTAGATGAAGTGAGAGAGCCTATTATAGTTCTTAGAAGGTACCAAAATTTTGACATGGAGTCAGAAGACAGTATGACCTCACCAACAAATACTTCCCAAGTTTCACATCTGTTAGTTTATTTAATTCTCATGAACCACCTTGAGGCTGAGAGTATTGTATTCCGTTTTAAGAAGAAATAAAGTCTCAGAGAGGTCAACCATCTTGCCCAAGAACACATTACTAGAAAAGTCAAGTTTGGACCTTGGGATTTTCTGATTCCAAGGCTGGTGTGGGCAAATACCTTTTTTGCCTGTAGTACACTTCAAAACACCCCCTTGCTCAGAGATGTTAAACCTGGGTACAACAGAGAGGCTATTGTGGGTAATTAGCAAACAGGTATTCCGAGATATCTGAACATTATATAGGTTCTTGGCAACTTCTTTTATTACTTATTGCCTTTTAATTGTTTAATAATTACTTTTATTGTTAACATAAAAGGGTGGTAAGATCTTAAGAAATTATTTTGAGCAGTTATAAGAAAAAAATAGAACGAATAGAGGAAACATGCAGACCAGACAATTGCTATCTTTAAGGCTCAATGGTGAAAGATTCTAGTAGAGAAGGCCACTGAAAATGTTGCCCAGATCCAAGTAAGACTTCAGATCCTGGGGATGGCCTACTTATTCTGTGCGATAATGCAATCAGAAGATAGACTGGAACGAGGGCTCCAACACACTCCTTGATTACTTGGACCACAACATACTGAATTCAGATGTGTGTTCTCCAAAGTGAGAATTAGTTGTTCCGAATGCACTGCTCAGACTACTCAAAGGTTAAATGAACCTGTGTAAATTCTCAGAATATTCACCAGTCTATTAACAGAAAGAATGCCTTGCTATGCCGTTCAAAGCCTGAACAAGTAAAAAAAAAAGTAACGATAAACAAGATAACTATTCTGTAGGTGACCTGAATAAGACCTACTCTTTAGCTTCTCAGATTAATGATCTATCTCCAAGCCTAACACTTCATCATCTTTTCAACAGCAAAGCCCAATCAGTAAGAGTTAAAATAAGAGGCACCACGAATGGACTTCAAATTTTCAGAAACTGGGTGTGTCCTAGGAAAGACTAATTCCACAAAGCCACACCGTGTCTGTACAGGCAAAAAGATTCAGAATCACCAGAACAACGTCCATAGGAAGCAAAGTTTTAAGTACAGTAACAATATGAAAATGCTGTATTTGGGGAAAGATATATCAGACTTCATCAATTTCTAACCAACCAGTACTTAAGTCAGGGAAAAATGTTTTATTTTTTAAGGAAAGAAATTAAGTCTATCTTAATTTGGATAGACTTATCTGGAGGGATAAGAAAATAGTATTCTAAGTTTCTTGAGAAGCCAAAGTTTTTGCAACTCTATGGCAGAAATTAGTTTCATCCACGAGATAAAATGATCCAGCTTCATTGGCCATTAAAAAGAAAACCTGCAACGTTCAGTCTCATATATACTACTCTCAGACCTGCAGTGTGCTGCCATATTAGGAGATACACAATTTATAAAGCTTTCTCCCAAGAGAAGTCCATATTTCTTCTAGTCTTGGGACAAATTTTTACTTCCAAATGAGACAACTAGCTAATTCTCTGAGATTATCCCCATTTTCAAATGCAAAGAACACAATTATTGAAGAATAGGAAGGGGAATGAACTCAAGTCCTAGTTTCTTTTTGTCCCAGTCTTGGTTTCAGTTTTCTTGCCTGTGAAATGGAAATTATAACAGTAAAAACTGTTGTGGGAATCAGATGATAGGCTTTAAAATGAAGTGCTCTGGAAATTAAGATTTTTTAAGTCCTAAAAAAATCATCTTAAGGACATAATTTGGAGCAGACTATCTGTGTAATTGATACTACTTTCTTTAAATCAGTCCCCAAGTTGGGCACTAGAAGACTAACTGGCATTGTTCTCCAGTCCCTCTTATTTTTGACTATGTGGTGCCACCAAAAAAGCCTCATTCTTCCAGGTTTTAATTAAGGCCTAGTCAACTAGAAGGCCCTGCAAAGGGAAGGTTCCCAACAAAAGCAATGGCTGTTTAGGGTCCAGTTTTCCATCCTGGACAAAAATCCAGACCTACCCTTTCCATGGGCCCTCTTCCTCTAATTTGTCTCTTTCCAGTGAGCAGTTTAGTAAAATGTCATGAACAATTCCAGGATGCTGTACAGCCTTGCTAAAAGGGTGCTTTAGAAACTATCCTTATGGCAGGCAAAGTTTAGTTTGACTTTGTTGGATCACTTCTAAAACCCATCCTAAGACCTTACATATGGGATGGGAGGCTATATTATTTATTTATTTTTAATTGGAGGGTAAGAGGCTATTCTAGTCAAGGCTATGGTTTTTCCAGTGGTCATGTATGGATATGAGAGTTGGACTATAAAGAAAGCTGAGCACAGAAGAATTAATGCTTTTGAACTGTGGTGTTGGAGAAGACTCTTGAGAGTCCCTTGGACTGCAAGGAGATCCAACCAGTCCATCCTAAAGGAGATCAGTCCTGGGTGTTCATTGGCAGGACTAATGTTGAAGCTGAAATTCCAATACTTTGGCCACCTGATGAGAAGAGCTGACTCATTGGAAAAGACCCTGATGCTGGGAAAGATTGGGGCCAGAAGAAGAAGGGGACGACAGAGGATGAGATGGTTGGATGGCATCACCGACTCAATGCACATGGGTTTGGGTGGACTCCGGGAGTTGGTGATGGACAGGGAGCCCTGGCGTGCTGCGATTCATGGGGTCGCAAAGAGTCAGACACGACTGAGCAACTGAACTGAACTGAACCGAAGAGGCTATTATTTATTTTTATTTATTTATTGTTTTATTTTTGGCTTGCTGGGTCTTTGTTGCTGAGCGAGGGCTTTCTCTAGTTGCGATGAGCAGGTTTCTCATTGCAGTGGCTTCTCTTGTTGCAGAGCATGGGTTCTAGGGCATGTGGGCTTCAGCAGTTGTAGCATGTGGGTTCAGTTGCACTTCCTGGGCTCTAAGAGCACACTCAATAGTTGTGGCACTTGGGCTTAGCTGCCCCATGGCATGTAGAATCCTCTGAGACCAGGGATCAAATCCATGTGCCCTGTACTGGCAGGTGTATTCTTAACCACTGGATCACCAGGGTAGTCCAGATAAGAGGTCATTATTTAGATTAATAACAAAAATAAGTCTAAGGGTATTTTCCCAGCTCAAAGGGTAAAAATCATATGGCCACAAAATGTTCCTGATCTAAACTGGATTAATTCCAAAGAGCTTATACTATGACTATGAGAAGGAAGCTGATTGGGTTAGACATTGCTGCTGCTGCTGGTGCTAAGTCGCTTCAGTCGTGTCTGACTCTGTGCTACCCCACAGACGGCAGCCCACCAGGCTCCTCCATCCCTGGGATTCTCCAGGCAAGAACACTGGAGTGGGTTGCCATTTCCTTCTCCAACGCATGAAAGGGAAAAGGGAAAATGACACGACTCTCAGCAACCCCATGGACTGCAGCCTACTAGACTCCTCCATCCATGGGATTTTCCAGGCAAGAGGGTTAGACATCATAAGCGTATAAAGCAGCAGGAAATGAACATCTGAAGGAAAGCAAAGAATCCTAACCTCTCGAACTCAAGTAGAAGTGGCCCAACTCTGCTTCCTCTAGTGGATTTAATCTCACCTTATATCTGATAGCTTTCTATAACAAAAGATAAGTACTAAATATCGAAAACAAATATGCCTACAAATTACAAGATAAAGGTAAAGTGAGAGGAGTCAAGCCAACATTTAGGATTATATGAAAGGAACAGAATTCCTACAAAGTTCCTAAAGCTTAAATGCAAGGTAAAAACCATCACTGATAACAATATAAAAACTGAGCCAAAGATGTGGCTGGGGCTGGAGCAGAGCCTAAAAAAGAAAAAGAACACATGTAACCTCTGGGTGGAAAATTAACATGAACTTAAAACTTGAGGGGAAAAAAATAGCTGAGGTCCACTTGTGTTTTCCTATTTCTGAATCAGTTTGTAAACCTGATGTTGCAGATTTGGCACCATGTGGTTCAGCCCAAGGAATGATTACTAGGCAAACCTACTTGAAAAATGAGTATGCACCACCCACTTGCCAAAATCACCCGCTGCTGCCCGCATCTGTCCAGGTCTCCACAGTACTCACGTGGTTGAGGAACTTGCTGTCCCGTGTGGCCCAGCCGATCTGCATGACGCCAGAGGTGACCACGGTAACTTCATAGTACCATACCCCAGCGTCCACACAAAAGGTGCAACGCACACTTTCGAAAGAAGAAGCATCGCAGCGAGCCTGGCAAAATCAAAGGGCATGGCAGCCCACCATCAATGCCTGAAGACCACCAGAGATAACAGACTGCTCAGAAGGTGGAATCTATCCTTTCTCATTACAGCTCCTGCTGGACTACTGTCTCCTTCTCTGTGCATCCTCAGTGACAAAATATACAAAACTGAAGGAAGGATGGTATTTTACGGTTTAGTTTCCATGGAGTTCCAGATTGAAAGGACTGGAAGACCTCAAAGTAAGAATTAGTGAAGGCTACTGGCTTCATTTTTAATTACTTACAGAGTTTTGCTCTCATAGTAGAATCTTTTACAAATGCATAAACACTGCCTTAACCTGTACTTGTTAGGGAGGGAGATGAGGGAGAGGATATTGAAGGGTATAAGACGGAGTACCTAAAAATAAGCTAAAGCAGAAAACTACATAAAGCATTTGGTAAGATGTAAGATCAAAGGGCTGTCTGCAGCCATTCTTCAAACAGCTCTTTAATCTTGACATGTCTAGTGCCTAAAGCAGCTGTATATAAGCGGCTCTTTCATTAACCTTCACCCCCCTCCCCCCATCAGCAACATTTCCAACATGCAGGGAGAAGGTAAAGTGCTAGATTGAATATAACTGGTTATACAGGGATTAAAAAAGAAAGGGCCTCTTTTAGAAATACTAGTCTTTGTACCTTTAACTGCATAAAATAGAAGAGATTAAAGTCAGACATTTAAACAAGTCAATAAACATTATAGCACTTACTATATGTATAGGATCATGTGAGATAGGAAAGAGTATATAATATCTCAGATACTCTCTCTTCTACCACTTCTACCTCTAACCACTCTCTGAGTATGCAGTAAACTTCCATCTATTTTGCAAGGATTGCTTTTGTTCAGAATCAGGGCATGAAAATGAAAACAAGATTTTCTCCCTAGAATGGTCCATCTATGGAAACTTTACCTCCAAGCCATGAGGCGAGATCTTCAGGTACTCGCTGACATCGTTGCTATTCAGCATGGCCTTAATGCTATTCAAGTCCACTTTCTCATAGGTCAGCTGCCTACCCTCTTTTAAAACTGCAAAAGAAGAAGTGGGCACATTTCTAAGGCAGGCTATTGTGGAAAAACTGTTGTCATCGCTGGCTGCCACTCTTGTTAATAAGTGGAGGTGCTCAAAAATGGCAGAATCAGTAGACATAACCTTAGCTTTGGGGCTGCATAGCCGTATGAAGATTAATTAGGCAAATTAGTAAAGGCAGCATAGGTAGGTTTATATTTCTGTTCCTTATTGTCATTTTTTTGCATGCAGCAAAATCCAAATGGTACTTTTTTAGAATTATTCTTTAACTGGCACTACACAGGCTGTGCACTGAGCAATTCCCCACAATGTTGCAGTAGGAGCAGGGGGACTGTGCTAACTATGGGGCAGGGGAAGTGAGGACAGAGCAGCAGTCTAGTTTTAGTTCTTGCAGCCCTTGGAGGAGAAAAAGAATAGTTGGGAGCAACTCTTAAGGTATAGATATGATTTGAGTTTTGAAGAGCAATGCTGGGATAGGGAAAAGAGTAAAGAGAGGGAATTCCAAGTTGAGAGGAACAGGCCCAGAGATAGAAGTGACTGGGAACTGCTTGTAAGACAGTGAAAAGAGTCTGTGTTGGGAAGAGTTGGATTACACAATAGTATCTGATTGGTGGCCTGGATGTAGCAGGAAACAGGAGACCAATAACAATGTCTGAATAGGAGAGCACTGCAATTAGAAGCATTCCTTCCATCTAATTGTCTGAAGAGTCCCTAGGATTCATTACCGCTAGAATATAGCCAACCTACCAGTAGAGGACTTTATATGGAAAAACTCACACTGTCACAAATGAAGACGAGTGATCCTATTTAAGAAGTGGATTCGGAAATGAAAACAGGCATTTTAATACAGGACAACTCCTACTTACAGAGATTGTCTAAACTCCACTGGGCACAGAAACCAACTTGACGTTTCAGATAATCAGGATCATCAGTCCAGGACTCCAATGTGACAAGCCGGTCACTAATACTGGATTCAGAAATAGTCAATTTATTTTCACCTGTTTGGGAAGACATAAACCTTAAATTAACCACGGAAGAGTAGGAGGATTTGCTGGGCAGATTGATGGAGGGAAGGAATACAGAGAGACGATTAGAGAATTTTGAAACTATACTAACGACAAAGCCCAAGAGCTCTTTTTCTAGAAGGTAGCAATATCATCACTAAATTTTCTAGCTATAAAAAGTGGCTAATCACGGTCACCAATTTTGATTCTTTAGTGAGAAAACAAACTGTTGCCTTTGTCACCATACTATAGACCTTGAGATGTTTATCTAGACAAATCAGAATGTATGCATGTTATTTATTTAGCTGCACAACTTGCAGAAGCTTAGTTCCTCAACCAGAGACTGAACTTAGGGCCACGGCAGTGAAAGCCTAGTATCCTAACTACTAGGCCACCAAGGAACTCCCCAGAATGTGGGCATATCTTATGGGGTTCAAAGGCATCAGCTCATCCAGTAACTAAGAAAAATTAACATTTTTAACAGGCAATATAGATCATTAGTCCAAGAAGTCACTTATACCTACTTGTCTGTGCAAACTTTTCCAGTGCGATAAGTGCAAAAAGCATGACTGTGGGGTGGGACTGTAATTTCTGAAAGACAACAAAAGATAAATATATACATACATATATATATATATATATCATTGCCCTTCTGGGGTGACAATTTCCTCTTCTTACCCATTGTGTGCTAGACTTTTGTTTTGGAGCAGTCATAAAAGTTTTACTCATTCAAGTTCTTGATTATCCACTTGCTACTATTGTTAGTAACTGACCATGATGGTCTCCTAAAATCTTATTGTCTTGTTCATTTACAGATATGGAAACATCAAAAGTATCTTGTTAAATGAACTATTTTACTTAGTAACATTTATATTTGTTAAATGAAAACTTTGTTAAATGAAATCATGCTGATTCTTACATTCATTTAAGCAAGCCAAACAGAAGCTTAGAAGTGTAGCTAAAAATGGCTTTTTTATTCAGAACCCTAAAAGGAATCATTCATCACTACCAGGTTCCAAAATTATAAATAATGAAATTAACAACTCATGGCTTCATTTTCAATCTGTTCTCAGAACCATTCATCACTACCAGGTTCCAAAATTATAAATAATGAAATTAACAACTCATGGCTTCATTTTCAATCTGTTCTCTGAAAGGAAGTCTACAAATGCTGATTGTAGGTGGGCGAGAGCAACAAGTGAGCTCTTTCAGTTACAAGCTCTTTCAGCAACAAGCAAGCTCTTTCCGTTACACTTAAGTTCACATCACATGTGTTCACATTTGAAGAAAGGTCCTATCTGCTTAACATCACATCTGCTCCCAGCCATCCCTCCCTAGTTATGTTGCTGCTGCTGCTGCTAAGTCACTTCAGTCGTGTCTGACTCTGTGCGACCCCATAGACGGCAGCCCACCAGGCTCCCCCGTCCCTGGGATTCTCCAGGCAAGAACACTGGAGTGGGTTGCCATTTCCTTCTCCAATGCATTAAAGTGAAAAGTGAAAGTGAAGTCGTCCAGTCGTGTCTAACTCTTAGTGACCCCATGGACTGCAGCCCACCAGGCTCCTCCGTCCATGGGATTTTCCAGGCAAGAGTACTGGAGTGGGGTGCTATTGCCTTCTCTGCCCTAGTTATGTTAGGAGCCTGCAAAAGAGCTCCAGAACATCACCTGGTTTCCATTCACTCTTCTGGTGCCCAACTGGGTTCTGCAAAGCTCTTCCCTGTTACAAGCCTGTTTAGCACTCTACTTCTTGCCATAACCATCCTCAATCCCTCTGTCTGGCTTTTCAGACCCTGAGCCCTCCCTACCTGGCTACTCAGTCTATATCCTCCTGTCTCTGAATACTGTCTTCTGATCAGACAATTCTCTGTAATATGCTGGGAACACAGCCATTTCTGGCTCTGGGCTTCTGCCAGTGATTTGCCTTTAGCCAAGAATCCCATTTTTAAAAAAACTTTATTTAAAAAAAATTTTTGGCCGCGTCATGTGGCATGCAGGATCTTAGTTCCCTGACCAGCGATCAAACCTGTGCCCTCTGTGTTGAGAGGGCACAGTCTTAACTACTAAACTGCCCGGGAAGTCCCGAAGCCCATTTTTCCTCTCCTGTGTGCATAATTAAATTCTCACCCTATGCTGTGACCCAGGTGAAGCTTTACCTTTATCAGGAAGTCTAGCTCCCACAATTCCCAGTCCCCATCACCCATACCTCCCACCTCCCAGTCACTTCTCAGAATTCCTGGCACTTGGTCTGAAGGAAGGGGTTTTGCCCTTGATCATATCCCACCATAAAGTAAAGGCTAATTATCTTGTCTGAGTAGTTTTGTTCCCTGAACTAATCAGGAAACTTCTTGAGGGAGAAGGACTGTTAGACTACTTCTGTATTTCTACAGTGCTTACTTAGCATAGTGTTAAATGCTTTAAGTACATATTATCTAGGTACTGAAAATATTTTTCAGATTTTGAAAAAGGCCAATGAATAGCAGTCCTGCAAAAAATGACTCTAAAAAATACAGACCAGACAAGCCTAGTCCAACAGTGCAAGAGATCTGACAGCATAGCCTTGGCAAACCACAAGCTTCACAGACCATACACCAAACAACAATAATTTCAAGAGCAGTAAGGGAACATGCATTGGAGAAGGAAATGGCAACCCACTCCAGTGTTCTTGCCTGGAGAATCCCAGGGACAGGGGAGCCTGGTGGGCTGCCATCTATGGGGTTGCACAGAGTTGGACACGACTGAAGCGACTTAGCAGCAGCAGCAGTAGGGAGCAGGGAGGGATGGAGGAACAGAGAGATTTATATACACTGGGAAACTGACCTCACAGTTTCCTGGCTTGGAATGCTGTGTAATTTTGTTTCTATTGTGGAGGTTCCTACTACCATTTGGCAGACTCTAAGGATGCATACAAAAAAGCCAATCATAGCACCTATCTTATGACTAAATTTAAAACCAGACCAACTCAGCTGTTTTTGCTTGTAATAAATTCCTATCCTGCCCTTACTTTTTTTTTTTTTTTAACATAGGAGGGAATAGATAAACACTCAGGAAACACCTGCAAATAAAATTTATAGCTGATTCCATTCTCTGTGCCATTGGCTAAGCTGGCAATGTTAGACAAATGCACAGTTCTAGATGACTAAGAATAACTAGCTTTGCTGTCTCACTTACCAGACACTGTAGCAAATATTCCAGTATTCCTGGGCTAAGTAAACCAATACTTGCAGGACCTAGACAAATGCAACAATCACTGGATATAATTAAATGTGTCATATTATTTGAATTGGTAACTAAGACCAACAAAATCATAGAACTCTTTCATCTAGTTAAAATTTATAAACTGTGTATATATGTATATATTAGATTCAATATCATATGAGCTTAGCCTTTTCTGTTATTTTTAATTTTTAAAGCAAATAAGCAAAGTTTTTTTTTTTAATCTTGGTATATGCTTTATTCTCAAAATTGATAAGATTCTAAAATTTATAAACAAATGCAAATGGCTACATATGTAACAACCAAGACAAATTTGGAAAAAAAGAAAGCAAAGTTGAAGAATTCATGTTACTACTCATCTGTATCTTGGAGTATGTATAATTATGGCTGATTTTTGTTGCTGTATGACAGAAACCAACAAAACATTGTAAAAATTAAAAAAAAATTTTTTTAATTAAAAAATAAAGATCCTGCGCCTGTACTCAGCAAGGTGTAATTAAAAAAGAAACTTATCAGTAGAGGTCCATTATCAGAAGAGACTTTGGGGAGAGACATTTTTACCAAAAAAAAAATAAATAAATAAATAAAAGAAAGAAAAGTATTTCTTGTATTAATAGGAAAACTCTTTGTTTTAAATTTCCATCTTCCCCTTAATGTCAAACAACTTAAGGTTTTCCTTGCGGGAGCTTCCCAGAGTTACCTGCTAGTTTCTCTGCCAAGCAGCCTAGGACTGCAGATGTGTTCCTGTGTTTGGCAGGATGACCTGAGTCCTGGCAAGCTACTTCTCCATTTAGGTTGAGAATTTCAGTCAGTTTTTGGAGTGCATCCTAAAAACAAAACATACAAGTGGATCTGATAAATATATGACTTAGGCTTTTTATCCCCAAGGTAATTCTTTGACACAAAAGTAATAACCAGGTGTTAAATTAACTCAGAATTACCATGCAAACATGATAAAATATACCCAAAGGATACCATTATTGATGGGAAATATTATTTGATAAATCTGAAAGTTTTCTTATATGAATTTCTAGATAACATTTCACTCAAAATGTACCAGTTGTATCAAATATATCTTATATACTCTTGGGTCATTAAACAGACTAAATCCACCCAAATGCCAATATGATTGATAACAATAGGGCCTAGTGATATTGAAATAGAAAGTTCCTTAAAAAATATTTTTTTTTTATCAATCAAGAACAAATATCACCAGAATTTTTAAGGCAAATTGTAATAGAAACCTCCTATAAGACTAAGCAAAGGTCAATTCATCAGTGACAAGATCAAAGACTTTTTCCCTTTGTCCATGTTTTTCCATGTTGGGCCTAAATATGTGGGCCTTAGACAAATGAAAAATGCCAGAATCCAAAATTTTTAAGAAAGGATTCCATAGACCATATGGAATAAGGCATTGAAAATTTGATACTTTTGTTCTAACTTGGAATAATCAAAATTATGCCAATATACCAATATTAAGACTCAAAAGTGCTTTTGGTATAATAGTTTTTTTCTCTTAATAGAAAATATTTAAAGAAAGTTTTGCCATGAGGAAATTGTTTTAGAGAGAGAATCAGCTTAGCAATTGAACATTCCCTTCAAATTTCAAAGAATTCCATTATAGATACCTGGGTTGGACCCATACACTCTTACAGAAAAACCCAAATGAACTTTTTGGCCAAGCCAATATAAATGCTCCCATTTTTGACATTTTAAAAATTTTAAACTAAAGTTTTTGAGTAAACTACTTATAGATAGAGGATGTAACAATTCATGGGTAATAAAAAACATGTTTATACAATGAAATTAATATTAAATAAAACAGACTCAAAATACTATATATAAAGAGGAAATGCATTATACCAAATGTTCTTTGTGGTCATTCATCCTGTGTTTAAGCACAGATGTCAGTTTCATAAAAGATAATTATTAACTTACTTTAGTGGGCAATGGACATTCATCTAGTAATAATGTTATAACAGCTGGTCCCAGTGGATCTTCCAATGGAATAACTCTAATTAAAGACTGGACAACGTCTAACCATCCTTCATCTAAGAGCAAATCAAGAAGATTATATGATAAAGTCGCTATTTTTAAACTGTGAAAATATATAACTTATAACACAAGATGACTTCACATTAAAATAGAACCATTCTTGGAGAATAGAAACATCCTATAGCTTTTAAGCAGCTAGTATCTGGCATGGACATGGTCATCAATTGCTGGTTATCATGGTAGAAACAAAAATCCTAATTTACAGGAATCTGGTGATTTAGGGGTATCTTTATTTGAAGAAAATTCAAGCTATGTTTCTGGGTTCTCAAATTATGATTAAAAGTTTCCAGCCTTTATTTATGACACAGGAGTTAACTGAGAAAATTAAGTATCTAAAACAGTTGGCTCTATTTTCTGAATGACATTTAGAAAATTGAGGAACAAAAAATCATCTTCCTCATTCTAGAAGAGTTATAGTCAAAGATCTGTCAGTGCCAAAATAATTTTAATAATTCCAGTGAGATAAAACCATTACTAAAAGATGCAGTATATACTCAGAATACAATACAGTGCTTTTAATTATTGCCCTTGTGCAGGAAAATTTCCATAGACTAAGGGCTTTTTTCCTCATCATGTATGTTAAGTATTTTTGAAGTATTTTTTTAAGTGGCTACATTTCTTCATGATCATTAATTAATCAATTAGGAATACTTTTTAAAAACTTAAAAAATACCTGTTTCTGCCATTTCGTGCAATGTAATCATTGAATAGGGAGGTTCCTGATCACTGAAAAATAAACATTCAAGACATCAAACTTGAAGAAATAAGAAATGACAATTTCAAATAGAAGTTCAAACTGGAAGTATGGGGGGTAGAAAGAGAAAGAAAGGAACACGAATGAATGTAGAGAAAGATGGAGGAGACAACCAGAGCTATAATCTTTAAGGACAAATGCACACCACATGTACTTATTTCCAAGGTCACTGTCCATGACAGCCCACAAACATGAACAAAATGGGCAGAAAAGCACATGAAAGGACCACCGTGTGGCCTGAAGTCAAAGCACAGGACTAACACTGAGAGCCAGAGCCCACTTTCAGTTTTACCTCTAACAGCCCAATGCCAATAGAGACAAGGCAAGGAGACCAACATCATCTTCCTCATACATACCTCAAGAAGTGTCAGGAAGGCAAATGCAATCCCAAATGAGGACTTACAGAAGCAAGGGCCTACATAACATCTTCGTTTTTAGGTGGTGTTCTGGTAAATATCACTATATGCTTAAACTTCATAAAATGAGGTTAGAAGGAAAAGAAACCAAACTTAATTAGTCATTGCTCTAAAATGGCATTTTCCTCTTAATTCAGTGGATTTTCAAACTGTAATCTCAGGAATTCAAAGAGATGCTTTAGGGGAAATTTAAAAATGAAGGAAATCTATTCCACCAAACTGATCATCTAATTATTTAAAGAATATACTCACTGCTTATATTCACAGAGCCATATATTGTGGCTCTCTGTTTCACTGTGAAAAAAGAAAAAAAACCAACTATTGTCTTCAATCATTTAATCCTCAGAATAACCTTGCAATATGGGAATTACTCAGTTCATGTCAGGTACTCATTAGGTGCCAGTGTTGGACGCATCCTATTCCTTTTCAAAACAAGGGAAAATTCTTATCTAAAAAAACTGTATTAAATGATATAACTAACTAATACAAACACTGCTCTGGGGCAATCTGGCAATAATGAAATTAAGTATGCATATATTCACCAGTGCTAGAGAAATAATTACACAGGTACATATGAGGCTATTTGCTGCAATGCTATTTGTACGAACAAAAATTCAGAAGTAGTAACCTAAGTGACTGTCACCACATTATTGGGTAACAAAATATAGTGCTTTTGAGCATACAACAGAATACTCCGTAGCAGTCTCAAACACAATGTTGAGAGGAACTAAAACCAAAGAGATTTCTCTAATCGTTAAGTAAATTTTAAAAATCATATACAAAACAATATATATAAGCTTCCTACACAGACATAAACATATGTCAGGCAGATTAGAACATACCTTAAATTCAGAAGAATGGTTACCCACTGATATTTGGATGTGGGAGGTAAAAAGGGACAATGTGATTAGGGAAGGGCAAAATAATAAAAATGACAAGGTCAGTGACCAGTAAGGAATATGAGTACCTGAATTCTATACAGACACACTTAAAGGACACGCACATCCCTACCCTCAAACAAATAATATAAAGACCTCCCTAGTGGTCCAGTGGTTAAGAATCCACCTTGCAGTGCAGGGGCTGTGGGTTTGATTCCCAGTTGGGGAACTAAGATCCCACATGTCACCGGGCAACTAAGCCCGTGGGCTGAAACAACTAAGACCCAATGCAGCCAAACAAATAAAACACAAATACTATATATAAAAAAAGATGACGACAAAAATTCTTTGTGGAACAGAAACAGAGCAGGAACTTGTGGCGGGAGGCAAATGCTAAAACCATAAGATCACTAAGCTCTGGGCCAGGAACTAGACAGAGGTCACCAGGAGCTTTACACCTGCAAGGCAGGTAAGGGGGACCAAAGCCCCACTGTTGCAAAGGATGGAGCAGATTTATCAAATCAAGTGGGAACAGCATTCCCCTCTCAGTGAAAGGAGTTGAAAAGCTCTAAATAGTAGCCTGAGCTGCAGCTGACATAAAGTTGCAAGTCTCCAGTGACAGAAAAAGGCAGAGAAAGCCAGGCAGCAGGGCCTGGGCTTCCTAGAGTGGGGTGGGGCCTCAGAACCACCACTTTTAGGCTCAGTTGTAGCCTGAAGGCCCCTGGGCCCCAGATGGAGACAACAAAAGTGACAGAGAGAAAGGGAGAAAAAGAGAGAACACGCACACACACACACAGAAAAAACTTCCATCGAGAGGAGCCTGCAAATTAAAATTCCAAAGTCATGAGAATAAGTAACATTAATACCATCAGCGATCTGAGGATATAATACTAAGAAAAAAAAGCAAAAGAGTTGAACTTCAGAATGATTTTTAAATTAAGTATATATTTCAAGTGTATTTCCTATAGCAACGCTCTCACTATGCCATTAGGAACTATGCTGTCCTCTCAAATCAAGGTCATTCTCTTGTAAGTAACAAGAGGAGAACAATAAATATTAAGATCGTTTTATAAATGTGATATCTGCATACATCCTTTTACACATATTCTTACTAAGCCCATCTGTCTTGTCTTCTATGTTTTAATAGCCTTATAAACTTTGTAGGTTAGCAAATTCTTTTCTCTATAGCAGTTTCTCAAAAAAAAAGCTCTGTAACTATGTTTACAAACTCTCTGAACCTGATTTTGCCATTATGTTCTCCAACATGTCCCTTTATAGTTGTTCTGCACCTGCCAAATTTTTCCATTTTCAGAAGAGTTTTCACTGTAATTCAGTAAAAACAGGTTTAAGGTAAAAGTTACCCTATTATTCAAGTGTACACTACTTGCCTCGTAAGTCCACTTGTAATGTGTAATACTGTTCTGAAGCTTAGAAATAAAGCTCCTGCTTTGCCCCTATACTCTCTTAACCACCCTATAAAAAATATGTGGAAGTCTATTCTGTACCTGTTTTCCCAATGGGCTTAAATAAGACTGCTGTGGTTTACTTCCTTATTTGGGAAGGACAATTTTTCATTACAATTTCACAGCATGCTTTAAATGTCACCATGAAGAAACTTTACATAACAGTTTCTAGACCTGTGCTTGAATTTAGGGGATGTATGTGGCATAGATTTATATTAAATATATTTCCTATAAACATATTAAAATGATATTAAATTCAGATACCAGAACTACTTCAAAGGCAGGTTTTAATAACTTAGGAAGGCCTTTCTGAGATGGTTACAGAGCATATATGTAAGAATATTTCCTAGCATGCTCTATAGCAGAAAGAAAATGTGCAAAATAAATTTATTTCTATGAGGACAAAAAAAAACCCTCAAAATAATATGCACAGGTATATCTTGGTTTATGCTATTATTTTTCAGGAACTAAACAAAACTGTTTTCTCATAAACGTGATTATCAATATTTAGATACTTAAATATACTGGCAGACCCTGAAGCAAAAAGAACCCAGACAGAACTTAAAAAAAAAAAATCTATCCTCTATTGAGGACATGTTCTGTACAAGGCACCATTTGTATTTGTGCTCAGCCACGTCCTCTTTTTGAACCATGGACTGCAGCCCACCAGGCTCCTCTGTCCATGGAATTCTCCAGCCAAGAATACTGGAGTGGGTTGCCATTTCCTTCTCCAGGGGATCTCCCTGACACAGGGATAGAACCTGAGTCTCTTGTGTCTCCTGTATAGGCAGGTGGATTCTTTACCACTAGCGCCACCTTACTAGATGATTTATATATATTTTCTCATAATAATCCTTGTCAGAAAGTATTATTTTTTTTCATAGATGAGGAACCTGAGGCTTAAAGAAGTGATTTGCTCAGTGTCATGTAGCTAGTCAAGGGGCTGGGCCAGAATCTGAACCTTTGTTCACTACAGTTCTAAAACTTACTGCTACTTTCTGTGCTTTACGGTTGAGTTAAAGTACTTCTTTCAACTTGAACAATGCCCTTTAATCTCAGTTATTCAACCTGGGATTTTGCACTTAGACAAAGCAGGGGAAGAAACAAAACAGGGTACAG
Organism: Bos indicus x Bos taurus; assembly: GCF_003369695.1. Lineage (NCBI taxonomy): Eukaryota > Metazoa > Chordata > Mammalia > Artiodactyla > Bovidae > Bos > Bos indicus x Bos taurus. The sequence continues at coordinate 40,607,080 of NC_040093.1, forward strand.
GTGTGTCCTGCCGTTTCTTTCAATTTCCGTTTCCCAAATGGATCTAGGAAGGGCATCTAAGGGATATACTGGTAAAAGAGGGAGAAGGATAGAAACTCTCCTTGACCTACGTCCTTCCATTGCCAACAGAAGTTGTATGCAGCTACATTCTTGGTACAGTGGGGTCGCAAAGAATCGGACACGACTGAGCGACTGAACTGAATGTTCTTGGTAAAACAACTTATCTTGAATCTCCAGTTATCACAGCAGATAGCCAAGCAAGATAAGAGTGAGTCTTCACAAAACCATTTCCTCTTGTAGGTTTCAACACAAACTCCATATTGACTACATTCCCCAATAGAGATCAAAGCTTTCATCAGTGTATTCTGCTACAGAAATGTTTAGACATTTCCAGACTGGAGTAGATATTAGCAAGTAAAATGATCAAACCTTATAATTTACTCTCATGAGAAATGAAATAGTCTCCCCCTATGAGTAATGAGGCTTGGCAGATATATCTTAATGCACTGAAGGAGTCCAAGAGTTATGATTCCTGGCATAAGGCTTTTCATTAGATAGGAGGTGACCGTGAGCCAGATACTTACTTATCTACAAGAGTCCGTATGACTGCCAGTGTGTCCAGCACTAGCCCGTCTACATTTTGTTTTTTTCTCCTTGGCTCATGAGGTCCTCGGCCTCTCCTTGGTGGCCGAACAGGGTCCCGGGGCTGGCTCCTCATGTCAGCGGTGGGTACTGCGCTGTTATCGGCCTGTTGCTGCTGGGTGTCAACACTGTCTTCTGCTCCACTGTCGTCTCGGCAGATACAGGAATTGCCCATGGTCGCAGTGGCACTTCTAGTCCCCAGGAAGCGGGCTATGTGCTCCTCAAGAGTCAACAGCAGACCCTGGCCAAGGCTTCTGCTTGCTAAGAACACGGCCCAGCCAAAGACAATCATTTAGATAGTTTTCAGTTTTCCAAGTACTGTTTTCATAATCTGGAGTTGAGGAACTTGCATCCTATTTGTTTTTAACAACTGAATGCTGAAGAAAGTTGCAGAGTTGATCTCCAACATTATCAATTATAAGGAATCCTGGTCATCCAGTGGCAGTTCTAAAAGAGAAAAGGAAAATGAGTCAAAGGTTTCTTGGCTACTCAATTACTCAAACTTTCCTAGTTTGATTTTATAGATATTAGGACTACAGTGAAGAATCATCTTTGGTTATTTTTATAGGCTTCTGATGCAAAGAGATGTCTTTATGTAAGAATTAACCAGTGATTTCTTTTTATCATTACAGTATAAAGTTGGTTGCTAAACCACATCCTTGTAAACTACAGGTGTTACAATAGATTTTTTTTTAATGTATTTTTCTATCCATATAGAAATACATTAGAAGAATGTATGCAATTGCTTTAAGGGCTCCTTTTGTGGATTAAAAAAAAAAAAAAACACTATTTTTTGAGTGTATGAGAAAATTTAATATATTTCAAATAAAATATCTAATTATAAATGTCTGTTGTTTAAAAAAAGTTATGATACAATGTGATAGCACCCACTTGATAACAATAATACAAGGATAGTGTTCCGTTTAAATGACCAAACTGCATAGATTTCCCATTTGGAGGACACTTGAGAATTCACAGAGATAACACAAGTAGTTACAAAGTTTTTCCTTTATGAAAGCAAGACTTTGTTTGGGGAAGGTCAATATATATCACAAGGTTACATTTTTCACAATAAGCTTGCTGCACATGTCTGCTGCAAGGTTAAGAATAGGGAAGCACCAATGACTCGATGGACGTTGAGTCTGAGTGATCTCCAGGAGTTGGTGATGGACAGGGAGGCCTGGCGTGCTGCGATTCAGGGGGTCGCAAAAAGTTGGACACGACTGAGCGACTGAACTGAACTGAATGATCTTTGTCTGAAAATACTAAGCACCAGGCTACCAGGCACCAGGTCAGCACTGGGAGAATAAAGAACAAGATACAGTCCCCACCCTCCAGAAATTTGTGGATGGCCATTCTCATCCCACACAGCATGTTTATCATTAAAAAAAAAAAAGCCTAATGATAGAGTCAGCCCTTCATTAAGTTGAGAAAATCTGGTTAGGTGTAAAAGGAAGTAAAGATTTGGAAGCAGGAGACTTAACACAGTAGCAAAGGATGAAAACAAAATCATGTGGAGACTTGAAGACCAGGACCTGTAAGGACACTAACAGACACATAAGGATTAGAGACTGGTATGGAGTCTCTATGCAACATTTGCTATTTACAAATAAATCCTATCTTGAGCAATGGCTTAGGGATAGATATAAATATTAATAAAATAACTTGGTGGGATTAGAAGCAAGAGAAAACTTGTTTCTGTTATTTTGGACAGATTTGCAGCAAATTCTTTCAAATATTTGCCCAGTTTAATTACTACTCATAAGAAAAAAAGGAAGGATTTTTATCTCCATAAAAATTCTTTATATATATAATACTTAATCTAATGTAATATGTAGAGAGAGGGGGAGGGGTAGGGGAGGGGAAGAAGGGGAGAGGAGAGGCAATGATAGACATTATCTCCCTCCAGAGTACCAAGAAATAAAAATTCTTTATATATATAATACTTAATCTAATATAATATGTAGAGAGAGGGGGAGGGGCAGGGGAGGGGAAGAAGGGTAGAGGAGAAGCAATGGATAGACATTATCTCCCTCCAGAGTACCAAGATAGCAACATCTGAGCCAAGTATAAGACCACAGATGTTCTTGGTTCTTCCAAGAGAGTCAGGCCATCTTCAAAATTTGGAGATTGTACTGTAAAGCATGTGACTGAAGCATAGGTAGGAGAGTGATGCATGGATTCAGCTGAAAATAACCTTTTAAAAGAACACAGTGAGAGTTCCCTGATAGTCTAGCAGTTAGGATTCTGTGCTTTCACTGCTGTGGCCCAGGTTCAATCCCTAGTCAGGGAATAGATCCTACAAGGCGTGCGGCGTGACCAAACATAAATAAATAGATAAAAGAGAACACACTCTAAACCAGCAAAGAGTGCAAGTAATACCATACCATTCCCATCACTGCAAGGATGGGAGTGATTGTGAGGAAAGCAGTGGATTAAAAAGACATTTGTAGACATGGAAAACCAGTGGGAAAGTATGAGTCATGATACACATGTGATGTGATGAATTAACTATCCAAGTAGAGGGAATGAGATTCCTATCACAATCACAAGATTCCTCCCCATATTTGAAAATTCCAAAAGGATAAAAAATTTTAATTTAAAAATAAATATATAAGGAAAATAAGTTTGTTGGATCTCAAATTCTTAAACTTTATTCCATCCAAATTATTTTTGCTAAGCCTTATTTAAACTGAATGTAGAATAATTCATGCACATTTCTATTTAGTACATTTCAAAGCAAATGGAAGAAATGGGTATGGGTATTTCTAAAAATCTGACTAATTTGGAAGAATTATATGTGATTTTTTTTTTTTTTCCTATTCCTAAATTGAACTGAAGTATAGTTCAGGTCAATTTCTTCCAAGAGAGTCATTTTCTTTAAATGCCCTAGAAAATGATGTCAGCTACAAAATTTGTTAAGGGAAGGAAATGTAAAAAAAAACCCAAAAGATTATATTTTCAATATTTTAAAACCAAAGACTTTCTTTTTTTAAGAACTAGCTATAAAGACCAGGTGCAAAGAAGTTAATTAGGTGGGAGAAGCCATGAGGCATTTCAAAGGAAAGACTATGAAACAAACAAGGAAAAAAAAAAAAAGAGCTGTTATCTTCAAAATTTTTAGCCATGATCTTTAAATGAGCATACAGAGTGCTCTTGAAGGTTAAAGCCAAAAGCAGGGCAATTAAGTGAACATAGTGTATGATCTTTCAGGTTTATTCAGGACTAAAACATGGATAGCTTTTCATCTGGAAAAGCATCACTCATGACACTTCTCAGAAACTAAACTGTGAATACTTTAGGCAAAGGACTGAGTGGTGAAGCTAAACAATTACACTTTATACAGCCCTGTTTTATCTCATTCCAAAAAGCATTATGTGGTTCACTTTCTACAGATCATTGTTTTAAGACAGTAACATTCAGCCTACCATCTCATACAGGACACCAGAGGCCACCTACAGTACAGGGCACAGGCTTTGCAGTCAGTCTGGGCGCAGGTCCCAGCCCTGTAATATTTACAGCTATGCATTCTAATTACGCTGACTATTGACACACTTCAAAACATGGAAGATAGTAACAGTTCTTACACCTCACAGTAGTTCTGTGAGGACTACTTGGAATAGTACCTGTAAAACATGGCATGGTGCCCAACTCTTAAAAGGTTCCCCACATGCAAGATGTTTTTATCAAATGCGTACACAGCTACTCAGAAGTAACCAAATAATCTGGGAGTTGGGGGCTAGGAATAAGACCTGTCTTAATTATGAGGACTAAGATAACTAGCAAACTTACCTTTTATAGAACTCATCTACACTGCACTGAAACGATGTTTACTTATCTGTATATTTTGGGAAAAAAACCTTGGAAAAGAATGTAGCTTAACAATCAACCCCAAAGGTGACGGGCATTAAAATCACTTAGGTGTCTCTTAAAATACCAAGTCCTGGTTCTACTCCAAATGGGCAGCATCTGAATTTCTAGGATGTGTTTTTCTTAAAGGCTCCTCAGATGATTCTGATGGTGGCCATGTCTGGAAATCACTGTGCTATGGAACCTAACACAAAAACTGGGACTGTACGCAGGACCTCCTGCCTGAGTGAAAGGACAAACTGGGAACACTAAAGAGTGATTCTTCTGGGGTCTAAAAAGTGAATCTCCTTTTCCAGAGAAATGAACTGAGGCTATCTTTGAATATACTCTTTTGGAGAAGTCAGTCAAAAACCCACCAGAATACAGTTACATCTAGTACGGATGATGTACAGTACACGTCAACACAATGGAGGAAGCAGTCCCCTGTATTTCCCACCACAGCCCCCTATGAAGCATCATACTGAACCACGATGGTACGCTGCTTATGGGTAATGTTATTCAAGGCCTGACAGACGTCATGGGATGGAAAATGAGTAAGACTAGAGATTATGTAAAGGCAACACACAGATGACACCACCCTTATGGCAGAAACTGAAGAGGAACTAAAAAGCCTCTTGATGAAGGTGAAAGTGGAGAGTGAAAAAGTTGGCTTAAAGCTCAACATTCAGAAAACGAAGATCATGGCATCTGGTCCCATCACTTCATGGGAAATAGATGTGGAAACAGTGGAAACAGTGTCAGACTTTATTTTTCTGGGCTCCAAAATCACTGCAGATGGTGACTGCAGCCATGAAATTAAAAGACGCTTGCTCCTTGGAAGGAAAGTTATGACCAACCTAGATAGCATATTCAAAAGCAGAGACATTACTTTGCCAACAAAGGTTCGTCTAGTCAAGGCTATGTTTTTTCCTGTGGTCATGTATGGATGTGAGAGTTGGACTGTGAAGAAAGCTGAGTGCCGAAGAATTGATGCTTTTGAACTGTGGTGTTAGAGAAGATTCTTGAGAGTCCCTTGGACTGCAAGGAGATCCAACCAGTCCATTCTAAAGGAGATCAGCCCTGGGATTTCTTTGGAAGGAATGATGCTAAAGCTGAAACTCCAGTACTTTGGCCACCTCATGTGAAGAGTTGACTCATTGGAAAAGACTCTGATGCTGGGAGGGATTGGGGGCAAGAGGAGAAGGGGACAAGAGAGGATGAGATGGCTGGATGGCATCACTGACTTGATGGACGTGAGTCTGAGTGAACTCCGGGAGTTGGTGATGGACAGGGAGGCCTGGCGTGCTGCGATTCATGGAGTCGCAAAGAGTTGGACACGACTGAGAGACTGATCTGATCTGATATACTTCACCTTAACTTTTAAGACTACTTAGATCGCTGGGAGTTGGACATGACCGAGCAACTTCACTTTCACTTTTCACTTTCATGCACTGGAGAAGGAAATCGCAACCCACTCCAGTATTCTTGCCTGGAGAATCTCACGGACAGGGCAGCCTGATGGGCTGCCGTCTATGGGGTCGCACAGAGTTGCACATGACTGAAGCGACTTAGTAGCAGCAGCAGCAGGAGCATTAGATGGTCAAGTTAGTTTTGAAACAAAACAAAAAATCTAGTCACATAATTTAAGTATATACAACTATCAGATCTGCAACTATGGCAACCATCAACTGATTTCATGATGGATGAAATTATTTTCTGATAGATGAAATGGCACTGGATGCCATTCCTTAGTATACTTCTCTTACCATCTAAATGGTAATGCTTTTAAAATCATCTCAGTGTTCATAACCATTTTGCTGAAAGGACCTAATTACAATCAAACATTTCCTTTGCAAATCTACTTCTCTGAAGTGCAGTATTATTTTTATCCTCCCCTTTGAAAAAAAGAAAATAAAGGCTATTCTTTCCATTTCAGTATCATTTATGACTTATTCTCCATTTTATATATTTTAAAGCTGCTCTGAGAGGGGGAAAAAATCAAACTTGGGCTCTCAGTAAGGTTAGTGTTAAAGCAGTGAGGGCTGGTACTCAAAATACAGACCTCTACCATCATAAACAGCTCACCACAAAGACATCTGCCAACTGGTCTAACCCTCTCTAACAAATGGTCCAGGAATCAATGATTCATCTATTCAAATATTTGCTTGAATTCAATCATAATACAGCTTAGTAACTTTAAGAACATTTTCTTTTCTCTGAAAAATAAAATCTCAGGACTATGCTGCCAAGAAAGGAGAGGCTGGTTAAATGAAGGAAGAAAAACCAAACTTTGGGCATAAAATTACTATTGCTGTCATTTTCACCTTATTGTTCCAAAATAGTGAATGCAGCACTTTTTTCCAGTCCACCCCACAGAGGCTAAATTGTACAGCATGAACAATAACAATATATAATACACTGGAAATCTTAATGATTTTCTCTTCTTAAAAATTGTTTTGGAATTTTCTCCTAAGACAGTGAATGCATTTACAAGTGATAGCTTCTAGTGTGATGTTTACTATGCTCTTCCAATATTTCATTATGAAAAATTTCAAACATACAGCAAAGAAGGATTTTACAGTGTATACCTATATACCCACCACCTGGATTCTACTATTTACATTTTACTGTACTTGCTTTATCACATCTGTACACACCTTTATCCATCATCAATCCACCTTTTTTTTTCTTGATGCATTTCAAAGGCATCTATGTACTTCCCCCTTAAAAAATCAGCATGTATATCACTAACTGGCTTCAATATGTTTTCAGGTTACATTTACATAAAATGTACAGTTCTTAAGCATGTAGGTGCTGAACTCTGTCTACTGCATATAGCTGTATAACCCTATCAAGATAGGGAAGCTTACCCCATACATTTGCTTTTAAAATATCCTGCTGGACACTCCAAAGACCACAATTTTCTTGTGTTTAAATGGGAGGTCAATGTGTAAAACTTGGAGGTCAACGAGATTATTTGGTAGCCAAATAAACAGGTAAGAAAGATGTATTGTATATCAAGAGTACACTGCCATTTGAAACAGAAACCACCTGAGGACATTTTAACAAGAGCATGTTTTGCCTCTAGAATCTAAGATATCTCAGAGCAAAGGGAAGGGAAAGATTGTGAAATATTTGGTTGGTGCTTCACTTTTCCCCCAAAAGGAAGGGCAGCTCTGATATTTTTACATGCCACTCAGGTGTTGAAAACTATTTGTCTGCAGTGGCACTGGGCACTTGAGGTTTAAGTCACATAAGGTATTCTTATCCGCTGGACTGTAACTTTCAAGTTGTCTGGGAAAAGCACTGAATGATTCTAATACTTCTCTTGTGCACTGAGGTTGGTTTAAGAAAGTGCATTTTTGAGGGAAAAGTAGACAATTTTTTTTGGTTGAACTGTTGGAGGAGTACTTAGGGTAGGACAGAGTAAGGGATTACCAAAAGCAAATGACAGTAAAAAGGAGAGAGGCGAAAAAAAATAAGGAGAAATGAATAATCCTGCCTGGTCTCAAAGGCTGAAAAATTTGCCTTGGACCCAAAAAGGAAACGCTAAGGAAGAACTGAGGTAAGTGCTAATGATAGCTGCCATCCAGAGGAGAAAAACAAATGTAATACTCCATACTATGGGGGATTTTCACCTCCAGAAGACCAAATAACAGGAAATAATATAGATGTGTCATCCAAACACATGATTCACAAATCTGAAAAGATTCTTCTGTTATAGAAAACTCTTTGCTGCTAAGAAAAGCAAACAAAAAGTAAATAGCATGAATAGCAACACCTTTCTCAATGAAATCTACTTAAAATGGTGTCTGAAACACTCAGTTGCACACTTGACCGTTTATCTACTGGAACCTAAGAGAAAAAGTGTTAGTTGTTCAGGTGTATCCGACTCTTTGCGACCACGTGGACTTGTAGCCCATCTAACAGATACTCAGTAAGTATTTTAAGTGAATTCATTCTAAAATCTGTAAAAAGTATTCTTTGAAAAGCTGAGAACACATCACTCAATAAATATGAATCCAATGCTAATATGCCAGGCACAGAGCAAAGATGAAAAAAGGTCCCTCATACTTTTCTTAAAGGGATGAAGGGCAGCCACAGACAACAGAGTGCCCAATCCATAATACAGCACCTGCCATAGAAGCCCATGCATATAGTGTCAGGCCCACCAGAAGGAAGCCTCTCACTCCACCATTTTTCCAGTGGAAAAGGAACTTAGTGAACATGCAAGTATCTGTACCAGACAGTTTTTAGGTGACTATATATTAGCCTTGGCAATAGGGGAATGAAGGATTTAGATCTGCACTGCAACACATTCGTGTCTTAAATGATAAGCCAAAATATTGTTGGTACATATACCCCTGACCATGCAGTAGAAAGGTTAACCGAAAGTCCATACACTTAGTTGATGAAGATAATGGTAATGCTAATGAAAAACAAATAAAAGAGGAAGCACAATGAAAAACAAAGATCAATTCAAGACAATACTAATGATGACTCCCAAATAAGCACCTTTCCTGAATACTGTAAGAATCCCTATTCTGCACATGACATGGTAAGAAGCTTGTGTTGCTGACAAGTGTCTCACGACAGGGCTTTCTGGGAAAACAAGGTATCAGAGACAACGTTATGCTAGTTTTAGTTCATGAACATCATGGTTTAGTGACCTGGTAAATTACTAATAACTAGCTTTTAGGTGCAGGTAAGTATGAACAACTATGAAGCAATAAGAATTGGAAAAAAAGAGCACATTTTCAACAAGGCGGGGCAGGGTAGGAGACATACTCTGAGAATCACTGCATTAAAGGAGCACAGAAAAGGAAACTTAATTCTTTAGGAGGTAGAAAGGGTAAAGAAAAAAAACAACAACAACAACAACTAACACTGAAACATTAAACTGAGGTAATAATAAACCTGCCAAATAAGGTATTTCAAAACTTTCTAGTTGATGTATACAAGACCCATGAAATTATGCTTGAAAACTGTAATTTCAAGCAATAAGAAAGTTACATGCAGGGTTCATTCCTTAACAAACTTAAGGAGTGTATCAATCCTCTGCTGTCTCTAATGCATTTTTAGTTTTCCAAAGCTTAGAGAGGGAGAAAGTAGAATATTCTCCAAGAGTTCACCACTACTTATTAGGTACTACCTCAGTTAGCCTTGTATATATCATAGTTATCTACAGTAAAAAAATGATTTTACATACTGAACCAGCAAGCATTCCCTCTTAAAACGGACATTGAGAGTAAAATAGAACAAATATGTACTTTTTTCTAATCATAAAGGTTGGCAAGAAAACTATTTCACAAGATAACATATTGAACAGATAAACCAAAGGGAACATAGTCACTTATTTGCATTCCTACAAAGTTGGGAAAGTCTCCTCCTCAGGTTGTGGCCCAAGTTATGGCATTCACTATTTCTTAACTATTCTGTTTTTCAATTTTATAATTTGAATACCAGGAAAAACTATCCAAATTCAATGGGAAATGCTTTGAAAATGCCCAAATATTTGACGAGAAGCTAAATAGTTTATTACCCCACTCCATAACTCTTTTGAAATAGATTACTGGTTCCACTGTGGTTCCCGTCTGTGGTGTCCAATGACTTTTCACTTACTTTTGCAACCCTGTGACTGTCACATCCTACTTTACAAGAATTCCACCACAAAACAGAAATTTTCCAAGTTTAAGTAACCTAGGTAAAGTATCTGCCTGCAACACGGGAGACCCAGGTTCGATCCCTGGGTCAGGAAGATACCCTGGAGGAGGGAAGGGTGGCTGCTCACTCCAGTATTCTGGCCTGGAGAATTTCATGGACAGAGGAGCCTGACAGGCTACAGTCCATGGGGTCGCAAAGAGTCGGACACAACTGAGCGACTTTCACTTTTCACACAAAATGCTAAGTTTTTATTTCCCCTTGATTCTTGGCCAATTTACTAAGTGAAAAGTTATTTTGCTGATGAAGCAGAAAAAGTCCACATAGACTATGCTGGAACACTTCTTATAATCAATAAAGTAAAAATAATCATGAAGTGCAGAAATAATGAAGTGTTTATGAAAATGGCAAAAGCAGGACTTTAAATTAAAGCAGCAGGTCTGGACAATGTGTATCTTGGGAACCAGAAAGCTCACAGAATCACCACAGGGATTTTTTTCAAAAAAGGCTCATGGAACGTAAGATTAGAAAAACAGGAAATTCAAGTCAGCTTTTTGTTTAGAAAAAAAAGAAACTTCAAAAATCACAAATTACTCAATATTCGTTAAACCAGCTCGAACAATTGCAACTAACCCCAAATTAGGAAAATGTCATACATGGACACAGTACTTATAACCTCATAGAGGGATTTACAAAGCAAGATGTCATCCCAGGAAGTGCAAACTATACATGGGTGAAAAGCAGAAACAACCGTTGTGGGAAAAAACTTTTAAAGCCATTGCTAATGTGCCTCATAATGTATGGTTTGGAGTGACTACAGGAAGGCATAATATTTATGGAGAAAAAACAGAGGTCCCATTTATAAAATCAAAACTGAGGGAGAACACATGATACTCACTACCTGTACATAAAGAGGCCACAAATACATATATATGGAAAAGGGGGGGGGTTTACAATAATGAGATTAAATTGCCTGGAAGAAAATTTCAGCTGTCAGGAAAAAAAAAAAAATTCCTGAAGGAAAAGAGTATATCATAGTGCTATCTCTTGCAGTATCATCAGAGGTTCAAAGTAAATTAAAACTCTGGGAAAAAACCATCCTCCACCCCCATCTAAGCAGGAGCTGAAATCATGGGTTTAGACTATATGACCTAAAAAGCTGGAAACCTTGAAGCTTTCAGTACAATATGACTCCCCCACTCCATAGGTGATCAACAACTGTATTAATGCTAATCTCTTACATCTACATACTGTTTCACAGTTTAGAAAGAGCCTTCACTTTCACTCCTCAACAGCAACCCCTTTGATGGCAGAATCACAATACTTTCACACAGCTTGTACTCTGCAAAACACTTTCACACACTGTGTTATTTTACAGAAGAGACCCAAGGAGGTTAAGGAGGAGGAGATGGCAGGTAAGGGGCCTGGCCAACCAGGGGACTCCCTTCAGTCAATTAAATAGACTCTTCTAACCTTTAGAAGTTCAAAGTACAACACTCCAGGGGGAGCAACCTCATTCAGACAGCTATACAGGATAGAACTGAAGAGTCTCAGTGGATCATTTCTGCCTCAGTCTCCGACCCCAAACACAGGGAAACTGAGGTAGCAGGTAGAACAAAAGCTTGATCCAAGAGTCACGCACGGAGTGTCGGTGGGACGGACTTCCCCCCACTCCACCTGCACTATGTCCAGAAACGGCTGATTCCTATGTTTCAAAGGAAAAAGCTTGCCATTCCCGTTTCCCTCTATTTCCCACCAGGGCTTTCCTATGGCTTGGGGGGGCGGGGGGGCGGGGGATCTTCCTCCCGGAACCGCACAGCAAATCCCTTCTCCCCAGGCTCTTACTCATTTTTCACATCGGGCCTCCGAAGTAGGGAAACCTGCTAGCTCTGGCTCCCAACTCCTAGCTTCTCGCTCTCTCTGAGGCGTTTCTTGACCCTAAGGCACGTCTAAGCCTCCCCAGGGATGGTCTTCTGCCACTCCTTCCCCCTAAACCTCAAACTCCACAAAAGGAAACCCTCCCCAAGCATCCTCCCATCTACCCTTCTATCCTGGCCACCCCTGAGGAGCACCACTATGTATCAGGAGCCTCCCAGGAGCTACCTGCCTCTCACCTGGGCCCTTTTGGCTGCGGCCTCCGCAGAAGGGCGACCCCCAACAATCTCCTCGGTCAAGAAACCCCTAAAGCGGAAACACCCTCTTCCAGGTCCTCTCCTGGCGCCTTCAGCACGGGCCTCGCTGGAGAACCTCCGGGCTGTTTTCTGGGCTCTGCCCAACGCCACCCGCTCCCAGCCCCCTCCTCAGAATCTCCCCCAGCCCAGTCCCGTCTCCCCGCCGCAGATTCAGGCGGCTGTTTCCCTCCCTCACGGACGTCCCCAGCCCTGGAACTCCCCCCGCTTCGCGTTCCTAGGGGCTTCCCGGCTGGGCTGCGGCACTGACTTTCTCCAGCTCTCGGGCGCACTCGAGGGAGGGGGCGGCGGCGGCTGCGGCGCGACTCCTTTGTGACAGGTCCAAGAGAGCGGTAAAGATGGACGCGAGGCCACGGCGCTGCCATTACGTGCTGGGCCCACCCCCGCTTCGTACCGCCCCGGCCCTCCCTCAGTCCCCTAGGAAACGCCCCTTCCTCGGTGGCAAGCCCTCTCCCTCACATCCAATCATCTTTCAGGAAACACGTCACGTGACAACACGGCTCGGCCCGCCCTCCTAGAGGGAGCTGGCCAATCCCCTTGCTGAAGTGTGAATGGCCCAATCAAGTCTCTCCCGCTAGCTTTCAAGGCACCGGATTTCCATTTGGCTCCACGGGAGGAAGGGAGGTACGGATTGGGTTACACCGCCGGAAGAGGGGCGGGACTTTGTTGTGGCGGTGAGGAAAAGGAAGCCCTGAAGGGTAGAAAGAAATACCAAAGCAAAGGCTGTTTTCTTGCTTTCATTCTTTCTGTTTTTATTTTCCTTCTTTTTATTTTTTCTTAAGAGCGAGCGGCGTTTGCGGTGGCAGTTTGGGGTGGGCGCCGCCGAGGTGAGGGGGTTTCGCCTCCCGCACGCTGGTAGGTGAGTGCGGCCTGGGCCCTGGCCAGGCAGCGAGACCAGGGCGCCAGCATCCTCGCTGAGGAAGTGGGGGGCTGCGTCTGACGTGAAGTTTAGGGCCAGGCCTGCCCTTAGTCTGCGCTCTCGCCCAGGGTTCTGAGTCACCAGAGACAGGGGCTTGTGGGGCCCAGTCTGAGGGAAGCCGAGGGAGCCCGCGGGAACGCCTCCAGGTCCTGTGGAAGAGGATGCCGACCCTTTCAAGCGGTCCTGGGGCTTTGGGTCTCTTGTCGACTCCCTTCTACGTTTTCTACCAGGTGGCAGGCTTCAAGCGAGGAGTGGGCTCTATCTCAGAGGTCTTGGAACGGTTCCAGGCTACTCCGGAGATGTGGGGTTGCCTGCCTGGTTGCGAGTTTCTGAGTCACAGAATTAGTTTAGGATGGAAACATTAATTATGTTCCGTGTACCAGTCTCTGTGCTCAGTGCACTTTCTTGTAAAGGAAATCAAACTGGCGTGTTCGTCTTGCAGAAAACTTAACTGAGGGTTGAAGGGTCTTGAGAGCTGCTGGCCCAGGTGAAAGCCAGAGCGCATCGCGGTAAAGGTGGAGACCTATTCCTTCTTAGCACTGGTTTTGAAACTAGCAGAAAACAGGAGCTTCTGTGGCCCTTTAAAATGCAGATTCTCGGACCACCCCCCCCCCCCCCCGCATCCCTGCTGCTGCTGCTGCTAAGTCGCTTCAGTCGTGTCCGACTCTGTGTGACCCCATAGACGGCAGCCCACCAGGCTCCCCTGTCCCTGGGATTCTCCAGGCAAGAACACTGGAGTGGGTTGCCATTTCCTTTTCCGATTCATGGAAGTGAAAAGTGAAAGTGAAGTCGCTCAGTCGTGTCCGACTCTTAGCGACCCCATGGACTGCAGCCTACCAGGCTCCTCCGTCCATGGGATTTTCCAGGCAAGAGTACTGGAGTGGGGTGCCATTGCCTTCTCCTCCATCCCAGCTAGTCCGACTCAGGTCTTGAGTGAGACCCAGGAAGTCAAGTGCAGATCTGGCGGTCAGAATTCCCAGTGACCTCTTGTGTACCAGCTGTTGGGTAAGATTCGTTGATAATTCAGCTGTTTGCTTTATTGCTGTGTTAACAAGGACCCCATAAAAAATGGTTTGGAAAGCACTGCTTCTGAACGCCTTGAAAGGAATTAGTGTGTAGACTCCTTTTTGATACAAGGAATTGAGTAGAGATAAAGGCAGCATTTACAGTCTTAAAAATAGAGCTTGAGATGAACAGTTTGTAAGGGTCTGAAAGCTGAGGCTGCCCAGAGGGGTCTTGGTGCCTTTCCCTCATGGGGAAATTCTTCGTGGTTGTAACAATTATATCAATACCTTTTACCTGGTTAGCAGTCGTTCCCGGTTAAGAATCTTGCTGTTTTGATTAGACTCAAGCTGCTGCTGCAGAAATTGAAAACCATGTATCTGGTAAATGAAGTGATTTAAGCGCATGGTTCAGCTGTAGACTCAATCAGCATAATTATATCTTCATGGCAGGTAAATTAAGCAATTTCAGTGTGCTCACTATTGATCTCGTTTTGAAGGATGCTTTGTCTTCATTCTCAAATACCACCTGTTTCACTTTTTCTGTAGCATGTGTTTTACAGTTCATTTCATCTTTAGTCTTCTGAATTTTCCTTATGATGTATGCAACTGTGGGTTTCTGTTCAGTGTGTTTGGTGTTTATTACACTTCTAAATATTTGGATTAGTGTCTTTCATAAGTTCTGTAAAATTCTCAGTCATTTATATTCATGTACTGTTTCTGCCCTGTTGTATATCTTCCTTCTTTACTGATTTAATGTAGACCTTTCCCCCTCTCTTCTTTATGCCTTTTCCTCTTTTTACTTTTCTATACTACAGTCTGCGTAATTTGTTTTTTATTAATTTTCTCATAAGTTATTTCTAATCTGTTACTAAACTCATCTGTTGTGATTTTGAATTAATTTATTGCATGTTTTAGTCACTGAAGTTCTGTTTTTTCTTTTCAAATGTGCCATTCCACTTTAACGGTTTCTTATGCTCTGCTGTTAATTTTGAGGCCTGGTTTTTATTTCTTTAAACATGGTAAGCATAGTTGTTTTGTAATCTATATGTGTTAATTCCACTGTCTGGATGTCCTTTGGTCTTTTTCTGTTGCCCATTATTCCTGCTTTTTTGTCTTACCAGTCCACCTTTACCTGATGCTGTAGTTCTTTGGGATACCAGATTAAGATGGAGAAAGAGGTGCTTATCAGACCCCACACACGTTACCTGGGCTCTCTGCTTTTGACTTTTACTTACCAAGAGCACCAAAACAGTAGCTTTCTTTTTTTTTTTTTTTAACAGTAGCTTTCAAGATCAGAGAAATCCTCAGGATGAAAACCAGTTTGAATATTGGGCTCAGTTTCTGGTTTTCACCTTGTCTTGGGTTTTTGCTGAATTCTTTATTGTCTTGTTAGCTTTTCTATTTGTTTAAGAATTATTAAAAAAAAACTTCTTTCAGTTTTATTTGTTGCAGAAGTGAGGGATTGGTCTCAATTACCTAGCCCGCTATTTCTGGAAATGGAAGCCCCCTTTGATTTTAGGAGTGAAATTTGTCTTTCAGGCAACTTTGAGTTAAAGGTTATTTTTCTTCACCTATCTAAAACTTCCACCACCTTTCACAGTGCAGTGTCCTTGTTATTCAGTTGCCCAGTTGTATC
The DNA here is from genome assembly GCF_003369695.1 of Bos indicus x Bos taurus. Lineage (NCBI taxonomy): Eukaryota > Metazoa > Chordata > Mammalia > Artiodactyla > Bovidae > Bos > Bos indicus x Bos taurus. Next base: position 40,622,980 of record NC_040093.1, read on the forward strand.
CGACTCTATGTGACCCCTTGGACTGCAGCACGCCAGGCTTCTCTGTCCTTCACCATCTCCCAGAGCCTGCTCAAACTCATGTCCATTGAGTCGGTGGTGCCATCCAACACCAACATCCAACAAAGGGACATCCTCTGTTGTCCCTTTTCTCCTCCTGCCTTCAGTCTTTCCCAGCATCAGGGTCTTTTCCGATGTATCGGCTCTTCACATCAGGTGGCCAAAGTATTGGAGCAGTGTCGTAGCTGCTATCAAAATTAAGCTTCCCCAGTGCTTTTTTCTAGTCTTCCTTTTTTTAACTCCTTAGTGCTTAATTTCTTTTCTCTTAGAGCATTTACCCTCATTCTCCATTTCCTTAAATTGCTCCTGTACTTACTTTATCTCTTCTTTTGAATTCAAATTTCTTATTTGCTAAAAAATACTGTCAGTTTAGTACCTAGCATTGTGACTTGCACATAATGCTATTGCTGCTTGATGGTGTCCAAGTCTTTGCAACCAACCCCAGGGACTATAGCTCACCAGGCTTCTCTGTCCATGGAATTTTCCAGGCAAGAATACTGGAGTGGGTTGCCTTTTCCTACTCTAGGGAACCTCTACCCAGGGATCAAACCCACATCTCCTGCAAGTCTTGCATTGGCAAGCGGATTCTTTACTGCTGAGCCACCTGGGAAGCCCTGCCTTGCACATATATTCCCTGTAAAGATTTACTTCAAAAATACAACTGAATGAGTGGGCCTTGTATGTTTGGTGTAGTGTAAAGTCCTTTTTTTTTTAATTTGGTTTGGACAGGAGATCCATAAAGCTTGGAAGGTGGGGGTGAGAGAGAGTATAATTTAGTGTGGATTAGGTTCCAAAGTCCACTCAGATGGTAAAATAGTGTGTAGTCAAAGCTATCCTCACAACAAACTGTGGAAAATTCTTAAAGACACGGGAATACTAAACCGCCTTACCTGCCTCCTGAGAAATCTGTAAGCAGGTCAAGAAACAACAGTTAGAACTGGACATGAAACAACAGACTGGTTCCAGATTGGGAAAGGGGTACGTCAAGGCTGCATATCGTCACCCTGCTTATTTAACTTACATGCAGAGAACATCATGCGAAGTGCCAGGCTGGATGAAGCACTAGCTGGGATCAAGATTACTGGGGAAAATATCAATAACCTCAAGATATGCAGGTGACACCACCCTTATGGCAGGAAGCAAAGAACTAAAGAGTCTCTTAATGAAAGTGAAAGAGGAGAGTGAAAAAGTTGGCTTAAGACTCAACATTCAGAAAACTAAGATCATGGCATCTGGTCCCATTACTTTGTGTCTAATAGATGGGGGAAAAATGAAAACAATGAGAGACTTTATTTTTGGGGGCTCCAAAATCACTGCAGAGGGTGACTGCAGCTGTGAAATTAAAAGATGCTTGCTCGTTGGAAGAAAAGTTATGACCAACCTAGACAGCATGTTAATTATTGTGCCAACAAAGGTCCATCTAGTCAAAGCTATGGTTTTTCCAGTAGTCATGTATGGATGTGAGAGTTGGACTATAAAGAAAGCTGAGCGCCGAAGAATGGATGCTTTTGAACTGTGGTGTTGGAGAAGACTCTTGAGAGTCCCTTGGTCAGCAAGAAGATCCAACCAGTCCATTGTAAAGGAAATCAGTCCTGAATATTCATTGGAAGGACTGATGCTGAAGCTGAAACTCCACAATACTTCGGTGGCAACCTGATGTGAAGAACTGACTCATTGGAAAAGACCCTGATGCTGGGAAAGAATTGAGGGCAGGAGGAGAAGGGGACGACAGGATGAGATGGTTGGATGGCATCACCTACACAATGAACATGAGTTTGAGTAAACTCCAGGAGTTGGTGATGGACAGGGAGGCCTGGCGTGCTGCAGTCCATGGGGTTGCAGAGAGTCGGACATGACTGAGCGACTGGACTGAGGTGAAAGTCATCCCAGATGGTAAACTAATGTGTAGCCAAAGCTATCCTCCGAAATCTATTAGGGAGGCACCATGTTGGGTATAGGTATACCAGTGTAGCAAAATTCCAACATGGCCAGATTTTTCTCCAGCTTTGAAACAGATGCTATTTTTTTCCTTTGAGTTTTAGATAAAGTAGTTGGTTCACATTTAAGAATCACTGTTTGTAAAAAATATAGCTCATATTAGAATTACATATAGTGAGGGAAGGGCTTACACTCTGAGAGGCACGCATGAGTTGGGGAGTTGAGGATCAGCTAAGGGAACCAATATTGTTACCTTTTTTTCTTCCAGTGGATCTATCAGTAGATAAATTCAAGGTAAATGTACATATGATGAAACTGTTCTTATGCTGTGGAAGAATACATGGTATGTGTTTTCTAGATGTCTTGCAAAAAGAGGAGGTTACTTCAAATTGCTGTTTATAGTAAACATTGTACATATGAATTGCATTTACTAATGCTGTGCCCTCATTTTTAGATTCTTTCAGTCCTCTTTGCTAGTGGAATAGGTTAAATAAGCCTCAGTGTTAGAAGAGTGACTGAGAATTACTTTTTCTAGTAATAAGTGCTAACAGACTGTTCTCTGTTAGTAGTTGTCATGCTCTGAAGTTTTATAGGGAAAGTTGGCTTGACTTAAATTACTGTAGCTTGATAGAAGTGCCTTCTGGCCAGAAAGCAGTCTTTTCTAGAATGATTTTTAGTTTGCCAAATTCCTTAGTTTCTGTCCTACATTTTAAAATCTCACGTGACTTGAACATCAGGATAATGTTGGAAGAGCAGTACTTAAGTATATTTACTAACAGAAAAAATGTGGATTGGCCTATTGTTTTTGCTCCTTTTGGGGAAATGTTAGAACATTGTGACACAGAGATCTGATCTGCCCTGGTGTATTTTTACAAGTACAGTGTATCTAATGTTAGAAGTTAGGAGGGTATGGTGGTCAGTGATGTAAACACTTAAGTAGTGTGCCATCACAAAATTCAATTCCAGAGGAAACCAGATCTCATGTACTTGCATCATGGCATGAGCTAAATGGAATAATTTTCATGTCAGCAATGGTAATTATCTTGGGAGCAGCAATGTAAGTTTAGTTTCTTGAAACTTATATAGCATGCTGTGCATAAACCCATTCTGTCTCACCAGTCTGGAAATTAAATACTATAATCTCCAGTACAAACACAGTAGTGCAGTGTTTAACATTTATTTCAGCTTGAAATATAAGAACATTGTTTGGCTGTCAAGCAAATTTGAAAATTTGCATCAGCTTGAAACTTTTAAGTAGGGACAAAGTGATTTTGGTATGGTTTTGGATTTCCATGAATTCTCTATTTGAAGAACTTATAGAATCCTTTTAAAAATACTATAATGTTTAATTTGATAATTGAACTTGAATCACCATAAAAAATGCTATGAGAGTAAAGAAAAGTTGGCACAGTTATTCTTTCTAAAATTAAATACAATAAGGACAAAATAAGCATTCTCAATGTAAATCTTCTTCATCCCTAAATGAATTTTTATCATTAAATCCCCAGATCTCTGGGCTTTTGTTTATTTGTGTTTTGTTTTTAATTATTCTAACAAAAGAGAATAAGAGACTTGTGAAAATTTAGGTAAGCTGTAGGAATTAGAAATAAACACTTTAGTTTCTGATTTCTCTACTTCTGGGAGAAGGTAAATAAGTTGAGGGTAGAAATCACCTTTCTGTTGCAAAATAAACAGCTAATGAATGTTGGACTCTTTGGAGAAAAATGCTTTGTCTAAGAAATTTTTAGTATGAGATTTTTTTTTTTTTTAGTTAGCTGAAATTAAAGGAAAGTAAGTAGCAAGAGTTATTCTTGAAGAAGATGTCAGTTATCTAATATAGCAAGGTGATGTAATCTTTGGTCCTGTGTTTCCTATTGCACAAGTTGTATGATGTTTGAATAGAATTCCCTATGGGACAAAGACACATTAGTGAATACTTATTTGATGACTATTATTTTCTATAATTTACATTGGACAGTATCTAAGAATATGTATGTGAGAGCATTCCTCTCTGCTTAAATTCTTCAAATTCTCTCCCTGGTTGGTTTATCCAGTAAGTATTTCTTATATATTTAATATATATCAGACACTGTGCTAATAAGCACTGTGGATACAAAGAGCTGTTGGAATAGTTCTAAGTGATAAAACACAATGAATAAATGCTGTAGTAGAATTAGAAATAGCTGGAATGGGGGCCAGAGGAGAAACAGAGAGTCTTAATAGAATGCTCTTAGAGTAGTTTATGCAAGATGAGGCCCTGAAAAGAAGAGATTAGAAAGGAAAGGATGAATTAAAGAGAGATCATTGTGAAGTAGAAACAACAGAACTTGGTGACTAGTGGGATGTAAGGGAATAAGGAAAAAAGAGTCTTAAGTATATGTCCAGGTTTTCAGCTTGGGAAACTGGGTTGATCCCTGTTTGTGCCCTTCATTACTGCCTCTTAGCTGTACTATTTACTTTGGTAATTCATTACATTCACTGTTTACCTGTTAGGAACTAATACAAGAGTACTAGCTCTTTAAAGTTTATTTTCTTTATGCACCCCCATAGAATTTGCACAATGCTGGACACAGAGTTCAGCATTCAGCCTGATGTTGAGTTTATTTAAGTTGAATTAATAATAAAATAACTATGGTAAAGGGGAATTATATAATTACCAAATACGTATACATGGAAGCTTTTCCTGATTTCCCTCAGTTTCATCTGGTCCCTTTCCCACTTCACTTATCATGGTTGTTTATGTCACTGATTTATTTCTCCTACACTCCTTGAGCATAGGGTAGTATATTTCTTTCACTCCCATAACCAGAGCTCAGCATAGCTCTTTGCAATAATGACAGACCTTTTAAAGCATTTTTAAGCAGGTCCCAAACACTGTGCTAACTGCTTTATATGAATTATCTAGTTTATCTCACAAAAGCTTTATGTTGTGCAGTACTCTCTTAATCTCCATTGATGAGTGCAATCTGTGGATTAGGAAACTAAGGCTTAGATGAGTTAAATGACTTGCCCCAAATCATAACAACTTACAAGTGGCAGAACCAAGGTCTCTTGATCTCAGAATCTATACTCCTCATTACCTGTTTTCCCTCCTGTAAGGAGACTTCAACAGAAGGTATCTGTTATATGTTCGTTGAGTTAGATTAGGTTGTCATGAAAAGTGTCTGAAGTTAAGCTGGCTTCTTGGTAGTATTTATTGATAGGGAAATTCTGAATACTGCTGGAGAAGGAATATTCTGAATATTATCTAGCATACCGAGGAGTATGACCACTTGTTGTTCATAAACATTTTCTGTCCTTCAGTTCAGTTCAGTTGCTCAGTTGTGTCCGACTCTTGGCGACCCCATGAATCGCAGCACGCCAGGCCTCCCTGTCCATCACCAACTCCCGGAGTTCACCCAGACTCATGTCCATAGAGTCAGTGATGCCATCCAGCCATCTCATCCTCTGTCATCCCCTTTTCCTCCTACCCCCAATACCTCCCAGCATCAGAGTCTTTTCCAATGAGTCAGCTCTTCACATGAGGTGGCCAAAGTACTGGAGTTTCAGCTTTAGCATCATTTCTTCCAAAGAAATCCCAGGGCTGATCTCCTTCAGAACTGACTGGTTGGATCTCCTTGCAGTCCAAGGGACTCTCAAGAGTCTTCTCCAACACCACAGTTCAAAAGCATCAATTCTTCGGTGCTCAGCTTTCTTCACAGTCCAACTCTCACATCCATACATGACCACAGGAAAAACCATAGCCTTGACTAGACGAACCTTTGTGGCCAAATAATGTCTCTGCTTTTGAATATGTTATCTAGGTTGGTCATAACTTTCCTTCCAAGGACTAAGCATCTTTTAATTTCATGGCTGCAGTCACCATCTGCAGTGATTTTGGAGCCCCCCAAAAATAAAGTCTGACACTGTTTCCACTGTTGCCCCATCTATTTCCCATGAAGTGATGGGACCAGATGCTATGGTCTTCGTTTTCTGAATGTTGAGCTTTAAGCCAACTTTTTCACTCTCCTCTTTCACTTTCATCAAGAGGCTTTTGAGTTCCTCTTCACTTTCTGCCATAAGGGTGGTGTCATCTGCATATCTGAGGTTATTGATATTTCTCCCGGCAGTCTTGATTCCAGCTTGTGTTTCTGTCCTTTGACCTCTCCTAATATAGAAAATTCATTAACCAGAGGGCCACTGGTGGCATTGCAGGCCAGAAGGGAATAGTGGTTGAAGGGCCAGGGAATGACGACCTATAGGAGATGTGCAAATGGAAGAAAGAGATGGATGAAGCAGTCTGTGTTTAGTGTTGGTCCTTTTAAATTCACAGAAATGTTTTATAATTAGGCATGGCCATCTAGTTTTATTTTGGGAATGAGGGAATGTCGGGATTATGTTAGGTTTAAAGAACAGATTTTTACAAGTGCACATTAGTTTTGATAGTGCGACTTTTCTCAGGAAACCAACGCATTGAAAGAATTTTTTTGTCAAAGTATAAACCCATTGTCTTTAAATTTCCTTTTTAAAACATGCTTCTACCTTGTTTTCTTTTTCATTAACCAACTGTGATTCTTGACTTAGTCCTACATGTGAAAGATGGGGAAATAGCACAGGGCAAACTCTTTGGGTAAAAGTTCAGTTCTAACACTGGAGAAAAAGATGAAAAGGAGAGTAAGAATGTCTTGGAATCCCATAAATTTGTCTTTTTCCAAAAGTAATTGATAAATGTTGGGAAAATTCTTATTCTCTAAGAGTCTCTATTTCAAATTCAAACCTTTGTTTACAAGTATCTTAAAGGCTCTGACCCTTGAGTTTCAGGGATTTTTTTTTTTAAGTCAAATGAATTATTTTTTAAAGTCAAATTCATTTTTTTTGAAGTCAAATGAATTCTTCTTTATCCAAAAACTCAACAGGCTATGAAAATTAAATAGATGGCTTTACTTCCTTAGTTTTGCATTATAAGTATAAATCTTGAGTCTGAATTCTTACTTGGATGGAAGCATGTAAGATTCAAGATTTTTATTTTGAACTGTAAGAAGAGTTCTTTTAATACTTGTATTTTTTTAAGTGTAACAAGAGTAAAGAGATGGATTCAATGGCATGCCAGTTGTATTACCATATCCTAATATTGCTTTCCCAGGTTTAAATCATAACAGTTTAAGGTTACTGTTTTGAGACAGTTTTTTCATGGTTTTATAAGATTAAAGGAACTAGGAATGTTTGACCTAGAAAAGTGACAAATTAGGAGGAAAGTGGGAGTTGTTTTCAAACAGCTGAAGCATTGTCGTGTTGAAAAAGGGATTTGGCTTCTTTTTTGTAGTCCCAGTGGATTCAACCTATCTGTGGAATTTATAGGAAGAGAGATTTCAGTTCAGTTTAAGGAATAACTATCGAGCTAGTCAGATCTGCTCAGAGAGAGTCAGCTGCCTGAAGGGAGTGCAGTTTTAAAGTATGGGTTGGATGAAAATCTCCTGGGTATGAATGGTGGGTTCTGTTGCCAGATGTAGAATTGTTTGAGGTGGGCTATGAGGACCCATCACATTCTGAATTATTTCCCAGTAAATAAGGGTGAGAGGAGGAAACCAGACAGCCAATATAGGATGAGAAAGGAGAGCTACAGCTGAGAAAGAGGACAGTGAGGGTCTAAATTGTCTCTTCCATCCACTAAAGTTCTACATTTTTGATGTTTCTCTGCCAGAAACATTTAAAATGTTGGCCCTTGTTCCATAAGAGGTCGTTCTGCAAAACTTGGGAATTTTTGGCATGGTCACAGAGACGGAACAGTTCTCTCTGTAATAGGCAAAAACAAGACCAGGAGCTGACTGTGGCTCAGATCATGAACTCCTTATTGCCAAATTCAGACTTAAATTGAAGAAAGTAGGGAAAACCACTAGGCCATTCAGGTATGACCTAAATCAAATCCCTTATGATTATACAGTGGAAGTGAGAAATAGATTTAAGGGACTAGATCTGATAGAGTGCCTGATGAACTATGGACTGAGGTTCATAACATTGTACAGGAGACAGGGATCAAGACCATCTTCATGGAAAAGAAATGCAAAAAAGCAAAATGGCTGTCTGGGGAGGCCTTAAAAATAGCTGTGAAAAGAAGAGAAGCAAAAAGCAAAGGAAAAAAGGAAAGATATAAGCATCTGAATGCAGAGTTCCAAAGAATAGCAAGAAGAGATAAGAAAGCCTTCTTTAGCGATCAATGCAAAGAAATAGAGGAAAACAACAGAATGGGAAAGACTAGAGATCTCTTCAAGAAAATTAGAGATATCAAGGGAACATTTCATGCAAAGATGGGCTCGATAAAGGACAGAAATGGTATGGACCTAACAGAAGCAGAAGATATTAAGAAGAGGTGGCAAGAATACACAGAAGAACGGCACAAAAAAGATCTTCACGACCAAGATAATCACGATGCTATGATCGCTTACCTAGAGCCAGACATCCTGGAATGTGAAGTCAAGTGGGCCTTAGAAAGCATCACTACAAACAAAGCTAGTGGAGGTGATGGAATTCCAGTTGAGATATTTCAAATCCTGAAAGATGATGCTGTGAAAGTGCTGCACTCAATATGCCAGCAAATTTGGAAAACTCAGCAGTGGCCACAGGACTGGAAAAGGTCGGTTTTCATTCCAATCACAAAGAAAGGCAATGCCAAAGAATGCTCAAACTACCGCACAATTGCACTCATCTCACACTCTAGTAAAGTAACGCTCAAAATTCTGCAAGCCAGGCTTCAGCAATACGTGAACGGTGAACATCCAGATGTTCAAGCTGGTTTTAGAAAAGGCAGAGGAACCAGAGATCAAATTGCCAACGTCCGCTGGATCATAGAAAAAGCAAGAGAGGTCCAGAAAAACATCTATTTCTGCTTCATTGACTATGCCAAAGCCTTTGACTGTGTGGATCACAATTAACTGTGGAAAATTCTGAAAGAGATGGGAATACCAGACCACCTGACCTGCCTCTTGAGAAACCTATATGCAGATCAGGAAGCAACAGTTAGAACTGGACATGGAACAACAGACTGGTTCCAAATAGGAAAAGGAGTTCGTCAAGGCTGTATATTGTCACCCTGCTTATTTAACTTATATGCAGAGTACATCATGAGAAACTGTGGGCTGGAAAAAGCACAAGCTGGAATCAATATTGCCAGGAGAAATATCAATAACCTCAGATATGCAGATGACACCACCCTTACGGCAGAAAGTGAAAGTGGAGAGTGAAAAAGTTGGCTTAAAGCTCAACATTCAGAAAACGAAGATCATGGCATCTGGTCCCATCACTTCATGGGAAATAGATGTGGAAACAGTGGAAACAGTGTCAGACTTTATTTTTGGGGGCTCCAAAATCACTGCAGATGGTGACTACAGCCATGAAATTAAAAGATGCTTACTCCTTGGAAGGAAAGTTATGACCAACCTAGATAACATATTCAAAAGCAGAGACATTACCACAAAGGTTCGTCTAGTCAAGGCTGTGGTTTTTCCTGTGGTCATGTATGGATGTGAGAGTTGGACTGTGAAGAAAGCTGAGCGCCGAAGAATTGATGCTTTTGAACTGTGGTGTTGGAGAAGACTCTTGAGAGTCCCTTGGACTGCAGGGAGATCCAACCAGTCGGTTCTGAAGGAGATCAACCCTGGGATTTCTTTGGAAGGAATGATGCTAAAGCTGAAACTCCAGTACTTTGGCCACCTCATGTGAAGAGTTGACTCATTGGAAAAGACTCTGATGCTGGGAGGGATTGGGGGCAAGAGGAGAAGGGGACCAGAGAGGATGAGATGGGTGGATGGCATCACTGACTCGATGGATGTGAGTCTGAGTGAACTCCGGGAGGCCTGGCATGCTGCAATTCATGGGGTCGCCAAGAGTCGGACACGACTGAGAGACTGAGCTGAACTGAACTGAATAGGCCTTTGGCTAGAGACATTGAGTAATGCTAAGTCAGAAATGCCCAGGGTTGTAGGCTTTAGGTAAGAGCAACAACTTGTGTCCATTGATTTGGTTTTCTTTCTAGTAAATTTAAAATTTTTCTGTGTTGTTACAATGAACTAAACTTCAATAGTAGGTTTTAGGCAAAGACTATTCTTTTGTTCTACATGTTTGGATTTATTTCCTCCGTTTCCATTTTCGTCTTCACTAGAGGAAGATGTTCCATGAACATTCTCAGCACTGGAATTTGATATAAGAAGAAAGCTGAAATTGACATGTCCTTCTTCTTAAGGAAGATCCCTGGTTTTTGGGGAGGGGTATGATTAAGTGGGTAAGAGTATGAATTTGTGCTCTCAGCTGATTCTCAGCTCCACCATTCACCACCTTAGAATTATTCCAGGTCCTCTTGCTGACTTTGTAGATAAGCATAGATGTTGATAAAACTACATAATACTTTAAGAAAATGTAATCCTGTGCTTTTGTCAGTGACTTATGAGTTAAACTACTTGAGGATTTCTCAGTTTAAGGCTGAAGGAAGTTTTGAGGTAGTCCATTGCTTAGGGGAGACAGAGTTCAATCTCCTTGTGTCTCTTCAGAATTTTAATTACAGTTCTCACTTGAATTTGTTTGTTTGTTTTTTAGACTGTTCCATTATGGATGGAGGGGATGATGGTAACCTTGTTATCAAAAAGAGGTTTGTATCTGAGGCAGAGCTAGATGAACGGCGCAAAAGGAGACAAGAAGAATGGGAAAAAGTTCGAAAACCTGAAGATCCAGAAGGTATATAGGCTCACAGATCTTTAATCCTCACAACCCTGCAGCCTATTAACATCACTTTAGAGTAGAAGAACTGAGGCTGAGGGGCTGAAGGGACCTATGTAAGATCTCCATAGCTGGGAGCAGACCAGGATCTGCACATCCATACCCTTTCCACTCTACCACACTATTCCAGAAGATTCCACTGGTCTTCTAGCTATTCAGGTGGATCCAGGATCTGAATAGCTGAGAGTGCTGCTACCATGCAGGGTTTGTTTGGAGTGGATCCCTCATCCAGTTAGCTGTCTCAGTCCATGGGCCCTGTTCACACTCACAGTTGGCTTTGAGAACTGCTGGCTTCTTTCTGAGGTCTAGAGGGAAGCTGTGAACTTTGTACTATTTTTGTGTTATCTTTGCCCTCAGATCTTGCAGAGACTTGACTTTATCTTTAAATCCTTTGTGATTCCAAAATAATATGAATGGATTGTAAAGTATGTATTTTTCTCCCCTCCCTTTTCTTTCAGAATGCCCAGAGGAGGTTTATGACCCTCGGTCCCTGTATGAAAGGCTACAGGAACAGAAAGACAGGAAGCAGCAGGAGTATGAAGAACAGTTCAAATTCAGTAAGCTTCAGAAAAAACAGCATCTGAGGGACTCTGCAGGGCCTTTTTGGTGCACTTTTGCCTTGTGCAACACTTTTTCTAACCAGCCATGAAATTGTCTTGATTATCTAGTCTCTAGGTGCTCATTTGGTGGAAAAGAGACAGCTTTCTACCATCTAGACCACATTGAACATTTTTGCTTAGAACTCAGTATACCCATTTAAAATTTTATGCTAACATCTAGTAATGGGAGAGATGCTTTGATTTTATGCCATGTTATCTATCCAAAAGCTTTGGTGTTTACAAATTCTTTCTTCTAATCCCCTGAACAATCTGCTGTTTATTAAAAAATAGGACAAGGAAAAATCTTGACTGTATTTTCCCTTTAGCCTGCTTTAAGTGTTCCTTGTTTAATTATTTCCTCAGAAAACATGGTAAGAGGCTTAGATGAAGATGAGACCAACTTCCTTGATGAGGTTTCTCGGCAGCAAGAGCTAATAGAAAAACAGCGAAGAGAAGAAGAACTGAAAGAACTGAAGGAATACAGAATATCCTTTGTACTTTGCTAGGAATCTGTAAGGTGTCAGCTTCTCATCAACATCTATGCATTTCAGTTTTTTCATTATAGAATGAGGGTCTTCTGCCTGGTCATCTTTAAGTTCCCTTTCAACTGTGGTGTTCCTGTGATGCTGAATAACTGTCAGCGATATGTAGAGTTATGTTGCGTGCAAGAGTCTGTTGCAATCAAAAGTCCAGATCCTTCAGGATTAACTAAAGGCCTAAATCCTAATGGTCAGTACCACAGTATTCTTGCCTTGTGAGATTAGACTCTGAAACAGATGGGCGATGAAATAAACCTCATCCAGGGGAGAAACTGGCTTCTAGGTTTTTTAAAGGAAATTTTTAGCAACCCTCCTGTGTCCTCAGACCTTCCCTACAGATACAGCCTGGTCTGTCTCCGTAGAGGGGTAGGGAAAGCAGCCAAGAGGACTTTGCTTTGACTCACTGTTATCTTTCTGGCATCCACTTGCATGTCTTACTAAGCATCCCAAATGTAACTTGGCTGAATCAAAATTCTCAGTTCCACGCCTCACTACTCCTACCTTCACTATACTACCTCCCTCCAAATCTCTTTCTGGTATCTGCCAAACTACCTCCAAAATGTACTCCAAATCTTGCAGCTCTTGGTGTGTCTGTTGCCACTGCAGTCGTCGTAGACCTTCTCTGGACTACGTGACCATCTAATTGTCTCTGCTTCTGTTCTCCCTCCCAGTCCATTCTCTAGACGATAGTCTGGGGAACTTTTGAAAACATACGTGGGATCATATAACTTTCCTGTTTCAAACACTAGTGGCTTTCTGTTGCATTTAGACTTAAAATCTGCATTCTTAACCAGGTCCTACAAGGTTCTGCATGATTTAGGCCAACTCACCTCCCTGTTGTATCTTGAACTACTCTTGTTCCTGTTTACTACACTCCAGCTTACTGCCCGTCTTTATGTTCTTCTCATACTGAGCTCTGATTCCATTTCAAGGCATTTGTATTTGCTATTTCCTCAGCCTGGAATGCTCTGCCCTCAGATTTTACAGGGCTTGCATTTCATGACACTTGGGTCTCAGCACCCTTCCTCATAGAGATCTTCCCCAAGCACTCCATGTAAAGTTGCGGCCACCCCATCACTGACTATAATGTCATTTTTTAAAATAGTATGTCACTACCTGAAATTCTTTATATACTTATAGGTTTGTTTGCCTCTTTACTGCTGGAATATAAAGTAAGCACCATAAGAACAAAGACTTGATCACCACTGATTTCTCCAGTCCTTGGTATATATAGTAGGTTCTCGGTATATGTGTGAAGAAATTAATGAATGACTCGTAGAAGAGGTTTAAAAGGCCACCTTAGCATCTTCCTCCTGTGAGAAAGCTTATTTGAGTATTTCAAGCTTATATGCTGAATAACCTCACTAGTGTGGTAACAGGCTTTTTTACCTCTAAGATTGGTGCTATGACTGTGTGTAAGCACTAATTGGTATTTTTTTTGCAGAGTGTGTGCAGTTGGTCCCATTAAAGAGTTATGTAGGAGAAAATGTGAACAGATTCCCGGGAATTTGGTTAAAGACAAGGTGACTGACGGTGGTTGAGATAAGGTAGCAACATGCTGCCACAAAACGTGCTCTGAACAGGTAGTGAAAGACATGGCTGCCAGTCTCTGTTTTCCAAGTGGAATTCTGGTATAACACTAAGGTAGAAGTTGATAGAAAAAATTACACCTCCATCCCAACTGTAGAATTGAGGCTGATTCTTATGAAGCTTCCCTCCCCCACTCTATTGCATCATGACCCCAGGATGGTATTATGCATTGATGTTGGCAGAGATGGGCAGGTATATGTACTGCATTGTTTCATGCATCCAGCTTTTTCCTCTAAGGAAAAAATATATTTTCATTTGAATTATGCCTTGTTTTATGTGCTTAATTTGGCGGGCAAGCAAATAAGACCGTGTCTCCCAAGGCAACATTCTGGAGAGTATTGTTGGTGTGGTATGAGTATGAGAGGCCCTTGGGTTTTCAGTTCAAAGGGAAAGATGAACAGGGCAGCCTTGAGGTAAAAGAAACTTTCCTGTCCTGATAACATTGCAGTACAACATTGAAGAGGCTAAAGTTCTGTCTAGAAAAACTAAGACAAAGCAAGCCTTCCAACCGACTGATGTATAATGTGCTAATCCCAAGCATGCATGTAGCCAGAGACATGTTGAGGTAGGAACTGAGGTTTAGACATCTTTTTATTAAAGCTCTAAATCAGGAGATGGTTCTTGGTTTTGCTTGGGTTGGTATAAGATATATTTTATAATGTGATACTGGTGAATACAAGTAAGCTGCAGTTTGTGCCAGTATAAACAGAACTTTTGTTTTCTTTAGGTTAGAACAGTATTTATTAATATGTGTGTTCAAATACGATGTGACCTTTTAAAAACTGCTTCATGTAGTCTATTCCTTGAGACTTTTGAAATGTATTTGTATATTTAAAACATTTCAGGGGGAGAGGATCTTAAGGGGGAAAAAGGACTTGGGCTTTGGATGTGGATCAAAAATATTACCACCTCCCTCCCTGCCCACCAAAAAAGAAGTTGAGAGCTTTTCTTCACTTAAGAAGAATAAAAGTTAAATGTTGGTTTTTGTCTTTGTCTTGGTATTATAAATGTGTGATTTTGTTAAATTTTTTCTGTTGTACTTGAAAGTTTCTATTCTTAATAGTGGAGTTGTAGGTAAAAATCACAGCATGCTCATGGATTTTGGTATTCTGTACTAGAAAGATGAAATTTCTATTTCATTTTTATTCTAAAAAAAAAGAACATTTAGTATTAACATATCAGTTTCCATGATTACCTTAAAAACATTAAATAGATGAAACTCAGAATAATGCTGAGTATAAAGTATAATCCCTGTTGAATATTACAAATGTTTAAGATAACTGGGTCCCACAAGAATTGAGTGTCTGAAAATTAGACACTAGAATTAGAAATTAAAATTTCCTAATTTCTGGTACCCAGTTTTTCCATTGTTCAAACATACAGGAATAGCTTAGACCGTAAAGTCCCACCTCCACTCCTTTGGGCTGATAATACATAGTCTTGGATATCTTGAGCACTAGATGTCGCTGCTGTTCCAGCAAGGTACCACTGCATCTTAAGTAAGGAACTGCACCATGTTCCAGTACTTATTTATTGACTAATACCTTGTGAGAGAGCATGAAAGGGAAGGAGAGGAGGGAGTTGGTGAAGAGAACAAAAGAAATTGACAAACCTTGAGAGCCATAGATTGAAATCAAGTTTGAAAACAGTATGTAACAAATGAACTGGTTGTTTTATGCCTTTAAACAGTTTTTCAGTCCTTGTGTTGTCTATGCACAGGAGTTTCTCATTAAAATCACCCTCAGAGTGTTTAATACAGGTTCCTGGGCCTCTGGAAGTCCTCATTCAGTAAGTAGGTTTGGGATAGGGGAGGGACCCTGTTTTTTAAATGAGCCTTAAGATGATTCTGATGTTGTCTTACATCCGCAGAATAGGAGTTAGTCTTCATAATATCTAAAGCTGAATACTACTAGTCATAGGACACTCTGCAAAATTTTTATTTTATCCTTAGGGGGAAAAGCAAGTAATTTTTCTGCAGTCAGGGAAGCTACACTTTTTTCTGTTGGATTCTTCAGGATCTTTGTTTTCCCCAAGTATGATATTGGCCATGTTTTTGGTAATAGCACGTGTTCTGGTCATCCTCAGGATTTTCTTTGGGAATCAAAGGGAAAAAAATTGCTTCTCTGTATTATTTTGGGCTTGCTTTGCCATCTTCCTCCTAGTCATGTTCATTTCTCTTTAAATCAGCTGGATTTGACTGGCAGAATAAAGGCGGGGGGGTGTTTTTGTTTCCTTTGGCAGTGCTTCTTGGCATGTGGAATCTTAGTTCCCCAACCAAGGATTGAATCTATCCCCCTGCAGTGGAAACACAGAATACTAAACACTGGACTCAAAGAAAAGTCTGGGGAGAGCGTTTTTTAAATAAGTAGGGCAAACATTCCATGGCAGAGCTGAAGTGCTTGTGAGTTACAGGTGCCTTCCACGTCTTGATTTATCCCTGTCCTGCTATAGCTCTCCTTTTTGCTTAGTTTGATCCTTAACCTGTAACTCACAGTAATCTCAACAAGGTTGGAATTTCTTCAGAAAACAAGAAGGAAGTGGAGAAGAAAGCTGTGAAACCCATAGAAACCAAGAACAAGTTCTCCCAGGCAAAGCTGTTGGCAGGAGCTGTGAAGCATAAGAGGTCAGCCCTCATTTACATGACTTTAATCTCCCTCTGCCTGTGTGCCCCCAAATGCCAGAGTAATGGTAGTCAGCACAGAGTTACCTAAGCACAAGGCTTGGTGATGACCCTCCCTCGCTCCCCTGTCAGATTTGGTGTTTTCTGACGCCTTTGACCTTTGTGTCTCTGTTCGTTCAACATAATAACCACTCTTCATTGGACACTTAAGTACTTTCAGTGCAGGTGATATTTTATTCGTCTATGAAGTACAGAGACTGAGAATCTCAGAGGTTGAGAACCTTTGTCCAAAGTCAAAAAGTAACAGGAGAGGTGGAATTCAACATTTGAGCATCTGTGTTTCTAGGCAAACAAGGTAGCAAGTTCTGTGGAAGGATTTATATAGGGTGTATTGAGAGCAGGGAGGATAGCATATTAAAAAGCAGAGACATTACTTTTCCAACAAAGGTCCGTCTAGTCAAGGCTATGGTTTTTCCAGTGGTCATGTATGGATGTGAGAGTTGGACTGTGAAGAAAGCCGAGTGCCAAAGAATTGATGCTTTTGAACTGTGGTGTTGGAGAAGACTCTTGAGAGTCCCTTGGATTGCAAGGAGGTCCAACCAGTCCATTCTAAAGGAGATCAGTCCTGGGTGTTCATTGGAAGGAATGATGCTGAAGCTGAAACTCCAGTACTTTGGCCACCTCATGCGAAGAGTTGACTCATTGGAAAAGACCCTGATGCTGGGAAAGATTGAAGGCAGGAGGAGAAGGGGACGAGAGAGGATGAGATGGGTGGATGGCATCACTGACTCGATGGACGTGAGTCCGAGTGAACTCTGGGAGTTGGTGATGGACGTGGAGGCCTGGCATGCTGCGATTCATGGGGTCACAAAGAGTCGGACATGACTGAAGCGACTGAACTGAATGAGAGCAGGGAGGAGGAATAACTGCTTGGAGTGGGTATATGTGACTTGTGTTGGGGAAGTTAAGGAAGGCATTAGAAAGGAGACTGATTAGGTAGGACTATGAAGGAAATGGCAGCCTACTCCAGTGTTCTTGCCTGGAGAACCCCAGGGATGGGGGAGCCTGGTGGGCTGCCGTCTGTGGGGTCGCACAGAGTCGGACATGACTGAAGCGACTTGGCAGGCAGCAGCATGAGGGCTTTAACAGGCAGACAAGGAGAGCGGAACATCCCAGGCTGGGAGAAGAGCTGGGTCAAAGGCTGTGAGATCTGTAAGAAGGTGGCAGCTGTGATAGGGTTACACACCTGGCTGGGACTCTGCTTGTTTGATGTGGGGTGGCAGCACTTCCTAGAGGTTTTGGTAAGTTGTCTGTTGTTTGTTCCTCTTCTTTCAAACCCTGAAATGGCACCAAAGTGATTAAATTTGGTCATTTCAATTTGATCAACTCTACTATAAGTAAAATGATACTAAGCTGAAGTGCAGTCTGTTAGGAAAATCAATATGGTATTTTGGCAGCCAGCCACATGTTTTGAAGAAAGTGCATTGATGGAGTTTTGTGGTTTGGAAAACACTAAATGCTGGAACAGTTTCCTGGAAACATTGCTCGCAACATTGTTTACATGTAAAAATGTCATCGTGGCATAGCAGCAAAGGGGAGGCATATCAGAGGCCTGAAAAGGGCCAGTTACCCAAGCCATGGATTGTTCCTTTCAACTTTTCATATAAACTTGCTTGCCTGGTCCAGTATCTTTGGGGATTTGGACCTGGGTCAGTTGTACTGGGCTGCACCAAGAGGGGGCTCTCTAGGTAGTCAGTCAGTGTCTCCAGTGTCTTGCTTCTAGCAGAATGGGTGTTGTAAGTATCTCTCCTAGTCCTTGTGCTGTGCTGTGCTGTGCTTAGTCACTCAGCTGTGTCTGGCTCTTTGCGACCCCATGGACTGTACCCCCCAGGCTCCTCTGTCCATGGGGATTTTCCAGGCAAGAATACTGACATGGGTTTCCATGCCTTCCTCCAGGGGATCTTCCCAACCCAGGGTCAAACTCAGGTCTTTACCATCTGAGCCACCAGGGAAGCCCCTCCTAGTCCTTCTATACCACCTTTTATTAGATAATCCTTTATTGTTGTTTTGTGCAGCAAGGTAATAAATGAGTCTCCTGGGGCAGGTGTTCCTAATCTACCCAGCTTTGGGTTTATTAGAGTCACCTGGGAGTTTGTTAATCCTGTGGATTGCCTCACACTGATTCTGGCTCAGTATGGAGTGAGGTCTGGGAGTCTTTAAGTTCGTGGATGACTCTAATGCTCAGTGAAAGTCTGATGCCTGATGTGTGTATGAAGAGAGAGAAGTCACTCAGTTGTGTCTGACTCTTTGCGACCCCATGGGTTATAGCCTACCAGGCTCCTCCATCCATGGGATTGTCCAGGCAAGAGTACTGGAGTGGGTTGCCATTTCCTTCTCCAGAGAATCTTCCCGACCCAGGGATTGAACCCAGGTCTCCCGCATTGCAGGCAGACAATTTACTGACTGAGCCACTAGAAAAGCAAGCATAGTAATAAAACAAGAACCTGTGAACCCATCACTCATTTTAAGACCTAGAACATTAGTGATACCGAGTCTGCCTCTGTGCTCTTCCCCGTTCTGTCTCCCTGCCTTGTCATCCTCACACCACTTTCCTTAGTCTAGTTCATCATTCTTTTGTCTTTCTTTACTTAGTAGGTTTCCTATGTAGGTATCCATGAACCATGTAATAACTTGTTTGTTTTTGAACTTTATTAAAAATGATTTCATTGTCAGTACACCATCTTCTGTGAATTTGGCTTTTTGCTCAAATTGTTTCTGTGACTAAAACAGTTTTGTGTATATGTGTGTGCAGCTGTAATTCATTCACTTTCATTGCTGTATAATAGTACATTATTTGAGATATCAAACTTTGTTCATTCTCCTGTGAGTGAATGTTTGAACTAGGACACACGGTGCTGATGGGCCAAGGACAAACTTTGTACATGTGTGCATGTTTCTCTGGAGTCATGTGTCCAGTATGATAGCCCCTGACTACCTGTGGCTATGTAAATTTATTATTTTTTTTAATTTTATTTTATTTTTAAACTTTACATAATTGTATTAGTTTTGCCAAATATCAAAATGAATCCACCACAGGTATACATGTGTTCCCCATCCTGAACCCTCCTCCCTCCTCCCTCCCCATACCATCCCTCTGGGTCGTCCCAGTGCTCTGTAAATTTAAATTAATTAAAATTAAAAGAAATTTAAAATGCAGTCCCCTAGCCACAGTAGTCACATTTTAAGTGTTAAATGACTCCATGTGGCTTGTTGCTACCCTAGGGGATAACATAGATACAGCAATAAAGTGATTTATAAAATAGTATCTCCTTATGGTCTTAATTTGCATTCCCCTGCTAACAAATGTAGTTGACATTTTATATGTTGGTTTGCCATTCATGTGTCCCATTGTCCTAAAAGATCTATTCATTTATATTGTCTTTTTTTTTTACTGAGTTATTTGTAATTTTCTTACTAATTCACAGGCTTTTTTTTTTTTTTAACATTTTTTTTCTATAGTTTATAGCTTATCTTTTTAATTTTAAAGTGGTCAAATATATTTAATTTTAAGATGGTCGGTTTTAAAAAACTGGTCTATAATTGATGTATAACAGTTTCAAATATGCAACATAATGATTTGATAATATATATGTATATATAGTGAAATGATGGCCACGATAAGTCTAGTTGACATAGTTACACAACCATACATAGTTACACACTTTTTTCTTGTGATGAAAAACTCTAAGATCTACTCTTAGCAGCTTTCAAATATACAATACTGTATCATTAACTATAGTCATCATAATGTACATTATATCCTCAGAACTTATTTTTTTGATAGAAGGTACATTCTTCTCAGGGATGTCTTGTTTATTTTTGGCCACTTCATTCTTCTATATAAATTTTAGATGTAGTTTTAAGTTCTTTAACAGTCCCTATTGGGATTTTTATTGAATGCTATTAAATTGCTTGATAAATTTATGGAGAAATCAGATCTTTATGTTTTTGAGCCTTTATTCATGGTTTATATCTACATTTGTTTGTTTCCTTTAGTTAAAGTCATTCAGTAAAGTCTTAAGAGTTTTGTTGTTTTTTTCAAAGATTGTGTACATGTCTTTGATTAGATTTATTCCTAGGTATTTTATCTTTTTTTGTTGCTGGTAAATAAAAATGCATTTGATTTTAGTATATTTGTATCCAGCCACCCAACTTTTATTAACTTTACTGATAATTCTTATCAACTGTAATAATTTATTGGTGAATTCTCTGAAATTTCTATGTAGAAGGTCACTAAATGATGAGTTTTTTCCTTATACCTTTTAATTCCTTTTTCTTATTAAGCTGGTTGGGACCACCAGCAAAATACTAGAACAATTACTGTGCACATCCTTGTTTTATGTCTAATTTTAAACCGAATGCTTATAACTTTTCACTGCTAAGGATGGTATTTATAGTTCTGTTTCTAGTTTAAGAGGTTTTTTTTTTTTTTTTTTTTTTTTTTGTAGCCATGAATTATTAAATCTTGTCAGTTTTTTCCTGCTTTTGAATTGATAAAATAAATTTTTCTTTTTTACTGTTACAGTGAAAAAAATAAAGATTTTTCTGATGTTGCATTCCTGGTGATAAACCCAACTTGCAGTGATATATTTTTTTCTCTTTTTTTTAAACTTTGCTGGATTTGGCTTGCTAATGTTTTGTATAGGTTGTTGCAGTTTTCATCATGATTGAGACTGGCCTGTACTTTTTCCCCCACTTTATCTGATTTTGATGTGAAAATTAAATCTAACTTCACAGAATGATTTAGGGAGTGTTCTTTCTTTTTCTCTTTTCTAGAGCACTTTGTATAAGATAGTAGTGTTCTTTTGTGAAGGTTTTGTAGAACTCAATAAAATCACTTTGGGCCCCTCTTTTTATTTTGTGACTATAGGACTATCTACCTTTCTCCAAATCTTTTTGATCAGTTTTTTTAGTTGTATTTTCTGGGAATTTGTTCATTTTGTCTTTTTTCGAATGCATTAGCTAAATTGTCAGTATTCTTTATTTATCTAACTGCTCTTGTCCCCTTTTCACCCCAAATATTGATGAGTTGTACTTTTATTCTTATTTTGACTATTTTCTTGAGAAGGTAGTCTGTTTTATTAGCCTTTTCAAAGGCCTTTTGGATTTAGTTTTTATTATTTTTGCTCTTTAATGTCTTCTACATTCCTTCTTTGAAATATTCTTTACTTTCTCAAGCTTATACTTTTATTATTTCTGTTACAAACAACTGTCAGATACCAAACTAATTAATTTTCAGCTCTTTTCAGTTATAGGCATCTAAGATCCAACCAGTCCATTCTAAAGGAGATCAGTCCTGGGTGTTCTTTGGAAGGTATGATGCTAAAGCTGAAACTCCAGTAATTTGGCCACCTCATGCAGAGTTGACTCATTGGAAAAGACTCTGATGCTGGGAGGGATTGGGGGCAGGAGGAGAAGCGGACGACAGAGGATGAGATGGCTGGATGGCATCACCGACTCGATGGACGTGAGTTTGAGTGAACTCCGGGAGTTGGTGATGAATAGGGAGGCCTGGTGTGCTGCAATTTATGGGGTCGCTTTAAGAGTCGGACACGACTGAGCAACTGAATTGAAAACTATAGTTTTTCCTCACCTTTCATTGTATGCAATTTTCTGTTTCCAAGTAAGTATTTTTAAATATCCATTTTGATTTCTTTCTTGACTCATGACTTAGACATTTTAAAAAATTTCCAGACATACTGAGGTAGTTCAGTTCAGTCACTCAGTTGTGTCCTACTCTTTGTGACCCCATGAATCGCAACACACCAAGCCTCCCTGTCCATCACCAACTCCCGGAATCCACCCAAACCCATGTCCATTGAGTTGATGCCATCCAACCATCTCATCCTCTGTCGTCCCCTTCTCCTCCTGCCCTCAGTCTTTCAATGAGTCTTTCAGTTCAGTTCAGTCGCTCAGTTGTGTCCGACTCTTTGCGACCCCATGAATCACAGCACTCCAGGCCTCCCTGTCCATCACCAACTCCCTGAGTTCACCCAAAGTCTTGTCCATTGAGTCGGTGATGCCATCCAGCAAATTTCTGCCTTAATTGCATTGTGGTTTGTATGTACTAATTCTTTTGAAATTAGATTTGCTTTGTGACCTTTTCCTGAGATTAATTTTTGTGTATGTTCCAAGTTAAGGAGAATTTGTGTTATGTGATTGTTCTGGATTGTATGTAGGTACAACAAAACAAACTTGTGGATTGTATTGTTCAAATCTTCTGTGTCTTTAGGTATTTGTCTGCTTGTTTTATTAGTACTTGAGGGGAGTATTTTGAAATCTCCCATTATTGTAATGATTTCTTGATTTTTCTTCAGAGTCTATTGAATATAGTTTTAAGCTCTTTAATTAGAAGCATAGATGTTTGGGATTGTTATTTCTTTGTAGTGATTTAAACTTTGTTTCATTATAAACTAACCTCCTTATCCCTTGTAATACTTTCGTTTTTAAAGTCTGTTTTCTTAATATGGGTGCTCCAGCCTTCTTTGGGTTAGTATTAGCTATGCTGACTCTTTCCATTCCTTTACTGTAAATCTTCTAAGTTGTTTGTTATGCTTCTGTTAAGTTTTTAGTTAATCATAAATAGCTGACTTGAAATCATCTGTTAAACTCTCTTTAAAGGTAGGTACTAGGATTTTTTTGTATAGTTTCTACTATCTTTTCTAAAATTAATTTTTTGGTCATCCCACGTGACTTGCAGGATCTCAGTTCCCAGACCAGGGATTGAATGTGGACAATGGCAGTGAAAGCCTGGAATCCTAACCACTAGACCACCAAGGAACTCTGCAGTTTCTACTATCTAATGTTATTTGTCTTTTTACTTGAAAACTCTTTTCCTTATGTTCTTTTTATTAAAATTTTGATGATAATTGTAAAATTTTTAATTCTCTTTTTTTCTATTAGTTTGGATTTATGTATTCTGTTTCTGTTCTTTTGTGCCTTAAGTTGGCAATTTACCAGGAATACTTAGCAAAACCATAAAGTAAATAGCTTACTTGCCTGCAGAATTATCCATAGATCCTAGAACTTTTAGCCACAATAACCTTCTTCCTTCCTTACGTGCTGTCCAGGACTTTAGTATGGTCATGTTTAATACCACAAATTAGATGTTGTTTTTTATATAGACAATGTTTGTCTAGATTTGTATTGGCCAGTTTCTTTGTTCGCCATCTCTTCCTTTTGGGATTAAGGCCTTCCTTCTAGGACCATTTTCTTCCTCTTTGAATTGCATTCTTTTTTTTCTCACTGTCCTAACTTGTTTAATAGGTACAAATTTACAAACATTACACATAGTAGTAGTAATGGCGGACTTGGAGAACGTTGTGCATTTTCTGAGCTGCGTGGTGAGAGAAGTACATTCTTTAGATAATCTTTTAGTGAAGGTATTTTGGGTGACATTCAGACTCTCTAGCATGTCACTAAATTTAGTCTTTAATAACTACATTTTTGTCATTTATAAGCATGTCTAGATATTCTTGAAATCGATCTGTGGTTCTAACCAAGATGAATGATGACAATAAAGAATCTGATATTTAAGTGATACTTGAGGATGTTACTTCACCCCTTGAATTGGTCAGAGGTTTAAATTCTTTATAATAATAATTTAATTGTTCTCTAAAGCAATTATCCTTGAATTAAAAAATAGATTTAAAAAATAGTATAATTGGAAGGAGATTAAGAAGCTGAAATGAAGACTTTCAGATCATCTCAGCTCCTGAGGCTACCTAAAACCCATATAAAATGGTTTTTGGAGCTCCTGATTCCCTAAGATTTGACCTAGCTCAAATCACATATTTTTTTGTTTGTTTGTTACAGTTCAGAGAGTGGAAACAGTGTGAAAAGACTGAAATCTGACCCTGACCCAGATGACAAGAATCAAGGTGGGTGGCAGCTTTCATATCATTCTTTACCCATCATACACATGAACCATGGTAAAAGGCTGGAATGCATTGTATCTGTGGAGGAACACGTGTATCCCCGAGCAAACCTACCTAAACTTAGCAAGCCATTTTAAACCATTCAGGGTTTAAACCTAGGATTATATCAGCTGCCCAACAAAGTAATATGTTAGAAACCATGGAACTGATAAATGACAGTTACGTTCTCTCAGGAGTGCTAACAAAGCCAAAGCCCTGGTGATACCAACCTCTACTCACAAAGAGTTTTTCTTTCTCCCTTAAATGTCAAGTTTCTTCATTTCACCTGGCTGGCTACCAGTGAGAGGTAGAATGCCTGGCTCCTTCTGTTGGGTGGATTGGATTGGACCAAGAAGCTAAATAGTTTCCAAAGAGTACACGTTCTTTGGTGGTTTCTTTCATGTGATCAAATCTGGTACTGTATTAAGTGGCACCAAGTTATAAGTGAGAGTGAGTTACTCAGGACTGAATCAGGGGTAAGAAATTCAAGAGTGTTTTCAGTTCTTCTGACTTCCTGTGGAATTGAGACTCTGAGCTGAACTCAAAGTGCCATCATTGAAACAGGGCTTACATTTATTTCTCTTTTAAAAAAAGATATTTTAAAATATATTTTTTCTTTAAAAATTTAATGGATATTTTAAAATACATATCCACTGAAGTCCAATAACGGTGGGCTGTTGCTGATACCTTTTTGCTCTAGAAGTTACTTGTGAAAAGGATCTTCAGTGAAGAACTTTCCTTCTCCCTGTGTGTACTCTTCCATCCAATTCTCCTTCCCAGAGGGAAATACATTTTTTTACATGTTTATCTGGATATATGTGTATATCCAGATTATTCTATGTGTGTATCAGTTCAGTTCAGTCGCTCAGTCGTGTCCAACTCTTTGCAACCCCATGAATCGCAGCACGCCGGGACTCCCTGTCCATCACCAACTCCCGGAGTTCACTCAGACTCATGTCCATCGAGTCAGTGATGCCATCCAGCCATCTCATCCTCTCTCGTCCCCTTCTCCTGCCCCCAATCCCTCCCAGCATCCGAGTCTTTTCCAATGAGTCAACTCTTCGCATGAGGTAGCCAAAGTACTGGAGTTTCAGCTTCAGCATCATTCCTTCCAAAGAACACCCAGGACTGATCTCCTTTAGAATGGACTGATTGGATCTCCTTGCAGTCCAAGGGACTCTCAAGAGTCTTCTCCAACACCACAGTTCAAAAGCATCAATTCTTCGGCCCTCAGCTTTCTTCACAGTCCAACTTTCACATATAGGCAATTACAAATACGCTCTTTTTTTAAAAAAAAAAGTTTTATTATAGCTAACTTAAAACATATGTAGATATTGAGATAATAGTATGATGAACCCCATCATGTACCTTCAATTTTTAACATGTCCAATTTTCTTTTTTTTTTAAAGAAAGTTTTATTTTCTTATTCTTTATTTTGGCTATACCACATGACTTGTGGGATCTTAGTTTCCCATTTGCTGTGGCTAAGACTTTCAATACTGTGTTGAAGAGAAGTGGTGAGAGTGGGTATCCTTGTCTTGTTCCAGATTTTTAGCAGAAAGGTTTTCAGCATTTACCATTGAATATTATATTGGCTGTGGGTTTGTCATAAAAGCATTTTATTATGTTGAGATATGTTCTTTCTATACTCACTTTTGCAAGGATTCATCATCATGAATGGATGTTGATTTTTATCAAATACTTTTTCTGCATCTATTGAGATGATCATGTTGGTTTTGTCCTTTTTTTTTGTTGGTGTGGTATATCATGTTGATTTCAGTACACTGAACCATTGTCATGACCCTGGAATGAATTCAACTTGAGTCATGGTGTATGACCTTTTTTATTTGTTTTTGGATTCTGTTTGCTAGTTTGAGAATTTTTGTGTCTATATTCATCAAAGTTATTGGCCTGTAACTTTCTTGGTAGTGTCTTTGTCTGGTTTTGGTATCAGGATGATGGCTTCATAGATGTCTTTGGTAGTGTTCCTTCCTCCTCAGTCTTTTGGAAGAGTTTGAGAAGGATAGGTGTAAGTTTTTCTTTGTATGTTTGTAGAATTTCCCAGTGAAGTCATATGGTTCTGGACTTTTGTTTGTTTTTATTATTACAGATTCGGTTTCATTTCTAGTGATTGGTCTGTTCAAGTTATCTGTTTCTTCTTGGTTCAGTTTTGGTGGACTGTATGTTTCTAGAAAGTTGTCCATTTCTTTGAGGTTGTCAAATTTGTTGGCATATAATTGTTCATAGTATTCTCTTACGGTTTTTTGTATTTTTGTGGTATCTATTGTGATTTCTCCTCTTTTATTTCTTATTTGTTTATTTGGGTCTTCTCTCTTTTCATCTTGTTGAGCCTGCCCACAGGCTTGTCAATTTTGTTTATCCTTTCAAAGAACCAGCTCTTGGTTTTATTGATTTTTTTTTTCCTATTTTTAAATCTCTTTTATTTATTCCCTCTCTGATCTTTATTATCTTCTTCCTTCTGCTGACTTAAGTTTTGTTTGTTCTCTGTCTCATTCTTTTAGGTGATGGGTTAGGCTGTTTGATTTATCTTGTCTTGAAGGCCTATATTGCTATGAACTTTCTAAGAACTGCTTTTGCTGCATCCCATGGATTTTGTGTGGTTGTGTTTTCATTCTCATTTGCCTCAAGATATTTCTTGAATTTCTTCCTTGATTTCTTTGTTGATCCATTGGTTTTTTAGTCATGTTATTTAGCCTTCCTGTAATTTTTTTTCTTGTTTCTTTTTCTGTGGTTGGTTTTTAGTTTTATAAACCCTTGTGGTCAAAAATGGAGAAGGCAATGGCACCCCACTTCAGTGTTCTTGCCTGGAGAATCCTAGGGACGGGGGAGCCTGGTGGGCTGTCATCTATGGGGTCGCACAGAGTCGGACACGACTGAAGTGACTTAGCAGTAGCAGTAGTGGTCAAAAAAGATGCTTGAAGTAATTTCTATACTCTTAAATTTGTTTAAGCTTTTTTGTGTTTAATCCTAGAGAATGTTCTACGTGGACTTGAAAAGAATGTGTATTCTGCTTTGGGGGGATGTAATGTCCTGAAGATATCAATTAAGTGTAAATGTTCTGTTGTATCATTTAGGATCTCTGTTGCCTTTTCTGTCTCAAAGATGTGTCCATTGATGTTGAGAGGGGTGTTAAAGTCTCCTACTATTACTGTATTCCTATCAATTTCTCCCTTTTTATGTTATTTATGTATTTGGGTGCTCTTATATTGGGTGCATACATGTTGACAAGAGTAATATCCTCTCCTTATATTGATCCATTTATCATTATATAGTGTCCTTCTTTATCTTTGTTTATAGCCTTTGTTTTAAGGTCTGTTTTGTCTGATACAAGTATTGCTACCCTTGCTTTCTTGTAATGCCCATTTTCATGAAATAACTTTCCATTTCTTCACTTTTAATCTGTGGGTGTCCTTTGCCCTAAAGTGGGTCTCTTGTAGGCAGCATGTTGTAGGCTTTTGTTTTTTTTAATCCAGTCTGCCACTCTGTGTCTTTTGATAGAGCACTTATACACTGACATTTAATTATTGATAGATATGTATTCATTGCCATTTTAAACTTTGTTTTCCTGTTGATTTTATTTCTTCTTCCTCTTTTTTGTTTTTTCTTTTGTCCGTTATGCTTATGTTCTCTTCTTTTTGGATTTTGTGGATCTGTTGTAGGTTTTTGATTTGTGGTTGCCCTGTTTTTCAAGTATGTTAACCCCTTCCTTTATCTACTTGCTTTAGACTGGTGGTCATGTAGGCTCAAACACATTATAGAAAAAAAAAATCCATGTTTTCTTGCTTTCCTCTCCCACATTTTATGATTTTGATGTCCTCTTTTGCATCTTCATGGTCATCCTTTTGCTGTTTATTGTGGTTATCATTGCTTTCAGAGAAAGTTTTAAATTTTTTAAAATCTGTGTAATGTCTTAAGTGATTTATTTCCCATTGTGATTTTCTCCTCTCTATAGATTCTTAGTACTTTTCTATTTAGAGCTGACCTTTCAACATTTCTTTTTTTAAGATAGGTTTAGTATTGCTGTATTCTTTACATTTTGCTTATCTGAGAAATTCTCCCTCTCTCCCTCTGTTCTGAATGATAATCTTGCTGGGTTGAATATCCTAGGTTGCAGATATTTCCTTTTCAGGAGTTCAAATATATCTTGCCATTCCCTTCTGGCCTGCATTGTTTCTGTAGAGAAATTAGCTGATAGCCTTATAGGTGTTCCCTTGTAATTAATTTTATTTTTCTTTTGCTGCCTTTAGAATCCTCTTTTTATCTTCAGCTTATGCTATTTTTATTATAATATGTCTTGATGTAGGTCTGTTAGGGTTTATGTTGTTTGGGACCCTCTGTGCTTCCTGTATCTGGATATCTTTTTTTTTTTTAATTTGCAGTTCTAATTGAGTGATTTCCATTATTTTTTCTTCTAGGTCACATTCATTTTTCTGCATTATTCATTCTGCTTTTCATAGCCTTTAGTTCAGCTTTTATCTCGTCAAATGAATTCTCTAATTTTTCTTGGCTCCTCCTTGTCATTTCTAATTCCTTTTTATAGTAATCTATATTTCTGTTGATATTCTTAATTCCTTCAGTATTTTCATTATCTCCTTTTTGAACTTGGTGTCTGTCAGACTGAAGAGGTCTGTTTCATTGTTTGCTCTTTTAAGGGGAATTCTCTTGATCTTTAATTGGGAGTGATTCCTCTCCTTCCTCATTTTACTTACATTTCTCTTGCTCTATGAGTTTAGGAGAAGCAATTATCTACTGTAGTCTTGGAGGCCTATTTTTATACGGGAACGACCCTTTGTAGCCTGCGTGGGTTTACTTTTTTTTGATGTGAGGGCTGTTTTTAGTATTGGATGCCTGCCACCTCTTTCCGTAGTTCATGCTGGCGTTGTCCCCCTGAGAGGAGGTGTGATTGATATTGTGGTGATTGGAGCCTGAACTGGATGTTGAGCGTGGCCTCCCTTTTGCTCTCTGGTTGTCATTGCCCTGTCTGGGGCAGGATCTGCTCCCTAGTTGCTGGAGTAGAAGCCCCCAGCTCTATTTCTGAGCTGCATTTCTTTTTAAAAATCTATTTATCTTATTTTTGGCTGTGTCTGGTCTTTGTTGCTATGAATGGGCTTTCTCTAATTGTGGCGAGATGAGGCTACTCTCTAGTTGTGGTACACGGGCTGCTCATTGCATGGCTTCTCTTGTTGTGGAGCACCAGCTCTAAGACATGTGAGCACAGTTGTTGCAGCTCGCGGGCTCAGTAGATATGGCACGTGGGCTTAGTTGCCCTGTTATATGTGGGATCTTCCCAAACCAGAGATCGAACCCATGTCCTTGGTATTGCAAGGTGGATCAGGGAAAGCCCCCTGAGCTGCATTTCTGATCTGTGGTGTGAGGTACGTGGAATTAGAGTATTCCCACTCGGGGAGGAGTCACTGAGTATTTTCTGTTAGAGCTGATCACCTGTGTGTGTGCTCTGCTGTGTCACTTTTCACCTGTTGTGTGGGCTCACAAAGTATACTGTCATTGGCACCACCCTCTGCCCCACCTCAACTATGGATATTCTGGCAGTCGGCCCTGGCGCCTCTCAGGCTTTGTTTTCACAAAGCCACCAATGCAGATCCACTGAAGTCAGGTCCCAGGACTGCCGTAGTTGCACATCTGGACCCTCTGTGGGAGCTGTGGAGGCAGCTCAGACCCTAGCCCTCCCTGGTCTCAGGAGCAGCAGTTGTCCATTCAGATGTTCCACAGACACTGAATTCACAAAACCAGCCATATAGGTGTAAATCTGTGGTTTGTGCAGTTGTGGGGAAAGATTTCAGCTCTGCTTTCTAAGTCCCATGATCCCTGGGGGCTCAGCTGTGATTTCAGCCCTACCTCTGTTGGGTAGCCCACTAGCGTCTACTCCCAGGACTGCTGAGGCAGTGGCCAGAGTGCTGGAGCCTGCCTGGGCGGGGCCTCTCCTGGAGCGAGAAGAAGCAGGAGCTGGCAAGTGGGGAAAGAGGCTGCAGTGGCAACCCCACCCCTCTCTTTTGCATGCTGATTAACAGTGGTGCTTAGCTTCTCTGGTGGCCTAGGATTCTTCCGGTTACACTCCTGGTTTTTGTGCCCTACACTTTACCCCCTTCAAGCTGTCTCTGCACAATCAACAGCAGTCCTCTCCCTGGGTCTGTCCTCTGAAGCCTGCATTCCAACACCCAGCTCCCATCCCTACCAGCAGACATGTGTCTTAGGCTGTAGCATACAGGATGGTGGCACAGACCATCTCTGTAAGTCTATCTCCTGCCTGCCACTAACTGGTTGTTGCGCTTTCCTCTGAGCCTCTTTTTCGTCTCAGGTGACCTCCTTGCCGGTAAGGGGACTTCCCAGGGTGCCGGAACTTCTGTTCTCCTTCAGCTCCCTCCCCGGGGTTCAGGACCTGTTCTGCTTCTTTTCGTTTTCCTTTTGTACTAACTGGTTACCTGGAAATCTGTCTTGTCCTTTCAGGTGTTTGAGATTTTCTGTCAGTGTTCAGTGAGATTGTTCCATTTATAGATGTATTCTTGATACATTTGTGGGAAGAGGTGAGTTCCATGTCCTGCTACTCTGCCATTTGAATTCTGGTCTGATAATTGGTTTTTTAAAAATCAGTATCCAAGGAAGGATTAGACATTGTATTTGGTTTACATGGCTTAAAAAAATGATCCAGATATAATTCACATACCATAAAATTCACCCTTTTAAAGGAGATAGTTTAGTGGTTTTTAATAATGTGCATTTATCACCACTGTCTAATCCCAGAACATTTTTGTCATGCCAGAAATGAAGCCCCACCCATGCCCATTAGCAGTTATTCACCGTTCTTCCCTCTCTCCAGCCCTAGCAATCATCAGTCTACTTTCTGTCTCTCTGAATTTGCCTTTTCTGGAAAATTTTATGTAAATGGATTCATGCAACCTATGACCTTTTGTGTCTGACTTCTTTTCACTTAACATGTTTTCATAGTTCACGCTGTGGCATGTATCAGTGCTTTTTACAGCTGAATATCCCATTGTATGATACATCTCATTTTTGTCCACTCATCAGTGGATGAACATTTGGGTTGTTTCCACATTTGGGCTTTTAGGACCCATGCTGTTATGAACATTCATGCCCAAGTTGTGTAAACAACTATTTTCAGTTCTCTTGGGAATATACCTAGTTGTGGAATTGGCTGGGTCATATAGTAAATCTATGCTTAACTTTTTCAGGAGCTGCCAAACTGTTTTCCACAGTCGCTGCACCATTTTTATATACCACCGGCAGTATATATGAGGGTCCGGTTTCTTCACATCCTTATCAATACTCATTACAGAAACTTCTCTGGTGGTCTGGTGGTTAAGACTTTGCATTTCTACACAGGGGGCATGGGTTCCATCCCTGGTCAGGGAACTAAGATCTCACATGTCATGTGGCACACAAAAAAAGAAGAAGAAAAAATAGAAGACTTGTTACTGTATCCTGTGGGTATGAAGTGATCCTTTATTGTAGTTCTGATTGGAGTTTCCCTAATGACTAATGATGTTGGCATTGTGTACTTAATGACCTTTGGTTTATCTTCTTTGGAGAAATATATACTCATATCCTGAGCCTACTTTAGAATTGGGTTATTTTTCTTTTTATTGCGGAGTT
This sequence comes from Bos indicus x Bos taurus, assembly GCF_003369695.1. NCBI lineage: Eukaryota > Metazoa > Chordata > Mammalia > Artiodactyla > Bovidae > Bos > Bos indicus x Bos taurus. Next base: position 40,654,694 of record NC_040093.1, read on the forward strand.
ATAAGAGTTCTTTATATGTTCTGAATGCTAGACTATTTGTCAGAGAGGTGATTTACAAATATTGTCTCTCTGGGTTGTATAGAAAGAACACGTGATAGTGTTCTTTGGAGCACAAAAGTTTTAAATTTGATGCCATCAATTTATTTTTCTTCAGTTGCTTGTACTTTTAAGAGTCATATCTAAGAAGCTATTGCCTAATTCATGGTCATGAAGATTTACACTTAAATTTTTTTGAAGAGTTTTATAGTTTTAGCTCATAAATTTTGATCTTTGACCCATTTTATGTTAGTTTTTTGACTCAAAAGTTTGTTGAAAGGACTTCTTTCCTCCACTGAATTGTTGTGACACTTGTTGAAAATCAGTTGGACAACATGTATGGGTTTGTTTCTGGACTGTCTTTTCTCTTCCATTGATTTGTATAGCTGTTCTTATGCTGTCATCACACACTTTTGACTTGTTTGTTTGTTTGTGCTCCACGGCTGTGAGGGCCCAGAGTCCTAACCACTGGACCATCAGGGAAGCCCCAGCTACACAGCATTGATCATTCTGGTCTTGTAGGAAGTTTTGAAACTGGAAATTGTTAGTCTTCCACCTTTGTTCTTTTTCAAGATCGTTTTGGCTACTTGAGGTCCTTTACACTTCTGTTTGAATTTTGGGATCAACTATCACAATAAACTGTGGAAAATTCTGAAAGAGATGAGAATACCAGACCATCTGACCTGCTTCTTGAGAAACCCGTATGCAGGTCAGGAAGCAACAGTTAGAACTGGACATGGAACAACAAACTGGTTCCAAATAGGAAAAGGAGTACGTCAAGGCTGTATATTGTCACCCTGCTTATTTAACTTATATGCAGAGTACATCATGAGAAACTCTGGGCTGGAAGAAGCACAAACTGGAATCAAGATTGCCGGGAGAAATATCAATAACCTCAGATATGCAGATGACACCACCATTATGGCAGAAAGTGAAGAGGAACTAAAAAGCCTCTTGATGAAAGTGAAAGAGGAGAGTGAAAAAGTTGGCTTAAAGCTCAACATTCAGAAAACGAAGATCATGGCATCCGGTCCCATCACTTCATGGGAAATAGATGGGGAAACAGTGTCAGACTTTATTTTTCTGGGCTCCAAAATCACTGCAGATGGTGACTGCAGCCATGAAATTAAAAGACGCTTGCTCCTTGGAAGCAAAGTTATGACCAACCTAGCTAGCATATTCAAAAGCAGAGACATTACTTTGCCAACAAAGGTCCGTCTAGTCAAAGCTATGGTTTTTCCTGTGGTCATGTATGGATGTGAGAGTTGGACTGTGAAGAAAGCTGAGCACCGAAGAATTAATGCTTTTGAACTGTGGTGTTGGAGAAGACTCTTGAGAGTCCTTGGACTGCAAGGAGGTCCAACCAGTCCATCCTAAAGGAAATCAGTCCTGGGTGTTCATTGGAAGGACTGATGCTGAAGCTGAAACTCCAATACTTTGGCTACCTCATGCAAAGAGTTGAGTCATTGGAAAAGACTCTGATGCTGGGAGGGATTGGGGGCAGGAGGAGAAGGGGACGAGAGAGGATGAGATGGGTGGATGGCATCGCTGACTCGATGGACAAGAGTTTGGGTGAACTCCAGGAGTTGGTGACAGACAGGGAGGCCTGGCATGCTGCGATTCATGGGGTAGCAAAGAGTCGGACACGACTGAGCAACTGAACTGAACTGATTCAGTTTCTATGAAAAAGGCAGCTGGGATTTTGATAGGGATTGTTCAAAATCTGTAGATCAGTTTGGGAATATTGCCATCTTACAGCATCTTAACAGTAGAATAGTATGTCTTTTAAGTTTCATTTAACCTCTGGGTTCTTCCTTTTTCTTTATTTTTGTTTCCTTTATATTTTACTTACAAAGAAACTGAGTCTCTGTCTTGTAGAGTTTTTTACCCTCTAGTTTTGCTAATTGCATCCCCATGGTATTCCTTTATACCCTGTGTTTTGTGTAAAATGGTAATTAGATCTAGAGCTTGATCAATTCAATTTGATTTTTTGGTACGATTACTTCATATGTTGTTTTGCATTTCCTATCATCATCATTATCTTAATTAACATATGCTCTGTTGCTTAGTTACCTTGGGAGTCATAGCATACTTATGCATAAAGAGCTTCTTTATTCCTATTTAAGGCTGTGTAATCCATAGTATGGTTGTACCATAGTGTATTTATTTAGTTTTTTTATTGATGAACATTTAGATTGTTTTTATTTTCTAGTGTGATGTTTCATTAAATAATCCTGTGCATGCATTATTTTTCACATTCACAATATGTCATGTTAAATACTTACAAGTAGAATTATTGAGTCAGATATACATTTGTAGTTTAGATAAATATTGCCGAATTGCCCTACTAAGAAATTGTTCTAGTTTATATTCCCATCAGTGATGTAAGAGTTCCATTTTAATTGGGATCTTTTTAATATATAAGAAACTTGCTGAATTGTGGCTGCTTAAATAGGGTAAGTATATATACTGTGTGTAAAGTGTCAGTAGAAATCTAAATGTATTACAACTAGTTACCAGGGAGCCCTGTATCTGGTGCTTATACACTGATAGGAACTATCTCCATCAGTCAGTGGAAAGGAAAACTTGTGGGCTTCTTTAAACTCTCTAAAGGCAGACAAATTGTATTTAAGAGCCATCTTTTCTTCGTTATTCTAAAGCCCTTCTTCCTACCCTTTCATTCTTATTTTAGAAACTGGACAAGAAATATCCTCTTGGTAGGAGCTAAGGCCCAGTGAGAAGACTGTCGCCTGAAGCTTTAGAGTCTTGACCTTGGCCAATAGAAAGATTTGTCCCTTGAGTCCCCCAGAAGATAGCTCTGTTGTCCTTATGGAGATTCAGCCTTCCCCACTGGAGGCACTGGCTTAAGCTCTGAGCAGATCCAGTGAATGTGCAAGTTGGTCCCATCTACTCTCATGTCACGCATCTGTCTGAATCCCAAGAATGTTCTCCATTAGTAATTTTCAGCGTCAGTTTAGTATGATAATGTGGTCTTGCAAATACAGAAGTTGGCAGGAAACTTCACCAAATGGGTGAGATCAGAGGGCACCATCTTGTTCTCTGTGGGCATTTAACTGCTTTTGGAATGAAATTTGTTAGAGCTGCCATCTCTTTTCTTTCTTGAAACTTCCTAGATAATTGGGAGATATGGTTCTTTCACTTAAACTTTGCTAATGCTATCATGGTCCCGATTCCTTTGGTTACATTTCTGTGGCTGGCTTCCATCTTTCCTTTAGGTCAGCTCTAGTCCTCCACAGGTGCTGTGAACTTGACCCTTCTTTTCTAAGATAGACCTGAAAATTCAATTCATCCTGAAATACTTAATAAAATGATACATCTCACTGAATAGCTCCACACAAATTCCTTTTCTAAGTAGCTGATTCATGCCCTTATGACATCAGGGTTTTTGTTTTGTTTTTTTTTTTTTAAACAAAAGTTCCTCAAAATGCTGAAAGTGTCATTGTATGTGTGAGCATAGTAATACAATGAATGTTCAGGTAATAAATGAAATACAGTTTGATATTCTGTCCTAAATTTTCACATTCTCTTCACTCCCACCTCCAAAATCTAGCCATTTGTAGTGAAACTCTGTAATGCATTTTCCTGCGTTCTCACACATTCTGAATGTTGTCCTGTTCTGTGCCCAGGGGGTGGGATAGAGAAAAGAGCCCTTACCTTCCGGAGACTTACAGTCTAAGAGAATGTGGATAAGGAGAAGAGAGTCATTAGGACTGTCAGTCTTCTATAGCCTTCCTGGCTATAATACAGGAGTTATGGAGCTAGAGGGGCTGTCCTTCCTAATTAAGTACCCTAGGATACTCTTTAAATTTTTGCATTTGGCTTTCTTAAAAATTGTATGAATTAGGTAGTCCTATGCACATAATAACAAATTGAAAAGGGACAAAAGAGTGTGGAATGAAAAGTTGTTTTATCTTACAGATCATTGAATACCAGTACACACAGAGATGCTCTACTCTTCTTAATGGCTGGATACTAGTCCCTTACATTGGTCCTCTATTAATGCACCTTTTGGTTTCTGTTATCAGCAGTGTTGCATGAATATCATTTAAGTGTGAAGAACATGGCCACATTGTCCTACATTCCCTCAGCAACATTATATATAAATGCCTACATTCCCTCAGCAACATATATAAAACATATATAAATGCCCCTCCTTACATATTGTCTATGCTTTAAAGTCATTTGTTTCTTTTTTGGTGAACTGTTTGTGTCTTCTGTCTGCTTTTCTATGTGGTTGTTGATTGGTTGTTGGTTTTGGAATAATTTTTTATATCATAAAGAAGTTAGCTTTTGTGATTCTAATTGTAAATATTTGCCTGTTTTTTTGTAACCTTGTTACCACCTCTTCTGCAGTCATTGTCAACTCTCATGTCACTTTTCTGCATCTCCATGTTTTCACATTGCTTATCTGTAGCAGCTTCCTTTTTCCTTATTGGTAATTCCTGAATGAGCAAATGAACTGTGTGTACTGGCTGGTTGAGATCTCTGTCTGCTTCTCAGTGGTATCTTTTTACTTAATCCTCATTTCAGAGGTGTTAGGGGCTTGTTGCGTCGCTAGGAGTCAGACATGACTGAGCGACTTCACTTTCACTTTTCACTTTCCTGCATTGGAGAAGGAAATGGCAGCCCACTCCAGTGTTCTTGCCTGGAGAATCCCAGGGACGGGGGAGCCTGGTGGGCTGCCGTCTGTGGGGTCGCGCAGAGTCGGACACGGCTGAAGTGACTTAGTAGCAGCAGTAGCATCGGGGGCTTGTTAAGGCAAAACCCTAGAAGGTAGTATGCTTGTCAGCCGGAGACAATGAGTGGAACTCCAGCCGTACTGTGTAGTGAGCTCTGGGAACGTTTTAGAACATCATCTTTTGATTCAGGCTTAGTATAATGTTTTCTACTCTAAGTGGCATTTAACTTTAGGTGGGTCTTTGGACCTCCCTCATCAGCAAAATGGGGGATCCTTACATACCAGGTTGTTTCAGTGATTAAATGAGGCTGAAACAGGGAAGAAGAAGGGGTGGAGGAGAGTCCTTAACTTTTCCTCTAACCTTCAAGTTCTGTGTTTTCTAGGTTGAGGCTTTCTGTCATGGAAGTGAGGCCATGACAGTGGGTTTCCTTGGGCGAGAAGAGCCTCAACTACTTGGTGACATCCTATGTGGTCTTAAAATGTTCGCTGCTGTGGCTTTAGTTTTCTCAATTGCAAACGAGAATTCAAAGGAGATGAGTGTGATGATAGTGTTGACTGCATAGTGTTGTTTTGAGGCTTCCAAACGTGAAGCCCTCAACACATGGAAAGCAGGCCATCAACTTTGGAAAAGGGTGCTGAAGTAACAATCCCACCTGCTTTTTTGCAGAAGCCTCGTCCTGCGTGTCTCTGGGAAGCACCTCCCTGAGCAGTCCCTCCATCCACTGTCCATCCGCGGCTGTCTGTATTGGCATCCTCCCGGGCCTGGGCGCCTACTCCGGGAGCAGCGACTCTGAGTCCAGCTCAGACAGCGAAGGCACCATCAACGCCACGGGCAAGATCGTCTCCTCCATCTTCCGAACCAACACCTTCCTCGAGGCCCCCTAGCTCCTCTATTCTCACCAAAGGGTGCTCCTCCCCAAGAGTAGACTGGACAGTTCATTCTGCCTACAGGCATTACTTCCCACAGAAAACTCCTTTGCCTGCTCCTTATGCACACCATGACATTTTAAACTGCATCTAAAATGTGCCAGAATCCACCTGTGGCCAGACTTGTGTATGGTTTCTCTTTCTACTCCAACACAGATGCCCAAGCCAGTCCCGCAACCTCTGTCCGCACTGATGCAGACTGCGGCCCAGCTGAAGTTTCACCAAAAACACCCTGGGAAGATAGGTACCATGCAGCTTGCAAAGAGTTTGGATTCTGGTGCCTTCTTGTTTTTTCTTTTTTTTTTTTTTTCTTTTTCCAACATCATTAAGAAGCAGGGACAGTTTATTGAATAGATACCATTTAAACATTCTATTCTAAGTGATTATATTGCATTGTGGAATGTGTGGCAGGCGGGGGTGGGGCGAGGAGAGCCCTAGTAATGGAACAGCGCGCAAGGCCCTGGAACTAGCTGATTCTTGATGTTGTGTGACTAAGTAAAGATTCTAAACTACGTCCACAGGGGGTGTCACTTAACACTTATTGTTCATTAATAAGTTTTTTCTTACCCTTGGCTATTCCTTCTCCCTCCATCTAATCCCACTTCAGATTCTAAATCTTAGAGAAACAAACACAGGCCTTATTTTGTTGTAGCCAGAAATCAGAAGTACTGATAGTGTGTGGACAAGATTACTTATTTCTGGCAGCTCCTGATTCTAGTATTGCAAGTCAGTGGAACACTGCCCTCTCTGTTGGATACATTTATATTTGTGGCTTCTAATTGTGGAAGCTGTTTCTAACCTAAAGGTGCTGCCCTCGTACTTTTCTCTGCTTTGGTCTGCTGCCCTTCCTGCTCTGCTCTTCCCATTCAGAGCAGCCAAGACCCGGAGGTGCTGCTCCACCCCTCTCCTAAAGCGGGGCAGGGGCTCTCCCTTTGGGAGGGAAAGAAGGACAAGGGGAGACAAGGTATGGAGGCATTGAGAACAGAGGTGACCGTCAGCTTTAACAGCAGCAATCTGGAGGCTTCCCTGCTTCAGAGGAATGAGCCCATGGAGTTCTTTCTTTCCCTGGGTTTGTACGTCAATTGTTTCTACTTCCTTGGGTGTGAGACAGAGAGATACACACAGAATGTGTTGACACTGTGATGCTGGCAGGCAGAGAAGCTACTCTGTTTTATTGTGGGCAGAGAGGCCCCTGGATCTCTTCCAGCCCACCCCTTTTCCCTCCCAAAGCACTGACACACTGGTGCCCACTGGCAGATGGCGACTTCCCTTCACCCATAACCGATGCCTTGTGAATTTTTTTTCCTTTTCAGAGCTACTCTGTGCTAATTGTTCCTGACTGTCAGTACAGGCGCACCAGCTCCATCCTAACAAACAAGACTGAGGTAAACTGTAGGCACCTTCTGCCTATGCTTCATTGTTCCTGCGATTGTGCTGTTATTACAGCCCGTACCCAGGGCAACCTCAGATCATCTCAGGAGGCACACAGAGGAGCCAAAGTCACGATCTTCATGTGGTTTGACTTTTCAGAGGCCATTACTATGCCTCATGGCCTCTGTTGATGTTGGGAGAAGTTGAAAAACGGTTGCATGGATTAAAAACCTGCATTACTTTGAAAGCTAATCCACCTGTCAGAGAACAAGATCTTGCTTTTCCTGTACTGGAGCTTGTGCTTCCAACTCCCTCCCTGTCCATTGTAACAGCTAGATTGTGTCGAGGAGGTTGAGACTCTTCAGACTGCGATTTCTGCTCTGTATGTCACAAGAGCGGTTGAAGATCACTGGTGATCATTTCATCTTTCACCATACCTGTTAGTGGACAGCCCTGGAGCTGAGACACGAGTTCTGTAGAAACCACCAGTAGCAAAGCAGGGTCTGGTCTGCCCAGTGGAGGAAGCTGCCCTGGAAAAACATCTAGTGTAGACTGTGTGTTTCAAACCCAAAGAACAGGGAAACCAAAGATAGAAGGAAACACTGCCTAAATCACAAAATGCAGCTCTCCTGCCTTGGTAGATAATTAGGATTTTATAACCAGATAATAAGAAATAAAACTGGGATTTGGGGTGGCTTCTTAAAACCTATTGCATTGTCCTGAGTGGTAGTCTTCTTACAACTTTGAACCATGTGAGGGAGAAAGCTTGTCTATGAGGAATGCTGTTGCCAGCCCTGTGCCCAGGAGAGAAGTCTGATTTCTCAAACCCAGAGTTGGGAGGGCATTCTAGACTTTTTCAGGAGCATTCTAGACTGAAAGTCAAACCCCTAATGAGGAGTGGCTTAGGCTAGTTCCTTGCCTCCTCATTATTCCCTTCTGGCTACCTCCCAGGAATCCCAACCTGGTTTTGCCTTCTGTGGATATATCACAGTGGCTTTGTGCTTGGAGCCAGACATTTTTTACTGGCTGAGTCACTTGGGCGAAGTCCTTAACCTCTCCGAGCCTCAGTTTCCTCCTTGGTAGATAGGAATAAGGATACTAGCTTCACAAATGAGGGTGAAAGATGATCTGGATTAGATACTTGGTGTGGTACCCGGTGCTCAGTAAATGGTAGCCATCCTAATGGTAGTACTGTTATCCTCGGCCTCCCCCATCTGGGTAGTGTCCAGAGTTTCTGTGAGTGGTGATTTATGGCAGGTTTATCCATCCTGCTGGCATTCCTCAGTTGTAGCTTGAACACTGCCGTGGTGATGGGTCAGATCTGGCCATCAGAGCTCCAACCGCCTGCGTCTCCTGTGTGCTTTCCTCTCAGTTAAATGTTAATTGCTCAGGCACACCCCGTTCCTTGGCTCGGGTGTCCTAGCCGTGGGTATATGGCTCAGCTGTCATCTTTAAGCCCCTCCAGGAAAACAAAAAGAAAAAGCTTAGTGGCAGTGCACCATCACTTGAATTTGGATGTTTCTTGATTTCTTGGTGTCCCCAGCCCACTTAGGCGTAACAGTATGGAATGCAAGTTCTACTTGGTGGGAGGCTAGATCTTGGCAATACTTCCATAGTGTTGAACACAAAAAGCCAGTTGCGCATTCTTGCCTTAGTGACGCTGGCAGGGGCTGGTATTTTGCTCCCTTACCTGCTGGAGCAAGGGTTTAGGGAGAGGTGAGTCACACCACAAACAGGCAGAATGGGGCCCCAGCATCAGAGCTCCGCAGAGCAATGGTCAGCATGACCATGAGACAATGTCTGCTCTGAGCTTTAGGTCTTCGGCTGGGCGTCTCCTTCAGTTTTAGGCATGGTCATGCATATCCGTATCCCTTAATGTTAATTTGTTCATCAGTCGGCATTTACTGAGGGCCCACTGTGGTTGGACCAGGGATGTGTGGGATGTTTGCAGATTATAGTGTCTTCCATCCTGAAAAAATAGTCCCGTGAAGCAGCCCTTCTCTACATTTTATAGAGGAAGCTAAAGCTCATAGTGATTCAGTGACTCGCCCAAGGTCACACAGGCAGATGTCAGAACCAGAATCTTAATTTGAGCCTGTAAGTCTGGGTTTCTGTGGTTTCAATGAAACTTTAAAACAAATGCTTGTGCCCAGGCCTTAGTGGAGGTGACTCAAGAGTGAAGGAGATTTCTGAGTTTACTTTTCATCCTGCTATCCATGTGCAAGAACCAAATAGCACCAAGGCGTGGTTTGTTCTTAGTGAAATACAGGTGACATATAACAGTTTCAGGTGTACAACATAATTATTCAATATTGTGTATATTGTGAAGTGACCTATCATCACAGTTACCAAACCATCTTTTTCTCGCGATGACAGCATTTGAGGTCTACCGTCTTAGCAAGTTTCAAATATACAAGCTGGTATTATTCACCATAGTCAACGTGCTGTATGTTACACCCCCGGGACTGACTTATTTGGTTTGTTTTTTACGTGGTGGTTTACCTGGTCAGGATTTGAGTACATTCCTTTCCCCGGTGAACTCAAACCAACTGGGAGTAGAGGGCTTCCTTGACTGATCCATCCAACATCGGGCAGAGAAGCGGGAAGAAAGACATGACTAGATCTGCTCCCTTGTGCGGCTGTGAAGTGGGGGCTGCTGGCAGCACACTGAGGTAGGTGGTCCACAGGAGTTTGAGCCTTTATGATGGGCCTGATGCAAGACAGGGACTCTGCCTTAATCCATCCAGCAGATGTCAGTCCCCATAGCTTCACCAGTCTGGTAAATTATTCTCAAGGGGAGGTGTACGGGAGAGGTCTGCATCAGAAGGTGTCTCCCCAATATACGCATCCCCTGGGGGCCAAGGAGAGGATGTGGGGCTGGGAGGAGAAAGCTGTTCCACTAGAGAAGCCTCTGGTCAATCTGAACTTGACAGATTCTCCCAGGCTGAACTGGGTACAAACTTCCCTGGGTGTGACATCCAGCTAGACTCACTTCAGCTACCAAACAGGAGGGTAAAGTCAGCAGTCGTGGGGTGTTATTTCACCCACCATGCAGTCTTACAGCTGGCCTGAGCAAGGGCTGGGTTTGAAGCAGAGGTGCCAGTCCTGGGATTCTATCCATAGGGCCAAGATGGCCCTTGGCTGGTGGGCTGTGACTTCCCAAATGTCACTGAAGCTCCCTGCAGTCCTGCAGCCCTCTCAGGAGAGGTGAAGATGTCCTCGAGAATGTTTCAACCGAGTTGGTGGCCATCGAATCAGCAGACGCATCAGAAGCCTAGGATATACATGTCCCTCGCTCACTCCCACCAGATGGACACCAGATCCTGAACTTACCAGGAACCTGGAGGTAGCAACATGCCTGGTGCACCATCCCGATCTAGCAGGCCACTGGTGTAAGAATTGCTGACCTGGGAGAGTAGGTTAAGATGACTGACTGCCCAGTTCATTGGAGAGGAAGGGCAAATTCATTAGCAGCTTGAGCAGAAGATGGCCTCGTAGAGTCTCAGGAAGACAGTCAGTGCAGTTGAACAAGTGCGGGCTCTGGAGTTGGCCAGACCTGGAGCTGAATTCTGGCTCTGCCTCTAATAGATTTGATTAGCCTCTGCTTGTTTCCTCATCTCTGAAATGGTCATAGGCAGGAGCTGGTGGAAGGGTTCATCAAGATTATGCCTGTAATATGCTTAGTGGGGAGCTGGAAACCTAGTGCTTAATATGAATGTCTGTTGTTGTTGGTTGCACTCAGGCCTGTGGCGTAGGGCCTGACTGGACCTCCAAGGAGGAGGTGGACAAGAGAGAAAGATGTTTGTTATGTTGAGGAGGGAACTGGACTTCTGGGGTTTCAGAGATGTGTCACCTGGCTAGTTTCATGAGGTTGGGCCTGAGCCCAGGGTGGGGCCTGTGAGAGAAACCAACGTCTGCTGCAGCCAGGACAAAAGCAGCCCTGTTTAGTTAGCATCCTGAAGCCAGAGAGGCTTTCACGCGCTGTAAACCACAGGGTGTACCCCAGTGCCTGGAGGACCTCCAGGAGGAGCAGACAGGTGGCAGCGACTGCAGTCTTGTGGTGGGGGGAGCAGGTTTGGGGAGACATAGGCTAGGGTGTGGACCAAGAGGGAGGGCAGGGCAACATGTGTGTTGGCCAGGGCAGCATGGGCTCTGCCGGGGCCCAGGAGGCCTGCGACCACTGGTGAGGGCTCATGCATTCCATCCTGCTGCAGATGTTTATTGAGCACGCATGATGTGCCAGGCTGTGTGCCAGTTTAACAGCTGTATTCTGTTTGTGTGGAATGCATGTCCCCAGGTAGAGGTGATGGTACCGACTTCACAGGCTTGCTGGGGGAAAGGCGTTCTCATGTTTCCTTTCCCAGATCAGTGAGCCTGTCAGGTCCCAGCTGAGGAAGAAGCTGACACAGGGACATCCAAAACTCCTTTATTACCCTGAGTATAACAAATAGAACATGGTCACAGTATTAAAAAAACAGGAGGAATTAGGTGCAGGCTACCACAGAGTAGGCACCGGGGACACGTTCCTTTGAGTCTGCAGCTAGTTACTTGGAGAAAGCCGATTATGATTGTAAAAATTTTATTCTCTTTAATAATAATAATAATTCCACTAAAATTATACAAAGTACATTCAATACTTAAGAGTGGCGAGGATGGGGAGAGGAGGACAGGAAGCCAGTTTGGCCTGGAAGCATCATCAGTCAAGTCCAACAAAGGAAGCCCAGCTGGGCTGGAGGAAGTTGGGGGTGGGGGTCTGGCTGTAAAAAATAAAAATGTGGATCATTTAAAAAAAAAAAAATAGGGCCACCCACAAGGAAGCAGGGTGAGCGTGCATGTTCCTGGGGAGGGCAGGAGGCCCAGCCGGCATGCTGCTGCTGGGTGAGGGCTGGCACTCAGGCGGGCTCCGAGTTGGTGGGGGGCAGGTTTTTATGCTTGAAATACTGAACAACTTGTTGGGGCAGTTCTGCCAGCACAGCTTTGGCCAAGGTCTCTTTTGCTGCCTGCAGGGTAGGGTGGAGAGTGAGAAGAGAGAAAGGATTACTGGGTGAAGTGGGGAGGCGCACCACACCCAGGCAGCTGATACAGAAAGTGTCCCTGGAGGACAAGCTGGACCAGAAGACCAGAGCTGTCTAAAACTAGCGTCCCTCATCCAACTCAAACCTGAAATCCCACCCTCAGCAGCGCTTTCCTTTGCCTTGACACTAAGTGTGACTCTTACCTGAGCACTCCACGTGCCCAGGAGTAACATTTCAGGATGGATTTGTCTGTAGGAGGCTTTTGGGGGAAAGAGACGGTGGAGGCGGGCTGCACAGCCTACTCATCTTGCAAACATTTCCTGATCTCCTTGGTCAGGATCAAGGGGCTGCAACTGTCTGATTTGCTGCTCATCACCCAGACACAGGCCAGGCACACCAGGAACTCGGTCAGTGTCCGTGCGGTGCCTGGGTGGGCAGTGCTCAGCACTTGTCCTCAGGAAGCTCACACTCCAGAGGAAGGAGCTGAACCAGCTCAGGCAAACCCACAGGGTACTGGGCGCAGAGGCGAGTACCACTGCTTCCAGGCTGGAGTGGCCAATTCTTCCTGGGACTAGCTCCCAGGACCTGAGCCACAGCACCCCGAAGTCCTTATGGTTGAGGCAGCAGAGGCCAGGAGGAGAGGAACACAGTGTGCCTCTCTTCGAATGAGAGGTAGGCTCCAGGCTGGCAGTACAGGGTGGCATCTGAGAGCTGCCTCTGGGGCTGCTTGTGGGCCCTGCTGCAAGGGCAGTGCCCAAGAAGTTAATGCCAGCCTCCCTGTAAGCAGACCTGGGTCCCCTGCAGAAGGACCAGAGCCAACTCCAGGAGCATAGGAGGCCTCCAGTTCCCCCTCAGAGAAGCCCTCAGGGAGAGGAGGCCATTGTAAGGTGGGCCTTGTTTTCCACCTGAAGTGAGGAGGCTGGTGAGCTATGAATCCCAGGAAAGCCCCTCGCACCTCAGGGCCTCTGCTCTCATCTTTCTCCTGGGATGCTCTGCCCCACGTGCATAATTCTGACTTGGTTCAGGGTTAGAAGGCAGGTCCTCCCAGAACCCCTAGCTTGAAGTCCCAGTCTGGACTGGGCACTGCTCCCCTGAGTTGCTGAAGCAAGTGCTCAGCGACTGTCACGTAGCCTCATCTGGGGACAGGGCCTGGCATGGCCCCGGGCGTGTAGTAAGCCCTCAGGAAGTATGTAGTCAACAGAGCTGAGGGTAGAAGAGCCTAGGACCAGGCAGGCAATCCCAGCGCCTTCAGCCTGGATTATTAACTGTGCTGGTTGGGGTCCTGTAACTGCCCCCTCCCCAGTCCGCGCCCACACTCACGTTGCGGAATTCTCGAAAGGGCACGAACTGCACAATATCGCGGGCTGCCTCCTCTCCTGTGTGGGAGCGCAGCATGCGGCTGTCCCCGTCCAGGAACTCCATGGCCGCAAAGTCGGCGTTGCCCACGCCCACGATGATGATGGACATGGGCAGCTTGGAAGCCTGCACCACGGCATGCCGCGTCTCCTCCATGTCACTGATGACACCGTCCGTGATGATGAGGAGGATGAAATATTGCTGTTGGAGGGGGTCAGCAGGCACTCAGCACAGCCCAGGGTCCCTGGCTGCCCTTCCCCTCCCTCTTTTCCCACCCGCCCCAACCCCTCTGACCCCTGGGAGGAAGGCGGCGCTTCTCCCAGAGCTGCTGCCAGATTGCAGGTACCTCCCTTCACGCTCGGGCCCTTCAGGCCTATCACAGCCGGAAGCACAGACTGCTTGCTCTCTTCCTCTGCCTTTCCCAGCTCAGGAGAGTCTGAGAGCTCCAGACTCCAGGCCTGGCTCTGAAAGTGGCTACACTGTGGGACTCTGGGCCACTGTCTCAACTGGCTGTGCCTCAGTTTCTTCATCTGCAGAATGGGAGTTCCCACACCTCTCAAAGAGACCACGCCAGCCATGTGGTAGCAGCTTGGTAATTGACAGCTGTACCCCCGGCAGAGCGAGGTCCACGGCTGCTGGGGAAGATGCCTTCTGGCTTGTGGACTCTGAGACAAGCCTACTCTTCTCTGCTCTACCTGCACATGAACACCTGTGACCCTGGTCATCCCCCATCAGCACAGCGGACCTTGTAGGAGCTAAGCAGGTCATCTAGGTCAGTGCTTCTGGGAGTGTGGGGTCTACTGGCAACAAGCAGACTCTGGGCACATCCCAGACACAGCAGCAGTCACAGTGGGAGGGTACTGGCTTTGCAGTGGTCTTTGAATTCTACAAACTGCACCCAGGAGGAAGTCTGTCTGGTGCCAGTGTGTCACACTTGCTAACCCTCCCTGTTAGAAGGCAGGAACCTAAGCGCTCCAGAGACAGCAGTCTTACTACTAGACCTTACTACCACTGTGCTGCCTGATGTATTTATTTCTATTGTTACTCTCTATCCTAACTCTATAACTAACTTTTCCTACACAGTGGGTTATTGTTTCTTTATAAAATTAAGTGAAAAAAATACTGAATAATAATTAGTGTAAGTGACAGGTGGCCATAGCACAGACTGTGGAGATGGGGGTGAGTAAATGAAGTTCAGGAAAGCTCACTGGATGATCTCTGGGCAGAAGCCCCAGGAACTCCCAGCTGCCTGAGATCTCCTCTTCAGCTTGGCTCTGTGCCTAGCACCCCCTGGCCCCTTTTGGGGACTCAGTTTTCCCCCATCCATAAAATGAACAGAAAAGCCCTTGTGGTCTTAACAGTCTCTGTTAAGGGCTTTTGCCTTTTCGTCTGACCCTTCTGATTCTTAGGAGAGTCACTGTGGAACCAGAGTAGTCAAGGTCATAGAGGTAAAAAGGACAGAACTAAGCCAGCTCCCAAGTCAGCATCTGGCCACCTCACTCAGCAAAGCCGTCCACTGACTGGAAAACATATGGAGACCACAGGTTCAGCCATCAAGGATTCCTTACTCTCCTGCCTGTCTCCCAGGCACAGCTGTGGAAGGCAGGAATGAACCGCATGGAGGTATGGACCCCACCATCCTAAGCCCCAACCCCCAACAGTAATCCAACTTCTGCACTGTGCCTTTAAGAGACTGATCACTTGGCTGGGGATGGATACCTGTTGCTATGGAGATGGCAGCCTGAATCCTTGCAGTGGAGGTTGCTGCTGCCAGTCCCCATTCCTCTGGTTGGGGGTCACCTCATAAGCCCTTCAGACGCTTGTCCCCTCACAGCCCACCATCGTCCCAGCCAGCCAGCACCCCCTTCTCTTTGTGGCCCTCTAACCCACTGCTATCCTACCACAAATGGTCCAGGACAGTATTTCTGGAGTACCTAAGTTGGCAGGAGAAGTCTGGCAATGAGGACAGAAAAGAAGCTTGGCCTTGGGTGACAGGCTTCTCCACTCAGTGGGTGGGGCTGGTTTCCAAGCCCTGTCCAGCTCAGACCACAGTCTCCCACCCTCCTCCTGACACGGCCCTCTTGACTCCTCCCTTTCAGCCAGCCACGTGTCTACATTTGGAGACCTGGAGCACGCAGGCCAGGGTTCCTGCAGAACTGTAGGCACCAACTAAAAGGGTGAGTCATGGTGGCAGTGACCACACACTCCCTGTCACCCTCACACTGGGATTCTCCTTTTGGAGACGGGGAGACAGGCTGAGGGGGTCAATGACTTGCTCAAGGACTCAGCCAGGAAGGGCATAGTCAAGGTTCAAGCCCAAGCCTGGGGCTCTTGCCACAGTGGTATCGGTGGCCAGTAGCTGTCTCTCCAACAGTGGGGACTGGCAGGGCAAAGGTTTCTGCACCCTCTCCCCCAGCACCCCAGTGTCAGGAAGCCTGAATGTCCAGGACAGCCGCCTAGGGCAGGGCCCAGAGGCGTGGCACGGGACTCTCAACCCTCACTCCTGTGCACCAGCCAGACACACCCACAGTGCCCACACCTATGTGCCCGGCCTCAGCATCTGTGCAGCTGGGCCTTCCAGGGGACAGCCTGGGCCAGCCTTGGCACTGGAAGTGCCGCTGACAAGTCCTGGGCTTCATGCCCGTCCCAAGCAAAAATGAGGTTGTCCAGGAGCCTGAAGGTCTACTCCAACTCCAGGGGTCCACGATCCCATCCCCAAGACATCAAAGGAGAGATGGGGAGGGTGCTGTGGAAGGGGAGAAAGAAAGGAGGAGTCGGGCAGGAGGACGTGGGCAGGGCCTCTGCTGTCCCCCACAGACAGTCCTGGTCTACCCTACCCCAAGCTTTCCCACCTCCGTGCCTTTCCTGGTTTACCTCCTGCCTGGGAACTCTCCCCAGCCACAGCTCAGAGACTCCCTGGGGGCCTGAGCTCTGCTTCAGCTGCCAGCGAAAACCCGCTGGGGAGGGCTCCTCTGGACACCTCTCCCCGCCTCCACACCCCCACCCCCCGCACCCTAAGAGCTCTTCAGGGCAGCCCCTCCCCCCAGGCCTTCTGTATCTCATGGGCCTGGCACCCTGTGTGTGCTCCATAAACATGACCAGCTGCCACGGGGTCAAACCCAGATCCCAAATCCCCAACACATTACAAAGATGGAGTGTATCTTGCCCTTACCCAAGAGGTTTTTCAGGTTTCCCAGGCTGTAAGTAGTCACTTCCCCTAACACATTTAACGCGTGACTTGATTTATATGAAACTGACTTGACCACAGAATTCCAGGCAGAGTCCGGGAAAGTTGCACTCATTCCTTCCTAGCTTACTTCTGAGAAGTTGGCAGCTGAGGGCCGTGGGGAGTGGAGGGAGATTCCCAGGGTGCTGACTGCTTCCAGCTCGCCCCCCACCCCTGCCCCACCCACCATTAGGACACTGGTTGCCTAGGCAGCCAACCAGCAATGGACCACGGATGGGAAGGCCCAGGGCATAGGGGAGGATGAGGAGCTCTCCACAGTAAGAGGCCCGTGGTCCCACCCAAACTTAGTATCTTTCAGTGACTGTCACTGCCCTCAAGAGAAAGTCCAGGTTCCTCACTAGCTTAGAAGGCGTCTCTGGGACCTGGCCTACCTTTCAACCTTACCCCCACACACCCCTTCCTTCAGTTACGCCACACACCACACCTCCAAGCCTTTGCCCTATTCTGTTCCCTCTCCCTGGGACACTCCACACACACACACCCACCCTTTGTGAGACCAACTCTTAAGCAGCCTCCAAGTCTCAGCTTGGACATCACTCCTCGAGGAAGCCAGCTCTGAGCCCTCTGTCTGGGGTAGGTGCCACCTTTATAATCCTGTGCTTCTGCCATCACAGGTTTAATCGGTTGGCATTACAGCTGCTGTCTCCTGGCCCAGCTCCCCACTAGACCACCAGCCCTGGAAGGGCAGAGGCCACGGCCTGGGAACACGGTCTCCCCAGTGCTGCACAGAAACACACTGTAGAACTGAGCTGTGTGAATGAATGGGAGAGCGCGGGCCTGCCTGGAGAGATGCTTCCACCACCTGCTCTTGATTTCCTGTGTGTGGGTGTGCGTGCATGTTCGTGTGCCGGGGACAGGGAGGATGAAGCCACACCAAGTGTTTCCCAAACAGCGGCTGTTCAAAAGCATCAGGTAATGCACAGATCACTTCCTTTTGCTTTAGGCCTAAATGAGCTCAGCATCACCAATTGCCGGCCCAAGAGGCGTCCTCAGAAGATTCACCAACCCACGTTGATTAGGGGCTGTCAAGTTCCAGGCTCTGTGCTGAGCAGTTTGGATGCCGATCTGCTTGAATCCTTGCAGTGTTTCCCTTAGGCAGGCAGCGTTCCATCATTCCCATTGTACAGGTGAGAAAAACCAAAGTTTGGAGAGCTTAAGCAACCTGCTCTGGGTCCCACTGTCAGGAAGTGGGGGAGCTGGGATGTAAGCCAGGTCAGTGGGCCCCCAGAGCTTGAGGCTGAACCATCAGGCAGCCCCACCTTTGGTGCAGTAATATGGACGGAGTGAAGGCAGCAGAGTGGGAGGGGCCTCTTGCAGCCCAGAGATGCTGGCCCGAGGTCACACCTAGGGTGGGTGACAGTGCTTCCCCAGGGTGAGGGAGCCAGGGTTGGAAGGACCTGGTCATGACGAAAGGGGCTGGGGTATTGTGAGGATTAGGACTGGTCAGGATTAAGACTGGCTCAGAGCAAGGGCCAAGCTCTTCCCTGTGAGGGCCCTCAGCAGTTGTTCCCCAGAACACAAAGATACCTTCCTGGCAATCCCCAGGGCCCAAGCCTCTCCAGACTGGGGGTCTAGCGGGTACTGGCCCACTTCTCCTCAGGACCTCAACTCCTGCCCCTGCTCGGCAGTTGAAAGAGCCCAAGAAGAACCCTGGGCTCCATTCCTGCTCCACCCCATCTTTTACGCTTAAACAAGAATGCAGGCCATTCTTCCATCCCTCTGAAAGTGAGTCCAGGCAGATAAAAGACTAGGCGGGACAGTAGCCTCGGCAGCAGCAGGCAGCCAAACAGTGTGTGAGGTGAGGGGCTGCCTTCCCTCTGCCCTCTCCAGTTCTAACCCAGGAACATTAAAAAAGCAACTCGCAGGTCCTCCCGAATTACCTCCCATTCCAGTGGGCTTACTTGTCCCGTTTCATAAAGGAAACAGGCTCAGAGCCGTCAGCTGCTACCACCAAGGCCAGGACTAGAGCAGGTCATGGTCCCTGGAGCAGAAACAACCGGGACCACCTGCCTTCGAACCAACCTCGTGCAGTGACCCCCTTCCTGTTCGTCACCGGCATCTGCTGTCCCCTCTGCCGCCTTTCCTCGTTCTCAAGTCTCACTGGTTGCCAGCTGGTGTGTTATCACATTTTAATCCTAACACCACCACCTCAAGGTAGGTCCTATTACTATTCCCATGGTACACACGAGGCTCAGAGAGGGTAAGTGATTTACCCAGGTCACAGTGATGAACAGGCAGGGGCAGGATGCACACCCTGGCAGGCTGACGCCAGGACCCCCGTTCCCGCAGACCCTCTGCTGCCTCCCCTGTGCAGACCATGGTGCGTTGTCCTGCCTCCCCAGGCTGACCGGTGTCGTCTTCTCTCATAACCTCCCCTCTGTCTTCGGGAGATCAACCTCTACCTCCTGAGCAGGTGCCTCCCTCCTCCAGGCAGTCCGAACAGGACCCGCTCCCTTTGCCTTTGAGAGAGGCCCCCCCCAGCTCCTCGTGCAGTGCACAGCACACGACTGGGGCCAACTTAAATCCATCCATTCCCGGAAAACGAGCGTCCACCGCAGCACAGGAGTAGATGAGACACGACACACACACTGCGCAGCCCCACGGGGCTGAGGATCCAGTGCGGGAGACACACAATAGACAGAAACGCAGAGGATGAGAAGGAGATGCTGCTGCCACCATCAGAGTCAAGACAGGAAGAAACAGAAGGCAGGAGAGGCTCGACCGAGTGTTCAGGGAAGGCCGCAGGGAAGTAGCAGTTGAGGGGACGCTGAGGGATGGGACGGAGCCAGCATCAGGAAGAACCTCCAGGCAGAGGAGACAGCAGAACAAAGGATCTGCTGGGAGACAAGCTGGTGTCTCTGAGGGGCAGGAACAAGGTGGAGGTGGGATGGTCACCGCAAGTGAAGAGAGGGGCATGGGCCCATGGGGTCCAGGGAGAGGTGACAGCGGCCACGGCCGCGGGGCAGCCAGCGAATGGAGGCAGAGTGTAAAGGGCAGTCAGGAGAGACTTCAGCACTTGTGCAGCAAACCCTTTCCTTCCAGAGGAGAAGGAAGCCTCCTTCCACCGAGGGCTGGGACTGTGGCAGGGGCTCAGGGACCTGGTCGGGTGGGAATTGGACCCATGCCTCAGTCACAGTCCAGATTCCACCACCCCAATGTGGGTGCCGGTTCCCAGTCTTGGCTCAGCCTATTTGTGGCAGAAGACCTGCAACTCACATCACAAGCCCTGTGATGTGGACAGCAGGGGAGGACAGCAGGGGAGGTAGACTCGGTGACCCCAACACTGGCACTGGGCCTGGAGCTGGGAAGGAGAGCGGATGGGATGCACAATGCCCAGGACAGCTGTTTGCCATATATTCCAGATGCCACACGGCAGCCCTGTCACTGACCGCCAGACCTGGGCCAGACAGTTTCAAAGCCCTCAGTGTGAGGTGGGAGCTGCAGGGACCCCAGGCCCAGGTTTCCCTCTGCCCATGAAGGCACTTCCCAATAATCACAACCCTATTTTCTGCTAAGCACAAACAACGGAATGGCTCTCTGTCCTGGAGTCTGCGCTCGAGGAAGCCAGAACCAAGGCAAGCTTGCCCCAAGCCCTTCCATCCCTGCAGGTTAACTAAGAGTGACACCGGCTCACCTAGGATCTGAGGGCAGAGGGGCAGAACACCCAGCCGGTGCCTCCCCACCCCGCACGTCCACACCAGCGGTCACCTACTCACCGTGGCTGTCTGCTGCTGCGTGGCTTGGGCTGCAAACCGGGCCACATGGTTGACGATAGGAGAGAAATTGGTGGGACCATAGAAGCGGATGTGGGGCAGGCAAGCCGAATATGCCTGGGCGATGCCGTCCACACCTGCCTCAGGGAGAAGAGAAGACTCTGGATCAGCCTGGTCCTCCCTGACCCTGCACCCACTCTCTGCTGTCCCCCACCCAAACACCCCTGCCATGCCCAGTCTGGGCCCTGGGGTACTGGAAGCTCCCAGAGAGCAGGGCCAGGGTGGAATAAAGAGCCCTGAACATGGAGGCTGACCTGAGTTCCAGTTCTGCCTTTACCACTTCTTAGTCATGGGGCCTGGAGGAAGGTATTTAAATCTTTCTGATCCTGTCAAAGGGGCTGGTAATCTCCACTCTTGGGAAGCTGGCAGGAGGGGGGTCTAGCAGGCTCCTCTTGGAGAAGGAGTGGGCAGAGCCTGTAGTGACACTCTGGGGGTCCATTTTACATGCTATGGCTTCTCAGCGTTGGTGAGGGGACTAAGGTTTGCACAGCCCTGCAGACAGAAGGTGCTCTGTAAATAGCTGCCGTTACAAGCCTAAGAACACCGCCTGCCCTGCCATCCTGTCCAGAAGGCCTCTGACCAGAGATGAGGTAAATGGACAGAATGTCTCCACTCCAAACCAGACAGACCCCAGCTGGAGGACAGGACCACACTTCCAGGCGACAAAGGCCCATGGCTTCTGAGTCACAGCGTCGTCCCTAAGGTGGTGACCTGATGCAGTCCCCTCCCAAATACAAACCTGACCTAGCTTCAGATATCCCCAGGGAAGGCAGATGCTACATCTGAAGCCAGTTGAAGCTAGAAGCTCTCATGGGGTCAGGGACCACCCTCTTCCCTACCCTTTCTCTTTCACTGTTTCTTTTCTAAACATCAAACATATTTATTTAATGCCTACAATAGGCAAGGTCTTCTTGTGGGTGCTATGGTTTAGTCGCTAAGTCATGTCCGACTCTTGCGACCCCATGAACTGTAACCTGCCAGGCTCTTCTGCCCATGGGATTCTCCAGGCAAGAATACTGGAGTGGGTTGCCATCTCCTCCTTTCACTGACTCTGGGAGGCTCAGAACCTCTGAGGCCTGGGGCGGGGAGAGCACAGACACCACACTTGCTGCCTGCCCTTCCCTCTTGCCCAGCACCCCTGCCCAGGTGGGGCAGGACATGGCTGGGCTCTCCCCGTGAGGGCAGGAGGGCTTTAGAGGCAGGTGTGTACTTTGCTGCGCTCTCCTCATCTACACAGGGATTCCTGTCAACACTTCCCTTTATTCTCACCTGACTCCCCAGTGAGGTGAGCTCCCTCCCCTGGGGCAGGTGAAGTGGCACAGGCCGAGTGGGGCGCAGTGACCTCTCCAACTCACACAGCCAGGAACAGGCACAGCTGGCCTTGAATGCCAGGCCACCTGACTCCAAATTCCAGCTTCTACCCATCTGCCATCCTGAGCAAGTGTGATGGGGAGAGGAGCGAAAACCAGAAAGCTGAACTCCGCCCCTCTCTCCACCCAGGGAGACCAGGGCTGATGCAGGGGGCTTGACACTCACCCGAGCAGAAGGGGTTGGTGGGGTTGAAGTTGATGGCAAACTCATGGGAGACCTGAAATGCAGAGAAAAGGGTGAGTCAGAGCCTCCTGGCCTATACCTGGACCCAGGCAGGCCCACCCGCTGCCAAGCGAGACTCCCTCTGAGGGAGACTGGCTCTTTGCTGCCCGACCCCAGGTCAAGGCTGTGACACCCCCTGCATCTGCTTTCACCCCTACTGCTGGCTCTGAGCGACCACGAGGCCCAACCACCTCCCCTTCATAAACAGAAGAAACTGACACCCTTCTCTCAGTCATGTCCGACTCTTTGCAACCCTGTGGACTACATCCCGCCAGGCTCCTCTGTCCGTGGAATTTTCCAGGCAAGAATACTGGAGCAGGTTGCCATTTCCTACTCCAGGGGATATTCCCGACCCAGGGACTGAACCCATGTCTCTTGCATCTCCTGCACTGGCAAGCAGATTCTTTACCACTGCGCCACCTGGGAAACCCCCAGATCCTTCTACACCACCCCGATCTCTTCTGGGGGGCCAGGGCTGTCTCTGCCTCCTCGCTCGACTCAAGAAGCCCTGAATAGGCAGAGATGTGTCTGAGGGTGACGGGTTCAAGGAGCAGCTGGAGCACTCCTTCACCACCTGCTTTCACGGTAGAATTTCACATAACTAGAATTACCCTTCTTCAGGCCTCGAGGGCCTTCCCCCATCTCACTAATAAGCATGAGTGTTTGGAAGAAAGCCCACCTTATGCCAGTGAGCCAAGCTGGGGCTTAGCTGACAAACCCACGCAGAGCAGGACTGGGGATCAGGAAACACAATGGGGCCAGAAGGGCAGAGAGTAGAGAGCTCTGTCCCGGTTCCTGCAGACCCAGCTCCAAGCCTGGGAGGGTCACCAAAGGTGACCCTGCACACTCCCAGAAGCCACGGGCCCACACAGGGACCCATAACCAGACCCCGTTCAGGGCTGTGGGTAAGACTGCGGTGGCTGCAGAACCCAGGACCGCAGGAGGCCCAGAGCTCAGGTGGAGGTTAGGGTCTGCCTTCTCTCCCGGCCACTGTCTCCCAGTGAGATGCCACACAGCCCCTTCCCTGAGAACTGGGTGCTGCAGCCTATGTCCAGCACCTTGCCAGCGGTCCCCTCACTCGTTCTTCACAAGAATTCAGAGAAAGGTCTGGTATCACCCCTGTGACAGATGTAAAACTGAGACAAAATGGACCAGATGATCCCACGGTCTCACATCTACCAAAGGGGAGCGTTGGGACCAGAACTGAAGTCGGGCTGTCGCCTGCGCTCACATAAACTCACTAACCTGAGAAGATGCTCCTCTCCTGAGTATAAATAGGAGGGTGAAGAAATGCCTGGGGGAAGGGACCCCAGCCTTCAGCTACTGGAGGAATGTTCCAGTCCAGACACAACCCCAGACAGATGCTCTTGCTCCGAGACACTCCAGTGGAGGTGCTGGAAGCCCCTGCCAAGTCCAACATCCCCACTTCACAAGTAAACTAACTGAGGCCCGGAGAGGGGAAGAAGCCGGGTGCCAAGACCACACAGCAGAAGAAACCTGAAGCCTAGGATCCTCAAGCCGGGTAAAAGGGTTGGTTGGACCTCTGACCTTGCAGAGCCCTCCTGGACCAAGATGGGAGGGGAATTCAACCCAGCACTGCCCTGTGTCTGCTGGCCTGAGCAGCAGACCCCGGCCCGTTCAGGGGAATGGGCTTTTCTGTTCTTTTCCCCCTCAGCCCTAAGTGCCTGGCATGGAGCCATTCCCCTGATGTCCCTCCTGGGCCCTTCCCCTGCCCAGGGGCCCTCTTCACCCTGTCCCCAGCCTGGGCTCCAGGTGTGGGGGCTGGAGGTCCTTGTTGCCATGGAAACTTCATGAGCCTCTACAGAGATTAAGAGGGGGGCTTGTACAGAAAGGGGCTGAGAGAGGAAAATGGTTGCCAGGGAAACAAGTCTCCCTTGGGCCGGCTTCCTGCAAAATCAGATTTTAGGAGATTTTAGAGACCAAGGGGGAAAAGCCCCCTTCTGACAGGAATGGATTAATATTCCATTTTCTCAGCCATCCACATTCTTCATTCCCTATTATTTTCCTTTATTTAGGGGAGAGTAGGGCCTTGTGGTCAAATGGGTGGGGCTGTGGGAGGTCACCCATCTACCCTGGATGCCTCTCAGGTCACCTGTTCCACCCAGCAGCTCCATTTCACAGGTGGAACAACTGAGGTTCAGAGAAGCCCAAGGAATGCCCAGGTCACATGACTGAGCCAGAGCTAGAGCAGAGCCAGGACCGGATCCAGGGGATAAGAGTTCATGCTACCTGTGGCAGCCCAGCCCCCTCCCACACTTGCTGCCCTGGTTTGCCTGAGAAATGCCAACAAACATAACAAGCTTCTTGGAGGCCACCTCAAGCCGATTAGGGGCCCCTGGGGACTGGCCAGCCACAGAGCTTTGTTCTGGGACTCTACTGCCTTCTGAATATCAACGGTTCCGTTGTCCCCACCTGGCTGGGCACAGCCCGTGGTCCCAAATTACTTCAGAGGCCATTCCCTCTGGTCCTGGCAGGGCAGTGGGTTGGGGCCACATAGGAGGTTGAAAGGACCTCAGTAATCATCCTCCCTGAGCCTCAGTTTTCCCCATCTGTAAGGTGGGAAGAGTCATAAACTGCTCTTTCCCACCCTGGACCTTTTTGCATAGGCCAATCCGTTGGCCCAATCCCTTTCTTCACCTGACTAACTCTGGCTCGTCCTGAAAGGTCAGTCCTTCCACCACTACCCAGGACAGGGGTCCTCTCTGTGCTCACCTGGATCAGATCCAGGCAGGGACTGAGGTCCTGAGGGTAGACGTCTGAGTCACATGCTTCTTCTGGCTCCTTCCAACCTCCCACTCAGAGAACCAACACCTCTGTCTGCTCAGCCCACCAGACCCCAAATTTACTGTCCACAGTCACATACTGCACACCGTGTGTGTGCCTGGAGCCCGACACAGCAAGAAGGAAACCAAGAGCCTTCCCCGAGCATTGAGCCTCCCTGAGACAATGAGCAAACCAGCACAGAGTGCCCACAAAGTGCTGGATGACGATGCCAGGGCAGGCAGGAGGGGCCTGAGGTAGTCTTCCTAGAGGAAATGACCTGAGGCTAGCATGGGAAGTCGGTGAAAGGGGGCCAAAGGCCAGGGGAAGACCACGTGCAAAGGCCCTGAGGTGGGAACGACCAAAGGAAGTTTCACGTGGCAGGACACGGCAAGTTAGCTGAGAGGGAAGGTAAGGGCCTGGGAGGCAGACCTGGCCTGCTCCAGCAGCAAGGGGAGGAGGGGAGAGCATTGCCCTTTCCATGCCTCGCCCCAGCAGCCCTCCTGGCACCGCTGGGCACTCCGGCCTGGCCACGCCCACCCTCCCCAGAGTTGCCCTATGACATTTCCAAGGAGGCTTTTTGCGCAAGAAAACATCTCATTCAGCCAGAGTTCTTTGAAAGCTGGCTGGTTTCCTAGCAACGAGCTCATGCCGGGCCTGGCCGCACCAGCCTGCCCTCCCCCCAGCGGCATCACTGTGTCTGCTCAGAGGCCCAGCTTTGGCCCCACAGGATCCTGTCCCCTGCCACACGATGGCCAGCACGCCACAGAGCCACTCCCTGAAGTTCTAGCTGAAAACTGCCCTCCCTGGAGGGGACGAGAGGGGAATACTCAGTGGAAACAGCACATGGTACAGGATGGCAGGTGAGAGAGGGCACTGGCTGAGACATAATGTAGATTTAGGAGCCCTCTGTGCTCACACCCCTAGGCTTCTCATCAGTAAGGTAGCACATTCTGAGAACAGATTTGAGAGTCCACCAGCTGAAATTCAGGCTTCCTGTTATGAAGATGTCCTTGGACAAGTCACTGAGCCTCTGTTGTTTTTCACCAGAGATGGATAATGCCCCTTCTCTCCATCCCTCCATTCTGCCCAGCATCACCCCAGCCAGCTCCCACTCAGCAGCCAGAGTGGGCCTTCAGAGTGCCAACAGCACGTAGACCCACTCATAGCTCGCTGCATGCCTGGCTCCCCACCTCTTCAGACGCATCTCTCTCTATCCTGCCCATCTTCCATGGAGAGTTCACCACGCCCACCTTCTTTCAGTTCCTCCAACTCACCCTGCTCCCTCTATCTCCCAGACTTTGCACAGGCTCTTCTCTCTGCCCTGAACACACTACCTGCCACACCACCACTTCAAGTCACTCTGCAAATTCCTACTCTCCCTTCCCTTCTTAGTTTAGACCTTGCCTCCTCCAGGAAGCCTTCCCTGATACCCCCAGGCCAGGTTGGGGCCCTCCTCTAGGGACTGCTGCCCCATCTTAGCACTGATGACACTGCCTGTCTTTAGGGCTGCCAGACAGAGTATACAATGCCCAGTTCAATTTGAATTTCAGATATATAATGGATAATTCTTTAGTATAAGTATGTCCTAGGCAATATTTGTTGTTTTACTCTGCGACCCCATGGACTGTAACCCGCCAGGCTCCTCTGTCCATGGGGTTTCCTAGTCAAGAATACTGGAGTGGGTAGCCAATCTCTACTCCAAGGGATCTTCCTGACCCAGGGATTGAACCTGTATCTCCTGCATTAGCAGGTGAGTTCTTTAGTACTGAGCCACCAGGGAAGCCCTAAGCAGTATGAGGGACATACTTAACCTATTTATCTGATAGCATGTTCCCCTACATGACTGGGTGCCAGGGAGTTGATAGGATAACTTATTCCCTGTTCTAGCTCTACTACCTGTGTGAGGTTCAAGACGAGAAATGAGTGTGGGTTTGGGATAAACATGAGAAGTCAGGGAAGGTAGGCCGCAGCCCAGCCTTTCCAAGGCAGATTCCAGAGAGGCCATACACAGAAACCTCATCTCAGCCAAAAGGAAACAATCTGGCTCCACTTACCTTCCAGTCTGGGGGTAACTGTGCCCCAAAGCCCAGAGCTGGAAACATCTTATCACTAATCAGAGAAAAGAGAAAAAAAAACCATTACTGTGAGACAACCAGGCAGGGGCCTCCTCTGTCCACGCTCACCCTCCCCACTCCCTCCCCAGGGCTGGGCCCACACTACTGTACACGTTTCCACAGACAAAAAAAAAAGAAGCTCACCACCTCTAGAAAAAGCTCTGTTTGAATGATCTCCAAACCCACTTCTGGGTATATGGTGAATTAGAGGCGTCACCCCCATCTACACCTATGGCAGACATTGCTAATCAACCACAGCACTTCTAACCAATGGGCCTGAGTGCCTTGTTGAGATCCTTCTCAAACTGGGACCTTGGCGACCACTAAACCAGTCACGAAGCAATTGAAATGTACTGGCTGTCTCTTTGCCTCCCTTTTATGACTGGGAAAAATTCTAAAGTGAAAACACTGACTTGGCATTCAAGACCTTTCCTCATCTAGTCCAAGAGTCTAGTCTCTTCTACCAGCGCTCCCTCATTCCCCACTCCCGGTCACTGGCTACTCGCTCTTCCCCAAACACATAGGGCGTCTTTAGATTTCAACTTCAGCCATGTTGCACCCCTTCTTGAAATACCTCTCCCCAGTCTCTTCCCTGTGGCAAACTCCTACTCATCCTCTAAGGCCCAATTCAAACGGCCCCGCCTCTCTGTGGGTTTCCCTGAGACCCCAGGATGCCTCCCTCTTTGGTGCGTCCGTAGCTCCTGCCTCACACATAAACTGGTCTCTGGGACCTGCAGTGATTTCCTGTCTTCTTCCTCGAGTGGGAACTCCCTGAGCACAGGGACCCTGTCTCATCTGTTCATTCAGCATGTATTTACTGAGGAAACCTGTGGCTGCCACGTGAAGAACCAACTGTCAGGGGCTAGGGCAGAAACAGGGAGACCAGTGAGGAGGCTGCTGACTCAATCACTCTGGGCAGGAGGTGATGGTGGCTCAAACAGGTTGGTGGCCATGGAGCAGGGAGAAGAGGTTGGATTCAAGTACATTATGAAAGGATTTCCTGAAGGAATGATGGGGGAGATGAGGGAAATAAAGGAAGCAAAGGGTTTTCAGTGAGTGGCACAGGTGTCCAGTTGCATCTGAATGCACATGAGACAGCCCAGCGAATACAAGGGTCTGGGCAGATGGATACAATGGTCTCTGGAGCAGCAATGGTAGGCTTCCCCACCCAAAGATGCAGGTGGGGACTTCCATCTCCCTTGCTCTGCTTGCTGTATCTCTCTTAATGTGGCCTGGGGTCACAGCCACCGCTTAGACCCTGAGCTCCCAGGAGTCAGAAGCTGGTCCTCAGGGTGCCTCTCTCAAGAAGGTCAAGTGCAGACAGACTTCCCAAGCCTGCTCTTGTGCCTGTCAAATCTCAAGGACCCACTTCCCATGTATTGGCCTCCTGGTCATTCCACCCTCTCACCTGGACGTTCCGAGAAACACCATCTGTAAAAATGACACCACGACCCTCAAGCGACTTCTGGATACTCCAAGGCCCTCTCAACTTTGCATGTGGCCCATCCTGTCAGTGGTCACACCCTCTATACAGCTCTCCTTTACTGACTCTCCACTGTCCTCCCATCCAAAGATCTCTAGGAGGCATGGTCACGGGCTGAGGGCCTATGCAGGCACACTGCCCCTCTGAAGTTTCCCACAGGAGTGAGACTGTTAGGCCATTAGGGGGCAGGTGCAGGAATCGGAATGTCTGGGTTCCAGTTCCCTGATCTGTGTGATAAATTCTCTCCCCACACCCTAGGCCTGTTCTTCTCTAGCTCTAACAGTGGAGGTTGCAGCAAGAGCAAATGAGTTTCATTTTCTGTCTTGACCCGTTTTCTTACTGGCTACGTGGTGTACGGTGTGGAGAAGGATCTCAGGATGGAGCTAGGACTAGCTGGTAAGAGATCAGCAGTTGATTAGCAACGTCTGCCACAGGACATACATGTCCTGAGCTACCCATTCCTAGGTTTGATGATCTCTGGGTCCCTTCTAGCTTTGACAGCTGAGCTTCCTGGAATGGATGGAGCCCAAGCCGACCATCACAGCCCTTCATAAGCATACCTGTCATAGTCCTGAATGATCTGCCCAACCGCCCAGATGGCCGACAAATATTCGTTGGTGCCCATGGGGTTGATATAGTGCAAAGAGGAAGGGTCGAGGGGGTTTCCATTGGAGGCTGTGAAGTCTATCCCAACCTGCAGGAAAAGGCCAGAGACCCCAGCTCCCTATCTTGCCTCCAGGGAACAGAGAGACTGATGGAACATGGGAAGCCCCACTCATCACCCCACCCTGGCCCCCCTTCCATAAGATGGTCCCAAACCTGGAAACTGACCATGTTACTCCTCTGGCTCTAATGCCATCTGTGGCTCCCTATTGCCAGAGCATAAAGTCTACTGCCTAGATGTGATATAAAACCAACGTACAGCCCCAAACCTTTTCCCTGTCACAGTTCCATTTCCAGGCCTTCATTCATGAGGTTCCCTCTACCCGAACAGCCAGGCCATTTTTTCATTCTCCTCCAATTTTCAGGCCCAATTCAGACGCCACTGCCCCACTGAAACCTTCCCAGACACCTCTCCCCCACACCAGGCCATCTCCCCATTGTCCCTCAGATCACCAAGGGGCACCAGGACCTGGGGCTGGCTGGTAGGGCAGTGCCTGCACATCTAGTCACACTGGGTGCTCACTGCAGGTAAGATGCATGGTTCCAGAGCCAGGTCCACGGTGGGGCACAGAGCACCAGGCAGGTGCCCCACATGGACTGAGACTGGCAGATGGGCAGGATACTGAGTTCCACCTGCTCTCTCAGCCCTGAGGGTTTCCAACCCAGCCTCTGGATGGGAGCAAGGAGGGGTTGGGCAAGGCCAGAGAGGGACCCAAGGCATGAGATGGCCACCCGAGGACTCAGTTGGGATCAGCCAGGGACCACTGCAGGGGCACAGCCTGGAGCCTGGCACACAGGAGGTGCTTGGTATCGTCTGCAGAGTGAACACAGGCACACAGGAGGAATAGCAGGGCCTGGGCTCTCTGCAGGGTAGGGGGGCTATGACAGCTAGCAGGGTTATAGGTCAACAAGACCAACCCCCTGCCTCCTAAGAGTCCTGCAGATGACTTCCAGCCCCCATGGGGTCTAGAGGTGGTGATGGAGAGCAGAGAGGCTAGGTGGGAAGTGGGCAGAGTATAGGACCCCAGCAGGTTCTCCCCTGGTCCTGAGGCTTCCCTTCGGGTGAGGAATGGGACAAGTCTGGGGCATACACTCTAGGCCACTGGCAGAGCGACCATTCATTCTCTCAGTGAGTATTTACTAAGCATGTGCTACATGCTGGGTACTGAGTGATACCTCGAGGGTGGAGAGGAAACAAAACAGCAGCCCCGCACTCAGGACACTCACAGTCACTAGTGGGGCAGGGACAGTGAAATATACTTGAGAATCCACTGCAGGGGGTGTGGGTTTGATCCCTGGTCGGGGAACTAAGATCCCACATGCCACGTGGTGTGGCCAAAAAGTAAGAAGAAAATTAAAAAAAAAAATACTTGAGAAAATTTCAGAGTGGCATGTGCCCTAAAGTTACTAAAACAGGAGACGGGACGGAGAGGAATAGGAGGCCTGGGCGGAGGTGACCTGTGTCACGGCCTGCAGGGCAGCAGACACAAGAAGGTTCTGGGGAAGAGTGTTCCAGGCAGGAGAAACAGCAAACACAAAGCCCCAAGATGGAGCAGAGCTGAGCTGGTGCGTGGGGGAGCAGTGAGGATCAGTGTGGACAGAGCTGAGTGAGCAAGGGGAAGGGTGCAGCAGATAAGGTAGGAAGGGAAAGGGGAAAGAACTGGCTTTTTTTCCCTCCTGAAGAAGTGTAGCCTAACCAGTGATGCTCAGGGCTGAGCATCCAGGCTCTGACCTGCAGCAAAACCCTGACTCAGACCCATCCACCCATACCCTCTCCTCTGGGCCAGACACAGCCCATGCCCTGGGAAAGTCCTTCCTGAAGTCTATCCCAAGTCGCTCCTGCTGAAGTCGTAGCTCAAGCCCTTCAGGAGGATCCTCACTGGGGAGGGGAGAGGTGGCGTGGGGTAGGGTGGTGGAAAACCTTACGGTGAACATGAGCTGGCAGCCTCCCAGGATGTAGTCCAGGAAGGAGTAGTCCCGGGTTATCTGGAAGGAATCAGAGAGGTCAGTGGGCCCCCACCCCACACCTGAGGGCTGGCCCTCACTTGGCCATGCTCTCCACAAACAACCTTTGGGGAGCTGTCGCTCTGGGCCCAGATGGTGGTCAAGGAGGCCGCAAAAAGCAGATGCACCTGATCTGATTACCGCAGAACCCAAATCCTGCTGTAACAATGGAGCAACGGTTCCCAGTTGGTGGAACATCTGTACACACACAGATGCACGATAAGTCCAGACAGTGTCCCAGGGCCTAAAGTCAGTAACAACTACCAATTATATGACAGCTGCTGTTTAGTCACTAAGTCATGTCTGAGGCTTTGTGACCCCATGGACTGCAGCCCACCAAACTCCTCTGTCCATGGGATTTCCCTGGCAAGAATACTGGAGTGAGTTGCTGTGCCCTCCTCCAGGGAATCTTCCACACCCGGGGATTGAACCCTCGTCTCCTGCACTGGCAGGTGGATTCTTTACTGCTGAGCCACCTGCAAAGCCCAATTACATGATAAAGAAAGCCTCAATGTGTTGCCATTTGGTCCCTAAGTCTCTCTAGCTCTTACCCACCTCGACTTGGAACAGGGAGAGGCCAGGCCACCGGATCAAGACCTTCTGCTGTAAATTACTAAAGCTGTTAAACATAGTTTGGATGGTCTTTGTCTCCTTTTGGCAAAGGATACTGGCCTTCCAATATTGGTGACATTAGAAGGCTTCCTTGCAAAATAAATGTTTTTAAGTAAAAAAAAAACACCAAAATGGGAGGAGGTGGGGGGCTGAATACAAAAAATAATAAGGCGGGTGCCAGAAATCCAGAAGGGGGATGTGAGTGACACAAGTTTCAGAAACAAGGACCTGAAATCACGATGTTGCAACCCACCAGCTTCACTGCCACAGGGTTCTGCTGCGTTGTGACCGCACTGACGCTCACGTACATCTTAGTCTCCAGGTGAGGAAACTGAGGCGTGGGGGCGGCCAGCTGGTAGAGCAAGTGACGGGGACCTTCAAGCCCGGTGTTCCGGGCTCCTGATGCCCTGGCCGGTGCTGCCTTCCTTAACATCCCACCCGATTCCAGCAGACATGTGGCCACCAGACATCCGGGGGCCCGGCCCCTGGCCTCAGCCTGGCCACAGTGGTGTGAACATCATCACTGTGGGCCCCGGTGGCCCCAGTTACACCACAGGGCAGGAACCTGAGCCCTCACTAATGTCACTGCGAGGGGATAGGGTGTGCCGGCCCAGTGTTCTCTCCCCCTCTGATGCTGAACACGCAGGGGACAAGCCTGGGGAAAAGCAACTCCCTACAGTTACCCTGGGCCTCCCTGGTGGCTCACTGGTAAAGAATACCCCTGCCAGTGCAGGAGACGCTGGTTCCATCCCTGGGTCGGGAAAATCCCCTGGAGGAGGAAATGGCAACCCACTCCAGTATTCTTGCTGGGAGAATCCCATGGACAGAGGACTGCAGTTCATGAGGTGGTGAAGAGCTGGACACAACTGAGCAACTAAACAACAACAGTTACCCTCCAACCAGGAGACCCTGGAAGGTCATCTCATGCCCTCCTTGACTTTGGCACAGGAACAGGATATAAGACTTTATATGCTTAATCATGTTAACATTTCCATTCCACAGATGAGCAGACTGAGGCCTAGTGAGGTTAAGCTCAAAAGGTCTCAGAGCCAGGACAGAACTGGCAGAACCAGGATTTGAACCCAGGCCTTGCTGGCTCCACTACCCACCCACTCCAGTATTCTTGGGCTTCCCTTGTGGCTCATCTGGTAAAGAATCCACCTGCAATGGGGGAGATCTGGGTTCGATTCCTGGGTTGGGAAGATCTCCTGGAGAAGGGAAAGGCTACCCACTCCAGTATTCTAGCCTAGAGAATTCCATGGACTGTATAGTTCCTGGGGTCGCAAACTGAGTTGGACACGACGGAGCAACTTTCCCTTCCCTTCACTTGCTGGCTCCACACCTAGTGCTCTCTCTCTTCTGCACTGACATCTCTCTGGTGACCCCAAACCTTGCCCCTGCACCACGCCCACCCAGGCTGGCTCACCTTGCAGGAACGCAGGATAATCACCCCTGAGTTTTTATAGTTCTTCTTCTTCTTTTGCTTCTTGGGGTTGATACACTCAAACTCCCGCTGTGCAACACAGGAGGAGAAAGAGCTCAGCCTGGGGCTTCTGCAGGGACTGACCCTCCCCTGGGCCCCAGAACCTATTCTACAGCGTTGACCAAGGGTTAGCACACCTCCTCCAGGAAGCCCTCCCAGAACTGGTTCCTGCCACCCTGGGCTCATGCCTCCCAGAGCTGGTCCTGCCACCCATGGGCTCCAGCTCATGCCTGGAGTCAAATGGATAGCTCCCGAGGGCTCACTATGCACTTCACCTGTATAATCTCATGTAATTCCCACTCTACTCTTTTGCCTCCACTTGACAGATGGGGAAACTGAGTCTCAGAGAGAGTGAATGTCTTGCTCAAGGTCATAAGACAGAGAGGTGGGATCTGAGCCCCTGTCTGCCCCTGATTCAAAAACTCCTGCCCCTTCCGCGTCCCCTATGGAGGTCTTGGGGTCATGCCCTTGTGCACATCTTACCGGGACACCGTCACGAGCTTCACACATCTGTGACACCGAGGTCTGGAACTCACCGATGAAGTCGTGGCCCCCATCATTGTCGTAGTCATAGCACATAACCTGCAGTGGGTCCAGCAAGGTCACCCCAGAGCTGCCTACAGCAGGCACTCACAGCTCCTCTCAGTTTCCTGAGCAAACCCCATGTCTTTTTTTGGAGTGGTGGTGCCTCCCTCTCCCTCTCTAGATCTGACTACCTGGCTTGGGGTGATGACTGTAGCTCCTGAACTGCCTCCTACAGGAAGCCTTCCATGATTGCTGGGAAGAGGAGAAAGGGTGTTCACTCCAGTAATGGAGATTCCTCCCTCTGGTGCAGGAAGCTGCACACCCCACACACCTGACACTGGGCTGCTACTCTATCTTGGGTTGTGGCCCACTTGGCCTCATGGGCCATGGCCTGGAGTCCTCCCTAGACTTGTACTTCTTTTCCTGAGATGGGCACAAAAGTCCCAGCTTGATATGCTAACTTAGCTGCCATTACACTCCTAGAAGGAGGGCAGGAATTACTGTACCCATTGTACTGATGGGTAAACCGAGGCTCTAAGTGGGAACCACTGGCCCAAAGTCTTACAGTGGCAGCAGGACAGCCAGGACCAGAACCCAGTTTCCTGGTGCCCCTCTGGGGGTCCCTACACGGCCTTGCTGCCTTGCTCCACCCTGTCTGCTCTCAGACCCGGCCCCAAGGACTGAGGGCTTTTAGAGACTAGCAATCACCATCTTCATCACAGCGACAACACTTGGTTGTTTCCAAGGTGATTCTGCATTCATTAGCTTAACGAGCAGCACACAGCCCTCCGGGAAGAACAGGGCAGTCACTCTGTTCCCATTTTAAACAAGAGGTTCCCAGAGATGAAGGCCCTGCCCAGATCAGTCAGAGAGTCAGGCAGACCTGGGACAAGGACTCAGGTCTCTTGCCCCTCCCCACCATGGGTTCTTTTTCCATCTTAATAAGAAAGAGCTTTGCCAAGGCATCCCCAGGAAGCCTCAGGTGACCGTGAGGCCAGAGCTGGCAAGGTGGACAGCAGGATTCCCACAGCCCCCCTCACTCACCTGGATGGGTTTCTCCATGTCCCCATCACACAGGGACACCAAGGGCACGGTGAATGGCTTCCACACGGGGTCCAGTGTGTACTTGATCACCTGCACGACAGTGAGGGGGTAGGGGTGAGCTGGGACCCAGGGGTGGCAGTGCTCTGGGATCGGGCCAACCCAATGGGACAGGGGGAGGGCAAGGTGGAGAGACCCACAGCCACACTTTTGGGGATGGACGTGAGCACCCCCGTGATGAGGAGGGAGCAAGTCCTTAGGGGCCATCAGGGGTTTCCCTGGGCACTGTAGAATGTGCCTGCCTGGTCCCATCCTGAGCTGTCAGGGTGGCCAGACTGCAGGCCCACTGGCTCAGAGACCCCTGGTGCCCTACACACCCACCTCAGTCCTGTGGACCAGCATCCACTTGCCGTCATCTCCTGGTTTATAAAACTCGAGAAATGGGTCCGACTTCCCGAAGAGATCCTGGAGGAAGCGGGAGGATGTGGGTGAGGGAGGCATAACTACCGGATTCAGATGGGGTGGGGGTGTGGCCCAGCTGTCTCCCCACCCCACCCCACCCCCAGCATCAGGAGCGGGAGCTGCTGGCCCCACCCCCTCAGCCTCTGCAGGGCTCAGCAGAGACCCTGGCGGTTGCAGCCTCCTGGAACCAAGCAGCATCCCCAGGAGAAACCGCCCCATCCTGGGGTGACCAGAGCTTGTGCTCAGAGAGCCGGAGGCCTGGAGCCTGTAGAAGTTACAATTCCAGCATCTCAGGTGGGGCAGGACGTCAGAGAGAGAATGTTCCAGGGCAGGGGGAGGTACCCAGCAGAATGGGATTTTAATTTATTTTAGTGGGATTCTGAAAAAATAAAAGCAAAATTATCCTAGCAGAAGAGTTCTTTAAAACTCCATTTAAGAAAATGTGGACTCTATAACAAGTGACATTCAAGAGGTGGGAGACATAAAACAAAGGAGTAAATACCATACATTGGGACTTCCCTGGTGGTCCAATGGATAAGAATCCGCCTGCCAAGGCAGGGAACACAAATTTGATCCCTGATCGGGAAAGATTCCATGGAGCAACTTAAGGCTGCACACCGCAACTACTGAAGCCCACACACCTAGAGCCCGTGCTCCGCAACAAGATAAGCCCAGCACCACAGCTAGAGAGTAGCCCCCGCTCAGTGCAATTAGAGAAAGCCTGCCTGCAGCAACGAACACACACAACCACAAATAATAATAATATATACTAGGCAGCAATTAGTGATAAGGAGACAGGTAAAGGAGGAGGGGGACGGAAGGTTAGGGACCACTGCAGAGTCCTTTAGGGAAGGCTTAATTAGAAGGTGACATTATAAGCAAAGGCCTGATGAAAGTGAGGGAGGAGCCAGTCATGAAAAAATGCAGGGCGAAAAGCATCCCAGGCAGAAGGGACAGCAAGTGCAAAGGTCCTGAGGCAGGAGGGTGCCTGGTTTAATCCCAGACAGTGAAGAGGCTGATTTGACTAAAACAGAATGAAGGCAAGGAATGTGGAAGGGGTGAGGTCAGGGAATCTGGGGGCTATGGATGCATTAGGTGGGGTCCTGTAGGTTATTGTAAAGACCCAAGCATTTACAGAGATGGGGAGCCCTAATGAGTAGGCTTCCAGTCATGCCTTGAATACCTCTAAGTGATAAGAAACTCACTACCTCAGTGGTGAAGCAGTCTTAGCTCGGAGTGGCCTGCAGGGCCATGTGCAACGGACTTGTCCCTGGAGGGGCAAGGAAGGCAGTGGCTGGAAGTCCCAGGCCATACAACCCCAGAGCTGGGGAGGGTTGCTGCCCCTTGATGGAGAACCCCCTCCCCTGCCTGCCTCACCTTCTTGTCCAGCTTCCTGCCCGCCAGGCTCAGTGTGATGACCCGGTTATCTGACAGCTCCTGAGCAGCGATCTGCAAGGCCAGAGGAAAGTTGGGGGTTGAGACCTGTCTCCAAGACTCCCTCCTCCGACCTCCTTTCAGGCAGGGTGGACATGGGATGCCCTAGCAGTCAATTCTCCGGGGTGGGGCGGGGAGAGGAAAAGTAGTACCATGTGACTTGGCATAAGCCTCTTGTCTTCCTAAAACCTCAGTTGCCATCTTCGGGGAAAGCGGGGCTAAATAACTTATCTGGATCTGAGAATCAGAAAGTGACCCCAACGTAGCTCAAGACAGGCATGAGATGGTGCAGGGAGACGAAGCG
Source organism: Bos indicus x Bos taurus (assembly GCF_003369695.1). Classification (NCBI taxonomy): domain Eukaryota; kingdom Metazoa; phylum Chordata; class Mammalia; order Artiodactyla; family Bovidae; genus Bos; species Bos indicus x Bos taurus. The sequence goes on from NC_040093.1 coordinate 40,691,620, forward strand.
GGGATCAGACACAGGGATGGTCTAGAGCCCTGGGGAGAGGTTCTGGGTAGAGGAACAGCCTGCCAGGCCTCCTCATCCCCCCACTGCTCTCTCGGCTAGGACTCCCTCTCCTCCCACACCTCTAGGATAGCCCTACCTGCTGAACGAGCTATTTGACTCGGAGAACCAGGGACAGAGGCCAGGCTGGAGGCCCCTCGCTCCTGCCTCCCCTCCAGCTGAGACCTTGCTCAACAACCCTGTAGGGTAGGCCCTATCATTACCCCTATTTCAAAAGAGGTGGGTACCCAGGTCTGGAGGGGAGCTGCTGGAAATGCTGGGGGAGGGCACACCAGCTGGGTGGGGTCCTTCTGGGCTGGCTTCCATGTGGAGGACAGCTGACCAGTGGAGGCACTTAAATGGGGAGGTTTTGCACCCCAAGAGGTGGGAGGAGGCTGGGAGGGGACATTCAAAGTGGCAGAACAGTGGATAACAGCCTGGGGTAAGTGCTCCCTGGTGGCTCACACAGTAAAGAATCTGCCTGCAGTCTAGGAGACCCGGATTCCATCCCTAGTTGGGGGCGGGGAAGATTCCCTGGGGAAAGAAATGGCTACCCACTCCAGGAATCTCATGGACAGAGGAGCCTAGCAGGCTATACAGTTCATGGGGTTGCAAAGAGTCGGACATGACTGAGCCACTAACACTTTCACTTCGTGCTTAGAATATAGTATGCCTGAACTCAGGCCCATGGTCATGAATCGGGTAAAAAAACAGCTGAGATTGCTGGGTCCCTCCCAGCCCAGAATGCACGGCTCCACAGGCAGTGGGGAGGCAGGAATGTTCCAGAGCAGGCAAGTAAGGCTTCATGAGTGAAGACACAGAGGTACAGCCCTCCTCCTCCCAGCACAGCCAGTTTCCTTGGCGTCACAGGCTCTGAAGAGGGATAAGCCAGGAGAGAAGCTCACTGGCTGAACCGCCCCGGGGCACTTTTTCCTCTGGACTTCTGTTCCCTCATCTGTAGAAGCAGACTCTGCCTTCCCAGAGTCTGAGGACCAAAGAGCTCATCTGCTCAAAGGGCCTGCATATCGCAAGAATCACTCTGCAGCGTAGGGATCATTGCGCATCACCAAATCTTTGCGTATCAGAGGAATCATTGCGCATTGCAGCCATGAGCCAAGCTAAGAGGGGCAAGGAGCTCCTGAAACCTCCCGAAAGACCCCCCAAGGGAGGACAGCAGGGGTCAGGGCCAGGAGGGGATGCAGGGAGGAGTAGGAGCGGCCCAGCCCGGGGAGACGCCGTGGGGACCCCTGGTAGTCCCCCTCCATCCCCCAGCTTGGCAGCCCCAACGCATCATATGTGGAGCCAGGAGCCCGTTGCTAAGAGACCTGTTGCCAAGTTGTAAGTTGGGCTTTTTTACTCCAAACAAAGCTGGTTATTATCTGCCAGTGAAGAGGCCCATTGATGGGGGAGGGCAATGGGCAGCGCCGGTTGGGGGTGGGGAAGGCGGTGGCGGAGGGTGCCCATGGAGAGCGGGGGACGGGGCTGGTACCGTAATCAAGCCCTTCCCCGCAGGCTTGTCATTCATCAGCAGCAGAGGCCGAGTGATCTTCTTGCTGGAGACGATCTGGAGGGAGAGAGGAGGGAGAGGTGCTAGAAAAATACTCAACAGGCACTGCTCGCAGCACAACACTCCATGCCAGGAGCAGGTTAAAACCTCCCCCTGTGGGATCCCCGCCGTGGGGGACAGACCGCCACCACTGCTAGCTCCACTGGGCAGCTGAGGCGACTGAGGCCCAGAGAGGTTGAGACTTGTCCGAGGTCTCACAGCTGGGTTGGAATTCAGGCAGTCCGATTCCTGAGGACCTGCAAGCCCCCAGGAAAAGGCTCCTGGAAGGCTCACATTCTGGAGGCTGCTGAAGAGGGGCTGGCCAGTAACCGCCTCCCCCAGAGTTATCCAGAGACCCCCACCTCCCTCTGAGTGTGATCCCTGATGGAGAGGATCAAATCCTGACTCCTTCCATGTATTTTCAATGGTTTGAATAGTGACATTCACACAGGATTCAAGGATCAGTACAATATAGGGAGGACAAGCGGAACACACTGTGAAGCCTCCCTCCCACCCGCCTCTGTACACCCAGTCTCACTGCCTCCGTGTGCCACCACGGTTCTCTGTTTCTCAGGGGAAATGCTCGTTTTTCTTTGTGCTGATGTGAGCGTGTTCTTACTGTCCCTGTGCTAGCTTTTTCTCCCCACCAGTTCCACTCTCAGCCTTCTCTGTGCCGCTGTGGACTACATCACCTGGCTCCCCTGTCTTCTAGATTGTGGGGGTTCACCCCTCCCCTCAGTGGGGGTCTAGCAGGAGGGAAGAAAGGCTAGGCTGAAGCTTTGCTGCTCATCATCGGCCTCGGTTCCAGTCCTGGGGCCTCCCCATGGTGGTGACAGCTCTCCCCTGCCCCCGGCAATACCACTTCCTGCACTGCCTGCCCCTCCCTCCAGACCTGGGGTGGCCCGGCTTCCGCTTGGGTCAGGCCCCATGGTGTCCCCATGGTGGTGACAGCTCTCCCCTGGCCCCGGGCAATACCACTTCCTGCACTGCCCCTCCCTCCAGACCAGGGGTGCCCCGGGCTTCCGCTTGGGTCAGGCCCCATGGTGTCCCCATGGTGGTGACAGCTCTTCCCTGCCCCAGGCAATACCACTTCCTGCACTGCCCCTCCCTCCAGACCAGGGGTGGCCCGGCTTCCGCTTGGGTCAGGACCTGTGCAGGTTTCCCCACCCCTTGTAGGTTCCTGCTGTGCCCACTGGTCCTTCAGCTCTCTGCTCCGTTACCCTTTGAGGGTGTAGACACATTGTGGGGACCCTGAGGGACACAACCTCACTTCTTAGGCCACTGCCGGGTCCTTGCTTTTTTCATTGACCATCATTTCCTGGAAGGCCCAGGGCGTTTCAGTCTCCACAAGAACCTCCTGGAGCCGTTCCCATTTTATTCACCCACTATCCCTATAGGCTGAGCAGAGCAGTCATCACTGTTCCCAAGTAAAACAGGAGGCTCAGAAGGGGCTTGCCCTAGAGCCCAGAACTGTTAACACTGACCAGAACTTGTATCAGGAAGTCTTAGCCCTGCAACTTCCATAAGCACACCAGAGAGTGAGCCAGAGGGGGGGGCGTAGCCCCAAGAAGGAAAGGAAGTTGCCCAGGGTCACACAGTGAGCCAGCCGAGGAAGTGGGACGACCAAGGGTATCTTCGTGGCTGGTCCAATGCTCCTGCCCCAGGAAGTCCAGACCACACCTGCTTGCTCCTGTCACTCAGAAGCTCTGGCCACAGGGGCCCACACCCCTCTTTGTCACTGTGCTCAGTGTTGGGATGAGAGCACTTCAGGCCAGCCTCGAGCCCACCTGGCTCCTTCCCCCTTTTGGTGCCTGCGGGCCCCCAAGGCTGTCTGCATTTGTGTTGCCACCTCCAGAGGCAGGTGTGGAAAATGGGGCCAGGGAATGCAGGCAGCAGGAGACTCCCTAGGAGGTGCTCCATCCTTAGGAGCCAGGCAGCTTGCACGGACTCTGTCCTCTTGGGAGGGCCCGGCTCACCGTGCCCAGGCTGCAGGAGAACTGGCCCAGGAAATCATGCTCCTCCAGCTGCATGCTTGACTTGTCCTGGTCAAACAGGGCAAACTTGAGCTTTTGCACCTCCTCAAAGTGGTAGTCAAGCACGAACTTCTTGGAGAAAGCGGGGTTGAGGTTGTTGATTGCAGTTTCTGTCCTGTCGTACTAGCAAAGGAGCAGGGAACAGGGGTCAGAGTCAGGTAGCCAGCTCACCCCTTCTTTGTCGTCGTTTAGTCACTAAGTGGTGTCTTTTGTGACCCCACAGATTGTAGCCCTCCAGGCTCCTCTGTCCCTGGGATTTCCCAGGCAAGAATACAGGAGTGGGTTGCCATTTCCTTTGCCAGGGGATCTTCCCAGCCCAGGGATCAAACCTGCATTAGCCGGTAGATTCTTTACCACTGAGCCATTAAGGAAGCCCTGTTAACCTCTTCCTGGGCTACAGGAAATCATGGTGTTTATTCATGGAACACCCATCTCTGTGCCAGACACTCAGGGCAGTTATCCGCGTGGCTGAAGCAATCATTACTCCCAGCTCACATAGGAGAACACTGAAGCACAGAGAGGTTAAGTGACTTACCCAAGGTTGAACAGCTAGAGGGCACAGCCAGGATTTGAACCCAGTCCTGACTCCAGCCTTCAAGCTTCTAACACACTGGCTCTGGCTCCATGCCCAGGTTCTAGGATAAGAGTTCAGACCCTGTCCCTGCCAAGATTAAGTGACAGAGGGCGTCTCATTTCCCATTGGAAGCTCAGTTCCCACTTGTGTAAAATGAAAGGGTTTGAGTGTCTGTGGCTTTGCTTCCTTTTTATTTGTGGAGAACCCTTTCTTCAAACCATGTTTTACATGAAGCTGAGAGAAGAAACAGAAGGAGGAGGGATACTTAGGGGGAGGTGAGGTCAGGGTTCCCTGTCCTCCATGGAAGCAGATGTTTGTACCTTCACGGAACCCTGGGATGTCAAAACTGGGAACTGAGCACCCCCCACCCCCCATTGAGAGTGGAAACTGAGGCCTGGGGAAGGACAGGGCCGTACACTGGGAGCCACTGGTGGGGCTGGGACAGGAACCCCGCCTCCTGGCTTCTCTGCACTGAGGCCCCAAACCACGGAGTCTGGGTGACCGTCTATTTTGGGGCCTGGGCTGTGTTGATTTTTCCTCCCACCCATTCCATTTCCAAGGGCCAGAGAGCAGCAGGGATGGAAGAGGTCTTGGCCCTGGGCTATTTTTAGCCAGGGTGGCTGGCCTGGGTGGGAGAGAGATGGAGGTGGGTGCCTGGGGGAGGAAGGGGTGGGGCCGGGCGGGAGTTCCGGAAACCTGGCAGATAGGCCTCAGGCTTCTCCCAGCAGTCCTTGGCTGACCCCACATCCCAACTCTCACTTCCGGCTGCATCACCATGTGCTGGGTGAGACAGGTCAGTCCCTCCCCTCTCTGGGCCCCATTTTCCCCTCTGTAAAATGGGTCAACAGCCCATTTCCTTGGCATCATAAGAAGGAGCCAACATCTGTGAAAACTCTTTGTAAACCACTGTATGTTCTGGGGAATGCCCACCGAGGCCTCGTTAAATAACTATGAAAATTAAGAGACATATTTTGGAAAGTTTACATGCATGCAAAATTATCTGGAAGGCTGGATACCAAACCGTTCACAACTGGTTCTCCCTGACAGGTGAGTTCCCAACCACTTTGATTTTCTGGATTGTCTCAGTTTACTACAATGCATATAGATCCCTTTTGGAATAGGAAACAAAGCCATTTTTAAACCTTGAAAGCCTTAATGGTTTGCATTTCTCAGTATCCTTCCTTAAGCTACATCTTTCCCCAGTCCACAGGCTGAAGTCTTCTAGCTCAGAAATCCTTGGCTGTGGCACCATCAGCATCCTCAGCTCTGAGGCTCTCCAAGGTAGGCATAAAAAGAAAAAATCATTTCACAGATGAGGAGACAGGCTCAAAGAGGGAGAGCCACCTGCCCAAAACCACACAGCAGGGAGTAACAGAGCTGAGACTTGTCAGAAACAGGGAACTCTGTTAGGCTTTGGTCCCCCGCTGAGACGGGACCAAAGCCTAAGAGTTCCCTGTTTCTCTCTTTGCTCCTCACTGACTGTGCTCATTGAGGAATAAGTGGGGAAAGTTATTTTAAAAATGGAAGCAAGCATTTTGCAAAACTCTCTTTTAACCATCTATTATAGTAACCTAACGGAGAAGGCAATGGCACCCCACTCCAGTACTCTTGCCTGGAAAATCCCATGGACGGAGGAGCCTGGTAGGCTGCAGTCCATGAGGTCGCTAAGAGTCGGACATGACTGAGTGACTTCACTTTCACTTTTCACTTGCATGCATTGGAGAAGGAAATGGCAACCCACTCCAGTGTTCTTGCCTGGAGAATCCCAGGGATGGCGGAGCCTGGTGGGCTGCCATCTATGGGGTCGCACAGAGTCAGACACAACTGAAACGACTTAGCAGCAGCATAGTAACCTAAGGGCTTCCTTGGTGGCTCAGTGGTAAAGAACCCACCTAACAATGCAGGAGACACGGGTTCGATCCCTGGTTTGGGAGGATCCCCTGGAGAAGAAAACACAACCCACTCCAGTATTCTTGCCTGGGAAACCCCATGGACAGAGGAGCCTGGCGGGCTACAGTCCATGGGGTCGCAAAGAGTCGGACACAACTGAGCGACTAAACATCAACAGTAACTTAAAATATAACAAACACTAAATATAAAATTATGTAAACATAAATCTACAAATTATTCAGTTCTATCGCTCAGTCGTGTCCAACTCTGCAACCCCATGGACTGCAGCATGCCAGGCTTCCCTGTCCATCACCATTGAATTATAATAAACACAAATATAAATATTTTAACTAATATTATAAACATTTCAGAATAACAATTTTCCAGGTAATCCCCAGCTCCCCCTCCAAGTACTTCTAAGGGCCTGACCCCAGGGAGGCAGGGGGAGCACTCCCCAACGACTGCGTCGCCCACCACCCAGGGCAGCGCACACCAAAGGGCCTCACCTCCATCCACCTGCCATCCATCTCTGTGAAGAGGACACAGAAGGGGTCGGACTTGGAGGTGACATCCCGGTCCAGCAGGTTCTGGCCACTGACCGACAGCTCCACCTTGCACACGCAGTACTGGGAGCCCACGGGGGCCGCCCCCGAGGCTGGGGCACCCCCACCGGGTATGTAGGCCATAGGGGCTGGCAGCGGCGGCGGCAGCAGCGCCTCACAGTCTAGGGAGACAACGCTGAGGGTCAGAGAGGGGACAGACATCTGCTAAGGCCCTCCACACCCTGGGGAGGCACCACCAGGCCCTCAAGATGCGGAGACTGAAGTGTGCGTGTGTGGTTGGGGAGGGGAAGGGGGTGGGGATGGGGCAAAGCCTGGAGAAAGAATGCATGAAATGCATGAAAAAGGAGTCTCTGTAGGTGAGTGTTTAGTTTGTCCCTGAAGTTGTTCTCTGCTTTGGTCTGTCTTTACCCGTGAGATACACGCAGGTCCAAGTTGCTCCTGTCAGGGCAGTAACAGATCACGGTGGACACAGGCATCCCATTCATGTTGCCAGGAAAACCTGGGCTTCTCCTGAGCAACTGACACCTTGGCGCCTTGCGACACCGAGGCTCGCTCATTCACTCCAGAGTGTTTACCAAGCATCTGCTGAGTCCCAAGAACTGTGCCAGGGCTGGGCCTGGCAGTTAAGAAGATGGCCTAGCCTCAGCCCTCTCTGAGCTCCCGTTCCAGCCTGGAGGGCAGCCAGGTCTTGTGGGCTGGAGGCTCCCAGGGGGAGCCAGGGCTTTGTTCTGAGAGTGATGGAAGCCTTGGAGGGTTTTAAGCAGAGAGGTGACATGATCTGATTTGTGTTTTTAAAAGCTCACTCCAGCCCCTGTGGGGAGAAGGGGTTGTTAGACAGAGGAGAGGCAGCAGGGAGGCCAGCGAGGAGGTGGCTGTCATCCAAGCAGAAGGATGGAGTCACAGTGGCAACCCGGGGCCCAGCCCACTCCCTGAGCGCTAGCTTCTCCCTGGGCCCAGGTCTCAGGAGGCCTGAGTGTGGGGCTCCATACGAAATCGCCCCGGGGTGTGCCTGGCAGGCAGAGGATCTGGGCAGAGACAAAGCCAGTGCTCAGCCCCCTCCCTCCCACCGTCTGTCCCTAGAACCTCATTACAATCACACGAGCCCAGAGCATCAGGACAGCACTGCAATTTGCCTGCAGGATTTATTCATGTCGTGTAAAAATTAGTTTCCATCAGGGGCTGGAGAGTCGTGCTCCCGCTCACTGTGCAGCTGGGTAGCCGTGCCCTGTGGGGGAGGGGCAAGCAAATCCTCGACTCAGCGAGGAGAACGGGGAATGGTGATGTCCTGCATAGACATCGTGGACTTCCCTGGTGATCCAGTGGCTAAGACTTTGCGCTCCCAACGCAGGGGGCCCGGATTCGATTCCTGGTCAGGGAGCTAGATCCTGCATGCCCCAATTAAAGATCCCGTGTCCTGCAACTAAGACCCGGTGCACCTAAATAAATTTTTTTTTTTTTTTAAAAAAAAGGACATCTTGCCAAGGGGCTGAGAGAATACCTGTTTATGCTTATACCTACCCATGGAGGATGCGGAGGGGAAGCATGGCAGCCACTCCCATTTTGCAGATAAGCAAATTGAGGCTCAGAAGCAGAAATCACCTGTCCAAGGTCACATAGGAACCAGCAGAGGCAGGGCGTGAGCCAAGTCTCCAGACTCCCAGGCCAAGGTATGGCGTTCCGGCCAGGGCAGGGGGACTGCTGGGCATGGTGGGAATCTAGAACCCAGGTGGGGGCTATCTGGGGTGTCAGCCAAGCCCGAGGGAACCTGAGGCTCAGAGGGCCCCAGAGCGCCCAGGGTCACTAGTTCCTCTGGGGTTGCCCGGCCCATACCCCTGTCTCTCTCATCATCACTGATGGGGTGGATTCCAGCTCCACCTCCTCTCCACCTCACAGGCTCCCTTCCTAACAGCCAAGATGCCACTTGGGCCTCCATCCCCGCCCCCACTGCCAAGTCAGAGACCTCTGTTTCATTCTGGGGGGCCAGGTTCACACACTTCCTCGTGCATGTACACACGGACACACACATATACTTAGGCCCCCAGACTAACAAGTGTGAAGGCAAGCACTCAAATGATCACACTGGGGCCTCTTCTTCCCGCTCTCCCCCAGATCTGAGCCACCATCACCACGCGGTTACTGCACTGTCCTCCTTCCCCTCACTGGCTCAGCCTGGCTGAGGGTGTGGCCAGGAGGGCCAGGTCCCATGGGAGGGTTGGACTGGGTGGGGCTCCTCAAAGCCCACTGCCACCCCACCTGGATCAGCTCGCAGGCCCCAGAGAGCCGGAGCGATGGGTGGGTGGGGAAGGGGCACTCCTCCCCCAGTTAGGGGCAGGTCCCCCATCCCCAACTCACCCTCTGGCTGGAAGCTTCTAGATGCCCGAAACGGGGAGCACATGGTGTCTGCAGTGGGGGCAGGCGAGGGTGAGTGTGGGTCCCTCTGTGCCAGCCGGCAGCGGGCAGGCGGGCCAGACCCTGAGGCCTGACGCAATGGAAAAAGAAACCACAGCCTAGGCTGGGCCGGGCCCCCTCCCCTCCTACTCCAGCAAGAGGGCCGGCGGCAAGGTGTCATTAAGGGAGGGCTGGGCCTGCCATGCGCATCTGGGCAGGGCGGAAAGCTCCCTGATGCTTCGCCCCATGCGTACCCTGAGCCCCGCAGGTAATTGGAGGCTTCGGGCTGGAGAGGGGGTCTGGGGAGTCCGGGCCCGCTTGTGGATGGTCCTGACTCCTGGCCCAGATGGACATAAGCCTTCTGGGGTGACCAGCGCCCCAGGGAAGGAATCGGAAGGCAGGGATACAGAAGGGATAGTATTCCTTTTTACAGAAAGCCAGGCAGAGAGCGGGCAGGGCTTGGGAATTCCCCTTCATTCATTCAGTCAACATTCCTTGAGCACCTTGGGCTACAACAATGGACAAGACTCAGGCTTAAGCTCCCACAGGGTCCACTGGCCCCAGGCTTCTAAGGCATTTTACTCTTCAAGCAGAAAAAAACAGAATTTGCGGACTCTGGTGCTGAGCCACAGGTCTAAGAACATTCCAGTTTCAGCCAGAAACCTAGGAACCCATCATACTTGGCCTCCCTCTTTCCTTCAGCCCCTATCCTACTCCTGCGGTCAGTTCTACCTACAAGATGTATCCAGCGTCGTCCCCATCCCGCCCCTTCCACTCCCCTGGCCAATGTCAGGTCTCCCTGAGCAACCCCAGACTCTCTTTTCCACACCAGAGCCAGAGGGAGTCTCGAAACATTCAATTTGGGGGCAGGGGCTTCCCTGGTGGCTCAGTGGTAAAGAATCTGCCTGCCAATGCAGGAGACACATTTAGGTTAGATCCCTAATCCAGGAAGATCCCACATACCACGGAGCAACTAAGCCCGTGCGCCACAACTACTGAGCCTGTAATCTAGAGCCCGGGAGCTACAACTACTGAAGCCCGCTTGCCTAGAGCTTGTGCTCCGCTACAAGAGAAGCCACCACATGAGAAGCCTGAGCACTGCAACTGGAGAGTAGCTCCCCACTCTCTGCAACTAGAGAAAAGCCCGAGCAGGAACGAAGATCCAGGACAGCCAAAAATAAATACATTAACTAAAAGAAAAAAACATGCAAATCAGATGCTACCACAGCTCTCCCTGAAAATCTCCCAGGGCCTGCGCTTCCTGGTCACACAACCCAAATCCTCTCCCGACCCTCCCCTTCATGCCATGCTCGCCCTCGCTCCCTGTGCCCCAGCACACTGGTCTCCTCCCGCTCTGCAAATGTGCCAACCTCGCTCCTGCCTCAGGGCCTTTGCACTTGCTCTTCCCCCTGCCAGAGATGCCTTTCTTCACACGACACATCTTGGTTGTCAGCTTAATGTCACCCCCCCAGAGGCCTTCCCTGGTCACCCAAGCGAATGTAATCTCAGCCCCACACCATTTTCTTTGCAGATCAATGTGATGTACGAGCATTTTACTATTTGTCCAACTGCCTTGTGTGCTGCCTGTCCTTCTAGAGTGTACATTCCACAAGGGAGGGATCACCACTGTTTTCCCAGCACCTAGAAGAGCACTTACACTGTGGGCAGGTGTGGGATAAACAGGTGCCAGATGAATGAGGAAGGGACCGCCCCCCCACCAGCCCCGCCACCGACAGCCCCAGAGGAATCACGACCACTGCCCCACTGCACACATCACGCAAGAGATCACAAAGCCCTTTCTGAATCCTGGGACCCTCATCACTGCTCCAAGAGGCCAGCACTAGAGGGGTTCACAGTCCCACTTCACAGAGGTAGAAACTGAGGCTCAAGAAGGGGCAGTGGTGCCAGGGAAGGGTGGTGCTGAGGCTAAGAGCTATGGCCACCCAACCATCTTTCTCCCTCTCTGCTGACCCCAGTGGCTCAGGACCCAGAAGCTGGGTTATGCACCCCACCCACTGTGGGGAAGAGACGCCAAGGTGGCCTGCAGAAACCCCAATTCAGAGATGGACAGTGACGGGAGACACTGAGAGGGGCAGGCTCAAGGGGCAGGCGCGGGGAGAGGGATGGCAGGGGGCAGGGGAGGCAGCTGGGGGGGAGGTGGAGGCAGCAGCCTCCACTGCAGAGTCTCATCTGGTGGAGACCAGGGGGCAAGTGCAACAGCGGGTGGCCTGTCAGAAATGGGGGGCCTCGTGCACCCTCTGAACAAGCCTGCTCAACCTGACACCTGAAAAATGAAATCCTGTTTTCAGTGCCAACCACACAAAGTAACGCTCTATAGACTCTTGTCGTGGAAGTTACAAGGACAGGAGTGGGTCCTCTGGATAGTACCGTGCCAAAGTTGAGAGCACAGACTCTGGACTCAGACTGTCGGGCTTTGAATCCTTGGGGCTTTCATTTACCTGCTGTGTGGTCTCAAGCAAGTTACTTACCCTCTCTGGTCTTTGTTCCCCTTCTATAAAAAACCGGAACAGGGACTTCCCTGGTGGTCCAGAGGTTAAGAATCTGCCTACCAATGCAGGGGCCATGGGTTCCATCCCTGTTAAGATTCCACAGGCCCAGAGCAACTAAGTGCCATGGGCCACAACTATGGAGGCTTCGCGCCTAGAGCTCCTGCCCTGCAGCAGGAGAAGCCACTGCAGTGAGAAGCAGCCCCTTCTCACCACGAGAGAACGTCTGCATCCAGCAATGAAGATCCAGTGCAGCCAAAATTAAATAAATAAATAAAATACAGAAACCTTAAAAAAAAAAACAGGAACAATAAAAGCGCTTTCATCAGGTATTGATATCGAGGATTAAGCAAGGTGAAGCCTTAGAATGCCACTCTGCAGCTCCTGCTATTAGCAGTGATTCCAGATGGCTGGGGTCAGGGGGACAGATGTGTGAGGTTTATGGTGCGTATAAAGGGGACCAGGGGTTAAAACTGGTTGAGTACATGGTCCTAGGCTCCCCTTTTCAGCCGGAAGTCAAAGCTCAGAGATGCCAAGGATGGTAAATGCAGGGTCAGGGAGGGAATAACAGACTCAGACCCCACACACTTCAAGGTCTATACTCCTGGGCCATGGCCCCCAGGATCCCGAGGGCATCTGAGCCTTCATTCAGGCAGCAGACCGTGCTCAATGGGGTCTGATCACTGACAGCAGAGGTTCCCACAGTGGCCTCTACTGTCATCGCTCCAACTATGGTTCCCAGATGGGCCTCCTCCCTCCCTCCTGCAGGTTCCTGGGCCCCAAACAGACCCGCTTAGTCAGAGTCCCCAGAGTGGCATTTGTGTTTTAACAAGCCCTCCTGGTGGCAGGGCTTCCCTGATGGCTCGGATGGTAAAGATTTTGCCTGCAATGCAAGAGACCTGGGTTTGATCCCTGGGTTGGGAAGATCCCCCGGAGAAGGGAATGGCAACCCACTCCAGTATTCTTGCCTGGAGAATTCCATGGATAGAGGAGCCTGGCGGGCTCCAGGTCATGGGGTCTCAAAGAGTCAGACACAATTGAGCGACTGACACTTTCACGTTCCTGGTGACACTAGCAGTGGGTTCAGGACACAGAGATCCCAGAGGGGTGGGTAGGTGGGGCGTCTTGTTAAAATGCAGTTGCCAGTGCCCACAGGTCTGGGGAGGGAGCTGAGAGTCTGCATTTCCAACAAGCTTCTGGGTGCTACTGAGGCGGCCCATCTGAGACCTCACTTTGAACACCAACCTGCTCCATGGCCCCCCAATGGCTGACCACACCCGGGGATGGCTGTGGTTTAGCCTGCTCTTGGCATAATGAGGCAGTCATCATACTTGGTCCCCATAAAAGCCCTGCCAGCTTCACACGCTGAGTTCCTGCTGTGTCTCGGCAGACCTCTGAGTCTGTAGCCTCTGGTCTTAGGTGGTGACACCCTGGTAGCCGGAACCCTTGGTTGGCCAGCCACATGCCTGGTCCCCAGTGGCCCTGATGGCTGTGTTTACTGAGCTTTAAGGGTGGGAATGTGCCTTGAATGCATCCAGATCTAAGTTGCCTCCTTCACCCCCTTTCCCAGAGGATAAGACCCAGGAAGAAAAATGGCAACTGTATTAGAGTTCTCCTGAGAAAATAGAACCACTAGGAGGATATCTGCATAGAGAGAGATTTCTTTTAAGGAATCAGCGCGTGCATTTGTGGGGGCTGACAAGTCTGAAATCTGCAGGGTGAGATGCAAAGCTGGAAATTCGGGTTACAGTTGATATTGCATTCTTGAGTCCCAAATCTGCAGGGCAAGCCAGGCGGACTGGAAACTAGACAAGGTTTCTATGTTGCAGTCTTGGGGCTGAATTCCTTCTTCTGGGAGAAACCTTAGTCCTTTCTTTTAAGGCCTCTGATTGAATGTAGCCCACCCACGTAATGGAGGATTAACATAAATCTACCGATTTAAACGCTAATCACATCTGAAAAACACCTGCAAAAGCAACATCAGACAGTTGTTTAACTGAACAACTGGTCACCATAGCCTAGCCAAGTTGACACATAGGATTAACCATCAGAGCAACCTTCAGGTCCTAGGAGACCTACCTGGGGCAGGAAAACAAGGTGCTGAGGCTGGAGTTCTCAGCCAGGCCTTCCTAATCACGGGAGCTAGGAGAGCCCACGCCTATCCTGTCAGCTGGCAGGGAAGACAGGTGGTGGTGTGGCCACGCAGACAGAGACACGAGGTAAAACAAGAATAATAATAACACCTGCCTGAGGCGCCAGGCCCAGTGTGTTAGAGACTTTAACTTCTATAGCTTCACAACATCCTTGAGCAAGGAGCTCTCACCACTCCCACTCTCCAGATGAGCAAACTGAGGCTTGGAAGGATTTGCATTCTAGAGCCTCTGCTAATATGACTCTGGACAAGTCATAGGCCTTTCTGAATCTTAGCTTAGTTTTCTTGTCCACCAAGCAGAAATTACAAAGTGCCTGATACACTGTAGGTGCCAGCTCAAAATGAGACCATCTTCTCCAGGACTCTCTACCATTCTCAGGACAACATCCAAACACCTTGACAGCCCCCCTCACACTGCCTCAACACATTTCTGGTTCTAGCTATGCTGTTCACAGGGTCCCAACAATACTTTTTCACATCTCCGTAATTTTGCATGTTGTTCCACCTGCCTGGAATGCCCTTCCCTCTTCTTGAGTTAGCTCTCTCCTTCTTCAAACTCAGCTGAGCAAGACCAAACAAAATCAATGTCACTATGCTCCCACCCCCAGGATAACATCTTAAAAGTTGGTCCAGTGGTTAAGACTCCATGCTTCCACTGCAGGGAGTGCGGGTTTGATCCCTGGTCGGGGAACTAAGATCCCGCATGCCATGCAGTGCGGCCAAAATGAGTAAATAAAAAATATGCTTTAAAAGCTGGCAATACAAAGTGTTGGCAAGGATGTGGAGCAACTGGAACTCTCATGTGCTACCAACGGGAGTGTAGACTGGGACAACTACTTGGGAGAAACGTCTGGCAGTGTTTACAAAGCTAAATAAATGTATCCGTTATGACGATCCCAGCAATGCCCAGCAGAAACATGCAGTATGTTCCCCAAAAGACACACCTGAGAACTTCCAGAGCAGCACTGTTTGTAACAGCCCCAGGCCAGGAGTCCCCTGTGTGCCTATCATCAGGAAAGGGGATAAATAAACGATGAATGCGATGCGCACACAATGGGCTGAACTGCCATGAGCCCAAGGAAGCACAGGACACCACCAACAGGAACGGGGTCTCCCGAACAAGCTGAGTGGAGGAAGCCAGACACAGAGGAGCATGTCATCCTGTACGATCTCATTTCGTTGTTGTTGTTCAGTCGCCCAGTCGTGTCCGACTCTTCTCGACCCCATGGACTGCAGCATGCCAGGCCTCCCTACCCCCCACCATCTCTGGGAATTTACCCAAGTTCACGTCCATTACATCAGTGAAGTTAAACACAGACAAAACAAATCTATGTTGTTGGGAGTCAGGGTTGCAAGATAGTGGGGGAGGGTGTTAGTAACTGGGAGGGGCTACCAGGGGGCTTCGGGGACAGTCATGTTTGTGTCTCAGTCTAGGGAGTGCTAACACGGATGTCTTCAGTTTGTGAACAGTCATTGAGTTGTACACCTGGGAAGTCTGCTCTATATTGTGTATTATACTTCAACAAAATGTTTAAAAAAACACAACTTGGAGACTGCTCTACAACTGCCCCCTGAGCCCCTGGCCCCAGACAGGGATGCACTTACAATTGTCACCATATTGCAACCACTGACTTAAGGAAATGTCACCCTCACGTGAGCTTAAAGACGGGACCAGGTCTATTTTCACTTCTGTTGTTCCAGGCGCAGAGAAGCATAGAATGGGAGCTTGACAAACCTTTGCTGAAAGTACAGAAGAGTTAGGGTGAAGGGGAGACGACTCATGGCATCTTGGAATTGCAGAGGTCCGCGACTAGGGATGCAAAGAATCCAGAACCCTGGGATTCCAGAAATTAGGACTTCACTGAATCTCTGAGCTTGAAAGGCTTTAGAGTTTATCTGGTCCCACCTTCCAGCCACAGCCCCAGCATCCCCATGTCCCACAGCCCTGGTTCTCTGAAGTGTATGTGTGTGGGGGTCCAGCCTCCAGCTGCTCATACCCCCTGGGGCCCTCCCTGCCTACCCACTGCTGCACTGGCCCCCGCCAGCAGGTGTGCAGACCCCAGGGAACAGCACAGTGCTCTCGTCAAGGTTGGCGGGGGGGCAGCATTTTGACACAAATCACTTCTCCACTTTAACTAAGGCTGCTGTGCCCTGAAAATGCTGCACTCCCGACAGGCAGTCAGACTATTGTAGGGATAAATATAGATACAGACAGTGTGGGGAGGACGCTGCTGCGGGGGTCAGCCCTGATGCCCTCTTCTGTCCTCTGAGGCCCCCAGCTTTGGCCAGACCACACCCAGAGGGAGATTATTCCCTGCAGCCCCCACCAAATCCATAAGCTCTAGACTTGGGGGAAGGGGCCTCCTCTAGGATCCCAGAGACCCTGGTTCCACTGAGCCTTGTTTGGAAGGGCTCGGTCCCAGGGTCTCCCAGCCTACCACCCTAGGGGTTGGCCCTGACCCCCAAGGAGCCAGGCACCGGTTTCTGCCCAATTTTTGCCCCCACCCCATGTCTCTGCTCCTTTATCTGCAAAGTGGGGCTGGCCATACCCTGGCCTCTGGCCTACTAGTAAGCACTCTAGGGGATGGGCGTAGTTGGACTCTGGGGTGCGGAAAGTACATCAGGGACCTGGGGCAGTGGGTGGGTAGGGGGGGGTCTGGCCAGGCTCAGAGTGGGGAACAAACTAATGGAGGGTGGAGGGCATGGTGACAATGATCACCAGCCAAAGTCATTCCAACCTAGCTTCACTTGAAGGGTAGCTGCCTGCAGCCACCAGGAGCTGCAAGTGGGGCAGCCTCAGGGACTGGGGTACAGCCCTGGGGCTCTAAGCCCTGGTGCCCACACCCACCCAGGGGCCCTCCATGGGGAGACAAGGAGACAAGGGCTCCCACCTCTAGATGTGAACTCCCCACAAGTCGCTTTCGCTCTCTGCCTCAGTTTCCCTGCCTGTCAGACTGTAGGCTCCTCCCAGCTCTGGGGAGTCTACATACGCTCCTCTGTCTTTGCTGGGCTGCACCGGGCTTCTAGCCCAAGCTCCTTCCCAGAATCTCCAGGCTTATTGGGTCTGAAAGATCGTCTGGGCTCACTCAAGTGTGTGAATGGCTTTGTGGGCTCCTACTATGGCCGGGCACCCTAGCTCTCTACAGATGGGACTCCCCACTTTTTGTTAAGAGCTTTCATCCTACAACACTGAAGAGGTGCCCAGCCACCTCTACCCATCCAGACAGTGTGGAGGGGCCTCTCCAAGCCTCTGCATCCCAGGCCACCCAGGCCCCAGTCTGCCTCAGCAAGTCCTTCTGGGCAAGGACATGGCCACCTGCTCCCCAGCTCCTAGTCCCAGCTCTCAGGAAGCCTTCATGGAGGAGATGGAAATATTAGCATAGACTGAGTGCCTGGCCCTGTCCTGAGGTTTCCACCATTCCATTTAGGCAGCCCTGCAAGCCTGGCAGATGAGCCCTATTACTACCATTCCATTTCACAGATCAGACAGCCGAGGCACAGAGAGGTCATGTTACCCACCTATCAGAAGCTGAACTGTGTCCCCTGGAAGAGGTGTTAAACCTTCACCCCTGGCACCTTAGAGTGCGACCTTATTTGGAAACGGTAGTTGCAGATGTGGAGTTAAGATGAGGACATCCTGGCACATGATGGGCCCAGATTCCCACGTGACTGATGTCCGTAGGGGAGGATAATGTGTGAGACACAGAGGGAAGGCAGTCATGAGAAGCAGGCAGAGACCAGAGTGACACTGCCACAAAGCAAGGGGTGCCTACAGCTACCAGGAGCTGGAAGAGGCAAGGAGGCACCCTCCCCTAGAACCCACAGAGGGAGCATAGCCCTGCCAACACCTTGAATTTGGACTTCCAGCCTCCAGAACTGTGAGCGAATGCATTTCTGTTGTTTGAAGCCACCCAGTTGAGGCGCTTCATTACAGGGGTCCTGGGGAACTAATACTCCACCCAAGGTCACTCAGCTAGTCGGGGGCAAAGCACAGTGTGAAGTGAGGCAGGGCCCACTGTGCTCTTGCCCAGCCCAGCACAGCCCTCGGGGAGCCCATGGGGATGGGACTTTGACTTGGGAAGATTGTTGAGACCCCAAAGGAGGGAGCAGTTGGACAGCACCATCTGCTGGGAGCCAAGCATGTGCTCTCCCATGTCATGGGGAAGGGGATAGTCAAGGTACAGCGGGCAGGCCAGATGCCCCAAGCTCCTGAGGAGACATGACAGCCACCAAAGGAGACAGAGAGGTGGGTGGTGGAGAGAACAGGCTCTTGGAATACCCTGAGCAAGTTCCCACCTCAGGGCCTTTGCAGGTGCTGCTCTCTCTGCCCGGGCACCCCTCCCTCCTTCATTCATTCAAAAACACCCACAGAGCACCTGCTGGGAACCAGGTAGGCTGGGAACCAGCCATGAATGTCATGCCGTCCATTAACATCTCAGCCTGAATGTCACCACCTCCTGCTCCGAAGTCTCCTTGACCCACGTCCCCTCCCCACCCCCACCCCATCACATCTCAATTACTCCCCTTGGTTTATGTTTTCTATGGCATTTTTGACCACCTAGAGTTTTCCTATCTCTTGGTCATTTGCTTGCCTTACTCTGTCCCCTCAACTCTATTTGGAGCTCTGTAGTTGTGCCTCAGCTTTGACACACTCCCTGGCACAGAGGAGCTGGTTCAGAAAACATTTGCTGAGAAGCCTGCCCAGACAAGATGGTAGAATAAAAGGATCTGAGCTCACCTGCTCTCATGGAGACATCAAAATCACAACTAACTGCTGAACAACCACTGACAAGAAAGAAGTGGAATCTACGAAGAGAAGATCTTCTACCTCCAAAGACAAAGAAGAAGCCATGACGAGATGGGGACAGACACCAGAAGCAAGAGGAACTATGATCCTGCAGCCTGTGAGACTGCAGACACAGCAAGTTAGATAAAATGAAACAGCAGAGGAATATGTTTCAGATGAAGGGACAAAATAGAACCCCAGAAGAACAACTAAGTAAAGCAGAGATAGGCAACTGACCTGAAAAAATTCAGAGTAGTGATAATAAAGATAATCCAAGATCTTGAGAAAAGAATGGAGTGCACAGATCAACAAGATATAAGACATGTTTAACAAAGAAAATTCAAACAAGCAGAGATAAACAATATAATAACCAAAAGAAAAAATACAGTAGAAGAAATCAATAGCAGAATAAATGAGGCAGAAGAATAAATAAGTGAGCTCAAAGACAGAATGGTGGAAATCACTGCCTTGGAAAAGAAGAAAGAAAAAAGAATGAAAAAAAAAATGAGGACTCTGGGACAACATTAAATGCATCGATATTCACATTATAAGGGTCTTAGAAGAAGAGAGAGAGAAGGGGTATGACAAAACATTTAAAGAGATAATAGCTGAAAACTTCTAAAACATGGGAAAGGAGACAGTCACCAAGTCCAGGAAGCACAGAGAGTTCCATACAGATATACCCAAGGAGGAACACACTGAGACACATATTAATCAGACTGACAAAAATTAAAGACAAAGAGCAAATATTACAATCAAAAAGGGAAAAGCAACAAATAACACAAGAGAATGCCCATAGGTTATCAGCTGAGTTTTCAGCAGAAACTTTGCAGGCCAGGAGGGAGGGACATGATATATTTAAAGTAATGAAAGGGAAAAAGCTACAACCAAGAATACTCTACCAGCAAGGCTTTTATCCAGATTCAATAGAGAAATCAAAAGCTTTATAGACAAACAAAAGCTAAGAGAATTCTGCACCATCAGACCAGCTTTGCAACAAATGCTAAAGGAACTTCTCTAGGGCGAAAAGTAAAGCCCACAACTAGAAACAAGAAAATCACAAGCAGGAAAGCTCACTGGTGAAGGCAAACATAGAGTAAAGGTAGGAAATCATCCATGTACAAATATGACATCAAAACCAGCAACTGTGAGGAAAGCACAAATGCAGGATGTTTGGAAACACATTGAAGTTAAGAGAACAGCAACTTAATACAATCTTGTTTATATACCAAACTGCTATATCAAAACCTCATGGGAACTGTAAAACAAAAATCTACAATAGCTGTACACACAAAAATGGAAAAGGAATCCAAGCACAACGCTAAAGATAGTCATCAAATCACAAAAGAACCAAAGAGGAAGGGAAGAAAAAAGACATACAGAAACAATCCCAAAGCAATGAACAAAATGGCAACAAGAACATACATATTGGTAATTACCTTAAATGCAAATGGATTAAATGCTCCAACCAAAAGACACAGACTGGCTGAATGGATATAAAAACAAGACCCATACATATGCAGTCTACAAGACCCACTTCAGATCTGGATACACAAACAGACTGAAAGTGAGGGGATAGAAAAAGGTATTCCATGCGAACAGAAATCAAAGCTGGAATAGTAATAGGAATACTCGTGTCAGCCAAAATTGATTTTAAAATATTGTTATAAGAAACAAAGAAAAATACTACATAATGATCAAGGGATCAATCCAAGAAGATACAACAATTGTAAATGTATATATACCCAGCATAGGAGTATTTCAACTTATAAGGCAAATACTAATAGCCATCAAAGGAGAAATCAACAGTAACTGTGGGGGGACTTTAACATGCACTTACATCAGTGAACAGCTCATCCAGACAGAAAATCGATAAACAAACACAGACTTTAAATGGCATATTAGACCAGATGAACTTAATTCATATTTATAGAGTATTCCATCCCAAAGTAGCAGAATACACATTCTTCTCAAGTGCACACAGAACATTCTCCAGGATAGATCATATGATGGGCCATAAAGCAAGCCTTGATAAATTTAAGAAAATTGAAATCATATCAAGCGTCTTCCAACCATAACACTATGAGATTAGAAATGAACTATAAGAAAAAACCTGTAAAAACATAAACATGTGGAAGCTAAACAATATGGTACTAAATGACCAATGGGTCACTGAAGAAATCACAGAAGAAATTAAAAAAAAAAACCTAGAGACAATGAAAACAAAAGCATGATGATCCAAAACATGTGGGACACAGCAAAGGCAGTTGTAAGAGGGAAGTTTACAGCAACACAATCTCACCTCAGGAAACAAGAACACTGCCAAATAAACAACCTAAATTTACACCCAAAGCAACTAGAAAAAAAAGAACAAAGAAAACCCAAAGTTTAGCAGAAGGAACAATATCATGAAGATCAGAGCACAAATAAATGAAATAGAGATAAACAAAACAATAGAAAAGATCAGTAAAACTAAAAGTTTCTTTTAGTTTCTCTTTGAAAAGAGAAAATTGATAATCCTTTAGCCAGACTCATCAAGAAAAAAAAAGCAGGAGTGCTCAATAAAATCAGTAAAATCAGAAATGAAAAAGGAGAAGTTGCAATGGACATCACAGAAATACAAAGGGTCATAAGAGACTACTATGAGTAACTATACGCCAATAATATGGACAACCTAGAAGAAACGGATGAATTCTTAGAAGGATACAGTCTCCCAAAACTGAACCGGAAGAAACAGAAAACATGAAAGGTCAATCACAAGCATTGAAATTGAAACTGTGATTACAAAACTCCCAACAAACAAAAGTGCAGGACCAGACGGTTTCACAGGTGAGTTCCATGAAACATTTAGAGAAGAGTTAATACCCATCCTTCTGAAACAATTTCAAAAAATCACAGAGGAGGGACTTTCCTGGTGGTCCAGTGGCTAAGACTCCACGCTCCTAATGCAAGTGGCTCTGTTCAATCCCTGGTCAGGGAGCTAGATCCTATTAACACATGCCGCAACTGAGAGTCTACATGATATAACTAAAGATCTGAAGATCCTCCATCACACAACAAAGATCAAAGACCTGGCGCAGACAAATACACAAATATATATATACACACACACACATACATACACACACACACATACGTGTGTGTGTGTGTATATATGTGTGTGTAGTTAAATTGCAGACGAAGGAACATTCCTAAATTCATCTATAAAGCCACAATCACCATGATACTAAAACCAGACAAAGATATCTCTCTCACACACACACACGATTATAGGCCAGTATCACTGAGACGCTTACTCCTTGGAAGGAAAGTTATGACCAACCTAGACAGCATATTCAAAAGCAGAGACATTACTTTGCCAACAAAGGTCTGTCTAGTCAAGGCTATGGTTTTTCCTGTGGTCATGTATGGATGTGAGAGTTGGACTGTGAAGAAGGCTGAGCACTGAAAAATTGATGCTTTTGAACTGTGGTATTGGAGAAGACTCTTGAGAGTCCCTTGGACTGCAAGGAGATCCAACCAGTCCATTCTGAAGGAGATCAGCCCTGGAATTTCTTTGGAAGGAATGATGCTAAAGCTGAAACTCCAGTACTTTGGCTACCTCATGTGAAGAGTTGACTCATTGGAAAAGACTCTGATGCTGGGAGGGATTGGGGGCAGGAGGAGAAGGGGACGACAGAGGATGAGATGGCTGGATGGCATCACTGACTTGATGGATGTGAGTCTGGGTGAACTCTGGGAGTTGGTGATGGACAGGGAGGCCTGGTGTGCTGCGATTCATGGGGTTTCAAAGAGTCAGACACGACTGAGCGACTGATCTGATCTGATCTGATCACTGAAAAATATAGATGCAAAAATCTTCAACAAATACTAGCAAACTGAATCCAACAATACAATTAAAAGGATCATATACCATATACCATCACCAAGTGGGATTTACCCCAGGGATGCAGGGATTTTTCAATATCCACAAATCAATCAGTGTGATACACCACATTAACAAACTGAAGAATAAAAACCATATGACCACCTCAAAAATGCAGAAAACACTTTTGATAAAATCCAACATTCATTTATGATAAAAACTCTCCAGAAAGTGAACAAAGAGGGACTATACCTCAGCTTAATAGAGGCCATATATGACAAAGCCACAACTAACATCATACTCAAAAGTAAAACCCTGAAAGATCAAGAATAAGACAAAGATGTCCACTTCCACCACTTTTATTCAACATAGCTTCGGAAGTCCTAGCCACGGCAATCAGAGAAATAAAAAAAGGAATCCAAATTAGGAGCAAAGGTAAACTGTCACTGTTTGCGGGTGACATGATACATTTGTTGTTGTTTTCCAGTTGTTAAGTCATGTCTGACTGCAAAATACCTAAAGATGCTACCAAAAAACTAGTAGAGCCCATCAGTGAATTTGGTAAAGTTGCACTATAAAAAATAATACAAATCTGTTGCATTTCTATACAGTAAAAGCAAAAGATCAGAAAGAGAAATTAAGGAAACAATCTTATTTACCACTGCATCAAAAAGAAGAAAATACCTAAGAATAAACCTACCTAAGGAAACAAAAGACCTGAGCTCTGAAAACTAAAACACTGATGAAAGAAACTGAAGATAACACAAACAGATGGAAAGATATACCATATTCTTGGATTGGAAGAATCAATACTGCCAAAATGACTATAGCACCCAAGGTAATCTAGAGATTCAATGCAATCCCTATCAAATTACCAATGGCATTTTTTGCAGACTTAGAAGAAAAAAATCTTAAAATTTGTGTGGAAACACAAGACTCTGATAATCGAAAGCAATCTTGAGAAAGAAAAACTGAGCTGGAGGAATTGGGCTCCCTGACTTCAGAATATACTGTAAAGCTGCAGTGATCAAAACAGTATGGTACTGGCACAAAGACAGACTTACAGATCAATGGAATAAGATAGAAAGCCCAAAAATAAACCCATGCAGCTATGGCCAACTAATCCATGACAAAAGGAGACAAGAATATAATGGAGAAAAGACAGGCTCTTCCATAAGTGGTGCCAGGAAAACTGGACAGCGACATGTAAAATAATTCTTTTACATCATATACAGAAATAAAATAAAAATCAATTAAAGACCTAAATCTAAGACTGATACTATAAAACTCTTAGAGGAAAACATAGGCAGAATGCTTTTTGACAAAGTAATATTTTTTTTGATTCATCCCCTAGAGTAATGAAAATAAAAACAAAAACAAACAAATGGGACCTAATTAAATTTAAAAAATTATGCATAGCAAAGGAAACCATAAACAAAACAAAAAGACAGAATGGGAGAAAATATTTGCAAATGATGCTACCAACAAGGGATTAATTTCTAAAATATACAAACAGATTATGCAGCTCAATATCAAAACAAATAACCCAATCAAAAAATAGATCTAAACAGACATTTCTCCAAAAAAAGATGTACACATGGTTAAAAAGTACATGAAAAGATGCTAAACATTGCTAATTATTAGACAAATGCAAATCAAAACTACAATGAGGTATCACCTCACACCAGCCAGGCCATCATCAAAAAGTTTACAAACAACAAATGCTGGAGAGGATGTGGAGAAAAGGGAATCCTCCTACACTGCTGGTGGGAATGTAAACTGGTACAGACAGTTAAGCTATTTCAAATCCTGAAAGATGATGCTGTGAAAGTGCTGCACTCAATATGCCAGCAAATTTGGAAAACTCAGCAATGGCCACAGGACTGGAAAAGGTCAGTTTTCATTCCAATCCCAAAGAAAGGCAATGCCAATGAATGCTCAAACTACCACACAATTGCACTCAGCTCACACGCTAGTAAAGTAATGCTCAAAATTCTCCAAGCCAGGCTTCAGCAATACGTGAACTGTGAACTTCCTGATGTTCAAGCTGGTTTTAGAAAAGGCAGAGGAACCAGAGATCAAATTGCAACATCCGCTGGACCATGGAAAAAGCAAGAGAGTTCCATAAAAACATCTATTTCTGCTTTATTGACTATGCCAAAGCCTTTGACTGTGTGGATCACAATAAACTGTGGAAAATTCTGAAAGAGATGGGAATACCAGACCACCTGACCTGCCTCTTGAGAAATCTGTATGCAGGTCAGGAAGCAACAGTTAGAACTGGACATGGAACAACAGACTGGTTCCAAACAGGAAAAGGAGTACGTCAAGGCTGTATATTGTCACTGTGCTTATTTAACTTCTATGCAGAGTACATCGTGAGAAACACTGGGCTGGAAGAAGCACAAGCTGGAATCAACACTGCCAGGGGAAATATCAATAACTTCAGATATGCAGATGACACCACCCTTATGGCAGAAAGTGAAGAGGAACTCAAAAGCCTCTTGATGAAAGTGAAAGAGGAGAGTGAAAAAGTTGGCTTAAAACTCAACATTCAGAAAACGAAAATCATGGCATCCGGTCCCATCATTTCATGGGAAATAGATGGGGAAACAGTGGAAAGTGTCAGACTTTATTTTTTGGGGCTCCCAAATCACTGCAGATGGTGACTGCAGCCATGAAATTAAAAGACGCTTACTCCTCGGAAGGAAAGTTATGACCAACCTAGATAGCATATTCAAAAGCAGAGACATTACTTTGCCAACAAAGGTTTGTCTAGTCAAGGCTATGGTTTTTCCTGTGGTCATGTATGGATGTGAGAGTTGGACTGTGAAGAAAGCTGAGAGCCGAAGAATTGATGCTTTTGAACTGTGGTGTTGGAGAAGACTCTTGGGAGTCCCTTGGACTGCAAGGAGATCCAACCAGTCCATTCTGAGGAGATCAGCCCTGGGATTTCTTTGGAAGGAATGATGCTAAAGCTGAAACTCCAGTACTTTGGCTACCTCATGTGAAGAGTTGACTCATTGGAAAAGACTCTGATGCTGGGAGGGATTGGGGGCAGGAGAAGGGGACGACAGAGGATGAGATGGCTGGATGGCATCACTGACTCGATGGACGTGAGTCTGGGTGAACTCCGGGAGTTGGTGATGGACAGGGAGGCCTGGCGTGCTGCGATTCATGGGGTCGCAAAGAGTCGGACACGACTGAGCGACTGAACTAACTAACTAGCCGCCACTACAGAGAACAGTATGGAAGTTCCTTAAAAAAACTAAAAGTAGAACGACCACATGATCCTATCCTATTACTATCATTCACAGCAACAGGGATGGACCCAGAGATTATTACAGTAAGTGAAGTAAGTCAGAGAAACACAAATATCATGTATCACTTAAATGTAAAATATTTTAAAAGGTTATACAAATGAACTTATTTACAAAATAGAAATAGACTTTGCAAACAAACTTACCAAAGGGGAAAGGTGTGGCAGTCGGGGGTGGGGGGAGATGGATAAATGAGGAGGTTGGGATTAACACATACACACTACCATATGTAAAACAGATAATCAACAAGGACCTATTGTATAGCACAAGGAACTCTACTCAATTTTCTGTAATAACCTATATGGGAAAATAATCTGAAAACGGACGGATACATGTATAACTGAATCACTTTGCTGTACACTTGAAACTAACACAATACGATAAATCAACTATAATATAAAATAAAAAGTTTGTTAAAGTCTGTGAATAAACAAATCATACCTAAAACAGTAAATAAACCCTTGACATATTATGCTATTACAAAACATTGTTGAGGAACGAATAGATGGCTACATGATGAGAAAAGCCTTCCTGCATGGCAGGGAGCCAAAGGCACTGGTGGAAACCTGGGCAAAGCCCTCTTTCGTTTACAAGCCCTTTCATAGCTGCCTTTAAGAACCATGTGAAGAAAGCAAAGGAAGAGCTCCTAATGCAAAGTTCCTGCATGTCTAGATGAAGAAACTGAGGCCAGAGAGATTAAAAAATGTGGCCCAGGTCACCTGGAGGATGGGTGACTCTCCCCAGAACACCCCAGATCCCTGAGTCTGCAGACCATGACCCACCCAGGTCAGCAGCTGCCATGCCCTCCTCCCCCAGATCCCAGGGTCAATCAGTGCTGGATGAATCTCACCTCTCCCAGACTCACACCTTTCCCTTCCCCCAGGCCAGCGCTTGCTCCTCCTCCATCGGCAGGGCCACCGCCCTCAGATACCGCCCCAGCACTCAGCACAGTGAGACAAGGATCTTCCCAGAGTCCCCAGAGGGTGAGCTCTGGACTCTTCCGAGTTCCATGACCCAACATCACAGACCCATTCAACAAGGAGGGGCAGACTGAGCCATCTCTCCAACAGCGACCGAGCACCTGTAAGTGCAGGGAAAATGCCCTGAATAGGATGGACGTAAGATGCCCGTGTCGTCCCTGGAGCTGACCCGATGGGGAGGAGGGCAGAGAACAAGCTGACATACACACACCACCCCCGCCCCCCCAGAGGAGGGGAGAGAGTGGCCAAGAGCCCAAGAAAAACTAGGCAAGGTGATGCAATAGTGAGGGAGGGATCAGCAGCCAGTCGTTTCATCTCGGTGCGGGTGGAGAAATGCTCCAGGCCATGGGCCTGCAGAGCCCTTGGCTTCACCACAGAGCAGAGGCCGGGTTGCCCAGCAAAGGGAGGGGACACTGGTCTGGAAGCCCTGAGGTGCCGTGGGACTT
Organism: Bos indicus x Bos taurus; assembly: GCF_003369695.1. NCBI lineage: Eukaryota > Metazoa > Chordata > Mammalia > Artiodactyla > Bovidae > Bos > Bos indicus x Bos taurus. Next base: position 40,718,706 of record NC_040093.1, read on the forward strand.
CAGGAAGCCTTGAATCCCCTTGGGACTCGCATCCTCCCTCTGGGGAACGGGGGCAGGCCATGATTCATCTTCTCCACCTGCTGCCTTCCCAGATCCTAGGGTGACCTGGCCTCCCAGCTCCCAAAGAGCCCACCCTGTGTCCCGTGGTGGTGGTAGAGGGGGAGCAGGCAGGAGGGGAAGGAACCCTGCCCCCTTTCTGAGGCCATATTCTCCCAGCTGGAGAGGGCTGGATTCCTGAAGTGACCACCCTGCAAGTATTTGAGGAGGGGAGAGCATCAGGCAGATGGGACCCCGGCGTCAGCTGATGGCTTCTCAGACCTTGCCTGGTGACCTGCTCCTGCGGGAACTCCTAGAGAACGTTCTTCTGCTTTCCATCACCCATTAGAGCCCTGGGAGGCCGGCCCAAGGTGGGGGAAATGGGACCACCCCACCGGATGTACCACCCCCCCCATGGTGCTCTCTTCAGCCTATTGGCCCCTTCCTGCTCAGGACCGGCCCCTGGAATAGCCTAAAAGTCTGCCATCTGGATTCTGAGGCTTCTCTCTCCAGGAAGAAGGTGGGAGAGAGAAGAGCCGAGCTGGCCTGAAAAAATCCCAGAAGGAATCCTCAAATCAGCAACCCACATCAGGCTTACTAATATTCCCATAACCATGATAACCACGGTTAACGTTAACCCAGCACTTATTACAGACAGCCACCGCGCTGGCGCATGAGCCCTCTGTTGTCGAATTTAATCCTCACGGCTTCCTTTCGAGAACAATACAATCACCCTTAAAAGATTATAAAGGTGTAGAGTAGTGCTCTCACTACTTTACTGGTACAGAAACTGAGGGTCTCTCTCCGACCCTCTTCTTACATCCCTAAGTTTTTAAATTTTATGGCCTCTGGGAAGAAGGTCCCATGACCACCAGTGCACCCAACTTTGCGGAACACCTGCCCCCTGCCCCCAGTTCTAGTCTCCCAGCAGCCGGGTAAACTGGATTGAGTCATATTTTGCTTCATTTTACCACCGGAAAAGCCCTTAAGCCTTAGGAGTGGCAAGGCACCTAAAAAGGGACAGGGCAGAGGGCCAGAACCCAAGAATCCACTTTCTTAGCCCACGATTCTTTCCACAGAGCAAACTGCCTGGATGACCCTCTCACTCGGGCCAGCTCTCTCACGTGCCTGGGGCATTCCCACTCTGGGCTCCACATCAAGGTACTGCAATAAAACCACTCTTTATGTTTACACCCTGCCTCTGTACACATAGACTAGAGACAATCCGCCCATTTTACAGATGATGACCTGGAGACTCAGAGGGAAGGTCTCAGCCAGGGTCCCACTGCTGGCTAGGTGTTCAGACCCAGGTCTCCCCAGCTCCCCATGAGGGCTGGTCAGAGGCAGCTGCAGCTGCCGAAGGTTACAACCTGGCTCCTCCCCCCAATGACTGAAGCTGTGGGTACCCCAAGAAACCGAAAAAGTTCCCCATCCCTCAGTGACAGCTGACATTCCTAGGGGAGCAAAAACTAAGGGTCAGTGGGGCAATTCTCCACCCCCTCGTCACTTCCCCCGCCACGTAACAGGGCCAGAGGGAGTCCCAAACAGCAAGAACCACCTCCACCTGGCTACCAGAGCCCTGAGTTCCACCTGTGACCTTGGGCAAATCACAAATCACAGCCCCCTTTGAAGGAGCCCCTTCCCCAAAGAGGCTTGTCCAACGAGGCTGGGGGATGGAATAGGAAGAGGAAAGTCAGAGCCCTCTATCTTTTCAAAGAAACAGCGCTGCGGGGAGACGGGGACCTGGAAGGAAGAAAGGGTCTTGCTCTTTTTCCACGCTTCCTCCCTCCCCGCCCCCCTCTCCAAACACACAGGTGCCAGACAGCTTTTACGAAAAAACTAGTTTGCAAACACACTCCGACTTCTGGGAAGGTGCCCAGTTCCACTCCCTCTCTTTACTTCCCCTTCCCCGGCAGGGAGCTGATTCTCTAGCAGGTCCCACGGGCTGCGGGAGGAGGCGGGGGTGGTGGGCCCGGGTGGGAGCAGGGCAAAAGTTGGCGAGGAGCGCCCCGAGCCTGCCCCGAACCAGCCTGACTCCAAGACTTCCGCAGCTGCGGCGGTGGCGGGACTCCACCTTCCCGACGCCCCCCCTTCCTCCCAGGGTCCTCGGGCGAGGTAGGAGGGTGCGGACGCGGCTGGGCTCGGACCCCGGAGGGCACCTCCGTTCTCCCGGCACCCTGCCCTCGGCATCCCCGCGGTCCGGGAAGACGCCAGGGCGCCCCCGCGTGGCCGGGTCGGAGCTGAGTCACCGAAACGCAGGAGTCTGGATGCGAGCCCGTGGCAGGGGCTTTGGGCTCCGCAGCCCCTCGAAGCCGAACCCAGCTTCCTTCCAGCTCGCCACTGTCTCCAGAAGCCAAGCCCCCAGGCCGAACTTGAGCCCTCGCGCCACGGGCCCCAGCCCGCCCCTTTGCCCGCCAGGGCCCCCGCTCACCGCGGGTCCGGCGGGCGCCGCTCCCCGTCACCGCGCGGCTGCCGCTCCCTGTGCTCCGGGCCACTGGGGCATCCCAGGGCGCTCCCCTGCTCGGCCGAGCCCGTGGGCGCGGGACGGGCTCAGGGCGCTGCCCCTGCGGCCATGGCCAGCTCGCGTGCGCTCCCAGCCGCTAGCGGTCCGGTCCTCCTCCCGGGCCGGGCGGGCGGGCGGCGGCGGCGTTGGCTGCCGCTCGGGCTCCTCCCTCGGCCGAGGAGGGGGGCGGGCGTGGGGCGGGAAATGGGAGGTGAGGCGGGCGCTTCCTGGAGGGGCGAGCGCTCCCACGGGCGGAGCGGGGGCTCTGTCCCGCCCGCCGCCGGTGGTTCGGACACCGCGGCTGGCGCGCCCTGGTGCTCGGGGCTCCCAGCGCCTCGGGGCTCCGTGGGTTCGAGGCGGGGATCCCAGGATCCGAACGTTCGAGGCTGGAATCCGAGGGTCCTAACGTTGCCCGCTAGGACTCCGCGGATCGGAACGCGAGGCGGCTCGCACTCGCCCCAGGCCGGCCTCGTCCGAGCTGCGGGCACCTCTGAGTTGCCTGCACTGTGCGCCCGGGTCCGAGGGTGGGCTCTGCCCGGGCCTGCGGGGCCGTAGGGCGCCGCCTGCTGCCTCGACCCCAAGGGCTGTTGGACTCAACGCTGCGCCCTCGGGGGATGCACCACGGGGTTTGGTTCTGGGCTGTACTGACAGCACTGAGATCGCCGTGTTTTCTCTCCACCCCTCCCCTTTTTTCTTTTTTTCTTAGTAAAAGAGCTCGGCGTTTTCTTGTCGCCGCCAGGGACGTGGAAGATGACACATACCACACATACGTATTTCTCTGACAGAGACAATGGGATAAAGACAGTTCGAACGGTGCCTGGGACTAGGCAGCGGGAGGGCGACTAGGCGGGCCCCTGAGAGCCTGGCGCCCAGTCCATCCTTCGGCGGTGGCCCTCTTTCCCCTATAAGAGGCACTGATTTCGCGCTACAGGTCAATCGACAGTATTTCCGTGCCTGCTCCCCCGCCCCTCTCCCCAGTCCAGTGCTCCAGACAGGAGCCTCATTTAACCAAACTGTGGAGGACAGGTCTCCGGACCTCAAGTCCACTTCCAAAGCCCTTGGCGCCAGGGCTCAGGGACTGGAGTTAACCCGGAGCACTTAGGTTGTGAGTTTTCCATTCCAGGCAGGCGAGGGTTAACTGGGAGACTCACGCTGCAGCCAGCGAGCCTCCCTCCACGTCTGAGTCACTGGCACTTTGCAGCCTTAGAGGGCGGCTGTTAAACAGCCCCAGGGCTCTGAGCTTTGTTCTCTGCCTGCCTGCTCCCCCATCCATCCTTCTTTCCTACAAACTCTCTCCTCTTTCTAACACCTAAAAGTCCTCAAAGCCCTCAGCCCAGCTGTGGGGCAAACCAATCCAGAATCATTCTTAGACCCAGCTGCAGCCCCTCTTCCTCCAGGAAGCCTTTTCTGATTGATCTGACCCCTAGAGTCCCTCTCCTGTCCTTGCTCCAGAGCAGAAGAGTCAGGCTCTGGGATGGATGGTGGTGATTCCAAGCTGAGAGTCCCTTCCCTCAAGGTGCTCACCTCTCAGAGGCAAGACCATGGCCCAGGCAATCATACTACTGTATGAAAAGTACAAAGGGAACTTCCCTGGTGGTGCAGTGGCTAAGCCTCTGCACTCGAGTGCAGGGGGCCCCAGGTTCGATCCTCGGTCAGGGAACTAGATCCCACAAATAAGAATTCCTGTGCCTCAACTAAGGATCCCACATGCCACAAAGAAAATCAAAGATCCTGAGTGCTGCAACTAAGACCTGGCTTAGGCTAATTAGTTAAAAAGTATAAAATTATAGTGATGGTTACACATCTGTAGATATATTCAAAACCACTGACTTGTATACTTTAAAGAGGTGAATGTTATAACATGTGAATTATATCTCACTTTTTAAAAAAAATGTCAGGAATTAGGAGAGCATAGAGGTCAGTTGTTTAAGGCCAACTGTCCATCATGGTGGATTCTACAGTCTGTCTTTGATCCACACACAATGCAGGGCTGTTACTACAAAATGTTGAAGTCTTTTCTTGCCCTGATAGAGACTTCTCTGTGCATAGTTGGGAAGCCTCTATTTCCCTAAAAAGGGCTGATAGAAGGGGGGGTGTGTCCACGTGCACCTATGGCTCGTGGATTAGACTGACCTGAAGCAGCACCACCTGTGTCGGAGGCCCTGGCTGGCCTCAGGTGTGTGTAAGCAGGGTGAGAGCGTGTCCAGTAATCTACACTACCTCTTAAATCACCCCAGGCATCATCATCTCTCATGGCTCTGGAGGCCTGCTGGCTCAACTAGGGCAGTTCTTGCTCAGGATTTCTCACAGATTTGCAGTCAGGCCATGGCCAGGCCTGGAGTTACCTAGAAGTTTTCTTACACATTTATCTGGCAATCGATGCTGGCTGCCAGCTGGGACTGCAGCTGGAACACCTGCCTGTGACCCTTCCATGTGGCCTGGGCTTCCTCGTAGCATGGCAGCTGGGTTCCAAGTGCGAGTATCCAAGGGAACCAGGTGGAAGCCTTATTATCTTTTATACAATTCAGCTTTGGAATTCGTATAACGTCACTTCAACTATAGTCACTGGCTCCTTCCATAGGCCCCGCCTTGAGGTGAGAGGAGTTTTTAGGAATCATCTTTATCTTTAGGTAGAGTATGTGGGAGGGGAGATATTATGGTGACCATCTTTGGAAAATACCATCAGCCCACAAAGGGGGTTGATGTGGAGACACATTAGTTATAGAGACATCCCACTCCAGGATCTCATTGAGAGGTGGGTGTGGCTCACCCCACTCCTACATCTCAGGCACGGAGTTGTGGCCCCCGGTTTGAATTCCAGCCTGTCCAGTGACCGCCTAGGTGAGATCACTCAATCCTCTGGGCCTCAGTTTCCTCCTCTGTAAAATGGAAGGACAGAGTTAGTATCTGGTGTCTAGCCTGGTACCAGGCATGCCTGGACAACGGGGCTAGCCTGTTGTTATTACTACTTTTAAGATCCAGGGTTGTAGTCACTCTAATACAGAGATATCTCCTTCTAGGGTCAGGATGCCCAGGACTGCCCCCACTTCCTCGGGCTCGCCCTTTATTCGGTCCCAGACATGCCCATCAGCCCAGGTCTTGTCCTGCAGTGTGCAAGTGTGTGCAGGGGTGGGGACTACGGGCACCAAAGACTGAGGATTCTGGCCTCCAAGACTCAACCTGAGGACCCCATCTGGCCTTCCTTCTCTAGTGAAAGTTCCTCTTCTGTCACCTCCTCCTCAGGGCAAAGGTCAATTTCTGGGCAGCCAGGGCAGGGCTGGGGCTGGTGTGGGATGAGCAACAAGGTGTGGCTTCCAAAGGCCGAAGGGAGGGGTGGGGGGGGTGAGGGCCCCAGCTCTGGAGCACACTGGGTGGGGGTGGGCTGCTGCGCTGGGGTGGCTGAGGGAAGGAAGACCAGCTGCCCCGGGCCCAGTCCTGGGAGGATCTTTGCCAAACCAGCCACTGCAAGGTCTCATCCAGGAAGCTCCGGATGTGTCCAGATGGCACACACAGTTCTGTCTGGGGCCACCGCCCTCAGGCCTGGCCTTGGCCACATAAGGGTGCGGCTGAAGGCCAGAGGCAACGCTAGCAGGTCATAGAGCCCCCGTGCCTTCCTAGGGCCCTTCTCTTTGAGGAGCACACACAGACCCCAGCCAGGGCCGCCCCAAAGTCCTCCCTCCTTAAATGCTCCAAATTTGGAATTGGAGCTCCCCTAAATACTTGCTGTGTGACTTTGGGCACCTCTTGTGCGTCTCTGGGCCTCATGTGTAAAATGGAGGACATCGTCACGGAGACTGTGGCTAAGGGTCTAGAGGAGTTTCCAGAGGGTGAAGTCCTACAGAACTCTCACCAGGAGGGGCAGCCAGCCAAGGATTCAGACCCCACCTGAGGGGGTGCATCGAGGAGGCATCAGGTCATCTTGGCACCTGGAGAAAGTAGGCCCTTGTGCTTTGCCTCATTTTGCTCATGCCCTCACTAAACAGATGCAGAAACTGGGGCAGCGCCTGTGGGATTCAGAGTCACCAAATTTGAAAGTTGTGAAGAGAGTAGATCCTAAGAGTTCTCTCAAGGAAAAAACATTTTTTTCTTTTATTTGTATCTATAGGAAATGATGATGTTAATAAACTTAGCATGGTAATCATCTCACAATGTAGGTGTTCATAAGTCATTTTATCATATATTTTAAATTTATACAGGGCATGCGTGCTCAGTCGTGTCCGACTCTTTGCAACCCCATGGACCGTAGCCCACCAGGTTCCTGTGTCCATGGGATTTCTTGGACAGAGATTGGGTTGCCTGGAGTGGGTTGCCATTTCCTCCTCCAGGGGATCTTCCAGACCCAGGGATCGAACCTACATCTCCTGCATTAGCAGGCAGATTCTACCATTTACTAGCTTTCACACCCAATGCTTACTAGGCTGCCTTTGGGCAAACTAGGAAGAATCTCTGGGTCTCAGTGTCCTCTTCTGGGGAAGGAGGGTCACCAGGACCTAACAGGACAAGACAAGGAGCATACATGCAAAGGTTTACCTCGCCTGAGGGGCAGCGTACTCTAGTGGGTCGCCAATGTGGCTGCACATCAGAATCACCTGTGGAGCTTTCGAAGTACGGCTCCATTCTTAGGAGGGAGGCTAACAAGCTCCTCAGGTGATTCTAACATGCAGTCCGGCTCGAGATCCACTCACTGGTCTGTGGTTTTACTCAGTGCAGCCAGCAGCACTGACATCACTCAGGTGCTTCTTAGAAATGCAGAATCCCAGGCCCCGCCCCAGACCTGCTGAATCAGAATTTGCAAGTTACTGAACTCCTCAGACGGTTCAGTGCACACGACGGTGTCTGTAACAGTGATTTTGTTTTTAGCTCGAGAGGTACTGGCTTGTAGCGTGAACTTCAGACACGTGTTTAGCAGAAGGATGGAGGGGGCAATTTGGGAGGATTTGAGACCTAAGGGAGTGGGAAAGGGCGATTCTGTGACTCCCTTCAGAAAGGCAGTCTGTAAAACCATAGGATGGAGGCCAAGAGACAAAGTAGCAAAATGAGCTGATCCTAGCCTTGCAGTTAAACCTGGGAACTCACCAGCCTGGTCCATTCTTCATGAGAAGACTCAGGCACAGAAACGCGGAGCACCTTTTTAGTACATGTGCTCTGGAGTGAGCACATGGAGCACCATTTTGATTACTGGCCCAGAGCCTTAAGTTTCTTTGAGTTTTATCTGCTTTCATTTATCTGTTTAAACTGAGGCTTACTTTGGGAAGGAAAGAGACAGGGAGACTGGATCTCATCAGTGTGGGGTAGAAAAATAGTCCCAGCCGGGAAACAAGTTGGTTGCGGGAAAGGTAGTTTCTTTTTTTTAAACCAAGTGAGTGTGCTTCATCGCTCAGTCATGTCTGATTCTTTGCAACCCCATGGACTGCAGCCCACCAGGCTCCTCCATCCATGGGGATTCTCTAGGCAAGAACACTGAAGTTGCTATGCTCCAGGAAACCAAGTGTGGCCATTTTAAAAATATTTATTTATTTGGCTGCTTTGGGTCTTAGGTTGTGGCACGCGGGCTCAGTAATTGTGGTGCATGGGCTAAGTTGCCCCATGGCATATGGGATCCTAGTTCCCCAACCAGGGATGGCACCTGGGCCCCCTGCATTGGAAGGAAGATTCTTAACCACTGGACCACCAGGGAAGCCCCCGGAGAGTAAGTTTTTTAGTAAAATGAGCATCGTGACTGTCCCTGACGTCAGCCTGGGTAGCTCTTCAGGGCTGACAGTGCTGAGGTTTATTTCAGGGCATTTGCTGCAAGTTTCTTGGAGTTTAGAACTTGGACAGGGACACGACTGAGCGACTTCACTTTCACTTTTCACTTTCATGCGTTGGAGAAGGAAATGGCAACCCACTCCAGTGTTCTTGCCTGGAGACTCCTGGGGACGGAGGAGCCTGGTGGGCTGCTGTCTATGGGGTGGCACAGAGTCAGACACGACTGAAGCGACTTAGCAGCAGCAGCAAAGGGGAAAGAAGAAGGGAAAACGAGCAGCAAATGAAGAGTGGCTCTGAGCTCTGGTTTCTGCTTGGTGTGCAACCCACCTGGCCTGGAGCTTTCGATCCAGGCTGTTCCTTCCTCAGCTGTGACCTCCATGGTCAAGGGCTCCTCAGGCTTTGAGGAATTTATCCTCCAGTCTTGGACAAAAGGAGAAGGCAGTACAAACCCCCTCAGTGTGAAGGTGCACCATGATGGCCTTGGGGTCATTTCCCAGAAGGGAAAGACTAACTGGGGCTCAAGGTTTCCAGGTAAGCTTCTTGAATCTTCTACCTGCCCACCCTTTCCCCCATAAGCAGGCTGCTGGCCCCACTCCAAGCCAGGGTGCCCTGATCCTGGCCCTGCCCAGACTTCTTGTATTGACTGACTAATGCTGACTCCAGGCAAGTATTCTTGCCTGGAGTCCCAGTGTAAGGTCTGGGTGCTTGGCACTTTGGCCAGAGGACTTTCTCCTCCCACTTGGTGGGGGACCAAGGACAACATGACGGATGGCAAAGGTCCAGGACGGAGCCATCCAGGTGAATCACAAGCCGGCTGGGACATCTCAGGTTCCCAAGCCAGGCGGGAACAGCCTCCAGCATCACCACCTAACTTCTGGATACAGCGGTGAAGCACTCTCAGGACTTGCCAGTGGGCCAGCCTGCCCTCCAGTGGGGCTCATCAGTAACTGCACCCTCCCTGCTTCACTTTTGACAAGGGACTGCAGCTCTGGATGAAGGCTCCCCAGATATCAACTTGTTCAACCTACAGGTGGGTGATGGACAGGGGGTGCTCTCCACCTGCCACTTCAGACACCTCTCCACTTCATATGACATTCAGCCCTAAAGGGGGTATGTAATGAATGAGCATGTAACAGATACTTTCTTCATTCTAGGGACTCTGTGTTCTTGCTCCCTGATCCCTCCAAAAGTCCTGGGAGGCCAGGGGTGTTACTCACACGTAAAGGATCAGTTCCTGGCCTTGAGGGCTAGTGGCAAGGGGTCAAGTCACATTCCTTTCCATGCCCATCTGACTTCCAACGCCATATTCTTAATGTACCACCTGCCTGTGGAAACCTTTTAGCCAGGAGTTCCTAGGCTCTTACCAGGTCCAGGCAAGTAGCAAGAGGGAGGGGAGTGCTGGGCATGGTGACAAACTAAGGGACGTGCACCACATCTAAAGGACACACTCAGATGTCCCCAGCAGATTACTCTTGAGTAGGAATGCTGGACTAGCACCTAAGAGAAACTGAAAGGTAAATCGGGGGTATGAGTTCCCAATTTAAAATATCCACAAATCAGAGAAGAGTGTAGATATATCGCAAGCCAAACAAAGACTGTTTTTAACACTAGGAGCTTTTACAATAGCCTTATGGTACAGGTAAGCTTGGGCTTCCCTGGTAGCTCAGATGGTAAAGAATCGGCCTGCAATGTAGGAGACCGGGGTTCGATCTCTGGGTTGGGAAGATCCGCTGGAGAGGAAATGGCAACCCACTCCAGGGTTCTTGCCTGGAGAATTCCATGGACAGAGGAATCTGGCAGGCTACAGTCCATGGGGTCGCAAAGAGTCAGACACGACAGGTAAGCTCTGGAGAGAGGAGGTGACTTACCTGTGATCACATGACCATGACAGGGTCTGGACCTGACCCCGTGTCTCCTGACTCCTGGGCTCATCTCAGTGTGTTTCTCTGTGTTCTGGCTGCTCTCCAGGCCCCAGGGTGTGGTGTGAACCATTTCTGACTTTGGCTAGGTGGTAGAACACATCAGACTAGAGACTAGAGGCTGGAAGATCACCCACATTTATTGGTTGAACTAGGCTTACAGTGCAGCAGGACCACCCTTGGCCGCTCTTGGAAGTAATGCGGACGCATGTAGCCGGCAGCCCCTGGGCGCTTGTGCAGATTGCGCTGAGGTAGTGGCTGGATCCAGTGGTCTTTCCTGACGGTCTTGACAGTCCCTGCCCCCTGCACCCTTAGGCCTAGCTTCGTCCCTTACACCACACAGACTGGGCCCGCCCAAGGTCATGCTGGCACGACCTGGAGCTGAGCCCAAAGTCCTTGGAAATTAAGGGAGAGGGGGTGATCCAGTTTACAGATGGGAAAACTGAGACTTGAGGCAGGAAGACACTCATTCAGAAGCCTCATGGCTAAATCCCTGGCTTGTCAGTGCTTGGACAGTCTCCCCAGCCCATTCTGGGCAGAAGATGGTCCCTGGTTTAGCTGCTCTGGAAATGCAATTTATAAATACAGATTTGGTCTTAAAAAGTAATAAATTAGATCTTGTACCCGCCTGAGGGAATATATGGCACAAGACCTGGACATTTGTCACGTCTCATATATGCACCACCCATCACATGCAGTGCCGGGACGCATGCCATCGACCCCCAGGCCACGTTTCAGGTATCGTGCAAGGTCACATGGAATGTCGCCACGTGTGACCTTCCACATCACACACCACACCATGACACGCTCATTTTGCTTCATGTTCCTGACTGGTCATGCATGTCCCAAGGGATGTAGGGTAGTCATACTCCGCTCTTTGTCACCAAAAATGTCCTCCCTGAAGACTGTTGCAGGAAAAGTGTGTTTCTCCCTCTTGATCCAGGGACAGCCAGCTTTTTTCATGAGCCCTCTATCCTCATGGATGAAAACTGGCATCACTCGGCTGGATTCAAAGGGACTTGAGGGCACCATCAGGTACCCCGAGGGATGACCTGTGGCTGGTTGTCAAAGAAAGCAAAGTCCAGCCTGGGCTCCTGGTTCTGCAGATGCTGGGCCATGTCCGGGGGAATACGGTTATTCCAGAGGCTGCCGGACACAGAGACAGACACTTAGCACTGGGCGCTGCTCACTTACCCTCTTCTCTCTGCCCTCTGTCCTACCTACAGATGGGGAAACTGAGGCTCCAAAGAGGAAGAGCTGCTGTCAGAGTTAGGTGGCAGGCAAGAGCAGGTGGAAGGCCAGCATGGCTGCCTTCGGGAGATGGTATCCCCCACGCTCACCCTAACTTCTTCCACTCCATTTTTTTTTTTTTTTTTTTGCTGCACTTTGCAGCATGCAGGATCTTAGTTCCTGGACCAGGGATTGAACCTGTGCCCCCTGAAGTGGAAGCATGGAGCTGTAACTACTGGATTACCAGAGAAGTCCCCTCCACTTTCTTCCCCAGAAGCTAGCCTCTTCCCCAGAGCCATGCTCATATGACACATTGTATAAATGAGAAAAAAGCTCCCCTTCTTTATGACACCACTTCCATTGTCTGAAACTGTTGTAATATATTGAATTTTATAGACAGAGACACTTCACTACCACTAGGAATGTAATACTTCTACTACGTGAGTGGTGTCCCTTAGATGCTGTGCCCTGGTGCAGTACACAACCTGTACAACTGGCCCTGATTCCAGCTACCATGTTATGTGCTTACTATGTGCCTGGCATTGTGCTCGGGGCTTAATCTGATCATTTAGTCTGCAGAGCAGCTCTCGGAGGTAGATACTATCATTACTGCCATTTTACAAATGAGGAAACTGAAACTCAAAGAGGTTGAGTTATTGATGTGAAATTACACAGTTGGTAACTGACAGAGCTGGGGTTTGATCCAGGTCTGCTTGCTGCCAAATCCCTGATGAGTGGGTCCAAGTCTCCTTTGATAACCCCCAATCCAGGTCCTGCCTCCTCCTACAGGAAGTCCTCTTACACTGAAGGGCTGGTGTGCTCACCCCACCCCCACCAGCCCTGCCCCCACAAGCCCTGTTACCGAATGACTTGGATGCCAGATCCCTGTGCCAGCCCTTCAGCCAGGAGCCAGGCTCCATAAGCTGTGATCTGATTTTTCTCCAGGCTTCCGGATGGACAACAAAGGGAAAGAGATTGACATGAGATGGGGAGGGGATGGCCTAGGGGCCTTCTCTATGTCTCTTCCCCGGGGCAAGGCTGGGGGACACAGGCTCCCCACACATCTGCTTAGAGAACTCAACATTCAGCAGTCCAGTGGGAAGGCTGAAGACTGGGACACAGGAGAGCTAATGGACAAAGTGGGGAAGTCCAGGAGGGCTTCCTGGAGGCAGGGGCCTGACCCAGTGGCCTCCTGGCTTTCCCCAGGACACAGGGCCCGCTTTGGTCCTCTCACTCCTTTCTGGCTTCCCCAAATGTGCCCATCATACTCCATTCTCTTCAGCCGGCCCATCTGCGGCAGGACCCGGGCCAGCTCAGCAGCTGCCTCATCCCCGAGCAGATTCCAGGACAGCCTGCAGGGTGGGGAGGGGTCCAAAAGTCAGCAGAAGAAGAGCCGTGAGGGGGAGACAAGGTGGCAATGGGGAGGGCTAGGGGGTGCTGTGCAGGCACCAGAGAGGTGCCTGATGGGGACCTGTGTGCCCTCCCTGAAGACTGTACCAGGCACAGAGGGCTCCTCCCTACTCCCCCAACCCCATTCCCGAGCTGGTCATCCCACAGGAACCCAGACAGCTTAGGAGCTGGCTGTCCTGAGAGTTCAGGACACGTGACTGTGGAAACATCAGGATCTAAGCTTCCACCATGCACCTGCCTCCCTCCTGACTTTGCCACATCCATGCACCACCTGTATTATTATTTGTTTCACATTCTTCTTTAAATCAGTCCTCTATCCCCTCTTTTATTCACTTTAAGAAATTCATCTTCAGAAACATCTATCACTACTATGAATGAGAAGCCTGTGTTGGGGACCCTAAACAGAAAGTAGTCACAAGGATAGCAAGAGGGCAAACAATGGCATTCACTCCTAACTGGAACCTGGGTCCTTCCGGAAGTGCTGACCCTGTAGTCTGCCCCCTGCTGGCTAAAAGGGGCAATCACCCGTGTTGGGTGAGTTAGCACTGATCTGAGACTTTCTCTTTGTTGTATAAAGAAATGAGAAGAATTAAAATCTTCAGGATGCAAGCCTAAAATCTTATAAAATCTTATTTAAGGAAATCGCATTTTCTTCTGCCATGCTCAGGGGTCCAGGTTGGCCCTGGCAGTCTAGTTTATCTCTGAGGCAATACTGCCAGGCCCCAAGGTCCAAGCACCTCTGATTGCCAAGGGAGAGGTGGACACAGTCAGGGGGAAGGTCAGGGGGCCTGCTGGTTCAGTCACTCTTCACTACCAACAGGTGGTTTGAAAATCAAGACTCCATCAACCAGGTGGGGTGGTCCATCCAGATGCCTCCCAAAGGGAGAGTCAGGGGGAATGGTCCTGACCATCTAGCTCATCTCCATCTGGTCCACCTTCCCTTCCACCCTCCTTAGCTGGGGAAACAGGGGGAGAGGCTGAATGGCTTAGAGCAGGGGTCCCCAGCCTCCGGGATCTAATGCCTGATGATATGAGGTGGAGCTGATATCATAATACAAATAAAGTGTACAATACATGTAATGTGCTTGAATTATCCTGAAACCATCCCCTGCCAACCCCCACAGTCCATGGAAAACTTGTCTTCCAGAAAATTGGTCCCTGGAGCCAAAAAGGTTGGGGACCTTTGTCCCCAACAACACTTGCAGCTCAAGTGTTAAAGCTTCTTCGAGACGAGGTTTGAGCAAGAATGACCTTCCCCATGCAAGACGGGAAGGTCTCCAGGGAGGAAGGAACCAGGCCCCCAGGTGGCTGCTCTTCCCAGCTCTGGGCTAGCCCCCCAAGCACTCACGTGATTTCTTCCAGGGCCAGACAGAGCACGAAGCTGGCGGCGAGGGGCTTGGCGGTCTGGTTGTCAATCTCACACGACACCAGGCTAGAGAGAAGAAGGGGATGGGATGGAGGTGTCTGAGTCAGGGGTGCCCCAGCCTGCAATCAGAGCAGGAGGGAGCAGAGTGGCTAGGGGCTGGAACATGCTGGGAGTCTTAAGAAAGTGCCCCCCCCTTTTTTGTCCCAGGCTCCCCCTACACCTGAGGTCTCTGTCACTTCGAAAGCCTTCCCAGATGTCAAGTTCAGCCAAAGAAGGGCTGCCTGCCACAGCACCCCAGCTGGTCAGAGCAGGCTACTTACTCAAGCTTCCGGAGCACTGGGAACCCCTGATGGAAATGCGGGACCCCTCCAGCCAGGCTGTTCTCTGCCAAGCTGCAGGGCAGGGGAGATAGCCTTGAGAAGAAGCCCCAGACCCTCCCCGGCCTGTCCCTCTGCCCAGGTTCCAGGGCACCTACTCACCTGATCTCTTCCACGTGTGGGCATCCATCCAGGGCCTGGCCCAGACTCAGCACCCCCTCTGGGCTCAGATGGCTGGATGGCAGGCTGGGGAAAGGGAAGGGGTGAGGGCAGCCTGGAGGGGCAGGTATGGGGATTGGGAGGGGTTGGATCCCCCCAGCCTCAGCCTGTCTCAGGCTGCACTGCTAGACCTTAGACCCTCTCTGGGTAACTGCCACCCCAACCCCCCTCCCCCAACACAGGACATGGGTGGGTATCAAGGGGCCCTGGCTTTGGGATCTGAGATCCCAAGTTCAAGGCCTGGCTCCTCCATGTATGAATAGGGTAATAGGGTAAGCTTTCCATACTTCCCCTGGCTTTAGTTCCCTTGCCTGGAAAATGGAGCCGGTAGAAATCGCGGTCTCACAGGGCTCAGATGAGACCCTGGACATACACTGTAAAGTGCCGAGGCCATGCTGTGGGGTGCTTTGCTCCTGCATAGCCCTTTGCTGGCACTTCCTCCTTTACCCTCAGAGATTGGCTCACAGGGTACACCAAGCTGGGATCCTTGTTCTTTTACAGACGAGGAAACCGAGACGCAGAAAGGGCAGGGGCTTGGCCAAAGGCTGGTGGCTGAGTCTGGATTAGGCTGGGTCCCCTGATTTCCCGGCCTCAGAGGTAGGGCAGCTAGCCCCAGGACACATCCCAGTTTCTCCTACGGCAGGGCCGTTCAGCGATGGGGCCTTGATCCCCTAGTGCTCCTGGCGGGGGTGGGGAGAGCTTCCCGCTAACCCTGCACACACCACAGACAGGGGCCACTCACTGCAGGACCCTCAGGTGCTGGGGCAGCCCCTTGGCCAGACCCAGGGCTGTGCAGTCTCCCAGGGCATTGCAGCCAAGCCTGGAAAAAGAGAGGGGAGTAAATTGAGCACCAGGCTGGCCCGCTCCAGACCCCTGCCCTGTGCCTAGTGGGGGACCCGAGCGCCAGGTGGGCCACAAGGACAGAGGGCAGAGGGCAGCCCACCCGGGCAGACACTCACATCAGCTCCTCGAGGTGCCTGCAAAGGGTGAGAGATTCTGCCAACCGCGCTCCGCCTGCTGGGCCGATGCCATTTGCTGAGAGGCTGAACAGGGGCAGATGTCAGACTCTCGACTCCCTTATCCCTCACCCCACCACATCCGCTGGGCCCCCCACCACCCACAGCACCCCCATCACCCACTGATGTGGCAGAGAGACCCAGAGAGGAGCAGGGGCTTGGCTGGCTCAAGGTCCCTGAATCAGTAGTGCCAGGAGGTAACCAGCCCCACTGCCTGAACACTAGGGTTAGGGGAGGAAGCCACAGTCTCCCCAGACCATAGCGTGGTTGCCAAGGGCCCCTGTCTGGAGGGCTGGCCACTCACTCTATCTTCCTGAGCTCAGGGAGCCCCGGCAGGACAGCAGCTAAGTCCTGGGCACCGATGTTTCCGATCTGGTTGTGGCTCAAGCTTGGGGAGAGAACAGCAGGAGAACCGGAAGTGTTAGCTTGCCACCCATCTCATCTCCATCCCAGAAGAGGAGGCTGGAGTCTAGAGAAAGGGCCTCAAGCCACACTGGTAAGTCCCCTCACCCTGTGTTGGATGAGGATTCCAAACTCTTGTCTTCTGTTTAGGATGATCCCCCTGGTGTCTGACCTAAATCCTTCTCGCTGCAATCAATATCCTATATCCTATCTTTGGGTCTCCCAAGATCCTGGGTCTGGGGTTATGCAGTATAGAAGTGGGTGAAGGGGACAAGACTAAGAAGTGGAGAGTGTCCTCAAGGAGCCCCTTACTTTTGTCACCTGCCCCTGCCAAAGTTGTCTTCGGTCTGGGGGAGGGACAGGCAACTCACCTCAGCTCCTCCAAGCTGGTGGCAGCTCTGAGAGCCTTCGAAAGGTGGCAGCAGCCGACGTCATCGATGTTGCTCTTGCTCAGACTGGAGAAGCAGGGCCAAGAGGCCTCAGTCAGGAGTAAAGGCACTTGCAAGTGCTGTGCTAAGCACTCTACAGTCTGCAAAGCCTTTACACATCCAGGAACTCAAACACCAGTCATAAAACTTTCAGGGGATGGGAATGGGCAAGGTGGGCAGACTGTACCCAATATCCAGATGAGAAATCAGAGGCCCAGGGACGAGCTGTGATGGGCCAGACTCCCAGGGACTCACAGGCAAGGTGGAAATGGAAGCCCAGAGCCGTTGGCCTGGAACAGGAGCCTCATTTTTTGGTTTGGCCAGGCTTCGCCTCAGCACTCAAGTTGGGGATCTTGGCCTGAATGTCAATATCACGTGTCTCTCACAACTCACCCTACTCTAATCTATACAAATAGTGGGCTTTTCCTTTAACCCACTCAATTTATGGTCTTTTCTGCACTTGACCACACCCTGCCTCTGTTGAGTAGCAGGGGATGGGGGTCGGGGGTGGGGGAGGGTAGATGGGGGTGGGAGGGACAGTGGGGAACCAAACGAAACAGCTGACTCAAAGTATTAGTCTGAGGGTTGTTTTGCTGTCTTTTGTTTTGCAAATTTTTAGGGAGCCTCCTTTAGGTGAATTAATTTAGGGTGAAATGACCTGGTCCCCCAAACTCTCTGAGCTCATATCCTACGTGCTCCACCCTGTCTTGGGTTTGTTTAGAGTTACAATATTTCCTGTTTTGAAAGACTACACAAAAAGAACATGGGCTATTTGTTTATCAAAGTGGCCAGGGGCACAGGGTAGAATATCAAGGTCATCAGCTCTGAGACTAGACTGTCACTGCTCAAAGTGGGGTCAGTGGCCCCCAGAATGGGCATCCCCTGGGAGCTTAAAATGCAGAATCTAGGCCACCCACATCATGAATCAGAAACAAGAACAAGAACACAGGATGAATTTGTGCACATGGAGGGCTGTCCTAGGACTTGGGCCCAGCCCCTTCTGGCCATTCTCTAGGAGGAGGCTGAATGTGTGTGTGCTCAGCCGCTCAGTCATGTCCAACTCTTCGCAACCCCATGGACTGTTACCCGCCAGGCTCCTCTGTCCATGGGATTCTCCAGGTGAGAGTACTGGAGTGGGTTGTCATTTCCTCCTCCAGGGGAACTTCCCAACCCAGGGACCAAACCCACGTCTCCTGCATTGCAGGCGGGTTCTTTACTCATTGAGCCACCTGGGTAGTGAAAGGCTGTGACACTGACCTGGGAGGGTACAGGAATGTCCTGAGGACAGGAGCCATGGAGTTTCTCAGGAAGGTGCCCCAGGGCTTCCCTGGACGGGTGGTCCCAGCAAAGCTGGGCAGCATGCCCCCCACTCACTCCCGTGGGGTCACTTACCGGAGGCTCTGCAGGAGTGTCATGTGGCCTAGTCCTTGAGTGAGCACAGCCAGGGTGGAGCCGCCCAGTGGCAGGTGGCTGAGGCTGGAGGAGAGGAGGCCACAGGAGGACTTAGCATAGTGGGCTTGGGTCCCCAACATGGACCCCGAGTGCTCGGCAATGACCTGTGATCTCCAAGACAGCCACACAGTATTTAAAAAATAACTGTACAAACAAAACTGCACTGGGAAATTCAAATGCTGTTTCTCTGTACAAATGATTAAGGTCATCCAGGCAGCAGTTCTATGCTGAATCACACTGGACCCAGACTACTGATTGGTAAACAGAGCAACCACATATCGAGCACATACTAAGGGCCATGTAGAGATGATGTGATACACAATCATCTCCGTTTTACAGATGAGGAACACTGCCTGAGGATGAAGTCAAGGTGGGGAGACAGAGAAAGAAAGAAAAAGAGGAACAAATACAGAACCTGGATCCAGCCAAGCCTGAAGTCAGTTGCCTTGTCATTTTCCATGATATGAGTTAATATAGTTCTGGGTTGGGTTGCTTTGAGTGAGTGTTCTGTTTCTTATGAGCAAGTATTTTAGTTAACACTCAAGAGCCAGGTAAGGAAGTAAAAAGGGAGGGTGTTCAGCTCACCTGGGTCCATTGAGGACAGTGACAATCGTGTTCATAAGAGATACAACAGTTTTGAGGCACGCTCCCAACACCCCCGCCCCCACCCCCATTAACCAGCACCACTTACTCAAGTCTCTTCAGCCTGCACTTGCCCTCAAGAGCCCCCAACAACACCTTGGTGCCCTCGTCTCCAAGTTGATTGTTAGACAAGCTGGAGGGGACCAAGCATGAGATATGGGTTAGAAAAGCCTGCCCAGCCCCTGGAGCTGAGCTGTCTCATCAGCACCTCCACACCCTCTGAGTCACCCCTAGGAGACAAGCTCTGGGTCTGCAGGTCCCAGACCATGCTTCCTAGCCAGGCTCCATGGGGGCATTCCTGGCCCCAAGGGTCAGGCTTAGGGGTCCCCAAGGAGGGGCGCAGTGTAGTTATAGCTGACCCAACTGAGAAAGGGTGCTTTGGATGATGGCTGTACCAGAGGAAGAAGCCAGGGATGAGGGACACGTACACACACACATTCAATGATACCTTCTGCCTCTAAGCTCTCTCTGTACCCAACACCACTCTAGGCAGAGAAAGCTGATGAGCCCCAGTTTACAGATGAGGCTGTAGGTCTACTCTAGTCTAAGTCTAGTCCAAGTCTAAAGAGGCACAGTTACTCGTTCAAGGTCACTGAGTGACTGATAAAGTCGGGACCAAGAACGCAGTGCTCAGCCTTCCCTAAACCACACTCAGAGTTGCTGGCCTTCATCAGGGAAAAAAGTAATAGTCTGAAGTCCCACCACCTACTTTAGCAAAGGCCCAACTGTCCTCTCCACCCCTTCCCTCAGCTGGGTTCCCAGACCCTTCCAATCCGTGACTCACTCTAGCTCCTCCAGAAGGTGACAATGGCTCAGACCAGATGTCAGGAGGGCTAGCCCCTTGGAGCTCACACAGCTGGAGGTCAGCCTGGTGGAGGTCAAAAGGCAGCAGGTCAGAGAGGAGCTCTGGGTCTGGGAGCTCTGATGGTAGTGGCAGAGGGCAGGGAGGTAGGGGTGGGGAGTGGTTCCTGGGGCAGTGGGAGGGGACCCACCTTCCCTCCATAAACCTCTCCCATCAGGCAATCATTAAGTCAAGATACAGGTTGGAGGCAGGAACATAGACAAGTTGAATAGTTCTTTAAACCACAGTCATTCAAGTAGCAACTTCACAATGTCTGCCATAATCAGGCATAGCGTGTAAAATCTAGCTAGTTACCCTCACTTCCCACGAGCCCTGCATCTTTACTTAAACAACAAAAAAGCATAGCAAGTACTGGAGAGGGTGTTTAAAGGTATAGTGGCACCAACAGGAGAACTTCCCCTGATGCAGTTGGTTTAAAAGAGAACTGACAGTTAGAAAAGCTCCATTTTGCAACCATTATACTGATATTTGATTCAGGCAGGAATGATCAATGCTTGCCAAAATTTGTGAGTGAAAGTTTGAGGGAGAACCGGATATTTACATCGTCTTCAAGTGTCTTCCTACCAGACAATTGGTTAATTACAAAGGGGAAAACAGTAGCTTTGTGAGCGAAGAAACCTGGCAGACATCCCGCCTTAACCAGGCGATCACAGTTAACATCACGGGTAAGGAGACAAGCAGACATCATGTGCTTCACAATGTGGCACACGTGATATGTTCCTGAGACGAACACAGCAGCATCTCTGTGATATTCCTGCCCCGGAGGCAGGAACCGAAGCAGGAGGAAACAGCAGAGAAACCCAAGCACAAGGGCGTTCTGATACAAAACATTAATAACTGGCGTAGAAATGTCGTGACAGTATCATGAAACACAAAAAAGGGCTGAGAACACATTCCAAATTGGAGGAGACTAAAGAGAGATGACACAGTGTGTGACCCTGGATGGAATCTGGGACTGAAAAAAAAAAAAAAAGCAATAAACATGACTGGGACAAATTGGCAAAACTGGAATATGAACTGCAGTTTAGGTAACAGTAGGGTATCATGTTAAATTGCCTGAATTTCATACTTTTACTGGATTAGGGGAGAGAATGTTCTTGTTCTTAGGAAATTCACTGAAATATTAGGGGTCAAGAGGCATGATTATGCAACTTACTTTCAAATGGTTCAGATAAAGAAAGTGGAGGCGGGGCGGAGAGAGGGGAGGGGTGAGGAGGGAGGAAGAAAAGAGCAAACGTGAGAAAATAAAGATGGAAGGCGAAGTTCGGAAAAGGGCCTCCGGGGCTTCTTCTCAGTCTTCTTGCAAATTTTCTTTGAGTTTGCAATTACTTTGAAATAATAAAAGAAAAAGAAAGAGCACAGACAAGGCACTGCTCCTCGCCACGTGGCCATGTTGATGACCATGCACCCGAGCATCATCTCCAGGGCTGTGTGGAGTCCCAGGCCATGGGAGGGGGACACGGAGCTCCTTTGAGCCCAGGGTTGGAGGGAACAGGAAGTATGGGGGTGGGGGATGAAAGAGGTGTTCCTGAGTGAAAGTCTTGTCCACATACCTGAAGTTCTTCAGCTCAGAGAGGGACAGCAGGAGGCTTTGCAGCAGCAGAGAGCTGGCATCGCAGAGGTTCACCTGGGACAAACTGAAAAGGTCCAAGCATATTCCAGAAGATTTCAGGCTGAACACACTTCAGGGATCAACATAGGGATGGGGAGGCCAAGCGAGGGGAAAGGCCCCACCAAGGAGCTCCCAATGGGGCAGGACTCCCCTCTGACACCCTGGGGCTCTCCCCCACTGGCCCAACGAGAGAAGCAAGAATGCCGGGGTTAGCATGGCCCCAGGCTCTGTTCATCCCCATCCTGCCCTGGCCAACCTCTCACCTATGGCCTGAAGCAGGCACTGGGGTCGACCAGAGAACTCAGGGCCTCAGTGTTTCAGGGTACTGACCTGAGCTGCCGCAGCCGGGCACATGTCTCCATCAACTTCCTGGCGAGGAGGTTTTGTTGGGTTCCCAGGTCACAGTGAGCCAGCCTGGAGGTGGAGAGGGAAGCAGCTGTCTGTAAACACCTGGGTCAGTATTGAGGACTCAGTCCCTGCCTACAAGGAGTGTGTCTGAAGGTGGTAAATAAACGCTAATCAAATAAGGTCCCACAATTTGCCGGTCGACCATGGGAAGTACTGTGAAGGAGAGGTCCATATGGGGGCCCGGCACGGCTGTGCAGGTTGTTCACTGCACAAGGGGGGTCCAACCAAGGAAGTGAGTCGGGGCTGAGATCCAGGCATGGTCTATGCCTCACAGTGTACACATGCAGGGCTGCACTCACCCCAGAGAGGTGACTTTTTAGTTTCCATAAATGTGCTATATGGATCAGAGGAGCTGTGAGCCCAGGCGTCTATGAGAGTGGATAAAGGGAGGACTCGACTAAGTCTGGGTGGTTGCAGGGACCTCCCTGAGATGGTGGCATTCAAGCTGAAACCTGAAGGATGGGATTGAGTTAGCCAGAGGAAGAAGGATGAAGAAGGAAAGAGAGGAGAGAGCATGCTGAGTTGGGGGGAACAGCCTGTGCAAAGGCCCTGAGATCAAAGGGAGAAAGGTGGTGTTTGAGGACTGAAAGCTAGCGGGGATGGCTGGAGCCAAGACCAGGGTTTGGGGTGGGGATGGACAGCATGGAGAGGCAGGTCAGGCTAGGTCTCATAGGCCACGGAGAGACTTTAGGCATCAAAGAATTCTGAGTAGGGGTATGAGAAATATTGGTAAGAAGCAGCATTGTCCCTCCTCTCCCTCCCCATCACCATTCAACCTCTTTCTTGGGGTCCCAGGTACTGGGTCCCACCTGAGGGCCACGGCTTCTGGGTTCTCCTGATGGGGAAATTCCAGCTGGATACAGAGCTGTTTCTGGGTCTCGGAGATGCTGAGGAGGGAAGGGGTGGTCAGCATGAGGTCCACGGGAGCTTCCCCTGTAGGCTGTGCTGGGACTGGGCCACTCAGCCGACAGCTCCCAGACCCAGTGGGGATCCAGACATAGGCCAACGAGACACCAAAGCCTTTGCTCTTGGCTAATCCATGGGATTCTGGTGCCTCTGGTCATAGAGCCATGGTGTTCGTTGCTGTCACCAGGGGCCACTTCCAGACAACCAGCATGGACTCCCAGCAGTGTCCATCTGGGACCTAACAGCTCATTGTCTTGGATCTAGGGCTACCTTCCTCTCTCCAGCACTGCTGCCTAAATACTGCACAAGTCCCAGCAAGTATGTGTGGTGGTGTTGTTTAGTCGCTAAGTTGTGTCCAACTCTTTTGTGATCCCATGACTGTAGCCCATCACGCTCCTCTGTCTATGGGATTCTTCAGGCAAGAATAGTCCAGTGGGTTGCCATCTCCTTCTCCAGGGGAATCTTCTCAACCCAGGGATTGAAACCAAGTCTCCTGCATTGGCAGGCAGATTCTTTACTGCTGAGCCATCTGGGAATATGTGTAGCCCCTCACATAGGTCCCAGGAGCTCCTGCCATCTTGGGGACCCAGAGAACCCACTAGGGACCCAGCTATGACACCAGAGGACAAGAGACCAATGGCTACATAAGGGATGATCCCAGTGGTCATGAAAAGATGAAAGAACCTCAGGGGCCTCCTTCCTGAACTTACCTTATTCCAGTGATGTTGCCTGAGGCCTGGGCACAGACTTCCAGCAGCGTGAGCACCCCGACTCTGCCCACCCATGGCTCTTCCACCCTGTCAGAGAGGTGATGGTGACAGTTGCTCAGTCCTGTCTGACTCTGCAACCCCATGCACTGTAGCCCGCCAGGCTCCTCTGTCCATGGGATTCTCCAGTCCAGAATACTGGAGTGAGTTGCCATTCCCTTCTCCAGGAAATCTTCCCGAGACAGGGATCGAACCCAGGTCTCCTGCACTGCAGGCAGATTCTTTACCATCTGAACTACCAGGGAAGTCATAGAGGTGGACACAGAGGTGTCCCTTGTGGGGCAAAGGTTCCCCCAAGGTTAGTGTGGGAGGGGAGGAGAGGGTTGGAGGGTTGCGGCTAGAGGCTTTTTGGGTTTTGCTGAATAACAATAAAATAAATTTAAAAATTAGGCATAAGCATAAAACAGAAAATTAACATCCTTGTTCCAATCATTCAAAGAGAAATTTTTTTTTTAAATAGTACTTTTAGGTTTAGAAAAAGTCTATATAACATCACGTTGCAAAGATAAGGAAATTAGACTATATATAAGACATGATCCCAATTTTGTATTTCCAAAAAGGGAAAATATATATAGAAACACATATGGTGAGGAAGAGGGAGATAGAGCTATGAGAAAAATATATTAAATGTTAATGGTGATGGTATCAATTGCAGAATTCTCCTGGATGGTTTTCTTTTGTAGTTGTCAATATTTTCTGAACTTCGTACAATGTGCACAGATTAATTTAGAAGAAGGAAAAAAGAGAGTTATTTAAAATATTGCTGCTTTTAAAGTTATGTTGAATTTTTTTTTCAAAGTACTATTTTCTTATGTTCTTCTGGATTTTCCACAAACTTCTACGAGGAGTACATATTATTTTTAGAGTAAGGCAAGTTTTAAGTAAAAATATTATTTGGGGTGATTCAGTGCTTCTGGGTATATACCCCAAAGAACTGAAAGCAGAGATGCAAAGAGATACGTGCACAGATACATCAGAGCAGCTTATTCACAACAGCCAAAAGGTGGAGGCAACCCAAATGGCCACGGATGGATGAATGGGTGAAGAATGAATGGGTAAATGAATGTGGCTTATATACATGGTGGAGTATTATTCAGCCTTAAATAGAAAGGGGATTCTATAAGAAGGTACAATAAAGATGAACCCTGAGGATATTGTGCTAAATGAAACAGACCCATCACAAAAAGACAAATACTGTATGACTCCACTTGGTTAAGTCCGAGAGGGGTCGGATCCATAGAAACAGAGAGTAGAAAGGTGGTTGCTAGGGGTTGGGGGAGGAGGCACGGTGGGGGCCTTAACGGGCAGTGAGTTTCCGTTTTCATGAAGTGTTTCGGTTGTACAACGTGAATGTTACTTAACACTACTGAACTGTCCACTTACAAATGGTTAAGATGGTAAGCTTTGTTATGTGTATTCTACCAGGATTTTAAAAAATGTCATGCTGGGGAACAACCAGACTTCATGTGTCTCATCAGAGGCGGCGCTGGGAAGTGCACAGCCTTGGCCGCCAAGTAGGTATTTTGGGACACATATATGTAACTGAATCTCACGGAGCCTTTCCAGTTCTAGGAAAGTCAGGGGTTAAGAGGAACAAACTCACTGACCTCACAAGAAGCACCAGACAGAGCCAGAAAGTGTCCCAGGGGACCAGTTTTCTCAACAAAACCAGACCACCAGGGAAGTGCCTGGGTGTCGAAGTTTCCTTTTTTTCCTGAAGTCCCCAAGTACAGATCACCCATTAAAAAAGTCCAAAGAGCTGTCACCTCTTTGTCACAAAAATGTGGACCTTGATGGGATCCTGGATCCAAAGAGCCAGCTGTCCCATATCGGGGCAGTGGGAAATTTCAGGCTGGCTTGGCTAATACCCGACACTAAGGACTTG
The DNA here is from genome assembly GCF_003369695.1 of Bos indicus x Bos taurus. Lineage (NCBI taxonomy): Eukaryota > Metazoa > Chordata > Mammalia > Artiodactyla > Bovidae > Bos > Bos indicus x Bos taurus. The sequence continues at coordinate 40,743,834 of NC_040093.1, forward strand.
TTACTCATTTTTGTAGGGGTCCTAATTCAACTGTGGTTATGTAAATAATGTCCTTATTTTTTAAAGACTTGAGGTGAACTCTTTGGCGTGATAGTTTATGAGATCAATAATTTATCTTAGTTAAAAAATACAAAGCAAATATGGAAAAACATGAACTGTCAAACCTAGGTGATGAGGAGTTTTCAAAATTGCTTTTCTACTTTCTGGAATCTTCTCTGTTTTTCTGAAAGTTTTCAAAAGATCAGAGTGAACATATTTGTTACATGTTATTTCTGACCTTGGCTGAGTGTCTTTTATTTTTATGGCCATGTGGTGGGGTATGCGGATCTTAGTATCCTAACCAGGGATCACACCTGTGCCCCTGCAGAGGAAGTACGGGAAGTCCCCGGGTGTGCTTTTAAGTCTCCTTTTTTTCTGAAGTCCTCAAGTACAGGTCCTGCCTTGGGCAGGGGTGGGGGAGCTTTTCTGCACCTGAAGGGGTTTCTGGGACTAATGGGGTGGGGGGGCCTCTGCATCCAGATGGCAGGGTTCTGGATGCAGGAAATGGCTAAGACTGTGACCTTGGGGGAAACTCTTCTTCAGAGCCCACTTCTGCCCTCCATTCCTACCACAGTCCCCTCCCAGAGTCACGGGCAGGCAGTACCTGAGAGTGAGCACCCCCGTTGGCCACGTTAGCAGACCCAGGAGGACAGTCAGCTGCTCCAGGCCCGGGAAACACCAGGTCAGCCTGTGGACAGAGGTCATTCTGGAAGGGAGCCCCTACCCCTCAGCTGCCCCCACGGGCTGGGCCCAGTCACTCACGTGAGCTCCGTCAGCTGCAGGGCCTGGCTCAGGCTGGCGGCCAGTCTGGGCATGTGCTCTGGCTTGAAGTGGCACTCGCTCAGCCTGAGGGCAGAGGGCAAGGGGCAGAGCTTGGGCAAAGCCTGTCGGGACTACAGTCCTGCTGTCCCCCAGCCTCCCCCAGGACCCATGGGGGAGCCCCCACTGGGTGCAAAGGCCTGGACCAGGACCTGAAAAAAGGCCCAAGTGCAACCTGTGCTCTGGGAGCTTCTCTTTGGAGAGAACACCGCCCAAGAAAGTGCTAGAGTCATCACTCACTGAGCCCTGACTCTAAGGCCGGCCCTGGCCCAGCCTCTGGGTGCACCCCATGAGCAAGCAGGCATGCCTGCCTTATGTGTGGCATCTCACTGAACCCCAATAGCATCACCTACAGGCAAAGAGACTGACCGACCCAAGGACGCACAGTTGGAAAAAAGCAGCGACAGATTTGGGTTTCAATCCAAGTCAGCCTGACTCCAGCCCCTAAACCTGTAACCACTTCTCTAGTCTCCAGGCCCACCCTACTCCAGGCTCCCTTGGGTGTGGAGGGTGGGGGTGGGGCTGGGATTCTTGCTATGGCCCTGTCCTCCCAGGGCCCGGCCCGTGCGGCTGGCAGACAGGCCCCGGAGCACTGTCTCACAGACGGGCTGAAAAGAGAGCCCAGCATAGCACAAAAGGGCCACTCCCTCTCACAGGACAGGGGCCACCGGAGGCGTCCAGGAAGGGCTGACATGTGAGCTGGGTCATACAGCATTGGGAGAATTTGATCTCAGAAAAGGCAGGGAAGAGAATGCCAGGCTGAGTGCCCAGAAGCAGGGATGCTTCATCAGGCAGTGCGTGCTTGGTGAACAAAGATCCCTTGTGGCTGAATCTGTGTGCACACATGCGGTATATGAGTGGTGTGTGTGATGTGTGCCTGTTATGTGTGGTGTGTACAGGGGATATGTCTGGTGTGTGTGCATGAGTGTGATGTATTATGCTGCGTACGTGTGTGTGTGTCTGTGTGTGGTATGTATATATTTGGTGTGAGGGTGGTGTGTGTAGAGGGGTGGGAGAAGTGAGAGAGAACACGGCAGGAAGTGGCAACCAGATCAGCCTCTGCGAAGACCAGGCTAAGGATTTGAACTTTATCCTCAGGGCACTTGGGAGCTACTGCAGGGCTCAGAGCAGTGGAGTACCACGGTCAGACGTGCATGCTGGGAAAGTCCCTCTGGGGGCTGCGGGGGGATTGGAGGAGGCCTGGTCAGAGGCAGGGGACCAATGCAGAGGCCACGATCACAGGTGAAGCAAGACATGTAGAGAAACTCACCCAAGGCTGAGCAAGACAGAGCCTGAGGCTACCAGAGGGGGATTAAATAAAAAATCACTGATACAGCACTCAAATAAGGCAGGTCGTTTCCAGGCACTTGAAACACATTTACTCATTTAATCCTCACAACAACCCTCATTTTACAGGTGAGGAATTGAAACACAGAGCAGTCAAGTCACTGGTCCACGGTCACACAGCTATTAAGTGGTAGAGTGGAAGAAGGGAAAGTGTTAGTCGCTAACTCATGTCTGACTCTTTGCAACACCATAAACTATAGTCCGCCAGGCTCCTTGTCCACGGGGATCCTCCAGGCAAGAACACTGGAGGGGGTTGCCACTCCCCTCTCCAGGGGATCTTCCTGACCCAGGGATCAAAGCTGCGTCTCCTGCATTGGCAGGTGGATTCTTTGCTGAGATCTACCCCAAGAGGGTCCAGAGTCTGGTTGTTTAACTCAGAAGCCTCCAGACTCAGTTAGGCTGTGGCTAAGGCGCACAAACACCACTCGAAGGCCTGGTCCAGGGGCTGAAGGTATGGGGAGACTGGGGGCAGGTGTAGGAGAGACAAACCCAGGTGGTAGCTCCAGGCAGGGTGTGTGGAGGAGGAGGGGACCCTGGGAGGAAGGAGGCATGGAGGCCACCACAGGGTCATCTGCCTATCCCTGGTTCCCCTGCCTTTCCCGTCACCCCAGACCACAAATTACCTCAGTGTCTTCCCAGTCTCTTCCTGTCGGGAGAAGTGAATCCAGAAGCTCTGCTTGGAGCCCAGGCTGCAGAGAGAAGGGTGTATGGAAGCCCAAGGCCCAGCCTTGCCAGCGTCCCTAGGACCCAGGTGCCAGGGGGCACAGGGAGGGATGGGGGCTGGGTCCACAGGGGCACGGGAGGGTGGAAGCCACGGCAGAGACCCTTGCTGACCAGAGGAGACCCCCACCTCCTCCTTCGAGGATGCTAAATCTGGCGTTTCCCCACCCGGTGGCCTCCCTGGGCCCCATGCGTGCACACATGGGCCTCAGAAGATGGAAACTGTGATCCCACAATCAGTGAACTCGGAGACTCAGAGAGGCTCAGTTGCCCTAAGTCACACAGACAGAGGGCCACTGAGCATGTGAGTCTTGCTTCCCCATCATCAGCAAGTAGCACCAATGTTTCCTTACTTCACTGAGGCCTCCCGGAGACGTGGACAGGAGGGGAGCGCCTCCACCAGGCACAAGACGCTTTCCTGAGACATACTGTTGTGGCTTAGACTAGAAGAGAAAAGAGGTTCAGGATAAGGGGTGAGGCAAGACCTCAGTGGAGCCCTGCCCAGGTCCTCACCTCCTCCACTCCAGCTGTCATCTCCTAGAAGGGAGTCCTCAGTGCCCAAGTCTCCATCCTCAAGGTGGAGACACCGAGGTCCAGAGATAAGCCAGAGGGACGCTATCGCCACCCTGGCAGGCCAGGCAGCATACTCTGAAATCTTTGAGAGTCGCCCCCACTGCTGCCCCTGTGGTCTGAGACCAGGGGTGAGGGCAGTGATAAGGCCAGGCTGCCAGCTCCAGCTCCATGGGGGCCAGGGATGCCCAGAGTGCAAAGCTTAGTTGCCTAGCAACGGGCTGTATCCTGGGTCTGGACGTCAGTCTCGCAGGTCACTGGGGAGACTGAGTGACTGAAGATGAGTCCCCAGGGGCCCTCCCTGCTGTGGCAACATCTCCAAATCTGTGTCCCCTAACTCTGGTCAGAGGAGCTTCAGGGACAGGATGGACGGACCAAGAGCCAGGACAACTGAGATTTCTGCAGCTGATTGGGGATGAATTATTGCTCCCTGCCTGGAGTCAACTTGGGCCACCGAACACTAGTCACAGTCTCTTGTGGGTGTTTGGTGAGAGCTCTGCCAATAGTGGGCAATGAAGGAAGGACGAAAGGACCCAAGGTGGGTGGGTGGGGGGAATCAAGGTAAAGATCACCCCCTCCCCAGCCCTTGTCCCCTGGAGTTCTTCAGGGGTGCCTGAAAAGAAGCCCACTAACATTCTGGGCCCTGGGGAGTCTTCCTCCTAGTTGTCCTCGGGGCTGCTCATCACTTACTCAAGCGAACCGGAGATGGGCACCTTGGGGAGACATTCCAGGAGGCACCTGAGCCCATCATCACCCAGCAGGTTTGCTGAGAGGCTGCAAGAGGTACGAGGAGGAGGTGGTTGGTGATCTGACGTGCCTGCTCTTCAGTGAGCATCACTGCTACTCTACCCGCCCCGCACCGTCACCACCTCCACCATCACCTCCACCACTGTGCGCAACTTCTGTTCCAACAGCACCATCATCACCACCAGCACCATTCCATCCCTACTACTTGGCATCCCTGCCTGCATCCCCGTCACCTCCATCAGCACTAGCACGAGCACCCCCATCCCCTCACCAGCACCACAGTTAACCAGTCCTCATCTTCCCCTTCAGTATCTGGTGACCACTCCTGGGACTCCAGCAGGCTTTCAGCAATTAGAGAAAAAGCAATTATCTTTTTACTGTGCACTCGGCCTCTACCTGTTGGGAGCCGTCATTTTTGAACCAGAGTAAATTCAGGAAAAAGACAGACATTTGGAGGATGCATTTACCCAAAATATTTCTGCTTTTGATTTGGGAATGCAATATCAGAAACTGCACTTGAAGACTATTTCCCTTCATTTGTAGCATCCTATGGTTTTAGCTACAGTTTCAGGAACAAAATAATCAGTGTGCCTGGGAATATCTGATTTTTACCCTGCAATTTTGAACTCATTTTGCCCCTGATGATAAGACTTTTGAGGCTCATTTATTTCCATCTTTTCCTGAGACACTTTGAAAACGAAAAAATCTGTCTCAGGAAGCCACTTATTGAAATAATTTTTAGAATATGAGAAAGTTCCCTCTAGAATGAAAAAACTGAAAAACTCAAAAGACATCTTTGCTTATTCATCTTTCTTTAAAATCCATGATTTTCATCAGCCACATTTCTCTCCTTGGCCACACCACAAGGAATTGAAATTGTGGGGTTTTTTTGGTGGATAGCTCTCTGTATGTTCTGCTTGTCCTAAGCTGGAGTTCTAACAGTTCTGAGTAAAGGCTCTGCATTGAACTAAGTGCGTGACTTAACACAGATCTTTAAACTCTCTCAGTCCGCTCATCTATGATATCCAGGGTTGTTGAGAAGGAGGATAAAAAGGATATGTAAAGCACTTAGAATAGTGGAAAAAGTGCTCAAAGCTCTTTTTTCCCTACCCATGCAGGGCTGCGCTATTCAGGCACCCAAGACAGGCCACACTGATACCACTTCTCATCAGCCTGAGAGCCCGGGCACACATCCCTACGCTGGCTGGCTCCGGGCCCTCCGCAAGCAGAGGCATTGGCTATTCTTAACCACCTGCTCAGCACGTCAACGGACCCTTCATTTCAGGCTCCACCAGCCAGCAGAGCCCCAATGCCTTGAATAACAAGAGGCCAAGGGGCTCCTGTGGCCCTTTGTGAAGTGAAAGTAACTAAAAGTGTTAGTCTCAGTTGTGTTTGACTCTTTGCGACCCTGTGGACTGCAGCCCTCCAGGCTCCTCTGTCCGTGGGATTCTCCAGGCAAGAATACTGGAGTGGGTGGCCATTCCCTTCTCTAGGGGATCTTCCGGACCCAGGGATCGAACCGAAGTCTCTTGCATTGCAGGTGGATTCTTAACCATCTGAGCCACCAGGGAGGCCCAGTCCTTTGCAAAGGGCTCCCCTAAATTGATCAGGGGTACACCCTGAACTAGCTCTACATGGTAGCAGTGGAGGATGGGAGGGATAAGATGGGGACAGAAACTTTACAGATGTGACTGAGTCCCAGGCATCCTCTCCTCTGTTAGGTGGTCCTGAGAGCATGCATGGGTGTGTACACACAAACACACACACACATCCTTCAGGTGCCACGCAGAACATGCTCCAACTTACTCCAGCTGGTGGAGGTCTTCACACTTGCTCAGCAACCCGCACAGCGGCTCCACGTGCTCCTGGCGGAGGCCGCAGTCAGTGAACCTGCTGCAGGAAGGGAGATGGAGTCCCTAAGCTGGGTATAGCTTCGAAGCTCCAGCGGGGCTTCACTCAAGCTTGGACTCTCTAGAAACATCCAGCACCCACCCGTACCACCTGCCCCGCCCAGCAGATCCCACATATGTTTCCTCTTTGAGGGGATGGTTCTCAAAGTGGGGTCCCTGACCAGCCCCAATAGCACTCCTTTGGGAGCATGGTGAGAGGCACATGCTGGGAACACAACCCAGACCCGCTGAACAAGCAGCCTCTGGAACAAGGCTCTCCAGGGTGATTCTGATTCAGTCAAGGTGAACTATAGCTCTTAGGGTCACTTTAATGAGCAGACATGGGGGTGGAGTGGAGGAGACCCAGAGTGATGTCTCCTTATGCGGAGGATTATTCATACTGGAATCAAAGTAATAGTAAAGTCTGTCTTTGAGAGGCTTACACGGATACCACACAACAACAAGGTAAATGAATAGCTTATGGCCAGCTAGCAACTTAAAAAATAAACTTAGAATGATAAAGTACCTAAAACCAGTAACTCAAATTTTTATCAGTTACTTTCCATTTTTTTCAGTCCCAAATTCCTTATTATACTATTATTTATTTCTTATTTTTAAATCAGCTCATTCTTTTTATTTAATGCACTTACCAGAAAAGAAAACCTTGTATCACTTACTCCAATAGAAAACTAGCATTTCCTGCCCTAAACAGACCGTAAGGATAAGGATGCAGGAAATGAGGACAAAATATCATCATTATATTCAAGCCAGATATTGGCACCTGCTGAGGGCTCTCCTCCTACAGCTTAGCAGACGTGAAGAGGTGTTACAGACATGCTAAGAGGCAACTGACACTTCCTCTTGGCCTTGTGCGTGCTTGGTGCTTCAGTCATGTCTGACTCTTTGTGACCCCATGGACTGTAGCCCCCAGGCTCCTCTGTCCATGGAATTCTCCAGGCAAGAATACTGGAGTGGGTAGCCACTCTCTTCTCCAGGGGATCTTCCCGACCCAGGGATCTAACCCAGGAATCTCCTGCATTGCAGGCAGATTCTTTACTGTCTGAGCCACCAGGGCCTTAATCAAACACAGAAATTTTGAAAAAGGAAGAATCTGATGAAAGTGAACCAGTAGTCAAGTATGGATGTGAGAGTTGGACTATATAGAAAGCTGAGCGTGGGAGAATTGATGCTTTTGAATTGTGGTGGAGAAGACTCTTGAGAGTCCCTTGGACTGCAAGCAGATCAAACCAGTCAATCCTAAAGGAAATCAGCTCTGAATATTCACTCAAAGGACTGATGCTGAAGCTCCAATACTTTAGCTACCTGATATGAAGAACTGACTCATTGGAATAGACCCTGATGCTGGGAAAGATTGAGGACAGGAGGAGAAGGGGACAACAGGGGATGAGATGGTTGGATGGCCTCACCAACTTGATGGACTTGAGTTTGAGCAAGCTCTGGGAGTTGGTGATGGACAGGGAAGCCTGGCGTGCTGCAGTCCATGGGGTCACGACTGAGCGACTGAACTGAACTGAAGTACTCTACTATCAGCTCAACCTCCTAAAAATCATCCCATCCTGGTCTATGTCCTACATTTTGGAAATAAGATTTGGAAACTATGAAGGTATTCTAGAAGTCACCATCGTGCTGGGTTAGGATAGGAACTGGAAAAACTACCGCCCAAGGCCGCCTGTTTTATATGACCAGCACGCTAAGAATGGTCTATCCATTTTCAAATAGCTGAGAAAAAGAAAGTCAAAAGAAGAGTAACATTTCATGACATGTAAACATTACATGAATTCAAGTCTCAGCATTCACAACTCCAACTTTACTGGCACACAGACATGCCATTGTTTATATATTGTCTGTGCTGCTTTCAAACTTCTGATCTAACCCTTTACAGAGCACATTTGTTCACCCCTGGGCTAGGAGCGCTGTAGCACTGCTTGGATTCAAGTCCTAGCTGCACCCCAACCTGTGGCGTGACCACAGCTGAGAGGCTTCTAGGATGTAATGTGCATGAGGCTCTCAGAATGGTGTCCTGCAGATGCTCAACAAATATCAGCTCTTCATGTATTGTTATTTCACAGCTGAGAAGGCTGAGACACAGAGGAGAAAGGTCTGGTCCATGGTCACTTGGTGAGCCGGTGGCATCGGGTAGCTACCAGAAATGTCATCTGTGCGTTTAAAGGTTGCCCCCTCAGCCCATCATCCTGCCTCCTGTGCAATGCCTGCCCCCGGTCACCGAGACAACCACAAAGCATTGGTCCAGGAGTCAGGGGAGGGGGCTTTCGTAACCGTGAGTGCCGCTTGTGTTTTATATGTTGCCTTGTATCATCTTTGCCAACAGCCTGCAGTCTACCATCTGCCATCACCAGCTCCCTTCTCTCAGTGGAAGCTGAGGATCGGAGAGCTTAAGGAACCTGCCCAGGGTGCCAGATCCTGGTGAGGCTGGGATTTTTTTTTTTTTTTTTAAGATTTTATTTATTTATTTTTGACCATGCCACATGGCATGCCAGATCTTAGTTCTCTGACCAGTGATCAAACCCATACCCCACTGCAAGCGAAGTGCAGAGTCTTAGCCACTAGACCACCAGGGGAAGTTCCGGGGCTGTTAAAGCCTGGGGGCAGGAGTGGAGTGGAGTCCTTTTCCTCGGAGCAGTCCTTGAGCTCTAATCCAGTCTGCTGTGGACTCCTCATTTGCCCACGACAGTGCCTGGCCCTCTCAGTCTGTCCTCTGCTCTGGACATACGAGAACTGTCTGTCTGTCCCCGATAATCCCCTATCATACCAGGGCCCGGTTCCGGGGGACTTACCAACAGCACCTGTCTTCCTGCTCCTCACTAGACCTGAGATGCAGGGTCAAATGACGCAGGGACCTGGAACAGACAGCACCTTCGTCAGCCACCTTCGACCACAGCTTCAGGATGCCCCCAGGGGGCAGGTTCCCCTTCTTGAGCAGCTGAATCTCTGATTTGGGTCCCTCTGCCCTCACCCCCACCCTTCACATCCAACAACCTCCAGCACCACCCTCCCAGCTGAGTTCTGGTTGCCCCAGGGCAATGCCCACCTGAGATCCACCTTCTGAACCTGTGGGCACAGGCTGAAGAGGTCAGCTAGCAGGAGGGGGCTCTCTGGAGGCAGTTGCATCTGGCTCAGTCTGACAGGGAAAGAGGTGGGGTCCTATGTGAGCAAGTTGGAGCCAAGCAAGATCGGTGGGCAAGAAACCTGGACACAAAGGATGGGGGGCGCTAGCAGGTGAGCCAGGCAATAAGGAAGGAGGCAGCGACTCAGGAGGGAAAAATAGGAGCTTGGGGTCAACTGGGCTTAGGTTTGGCTCTAGTCCTGCTTGTAGGCTGTGTGTCCTTGGACAAGTCATTTAACCTCTCTGAGCCTCAGTTTCCTTATCTGAAAAACACGGACTACTTATGACATACCTTCCTCTAGGGTGTTGTGAGTACTGAAACATTAAGCTTGTGCACTGCCTAACACAATACCCCATGCGTGTTGTGTTGTTATTATTATACTGCTTTTATCCCAAGGACTAACAGGTGAGCCCTTGCTGACAGGGAGCGGGAAGATGCAAGCCATAAGAGTTTCTCAAGGTCAGCACTACCAAGATGATTCTTTGGCATTGGGGGCTGTCCGGTAGGAAGTTTAACAGCATCCCAGACCTTACTCACTAGATGCCAGGAAAGATTGAGGGCAGGAGGAGAAGGGGATGACAGAGGACGAGATGGTTGGATGGTATCATTGACTCAGTGGACATGAGTTTGAGCAGACTCTGGGAGATAGTGAAGGACGGGGAAGCCTGGCATGCAGCAGTCCATGGGGTCACAGAGTCAGACGTGACCAAGCGACTGAACAACTCCCTAGATGCCAGCAGGAGCACAACCTCCCACCCCCTCCACCAAAGACAACAAAAACGTCTCCATCCTGAGTGTCCCCTAAGGAGCAAAATCACCCACAGTTGGGAAGCATTGCCTTAGAGAAAGTGACTTGCCTCCATCTGCCTCGCTCTATCAGCCTTCCATCAGCGTGTCTTGTCAGTTCCACCTCCAAGGTCCACCCTGAATCTATATACTTCCCTCTCCCCTTCCCATTCCCAGCCCCCTCCTCTCTTATTCTGGCTGCAAAGCTCCTCCGTGCTCTGACTTCCATGCTTGTCCCGGGATCCCTTCTCCACCCAGCCGCCAGACTAAGCTTTTGAAAACACAAATCATTCCTCTCCTTTTCAGGTCTCCTTGGGCAAAATCCCAAACTCCTCCCCATGGCTACCAGGCCCTGTGTGACCGGGCCCAGGCTTGTTTCTCTACCTTCTCTCCTACAACTCTGCTGGCCACTATGCTCTGGCCACACTGGCCTTCTGCCTGTTCCTTGAACACTCAAAGCTCCACCCTGCCTCAGGGCCTCATGCATGCTGTTCCATCTCCTTGGCATGCTGTTCCCTGCTTTGCACAAGGCTGGATCCCTCTCCTCCCTCTGGCCATACCCCAGTGTCCCTCCTTAGAGGTGGTCCCTGACCACTCTCGCCATTGTCTAAATCACCTCCAATAATCACTCTTTACTATATTACCTAGAAAAATACATTATCACTGTCTGAATTCATCTTATTTGCTTTCACTCTGCTTATTGACCTCTCCTACTACAAGGTAAGCTCCAAGTAGACAAAGGTCTGGTCATTTTTTTTCCCTCTCCGTTGTGTCTCCAGCACCCCAAACAGTGCTTCAGAGCAGCGTACAAACAGTATGGACTGAGTAATACAAAGCTTAAGCACTGGTGAGTCAGGCTGGTCACCTCATTCCAAAGACAGATGAAGAGTCGGGCACTGGTGCTGTGTGACCTGGGCATAGAGAAGCCCCTCTCTGGTCTGAGGTTTCCTACTTATTTATTTTAACCTGCAACTTATGTGTCCCAAGGAACCCCCCCTTTCCTGGCAGGGAGGAACCATAGTGGGTTCTGTATTTTGACATGGGCTCTGCCACACTTGGGGCTTCCCTGGTGGCTCAGACGGTAAAGAATCTGCCTGCAATGCAGGAGACCCTGGGTCGGGAAGATCCCCTACAGAAAGGAATGGGCAACCACTCCACTATTCTTGCCTGGAGAATTCCATGGACAGGGGAGCCTGGCAGGCTACAGTCCAACACTTGCCCACCTCTGAGAAGTCACATGTCTCCTCCCTCTCCCATAGGACTCAGGGATAAGTAAGATCCTGGGTGTGACGAGAACCGTCTCAGGGCTGAGAGATCCTTAGCAGGAGTATTTAATGTTGCTGTTTTTAATGGTACAATTTAATTTTCTGCTGTATTTTTCCATCTCAGCTACAGATGCTTTTGCTCCCTGCTAGAGAAATATTTAAAGTAAATCCTTTTTAAATTCTAAGCAGTCTGAGCTGAAATTAGAAAACAGAGTTTTAAATACTTTGGGGAATGCTGTTTAAATTCCCCTTTTACAGAATTAGATGGTGACCTTTCAAAACAAGTGTGTGATGTATACATGACCTACAACTGTAAAGTCTCTTTAGAGGAGCAGGTGACCTTTCTGTGGGTAGGAAGAGGTAAATTGGCCCGGTTGTCACAGGCTTTCCATTCTTCAAGGTGCTTTTAAAGCAACTGTCTTGTCTGAATCCCAACCCTGGAGGGAGGGTGAAGACTACTAGTCCCATTTGTCAGATGAGGAAACTGAGGCTTAGAGGGGTCCAATAACTCCTCCGAGGTTGATAAAGTATTAGCGAAGAGCTGAAAGCAGACTTAAGCTCCAAATTGTGCCAGGAAAAATTATGAAACAGCTCAAGAGAAGGATGGAGGGACAGAAGGGAATGGCTTTCCAATGCAAGAGCCTCAGCTCTGCACGGGGAAACGGGGAAACCAGTCTTACTGCAGCAGGCTTAGCTGGGGGAGCTGCGGTAGGTGGTACAGCAGGGTCTCCAGGCTCTGGTCACTCAGCACCTCGCAGGACAATCTGAGAAACAAAGCATCTGAATGAGCTGGGGGACATCGGGAAAAGCTAGATGGGTTCTATACCAGGACTGCCCAAAACACCCCCTCTGAATACTGGGTCCTTGAGTTATCATTGAGGCTGGAGGAAAAGGAAGGTCGTACATGCTTGGAAAATGCTGGGTTAAGTCACATTAACTTTCTCGGCTGCAGGACTTCTCAGAGCCTTTAATCTGCCTTTGTGCCTTGTGAATTTCTAAGGGGCTATAGTAGGTATATTTTTCCCCAAAAGACATGGACAAGAAGGATCATTCTTTTGAGGGCCTTGAAAACTGGTACTCAGTGGAACATACTTGTTAAGAAGAGAATGCTGCCTTAACTCAAGGTAGTGAACAGACCAGTGGCAATTCAGGCATTTAATGGGTCAGCAAAGAAGAGACGCAAGGTAGCTCGGGTCTCTGATTGTCCATCAAAACCAGACCAACCAGCTGATAGCTTGTCTAGATAACTCATCAGAAGCCAGCCCTCTTAGGAGGAACTCCTGATACCCACCCTGTGATCTCTGCTCTGGCTGGAGGACTGTGTTGACCAGCATCTCCCAGCACTCTGGGATTTACATACAGCCCTCCCTGGGAGTTGGGAGCCACCACCTGACCCCCAGAGGCATTTGGACAGTGTTTTCCTTCTGCCTCCTCCCCTCTTGCTTCCCCTTCTTCTCTCTCTCCCTGTCCTTGGTCCCCTGAAGGCTGCCCTTTCCCCTTGCTGGGGTTGTCAGGAGCACCCCAACATGTGCTTTTCTGGCTGGAGGGGAACCCAGCTTGTGGGGAACAGTGGCAGGGGCCGCCTGTGGTTCTGGAGTTGGAAGCGAGGAGCCTGTCAGGACCCAGGCTGTAGGCTCAGCTATACCTCCTCTGTCCTAGGACTGGGCCTGGGGCTCAGGGCACAGGCAGTGGCTTTCATTGAGGGGTGGTCTGACCACAAACACCAGTGGCTTTCCACTGGACACCCAACAGACATAGTGCCATGGCCTCTGCTTGGGTCAATGCTGGGTTTACACACTGTTGTTGTTGTTTTTGAAGCAACAGAACCTTTACCCATTACAACATCTCACATGGAATGCTGAAACATACACGTCATGTACCATGATATAAACGATATTAACAAGCAGGGGTGAGTGGGTGAGGGAACTCTGGACTAGCTTTGCAGCTTTTCTATAAAGCAAGTCACCAACTGTTCTAAAATAAATGGTTTGTTTGAAAATTCATTGGTTCCACACGTCTCGATATTTCAGGAAAGCCACAGTGTTCTGTGATAGACAAAAGGTTGTTGCAGAGCTTGTTGAGATCCTGTGTCTGTTAACAACATCACACTCCCTCGTCCTCTGTGTTCATATGTATTTGAACAAGGAGAGAGGCATGAAAGGACACACCCCTGGTGTCAACATAAGGATATTGTTAACAATGATAATGTTAATAATAATGGATAATGAGCTTGTTGCAAGGGCCAGAAGGGCATTGGAAATGGGAGCCAGAACGCAAGGGAAAATAAAAAACCTAGCAAAATGGAAAAGAACATACAGGGCAATGTAAAGTGAAACTGCAGAATGTAGCTGGCCTGTGACTTCAAACAGGAAAAAGCTGTATACACAAATGGAGAGGGCCACCAGGACAAACAACGATGCTGAGTTGAAAAGGGAAGGGGTTATTTAGGTGAGGCAGGTTTGTCTTGGGTTTCTTTATTTTATGGTAATTATTATAAGAAAATGACAGCAATGATGATGAGGGCAGGAAAAGTCTGACTGACCACTTTGCAGATGACAAAGCTGAGAACCAAAGGGTTAAAGCCATTTGTTTGCCTTAAGTCATCCAGATGGTCGGTGGCTGAGCCAGGACTCCTGATTCTAAGCCCAGCCTCTGGTCACAGACCCAGGTATTCTGGGGTTAGCTGGTATCCGGGGTGGACGGGGTCCCCTGAGGAGGAGCCTTCAGAGTGACAGGTTCCAGCCACAGAGGCAGGCCCAGGTGGGAGCCAGGGTGGGGCTCCCAGGGTGGGGTGGGGGCAGACTGGGGCTCCCAGGTGCCCTGAGTTGAGCAGACGGGAGATGAAGCCCCAGGCCTGGCACAGCCTCTCTCGGGGGGAGGGGTGAGGTGCCTGAAGCTGGGGCCACTGGGAGGCACCGAGCCTCCAGGAACTCCCCTGAGGTCGGGCTGCGGGGTCTGGCAGGAAGGGACCAGGAAGGACTCACCTGGCCTCTAACCAGGCCACCCACACCCCAGGCCACTGGGCAGGTGCCCATGCTGTGGCCCTGGGCTGTGTCCTCAGTACTTACTGGACTTCCAGGGGCCCTGGGCACTTCTCCAGAGACTTGCAGAGGTAGGAGAGGCTCAGGGGCTCCAGCTGACATTCCTTGAGGCTGAAAAGGGGCCAGCAGGAATGATGAGGTCAGGGAGGGCTCAGGGACCCTGTGCAGCCCCCAAACCTGCAGGCCACCGGCCCCTCCCCTGACATGGAACACCCCACCCCCTACATGCCCCAGGCCCCCTACTCTGACAGTCACAATCAAGGCCCCCTGAGTGCTCAGCAGCTCTGATCCAGTCCCAAGTCCTCCTGGGACTCCTGCCTACATCCAGGCTACCACTTTCACTTACCAGCTTTACTTTAACATCCCCTGGGTTCCCCCTCTTGCCTCCCTGCAAGCCTCCACCCTGCTGGCATCTTATCTGTAACAGTATAAATCTGACCACCCTCTCCTGTGCTGAAAACCCTTTGTGGCTCCCCAGTATCCTTAGGGTAAAAGTGAAACGCCTTTCCCACGTCTCCACTCACCTCCACTCTCCCCATATAAGTTTTAGCCACCCAGAAATGCTCCCCGAGAGCCAAACCTTCACTCCCCGCCACCGCCTCCTCCCCACGAGGTGTTTATACCCTGCCTGCTTCCTGCCCCTCCCTGCTCCCTGATAACCCTGTTCAGGCACCAGCTATGAGCTACGGTGTCTCTCTTCTTAGGTGAGGAAATCAACCCCAGAGACAGGAGGGGCCCAACCAGGGTCTCACAGCCCCTCACGGTAGGGCTGGGAAGTCTTCCGAGAAAATAACATGGACTCCTCCACAAGGGGAATGTTGGATCCCGCAGCCCCATCAGCAGCCCTCCCAGACTCTCCACTCCCTCACCCTTCACCCCATTGTGGTTACCCCCAAACAAGAGGCGGTAAGACGGTACCAGAAGCTCCTGGGGACGTGGCGCTGACCAGATCCCAACCGGGCTCCAGCTCGGAACTCTGGCAAAGATCCAGCAGCCAACAGATCCCTGCAAGCGGGGAAACCATCTTGAGAGGAAAATTCCAAGCATCCATATCGGAAGACTCGACTCATTAGGGCTGGTAGGAGCCCTTGTCACAGTCAAGCCCCTCCCTGGACGGATGGGGCAACTGAGGCCCAGGGAAGGGAAGTCAGAGCGAGGATGCCCACAGCTTATACCTGTCCACGTGGGCAGCACCTGACCAGGTTGAGGGGTGCGAGGACAAGAGCCCTCCTCTTTCTGACCATCACTGTGGGCAGCATTCACATGACTTCCCCTCTCTGTGCCTTGATCCTTCTGGTTTCAAGAACCCAGAGAGTCCCTAGAAATGGAGACCCTAGCTCTGCAAGCAAGACCACCCTGGCTTCAGGCAGCCCACTTACTACCGTAAGGCTTTTCTCTAAGGCATTGTCTGGAAATGCACTCTGCCCAGCTGGCCCCACATGAGGCGCCCTTGTACCGGCCAAGGTGAGGCCAGGTGGCCTGCCTCCACTAGGGGGCAGCCCGGAGCCCTGGCACAGGAGGAACTTGTTTACCGCAAAGGCATGGAAACTTTTTCAGAGCACCAACGGTTCTTGGTTTCTCAAATGTGAT
Organism: Bos indicus x Bos taurus; assembly: GCF_003369695.1. Taxonomy (NCBI): domain Eukaryota; kingdom Metazoa; phylum Chordata; class Mammalia; order Artiodactyla; family Bovidae; genus Bos; species Bos indicus x Bos taurus. Next base: position 40,759,793 of record NC_040093.1, read on the forward strand.
ACTCAGGGTGTGGAAGGGCAGTGATTCACAGGAAGGGAGGAGTCTGCTGCCGCTGCTGCTGCTAAGTCACTTCAGTCGTGTCCGACTCTGTGTGACCCCATAGACAGCAGGCAGCCCACCGTTCTACAAAGGTCTCCGGAGGCAGAGACAGGGCTGCTCCCCGCCACCCTCCAACACAGACGCTATCTGCTGGCACCTGTCTTGTGGTAGCATCATCCGTCGGCTCCGCCCTCCCTCCCACATGCAGGCCTTCTGAGAAAAGATTTAAGGCAGCTCATTACTGCACGTTAATATGGGGAAGAGGGTTACAGAAGTGATCCATTCCAGCCTGTCAGATATGGGTGGGTTACTCTATAGCTAACAGCGGTCAGTATGGGCCTGGGGGTGGGGGCACCTATAGGAAGTGGGGACCAGAGAGAGAGGGGACCATACCCTGTCCACACCTCAGAGCTTCCCCTCCTTACCTGCCTCTTTTGTCGCCTCTCAGGATGACGTGTTGGCTCGCAGAGCTGTAGACAGAGAGAAAGCAGTAGCGTAAGAAAGGGCCAAGGGCTCCCTACCCGGGCAGCGGCAAGGCAAGAGACCAGACATGCTGGGTTAATTAATGGTGGCCTGTTTTCTCAGCAAACGGGACAATAAACATACTACATACAAAGCACGCCACTGACAGGTCTTTGATGCTCACGATAAAATTGTCCACGTCACAGACGAGGAAACTGAGGTATAGAGAGACCTAGTGATCTGCTCAAAGCAACCCAGCCAGTGAGCAGTGAGCCTGGACTTTTGAACCTGGTCTTTCTGCTACTGCTCCACCTACTCTGGGAAGGGGGAGGGGAGGAACGGGCAGATTTTACCTGAAACCAGGGAAGATCTGCTTTGCCTGGCCCAGGGCTGCTTAGCTGGGTGCCTTCCCCCTTTTTTTTTTTTTAAACTTTAAGTTTTGTATTGGGCCATAGCCAATTAACAATGTTGTGAGAGCTTCAGGTGAACAAGGAAGGGACTCAGGCATACGTATACATATATCCATTTTCCTCCAAACATCCCCCCCATCCAGGCTGCCGCACAACATTGAGCAGAGTTCCCTGTGCTATCAGTAGGGCCTTGCTGGTTATACATTTTAAATATAGAAGAGTGTATCAGTCCATCCCAAACTCCCTAACTATCCCTTCCCCCTATCCTTCCCACCGGCAACCATAAGTTTGTTCTCTGTGAGTCTGTTTCTGCTGTGTAGGTTCATTTGTATCATTTCTCTTTAGATTCCACATATAAGGGATGTCATACAATATTTCTCCTCTTTGCCTGATTTACTTCACTCAGTGTGACAGTCTCTAGATCCATCCATGTTGCTGCCAGTGGCATAATTTCATTCTTTTTAATGGTGCCTTCCCTTCTACACTCTTATCAGCTCCAGAGACCCCACCACTGGGGCGGGTCCCTGAAAATTCAATGGCTACCGGAGAGCGCTCAGTTTCCTTAGAAGTCTCCCAGGGCAATCCAGAGAGTAAGTATGGGACAGTATACGGATTGTGTCCCATGGTGCATTTCGAGAAATTTGAGCATTCTGGAGCTATATTTTATCATTCATCTATTCAATCATTCCACAGACACACACCAGTTGTTCACTGGGCCTGGTATCACACCAGAGCCCTGAGGATGCTGTGTCATGAGTGGGACAGACGAGGGACAGGACAGGGTCCCAGGGGCACTCTCACCTGAATTCCAAATGTAGAAGCCACCGCAGAGTAGAGAAGCACTGGGTCAAACTGCACACACCCTCCAGGGACAAATGGTTCTCACTGAGGCTGGAGAATCAGAGGGATGTTGTGGACGAGGTCACTCAGGACTCAATAACACCCTCTTTGTGGTTAGAGCACAAGGTTGGGGAGGGCTGTCCCTCTCTGTACCAGACAATGGAACACTCTGAACCCCAGAGTTACTCAGAGTGTCTCTGCTAACTTCTTATTGTACAGATGGGGAAACTGAGGCCCAGAGAGCAGCAAGGTCTGGCCCAAGATTAAGAGACAAGTTGGTGACAGAGCTGAGATTAGAACTCAGTGGTTCCGTCTATCTATAATGAATCTGGGGTGACTTGTGCCTCGGTTTCCCCATTTGATCCAGGAGGGGCAGTGCCCAGTGCTAAGTGAAGATGTGAGGCCCCTTGGTGAAAAAGCAGAACAGAGCTTTTCCTCTTTCATGGCCTGTCAAGCCATCCTAGTGGTTTAATATTTGCCACTTAACGTAGCACTCCTCAGGCCCTGGGAGACTGGCAGGTGGTGCAGACCCTCACAGGCTGGAAGCCATACCAGCAGCCATTCCCAGTATTGACAAGGTCACAGGAGGATATTCTGGAAGGCTCCTTGATAGCTCAGCTGGTAAAGAATCCGCCTGCAATGCAGGAGACCCCGTTTTGATTCCTGGGTCAGGATCTTTTCAGGAGGGAAAAGATCCCAGGAGAAGGGATAGGCTACCCACTCCACTATTCCTGGGCTTCCCCTGTGGCTCAGCTGGTAAAGAATCCTCCTGCAATGCGGGAGACCTGGGTTTGATCCCTGGGTTGGGAAGATCTCCTGGAGAAGGAAAGGCTACCCACTCCAGTATTCTGGCCTAGAAAAATCCATGAACTGTATAGTCCATGGGGTCATAACAAGACACGACTGAGCAATTTTCACTTCACTTCATATCTGCATAACATTTGCCTCCATCAGTGAGGCTTTCCTCCCCACCCTCTGGAGGTTGTGAACAGGAACAGAAGCAACCTCTGCTTGTCCCAGCCTCCCAGAGAAAGGCGGGTGGAGTGGGCAGTGCTCTCAAGCCACAGCACGGGTTATAGTCCAAGCCACAGCCACCCGCTTCTGTGTTTCCGTGTGAACTGACTAGAACCAGGAGCTCAGAGAGGTGATGTAATTTGTCCAGGGACACTGGGAACCTAGGACCTATAACCAGGTTTCTGTGGCCAGGAAGGCTCTCCTTGAAGAGCCAGGGAGGAGGAGGAGCGGGGGGCGTGTGAGCCTGGAACACTTGGACCTTTAAGGGCCTAGAAACTCTGGTTGGCTGCAGGCAAAGTCTGGGGGTTCCCGGCCTCCTTCCAGGGCCCCTTCCCGTAGTGAACTTCTTCCCTCTCTTGGCAGGTGCTCAGGGCTCTCAAGTCTCCAGTCACACTGCTTTGGATGTCTTCTTTAGTTCAAACCGTCCCTGCCAACCCGGCCAGGGCCCCATCAAACAGCCCCTTCCCCAGGGCCAGAATGGCTGCCAGCTGTTACGTTAATCAGGAAAAACTCCCCAGACCTTCCTGCCTGGGCCTTCCTGAGAGCATGCACAGAGACAAGGAGCCAAGTTTGAGAAGTGAAACCTCAACTCAGAAGCTGGGTTGCAGAGTCATAGAATCCAGTTTCTCTTTTAGTGAGAATCACAGCAGTAGCTACCCTGTCCTGAATAGGACCACCTGTCTGATTTGATCTTTATGATAACCCCAGATGGGAATGAGATGGGACACAGACTATCCCACCCCTTCATCACCATCCCCTCTGCCCCTCCCCCCCCCCCCACGCTAATCCTGATGAGATCCCATCTCAGAGGCTTTGCCCAGAGGGCTACTCACTTCAAGGACTGCAGAGAACCCAGTCCGGGGAGCAGCCGAGCCAGCAGGGCCACACCTTCATCCCCCAGAGCATTGCCTGATAAGCTGGGAGGGGTGATGGGGAGGACAAGTCAGTGCAGGGTGCCAGGGGTGGAGATGGCAAAATTTCAAGTCTCTACCCCTGGTACTCAGCTACTCAGCGTCTCCCACAACTGGGATACGGTCTTGGGCTGCCAGGCTGGATCTCAGCACCCAGCACTGGGTCAGGTGGGGTCCCCCCAACCCCGGGGGTTCTCATCTTCAGGTTTGTGACCCCCAAGGAATCAGAGTTGGGCTTCAAAGTGTCAAATGTTGGGCGGTGGGCTATGTTTTAGGGGGATGAGTCACGACTTTGACCAGGTTCTCTAAGGGGATGCACTGGGGAACGAACACATGATCTAAATCTTAAGAAACAAAAAAACACACCACACTAAGACCTACCAACTGATGGCCCCACCCACCCACCCGCCAGCCACAACCACTTACTCAAGGTGACTGAGGCGGCAACTTCCTCCCAGCGCTTTGCAGAGCAGCTCCAGGCGCTGGGCTTGCAGGGCACAGTGCGTCAGCCTGAGAAGGGCAGAACCACAGCCCTGCAACGCCCACACCGCTCAGCAGACAGGCCCACCACCCCCAGACACACAGGTGGAGGGGCTGGTGGAAGGGTGTGTCTGGCACCCAGACAGACCAAGAGGGACCGACACATGGCACACAAGGATGTCACACGGGCCATAAGAGTCGGAGTCAGCAGGCGTGCTTAGCCGCTTCATGTCTGACTCTCGGCGACCCCATGGACTGTAGCCCTCCAGGCTTCTCCAGGCAAGAATACTGGAGTGGGTTGCCATGACCTCCTCCAGGTGATCCTCCCAACCCAGGGATTGAACCTAGGTCTCCTGTATTGGCAGGTGGATTCTTTACCCCTGAGCCACCAGGGAAGACACAGAGATAAGAGAAGGAGAGGAGAGAGAGAGAGATTGAGAGACAGACTGACAGCCAGAGGAGGACAGACGGACAGAGAGGGAAATTTGGATGGACACAGACACAGAGAGAAGGCTGGAAGAGTTGTGATGGGAGCCCTGTGGGGCTGAGCTGAGCCCTTAGGCCTAGGCCCCTGGATCAGGAAAGAAGGGGCTATGTGCTACCCATTCTCTGTATCCAGAGTTCCCATAACTCCTCAGCTACTGGAGGTCTGGAGGGCTAACAGGGGTGGGGACCTTGGGCAGGGAAGTGACTGAGGGGCTGCCCTGTGAGCCCCATGTAGGGTGGGCTGGGCAAGGGAGGCGACAGGCAGGAAAACCAGACTGTGACAGCAGGTCACGTCCTCTGAGAGCACCTGGGGCTGGGGCCCAGGGACAGACTCTGCACCCAGGAAGGGAGGAGGCTGGAGCCATGGAGGAGCCTGCAGGCAATCACGGTGGTACCTGATCCTCGGGGAGCGCAGAGATGGCTCAGAGGACATCTGGAACATAAGGCTGTCAGGAAACGTAGCCCTGGAGGGACACACACCAAGGCCAGCCTCAGCAAATGCCTTACCCACTATCTCAAACTCCAGCCTCAGTGCTACTCCCCACCATTCAGTCCCTATGTGAGGCCTGCGGACAGTCAGAGATCTTGGTTTCAACAGGTCCTCTTGACTTCCTGGCTGGGTAGCCTGGGACAAATCACTCAGCCTGGCACTGGGAGAATATAAGTGAATTGCCTTAGTTTGCTGCCTCTCAGTTAACCTTGGCTCTAGGTATCTTTGATCTCATCATCGTCTGTGCCTTCAAAGATGTCAGCCTCAGTGGCAAGCAAGCCTTCAAAAGCTCAGATCCTACAGAAGAAGACTGTAGTTGAGCACTGAGCTGAGTCTCTGCCTGTGTGCTGGGCTGGGCAAACCCAGGAAGGATCCCTGGAGGAGGCAAACACCCTCTAAACGGTCCTCACACCAAAGGGAGCCTGACGTTCTGACCAAAATCAGAGCTGCAGACCAGGGGTCCTCTGGGTTTAGGCTGCAGGGCCTTAGTCTCCCAGGAGGAGCTCTCTGGCTACTCCACCCTGTACCAGGCTGCATCTGGCACCCTAGGGCTCTCTTCAGGGACCACTTTGGGAAAGGGGGGAGGTGGTTCGTCCTCTGAGCCTCCCCTTTTGGGTAGCATCCCAGCCGAGCCTGCTGACTTCCTGCACCTTTGTGAATCTGTCGTCCCCACCCACCACCGCTGACTTGCACAGTCTAGCTGTGGAGCTCAAGGAGGGGATGGTCCGGGCTGAGGGCTGGGCCGGGATGACATCAGGGCCCTACCTCTTCTGGATCCCCTCCTGCTCCTCCAGCTCTGGGGCAAACGTGAAGACCACAGTTTTGTGCAGCAGGCTGCAGAGAGAAGAGAGGAGGGAGGAGGCAGGAGGTTTACGGGGTTCCCTGAAGTCATTTTTTCAGCTGGGCCTCTAAGGGGTCACCCCCCTGCCTCTAGCTGCAGCACTTCCTCTAATTTGCCCCAACATCCTCTGAGGTTTCTGGGGGCCTGGAGTCCTTCTACTGCAGAAATTTCATAAAGGTATGGGCCCTTATTTCCTGGTAAGTCTTTTCTTTCTCTGAAATCAAACTTCAGCTCTGCTTTCTCTGTGCCTCAGGCTGAAACCTCTCTTCCTCCTTCCTGCTCCTCTGTGCCTGGAGGCTGCGGGTGCTCGGCCCCACGTGGGGAGGCCACTGCCGGGCCCGGACAGGCACTGGCAGTCCACAGAAGGCTGTGACTGACAGTCAGCGCAGCCCTAACCTCACCTTCCCAACTGAATGTTATAGACACCAGGTTGTCCCAAAAGTTCATTCGGGTTTTTCCGTGTAATGGAAAAACATGCATGAACTTTTGGGCCAACCCAATATATTTCCAATTACAAAAGTCATTCTTCTTCCCTCTAGAGAACTTAGAAAACGAGTAAAGTAAAAAGAAAATAAAGAAAATTCACCCACAATCTCTTCCACATATCAATTACCACTGATGGTATTAATAACATGTGGAGTGGGCCCTTCAAGTCTTTTCTCTTCTTAATGCAGTTAACAGTCTTTCTTTTTCTTTCTTAAACAATGGATATATTTACAGGTTCTCTCTTAAAAATTAATATTTCAAAGGACAGATGAAGCAAGGGTTACATGATATAACAGTTATTGGTGGGGGCTGGGGAGTTCATTATACTATTCTCCCTTTCAGTGTGATTGAAAAGCTTTATTATATAAACAATGAATTAAAATTTTTATGTTTACTTAATAGGCCACAGTCTTCCCTCTGCACTAAAGCTGCAGCTGTATCATGGTTCCCTCGAGTTCTCTCTGGAGGCAACTTAGTCTATTTAACTAATAGCACTAATATCCTATTGTTAAAGATTTAAGTTATTTTCAGTTTTTCCTATTACAACCAAGACAGAGATGAACACCCCTGCAGGACTAAGTGTTTGCACCATCATGGTGACCTCTTCATTATAAATTCCTAGAAGTGAATACAGTGACATTTGCAACACCATAGGGGCCTTTACTCAATTATTATATACAGTGAACCAAGGTCCCCTAATTCCACCTCTTGGGTGAACTTGGTCTCCCTTTCCTCCTCTGAGGAATGTTTAAAGCAGGGCCTCCAAACTAAGTTGAGAGTCCCTGTGGGTGGGGACCATGTTGACATTTATTAACATCTGTCCTCAGCTGCCCAGATTGAACACAGAGACTTACAGAAATAAGGTTGGGCCCCGTCTAAGGTCAAGCCCCCTTAGAAGCAGAGTCCCTTGGTCACCGTGTACATGATGTCCTGAGGGTCTGATCTCAGGAGAAATCAATAAGGGACAGAGGGAAGCATAACAGGGCAGATCCTCAGCCAGATCCCTTGGGGTGCATGAATAGCACTAAATGTTTGCCTACCCTGAGGCAAAGGGGCTGGTAAGTTACACCTCTGCCTCCATCATTGGCTATTCCCGGTTGGGGGGACAGGGTGGAGGTGTACGCTCCCAGGCATCACTGGATCTTATCCGCCTGGGTCAGTTCTCCAGAAGAGGTATAAACTGTGAGCGGCCAACACCTTTAGTAGCTGGGAATGGGTGCCCAGCTGTAAAGGGGTCTGGGCAGGCAGCAGCAGCTTCTTCTATAGGACCCAAAGGCCCACGGCCAGAAAGAACGCCGAAAACTTGGAGAGGGATGATGGGAGAGCCTGGGAGCTCCACGCTGTGGGTCGCAGTGGGTGATGGTGGTCCGCTGGGAGTTCCTACCTGATATGTAGCTCTGTCAGGGTTTGGTACGTGTTCACCACACTCAGTACTCCCAGCACCCCGGCCACAGAAAGCTCATTGTCGCTGAGGCTGTGGACAGGAGGAGGGAGGCAGCCATCAGCAGGTGGTTGGAGTCCCGGCCCCAGACAGCTCCAGCTCCTCTTCCTGGCTCAGCAGCTGTCACTCCTGGAATGTCCTGGGTCCCTAACCAAGGGGTCTCAAAGGCTTCTGGCCCAGGTGGATGAGCCAAGAGGCATGTGACCCACACAGAGAATAAAGTTCTCCAGCTGGAGCAATAAGCGCTGACTTACTGTTTTTGCCTCTCTGATTCTGTTTTCCAATCTGAAAAAATAACCACTATTTTAATCCCATTTTTACCAGTGAGGGAAACTGAGGCCAAGAAACACTATGTTACTTTCCCAGGATCACAGAGCTACTGAGTGACAGAGCCAGGGTCTAAATCCAAGGCCAAGAATCCAAATCACTGCTAACCTCAACACCCTCCTCCACACATAACTCACACTTGATGCTAAGAACCCAAAACATCCCCCGCAAACAGCACCCTACCCCACCCCATGCATCACCACAGCACACCCAATAGCCCACTACCCTTTCTTTTCATCCCACCAACACCACAAGCCATCCTTTCACCCCCAAACCATACCCCCACCCTAACATACTACTTTCCACTCCAATATCCCAACCCAACACACCAGCACCCATCCACCCAATACCCTAAAGCTGCGCCAGTAAAACACTGCACCCCACCCACCACGGGGCGGCTGTCAGGGCAAACTGGAACACAAGCTACTGATGTACACTGAACATGCTCTTCGTGTACAAGCGGTTTTCATAACGGGACCTAGGTGGCGCATGCCAGAGGCAAGAGCAAGACGTGGCTGAACCACTCCAGCCACACTGGAGTTGGGAGAAAGCATGGGAGGTCATGGAGCAGCATCATTTCTGGCGACTGTGGGCACGGGGATCAGGGGTGGCAGGGACCAGCTGGGGCTCTGCTAGACCCTCCCTGGTACCCGACAGTGGGGCAGGCAACTCACTCCAGCTTCTTCGTGATGTGCAGTTGGGGAGCAGCCTCTGCCATCAGTTGACAGCCTTTATCTTTGAGCTGGTTCCCTGAGAGGCTGAGACAGAGGGGTCTGATGTCCTGTGCAGCTAGGGTGGGGTGCCCCCTCCACCCTCAGCATTCACACAGTCCCTCAATGACTTTAGTCAAAGCATCACCCCAATAAATGAGACTCAGTTATAAAGAACAGTGAAAGATTGTGTGCTATATGCCTGAAACTGTCCTAGGTGCTTTCATGATGTTGGATGTTGAATCCTCATAACAACCCTGTGCAGTAGGCACTATTATTATCCTCACTGTACTGATGAGTAAACTGACTTCCCGAGTGGTTGAAATATTCGATCAAAGCTGGACCTGGGATTTGAACTCAGGCAGCCTGACTTTAAGGCCCCACCCTTGACTGTTTCCTTATGCTACAACCTACATAATTACTTCTTATGATGAGCTCCATGCTTATAGGGGGATCTGATCTAATCTGGGGAAAAGAGAAGACTTCCCTGATGTTTGAGCTACTTGCTAGAAAAACTAGGAGTTCAACAGGTAAGGGGTGGGAGAGAGATGAGGGAGGGGGTTCCTGGTAGCAGGGAGAGCACAGTCAAAGACCCTGTGGCATAGCACATTCAAGGACCTGAACAAGAGCCAGTATGTCTAGGTTAAAGATTGAGTGGGGGCTTCCCTGGTGGCTCAGTGGTAAGCGATCCGCCTGCCAATGCAGGAGACATGGGTTTGATCCCTGGTCCAGGAAGATCCCACAAGCTGCGGAGCAGCTAAGCCTGGGCACCACAACTATTGAGTCTGTGCTCTAGAGCCTGGGAACTGAAATTATTGAAGCCTGTGTGCCTAGAGCCTGTGCTCTGCAACAAGAAAAGCCACTGCTATGAGAAGCCCGTGCACTGCAACTAGAGAGTAGTCTCCCACCTGCTGCAACTAGAGAAAAGCCTAGTTGAAAAAAAAGCTGCAACTAGAAAATCCTAGAAAAGTGCAGCAAGGAAGACCCAGCACAGCCACAAAAAAGTAAATAAACAAATTAAACAAAGAAATAGATAAATAAGATTGAGTGGGAAAGTGGGGTCAGATGGGGCTTGTGGGGTTGCGGGCTGGTTCTGGATCAGACAGTATTTAAGGATTTGGACTTTATCCTGAGCAAGGGGAAGGGGCAGGCAGCAATAAAAGGCAGTTCACTGCCAGGTGGAGGTGGCCAGGATGGAAGCAGGGAAACCTAGTGAGGACGCGTCCAAGTGGAAGGTGAGAGTGGTTTAGATTAGGGAGGTGGATGAAGAGGATGGAGAAAAGAGAATGGTCGTGTCATGCCACATGTGGGATCTTAGTCCCAGATCATGTGCGGTTTTAGCTCCCCTACCAGGGATCAAACTCATTCCCCCTCCAGTGGAAGTGTGGAGTCTTAACCACTAGACCACCAGGAAAATCTCAAGAGAATGTCCCAAGGGAACTATACAGGGGGAAGGACAACTCAGGATAGACTGGCTATAGGAGGAGGGCAAGGGGGCTATGCGGTTGTCTGATCTGTGTAACCAGGTGGGTGATGAGCCCCACCTGCGGGTGAGAACACGGGAGGGACAGGCCTGATGGTGGCTGGTGGAAGCTGGTGGGAGCTGGGTGGAAGTATGTGAGTTTGGTAAAAACCAGCTTTTAATCCTGTCTTGGTTCTTGCAATGGGACAACATCAAGGATGAAACTTTGGTCATCAAGGCTGCCTTCATCTGCCCATTCATCTTGCCCCAACCCAACTTCAAGCCCATTTGACTTTCTGGGATGATTCTGGCAGGGGTCCCTTCCTGGTGACATAACAGGACCTCCAGTGATCCCCAAACCACACTCTCAAAGGCATCACCCAGGAGTTGGACATCCTGAGAACTTTCTCCAGTCCCAAAGAGGTCATCTCATGCTACTCTGGGAGGAAGACAGGGTGAGGGACCCTGAGGGTTGTGGTTTAGAAGGTAAGACCTAAGTGCCATGAGCTTTCTGCTTTGCAAACCTCTGTGAGGATAAGGACAGGAGTCAGACTGAGCCTGAACCCTGGCCTGGAGTCTTCTTAGCTTTGTGACTGTGAGCAAATTTACCTTTCTGTGGCTAAATTTCCTCCACTATAAAATGCCCACAGTAGCAGTACTTACATCATAGAGATATAAGGATTAAATGAGAGGATGTATGTAAAAGTGCCTGGTACGTGACAGGTGCTAAATAATGGTAGCCGTTCTGATGATCTGATTCCCCCAAATTCTTAATGAAGAGTGTGCCCTTCCCCACACCATCCACCCAAAAGGCCTTGCCTACGCTGCCCTGTCCTCCCTCCCGCCTCCTGTCCCAGTGCTCCCCATGATACTCACTCCACTTCATCCAGTTGAGGGCCTTCCCGCAGCTGGGCTATGAGCACCTCCACATCATGGACCCCAAGCTGACACTTCTGGAGCCTGAAGTGGGGGTCAGAGCAGAGAAGCTCAAGGTTAGAAGCTACACTATGGCTCCTGTAGCTCTGAGTGTGGCTGCTGGGAGCTGGAGGAGCCAGGAGGCCAGCAGACCTGGGTTTAACCTCGGCCCTGTGTTTCAGTAGCCGAGTGACCTTAGACAGGGCACCTAACCTGTCTAAGACCCAGTTGCCTCCTCTACCAAATGGGGCTAATGTGTACTTTGCAGGTTTTCAAAACAATTAAAATGAGGTAATGGATATAAAATATTACAATGTCAAGCGCAAAGCAAAGGGCTGTTGAATAACAGATTTTAGTGTTGTTCTTATGACAGATGCTCCTGGTTCAGGCTAGGATGGGTTATTCATATCCTTTCCCTGCCACACATCTGCTTTTCCCTTTATCTTCCCTGCCCCTGCCATGACTCCTCTGGCAAGGTACCATCTCCCCACATCATATCCCTCCCCTCAGGGCAATGGATCCCACCGTACCTGAGTGCCAGGCTTCTTCTCTGAGCCTCTTTCCTCTGGTTGGCATTTCCCTGTAAGTCTGGGTCTCTGGCAAGAACAAATCCAGCATTAGCTCAGGAGACCCAGGCATGAAGGACCAAACCTTTCCCCTTAGTTTCTAGGAAATGATAACCCTACAGCATGACCCACAGTCAATGAGTAGCAAAGATGGGTGCTTGAATGTACTGAAGGTGCTATTCAACAAAGCAGCAGAAAACGAGGTCTGCAGTCAACTGGGGCCTTGATTCAAATTGTTTCTGCCATATTTAGCTGTGTGGCCTTGGGCAAGTCACTTCATCCATCTGAGGCTCCACTTTCTTTTTTTAAACTGGGGTGACAACATCCAACACATAAAGTGATTGAATGAGACAACATATGGTCAAGTGTCTGGCACAGGCATAAAACTGAAGCTTAGTAAAAAGAAGCTGTTATTGTTAAGATGTGATGGTCTTCACTTGTACCATCTGTGGTTCAGAAGGCTGGGAGAATGGATGGAATGGTACATAGGTGCATATGGTGGGAAACCAAGAAAGGACTGGGGGCTGCAGGGAAGCTGGGACATCACAGGTTTTCACCAACTTCTAGAGCGGTGCTGTCCAAAAGAACTTTCTGCAACGATGGAAATGTTTTCTATTTGTGGCATCCACTATGGGAGCCACTAGAGTCACTCATGGCCATTGAGCCCTTGAACAGTAGCTAAAGTGCTGATGAACTGAAATGTTCATTTTACTTAATGCTAATTAATATAAAATTAAATGGCCAGAGGGGCATCATAGCTCTATGCAGTCAGAGGGTAAAAACATATTGGTCCTCCCAAATCCTTACGAAAAAAGTAAAAGTGTTAATCACTCAGTGTGTCTGACTCTTTACAACTCCCTGGACTATAGCCCACCAGACTCCTCTGCCCATGAATTTTTCCAGGCAAGAATACTGGAGTGGGTAGCTATTCCCTTCTCCAGGGACTTCCCAACCCAGGGACTGAACCTGGGTCTCCTGCATTGCAGGCAGATTTTTTACCATCTGAGCCATCAGGGAAGGCCCCCAGATCCTTGAATAGGTGAGCAAATTGAGGCTCAGAGTCTTATGAGGACATACAACTTCATTCATCTCTTGAGTCTCACAAGGGGGAGGTGTGACAGAAACACATAAAAAAAAATTTAATGGGATGGTAACTTCCCTATTTCTGCCCAGCCAGGAATAGCCAAGCTGGAATCCACAAAGAGCTGAAACAGCCAGCATTTGCATGGCAACTGGATGCCAGCAGTGTTCTAAGCACTTTAAATGTGTTAATTTATTCAATTCTCAGAACAAGTCTAAGATGCTGAAACCATAATTGCCTTCCTTCTTTTTTAGTTGGAAGTGTTTCCCTGCCTAGCAATGCCAAACTCACTGTGTCTTCATGCCCTCCCTAAGGGTCTGATCACTCTGAGACTTCTGAGGATACCTTCTCATCACAGGAGCTGGATGTGGGCCAGAGACACTAGAGGAAGCTCAAACCTTGGCCAACTCTGAGAAGTAAGTCATTTCTCAGGGAAGCAGTAGCAAGAAAACCCGCCTGCATTCCAGTTCTTAAGTTCTTTTGCAATTTCCCCCACAGCTGCCTAAGGCCAGATTGCTTCTCAGAATGAGCCCAGACTAGCTCCATCCCTAGCTTCTTACCCTTGTAGCTCAGGATCTGTCTCTGTGGGCGGGGAGAGGAGGAAGATGAGGTCCGTCTCCCTGTAAGGTTGGACACTGAGCTGTGAAACCAGTACATCACCCCCACCTGTGCACCCCAGGCTGCCCCAAACCTCCAGAGAAAGCTGATTTGTAATTCACAGAGAAACAGCAGAACCGGTGAAAGTGCTCAAAATCAGACAATTGCGCAAATTGCTCAAAGTGCTCAAAATGTACAATTGTGACTATGACATTGCTAGATGAATCCTGAGTGGTTTAAAAAGTCAGGAAAACACTTTTTCTTTTTTTTTCTTTTTTTGCTAGAAAAACAAAAATTAGGACTGCTGAGAGTTTCTGCAGGAGTCAGTGTTTCAGGATTAAGAGGCATGACATTTGATCTACCCCGTGACCCAAACTGGCAATGCTAGTTCAGCACCATGGAGAGCGACATGCGACTCAGGATTCCTTCCACTCTGCCCATAGTTCCTAGATTTGCTGATTCATTCCCTCATTCATCCACCCATCCATTTATCTTTCCATTCATTCACTATTTATTGAGTACGAGGTGCCAGCCTGAGTTAGCCTCTGGAGATATCAATGTGAGTAAAACAGACTCACGCATATACACATAGGTCTTACAGACCAGTAGCCTCCTCCTTTTCCCATCCCCTACTTTCTCCTCCCCCTTTTTCAAGACCCTGAAGGCCAGGACCCCACTCCTGCTCACCTGACCTGCAGCATCCTGATGGTAGGGCACGTGACCGCCACCTTTGTCAAGGAGAGTAGTGTTGACACGGAGACATTGTTGCGGCTCAGGCTGCATGATTGTGGTAAGGGTGCCAGGAATGAATCCCCCTTCCCAGCCACCCCAGACTCTCTTTGTCTCCAAAGAATGGGTGGGTGGGGGGAGGGTGTCTTAGGCAGGGGCAGTAGAAAGACTGCTTACTCAAGTTTCTGGAGCCGTGGTAGGCAAGAGAGTACCTCCACGATGTTCAGCACTTCCCTGTCCTTGAGCTGATTGTCCTGGAAGCTGCAGAGAGACCAAGGCCCAGTCCCTCAGCTCTGGAGTTGGGAGACTTGGAAGCCCCAGTTGGCAGGTGACAGGCATGGCCATCATCAGGCAGGAGACACAAGACAGGAGCCCACAAGAAGTTCATGGTATCCAGCAGTTCTAAGTGGGAGGAGAGGCCCTCTGATGGCCTCACTTCTGTCCCTGTTCAGTCCTCCTGGGGGAGTTTCTGCCTGGTGGCCCAGGGGATGCAGATGATGGACAGTGAGTCTCATGAGGGGTGTAAAGACCCAGGGCCCTGTGCTCAGGGCTCTAACTCAGGATCTGCCTGAGACTTGAGTTCATCAGGGTCTCTAGGCTCCCAGGTGGTGAGCAGACTGGGACACAGCAGAAGTGGCTCCCGGCCTCATCTCTGGTTCTGATTCATCCAGAACCCTAGGCCAAGCACTGTCCTTTCTGACCTCACATTTCCCACCTGTCTACAACCAGCTCTGCCTGGATTCTGAGCTCAAGGGACAAAAGAGATGAAGAGTATAAGGGTGGCTCTGTGTGGAACCACTTGGTCAGGACAAAAGATTGGTGATAGTGAACTTGATGACATTTACTTTTCTTTTGTAATTATTGAGAGTGATCTTCATCTTTTCTCCAATCACCCAGAGTGACCGTGAACAAAGACACCCAGCAGAGGGGGCAGAGTAGAGCCCGGTCCAGCTAATGCTCCTCTCAACAAGCAGTGCACCCTGATGCTAGCTGCATCTGCCTGGACAAAGGGGTGACTTCTAAAGCTCATAAAGGTGCCATATAAGGTAGCAGAGGTCCTGCCAGGGAACTGCTGGAGAGGATCCCTGGCCCCACCCTTCTCAGGTCACACATCACAGATACAAGGCAGGAGTATATTCGT
The DNA here is from genome assembly GCF_003369695.1 of Bos indicus x Bos taurus. Taxonomy (NCBI): domain Eukaryota; kingdom Metazoa; phylum Chordata; class Mammalia; order Artiodactyla; family Bovidae; genus Bos; species Bos indicus x Bos taurus. Next base: position 40,775,221 of record NC_040093.1, read on the forward strand.
GCATATGTGTTTAGATGTGTATGTGGATCTAAGTGTGCAGGCATATTCTGCTGCATGTTTGCATGCAAGTGGGGCACGTACTTAAGTTAGCAGGTGAGTTTAAGTGTGTATAGACATATGTGCATGAATATGAAGGTGTGTGTATGCTTCGTGCCTTTATGTGTACCCACCCAGCACCTGCCTACACACTGCCATCCCTTCTCTCAGGGTCACAGAAAGAGGGGAGGGAGCCTCAAAACTCAAGCTCCTTCAAGATGGCCCAAAATATTAGCACTTCTCTGGGAGCCTTGAGTTTGGACCCAGTCCCACCTGTTTCTCAGGCTGATGCCTCCTCTCTCTGGGTCTCACTGAAGAAGTACTGGCCAGACCCTAACGGAATACATAGCACCCAGTCCAGGCCCAAGGAGGGCCCTGAGCAGTGAATTCTCTCCTCAACCAGCGAGCCCTCCTGGAGATCACTCACCTGACCTCCTCCAGCTGTGGGCAGAAGGGCAAAGCCTGCACCAGGTGGCTGATGCCTTGAGCAGTGATCTTACTTCCTGCTAACCTACAGGGGAAGCAAAGATGGCAGGAGGAATGGGGATGGGGAAGGGGGTAGACCAGGAATCTTCCCTGTGTAGGGCTGAGGGAAGGGAGGGGAGTTTCAAGCATCCCCAGCTGAGGATCTGTCTTGGTTCCAAGGTCTGACTCACCCCAGCTTCTTCAGGCTCCCCATCGTTGGCAAGCTCTTGGAGAGGGCTTCTGCAAAGGCGTCCCCACACTTCCGACTCTTAAAGCTGCCACAGGAAGAGGCAAAGTGGCAGAAGATCAAGGATGGGCAGGGCTTAGAGGAGGTCATCACTTACCCCTCCTCTGAGGGGAGGAATTTAATACAGTAATGACAGTAGTAGCAGCAGTAGTAGTTGTAATTGCTGCAGTAGTAACAAATACACATATGGCAAACAGCACTGACTTTCCACCAAAACCTACCCTCCACTACAGCTGTAACTGCGGACATAGTTTTCCAGACAGAGGTGGTGTTTCCCAGCCTCACCTGCAGCTCAGTATTGATCATACGACTCCAATTATGTTGTCACCACTGGAATGGGGGTGGAAAAGATGTGCCTAGTTCCAGGACCAGCTTTAACACATTGGGCATGACTAATCCATCTTTTCACTTTTCCCCCACGCCAGAGCACAGATATGTCCGTGCCCATGCAGATCAAGATACCCTAGGAGATGATGGAGCAACCATGGAAGGAACCTGGGTTCTTGCATGATCGTGGGAGCTGAGCCATCCCACTGACCTGGACCCTTTACTTCTGAGTCTTCTATAAGAATAATAATAATAAAAACTACATTATTTAACCCACTGTATTTGGCCAGGGAAGAGAGGGGTTCTTTGTTACTGTACCCTAACCTTTTTTTCTAGCTACTACACATATTGAGACTTTACTCCTGCTGGGAATTGTGTTAAGAAGTGTTTTCCATGCATTCTCACAACAACCCTATGCATTAGGTACAATTACTGATTCATCTGAGGGATAGGGAAACTCAGGTTGCAAAGTTAAAGAACCTGTCCAAACCCAATAGGCTCTAGTAGCACAGCCTGGATTGGTGTTCCAGCCCATTACTGAGGGAAAGGGAGGGAAAGACTGAATCCAGGAACCATGACTACAGGACATCTAACTAGACCCCAGAGTTCCTGGCAAGGCATGGAGCTTCCTCACTGTGTTACAAGCTACAGGGCAGTAAGGAGGGGCCCATCTGTCCTTTATATAATCAATTAGTTAATTAGATCATGCCATGTGGCTTCTGGGATCTTAATTCCCCAACCAGGGACTGAGCCTGTGCCCTTGTCATTGAAAGCATGGTGTCCTAACTGTTGGACAACCAGAGAAGTCCCTGCTACGATAGTCAAGATTCTTGCTCTGCTTCTCTCAGCAGGGGTCTGCCAGACTGGCTGGCCTCCACTGCCCCCAAAGTCCAGTTCTCTCCCAGGGATGTCCCCAGGTCCTCCCCAGAGCTCCCCTGTCCTCACTCTCACCTGAGATTCTCTACCTGCCCACAGCCTGCCAGGGTTTCAGGGCAGCGGGGCTCCAGGGGGCAGCCCTCAAAATCCAGGTGGATGGGGCCATCCCTGTGCCCCAGGATGCTGGTCAGGGAGGCCAGGTCGGCGTAGGTCAGCAGGAAGTTGTGGAAGGGCAGCTGCTGGGGGAGGCTGCGGGCCATGAAGCTGGCCAACTCAGGATCCTGCGTCTCACCCACACGGTGACACAGCTCTACAACCTTGGGCCCCGTGAGCCGACGGGTGGCCAACTTCTTCAGCGCCTGCAGGACTACCTCCTGCTTGGCAGCCACCCATTCCTCCTCCCGCTCAGCCAGGAGGCTGAGGAAGGAGCGGCAGGCACGGGATGCCAGGCCAGCCAGAAAGGTGGGCAGGTGGTCCGACAGGCCCAGTCTGGCTTTTGTCCGCTGCACCCAGCGAGAATGGAGGGTGACATGTTGGCTGAGGGCCTCTCTGTCCACCTGGGGGCTGGCCAGCAGGTGCAGGGCTGCGAAGAACTCCTGCAGGCTGAGGTGGGAGAAGGCGTAGCCTGTGTCCCGGTGCCCGGGCCCCAGGCACACGCAGAAGGAGGTCAGCAGACCGAGGGCAGCCCCAAAGTCTAGGGTGGATGCAGGGATGTCTCCTGCAGAGAAGATGACCTTCCCTGACTCCAGGCCGCTCAGGGCCACCTCCCCGAGACCCAGCAGGGGCTCAGCCCGCAGGACCCCTTGGGGGTTGAGGGTGAGGAGCATCTGCATGTAGTTCTGCGTCATGGTGGGCAGGAGGGCTGCAGACTGGCCTCGAGACCTGCCCGGGAGCAGGTGATGGAGGCAGAGGCAGGCGACTCGGCACAGCGCAGGCACTGCACACATGCTCCAGAGGTGTCTGTCCATCTGCAGCTCCGCCAGGGCCGCCTCCTGGGACGGCTGGTCGCTGAAGAAGTGGTTCACATACTCCTCCACCCGCGGGCCGTCGAAGCCCCACATGTGGACCGTGGCCGCCTCGGTGGGCAGGCAGGCGGGCAGCTTCCCTGGACGGGAGGTGGCCATCACCGAGCAGCCGGGCAGCAGGGTCCCACGGCAGAGGCGGGAGAAGAGGGTGAGGGCTGACGCTGGGTCCTCGGGGTCCTCGGTCTCCTTGTCAGAGCAGGGCTGGAGGATCTCGTCCAGCCCGTCGAAGATCAGCAGGATTCCCTCCGCGTTCTCCTTCAGGTGCTGGAAGACGGCCTCCGGGCTGGCCTCAGGCCTTAGGTACATGTCGAAAAGGAGCTGCGGCAGTGTCAAGGAACCTGTGATCAGGTTGAGCTGGCGGAATTCGAAAAGGAACACAGCCTGGAAGCGGTCCAGCTGACCATCGGCCCACTTCTGGCAGAGCCGGTGAGCCAGCGTGGTCTTGCCCATGCCCGCCTTCCCCAGAAGCACCGTCACTCTCGGGCCCTTGCTGGCCTTGGTACTGAAGAGGTCCCGAATGTTCACATCAGTGCCGTCTTCTGCCTTGGGGTTCCCTGTTGTGGCACCCTCCTGAGTGTGGAAGGGCGCCGAGGCCCGGCTCCATTTCAAGATTGGAGGGACGTAGGCTTGGTGGAAGGCCAATGGCTGTCCCGGCCCGGGGGTCCTGTTGCCATAGCGCTGCTGGGCAGAAGTTCTCAGTAGCTGCAGGTACCTCTTGGCCAACTCTGCAGGGGACAGGGAGATGGCATGAGAGCAGAATGCCTCCCTGCCCCCAGCTCCCCTTCCTCCCCTGAACCCCACTCCCCCTCATCAGGTGGTTGGGAGCCTGCAGCCTCAGCTCTGCGTGTGTGTGTGGGTGTGGGGGCAGAGATGGAAAGGGCACACATGTGGTCTTGTGCCACCCAAATTCCCAGAATTAACTGGCTGTACAGAAGCACAGGCTTTGGCTGCCATTTACACACAGAAATAATGAATGGGGACGTGTGGATCATGGCTCTTGTTTGTTTTGCAACAATGCAAGTGACATAAAGTTTTCAAAAAGATGGAGGAGAGGAAAGGGGGGCACTTCCTTTGCAATATCTCATTGGAACAAACTTTTACTATGATACCGGAGTAACCTGCCTTTGCCACCACCTCCCCCCGACAATGTTTCAGTTCTTCGAGGTCAAGGATGAGCACCAATCACCTATGGGCCCGGTTCTGACCAATCAGAACTTCCAAAACCAGTCAACAGTCAATGTCTACAGTGCCAGGTGTTGACTTTAACTGCTGAGTCATTTAGGAGATCTTTGGTAGTTCGGGGAGGGCTTGGGGTCTCAGGGAGGGCTCCAACGTTGAGGGACACTGGAGATGCCCACAAAGAGGGGGGACCCCTGACATAGTGTCCTATTTTATATTGATGCAAACCCTCTGACCAGCTTCAAATCCTCTGGCTATGCCTGGTGGGGCTGGGTATCACAGCTGGTGGGACAACTGGTAGAGAATGAGAGAAGCTTCTGCCTGTCCTGACTGGTTCTCAGTAGCCTCCATGTCTCCCTGGGGACCCCCGAGGCTTCTATCCTGGCATCCAGCTCAGCTCTAACCTGGTCATTGACAGCCCAGTTCTGAGGTCATGCTTGTCACATCCCTGGGGCTCCCTAAACCCTGAGGACCTGGAAGCATCCCCAGAAAAGCCTGGGTGATGGAGCTGAGACCTCCAGGATGCTTTGAGCTCCCTCATCTCTGCAGAAGCCCTACTCCTGGGGACTTGGCAAGGCCTCCCTGCCAGATCTACCTCCCTCCTCTGCCCACCCAGGACCTCCTGGGAGCCTGGAAGACAAGAGCCCCTGACCAGCTGGAAGCCTGTGATCAGGGGACAGAGTCCAGGGTCTGGGTCCCTGCCCCAAGGCAATCCACTTCCCACCTTGGTACCCACCTTGTTGCTGCTTCCTGAACTGTTTCGGGCGAGGTGAGGACCCACAGCTCTGATGAGTCCGCTTGAGGCCTGGAAGGAAAGAAAGGAGGAGTAAGGGGTGACGTTTGGGGGCCTGGGCTGAGGAGGTACCCAGCACTTTCAGGGAGCTCCAATCCACAGACAGGCAGCAGCCAGACAAATATATCTACACTCAAGGACTGAGTGAAGGCTGACAGCAAGCAAAGGCTGTGTCCACATAAGCTTCTGTCTGCAGAGGGGTCCCTGGGCCCAAGTGAGAGGGCTGGAGGCTCTGGGCCTGGGGACCTCCAAGCCCAGAATGCAGGGAGCCAAGCCCACAGCCAACAGCCTTAAGCACTAAACGGGTTGGAAAGGACCCAGCTCTGTCAAGGGCACTCCTGGTTAGAAAAGCAGAGCTTCCCCCAGGCTTGGTCAGGCCTGTGCCCTCCCTCCTGCACCCGTGTGCTTTATCCCTCTTAGTTCCCCTCTTCCACACGTCCTCACTGCTCTCACTAGTCTCCTGAGTTCTTGTCTGGGTGCATGGATTTTCAATAGCTAATAGTTTTCTGAAGAGGTTGGGTAAGGAAGGAGAACAAGAATGAAGGGGAGACAGAAAGGAAGGGAGGAAGAAAGAAAGAGGATGAAGAAAGGATTTTAAGAAGTAAAGCAGACTTCCCTGGTGATCCAGTAGTTAAGACTTCGCCTTCCAATGCAGGGGGTGCGGGATGGGTCCCTGGTAGGGGAGCTAAGATCTCACAAGACTCAGGACCAAAAAACCAAATGCAGAAGTTGTAACAAACTTAATAAAGACTTTAAAATGGTCCACATTAAAAAAAAAGTCTAAAATAAAATAAAAGAAAGGTGGATACTCCTAAAGCCAGGCTTTATTGATCAATCAGAATGGCCCTGAAGCAGGCCCCTTACCCTGCCAGATGTTAAATTTTTAGTTGCTGGTTTGCAGGGAAAGCCAGGGGTCCCAAAGAGGGGCTGCAATCAGTCTAAGAGCGTGTGCATATATATATGTAGCCAATGTGTATACTTGGCTACACTGCGTGGCTTGCAGGATCTTTGTTCCCCAACTAGGGACTAATCCTGGGCCCTTGGCAGTGACCGCACAGAGTCCTAACCACTGGACTGCCAGGGAATTGCCTTGTATTGCAATATTTTAATAAGTCTTGTACTAATAAGGGACTCATTAGCTAAATATCAACCAGACCTGGTTACAGCCAGGTGACAATTATGCCATCTCAGTGATAAGGGACAGAAGGACCAGGTATCAGTTTTGAGTTGTTGGGGAGCTAGGATGGGACTTCCCTGGTGGCTCAGTGGTAAAGAATCTGCCTATAATGCAGGGAACATGAGTTCGAACCCTGGGTTGGGAAGATCCCCTGGAGAAGTGAATGGCACCCCACTCCAGTATGCTTGCCTGGAGAATCCCATGGACAGAGGAGTCTGGTGGGCTATGGTCCAAAAGGATGTTTTCTGTTAAAGCCTGGTGATGTTACTACCATGTATGCTGCTGCTGCTAAGTCACTTCAGTCGTGTCCAACTCTGTGTGACCCTGTAGACGGCAGCCCACCAGGCTCCCCCGTCCCTCAGATTCTCCAGGCAAGAACACTGGAGTGGGTTGCCATTTCCTTCTCCAATGCATGAAGGTGAAAAGTGAAAGTGAAGTCGCTCAGTCGTGTCCGACTCTTCACGACCCCGTGGACTGCAGCCCACCAGGCTCCTCCATCCATGGGATTTTCCAGCAAGAGTACTGGAGTGGGTGCATTGCCTTCTCCAACTACCATGTATACCTGTAAGTAAAAAGTCAGTACTTCTATAGAAATAAAGGTTACAAAACCACAGAAACATCATACTCAACGGTCAAAGACTAAAAGTTTTTCCTCTAAGATCAGGGAAAAGGTATTCACCATGTCTATTCAACATAGAACTGGCAGTTCTAGCCAGAGCAATTAGGTGAGAAAAAGAGACAAAAGACGTCCAAATTGAAAAAGAGAAGTAAAATAATCTCTGTTTGCAAGTGATAGGATCTTATACATAGAGAACCCTAAAGACACCACAAAAAAAGCTGTTAGAACTAATAAATGAAACCAGCAAAGTAGCAGGAATAAAAAGTCAACACACAAAAGTCAGCTACATTTCTATACATGAACAATCTGAGAAAAAAACTACCAAAACAATTCCATTTACAATAGCATCAAAAAGAATCAGTACTTAGGAATTAACTTAACCAAGGAAGTGAAAGATTTGTACAATGAAAACTACAAAATGTTGCTGGAAGAAATGAAAGAAGACATAAATAAATGAAACGGTATCACATACTCATGGATTGGAAGACTTACTAACATTGAAAATATCAATACTATCCAAAGTGATCTATAGATTCAATGCCCTTATAATCCAAATGCCTGTTTTTTTTTTGTTTTTTGTTTTTTTGCAGAAATAGAAAAGTCCATTCTAAAATTCATGTGGAATCTCAAGGGAATCCAAATAGTCAAAACAATCCCCCAAAGAAAAAAATCTGGAAGATTCACACTTTCTGATTTCAAAACTTACTAAAAAGCTACAGTAATCAAAAACAGTGTGGTATCGGCATAAAGACAGACATACAGACCAATGGAATAGAGTCCAGAAGTAAACCCTCACACATACAGTGGAGTGATTTTTGACAAGGGTGCCAAGAGCATTCAGTTAGGGAGAGGACAGTCTTTTCAACAGTGCTGGGAAAACTGGGTATCCACAAACAGGCTATGGAATGAGGCTGGACCCTTCAGTTCAGTTCAGTTCAGTCACATCTGACTCTTTGCGACCCCATGAATTGCAGCACGCCAGGCCTCCCTGTCCATCACCAACTCCTGGAGTTCACCCAAACTCTTGTCCATTGAGTCGGTGATGCCATCCCACCATCTCATCCTCTGTCGTCCCCTTCTCCTCCTGCCCCCAATCCCTCCCAGCATCAGAGTCTTTTCCAATGAGTCAACTCTTTGCATGAAGTGGCCAAAGTATTGGAGTTTCAGCTTTAGCATCAGTCCTTCCAATGAACACCCAGGACTGATCTCCTTTAGAATGGACTGGTTGGATCTCCTTGCAGTCCAAGGGACTTTCAAGAGTCTTCTCCATCACCACAGTTCAAAAGCATCAATTCTTTGGCGCTCAGCTTTCTTCACTGTCCAACTCTCACATCCATACATGACCACTGGAAAAACCATAGCCGTGACTAGATGGACCTTTGTTGGCAAAGTAATGTCTTTGCTTTTGAATATGCTGTCTAGGTTGGTCATAACTTTCCTTCCAAGGAGTAAGCATCTTTTAATTTCATGGCTGCAATTACCATCTGCAGTGACTTTGGAGCCCCCCAAAAAATAAAGTCTGACACTGTTTCCACAATTCCCCATCTATTTATCATGAAGTGATGGGACCAGATGCCATGATCTTTGTTTTCTGAATGTTGAGCTTTAAGCCAACTTTTTCACTCTCCTCTTTCACTTTCATCAAGAGGCTTTTTAGTTCCTCTTCACTTTCTGCCATAAGGGTGGTGTCATCTGCATATCTGAGGTTACTGATATTTCTCCCAGCAATCTTGATTCCAGCTTGTGCTTCCTCCAGCCCAGCGTTTCTCATGATGTACTCTGCATATAAGTTAAATAAGCAGGGTGACAATATACACCCTTGACGTACTCCTTTCCCTATTTGGAACCAGTCTGTTGTTCCATGTCCAGTTCTAACTGTTGTTTTCTGACCTGCATGTAGGTTTCTCAAGAGGCAGGTCAGGTGGTCTGGTATTCCCATCTCTTTCAGAATTTTCCACAGTTTATTGTGATCCACACAGTCAAAGGCTTTGGCATAGTCAATAAAGCAGAAATAGATGTTTTTCTGGAACTCTCTTGCTTTTTACCTAACACCACATACAAAAACTAACTCAAAACAGATGAAAAACATAAATGTAAAACATAAATGTTTTTAAAACAATAAAACTCTTAGAAGCAAACATAAGATGAAAGCTTGTGACCTTGAAGATGACACCAAAGGCACAGATATCAAAAGAATTAATAGAAAAACTGGACTTCATAAAAAACTAAAAAATCATACATCTAAAGACCATTCCCACAGAGTAAAAAGGCAACCCACAGAATAGGAAAAATATTTGCAAAACATATATTTGATAAGGGGTTAATAACCAGAATACAGAGAGAACTCCTAAAACAACAACAAAATAAACAGAGAAGTCAATTCAAAAATAGATAAAGGACTTGAACAGACATTTCTCCAAAAAAGGAATATGAAGGCCAATAGGCACATGAAAGGATGCTCAGCATGACTGATCATTAAGGAAATGCTAACCAAAACGACAGTGAGATACCACCTCACACCCATTAGGATGGCAACTATCAGAAAAGAAAACAAAAAGGTGTTGGCGAGGATGTGGAGAAACTGGAAGCCTTGTGGACTGTTGGAAGGAATGTAAAATGGTGCAATTTCTGTGGAAAACACTATGGAGGTGTCTCAAAAAATTAAAGATAGGGTCGCCATATGAACCTGGATCCTGGACATATAGTCAAAAGAATTGAAACAGGGTCTTGAAGAGATATTTGTTTACCCATATTCATGGCAGCATTAGTCACAATAGCTAAAATATGGAAACAACCCAAAAGTCCACCAAAGGATGAATGGATAAGCAAAATGGGATTTATACATACAGTAGAATATTAGTCAGCCTTAAAAAGGAAGGAAATTCTGACATATGACACAACACAGATGAACCTTGAAAACATTATGCTAAGTGAAATAAGTCAGTCAAAAAAGACAAATATTGTATGAGTCCACTTATACAACGTACTTAGAGTAAAGTCATAGAGATGGAAAGTAAATGGTGGTTACCAGGGGCTGGGGGAGAGATGAATGGGGAGTTATTATTTGATGGGTATAGAATCTCAGTTTTGCAAGAAGAAAAGAGTATTGGAGATGGATGGTGGTCATGGGTTTCCCGGGTGGCGCTAGTGGAAAAGAACCCACTTGCAAATGCAGGAGACATAAGAGATGCAGGTTCTATCCCTGAGTCGGGAAGATTCCCTGGAGGAAGGTATGGCAACCCCCTCCAGTATTCTTGCCTGGAAAATCCCATGGACAGAGGAGCCTGGTGAATATAGTTCATGGGGTCCCAAAGAGTCGGACATGACTGAGTGCCTCTCATATGATGTGATGGCTGTGCAACAGTGTAAACGTGTTTAATACACTGAACTGTACACTTAAAGGAGAAGGCGATGGCACCCCACTCCAGTACTTTTGCCTAGAAAATCCCACGGACGGAGGAGCCTGGTAGGCTGCAGTCCGTGGGGTCGCTAGAGTCAGACACGACTGAGCGACTTCACTTTCACTTTTCACTTTCATGCATTGGAGAAGGAAATGGCAACCCACTCCAGCGTTCTTGCCTGGAGAATCCCAGGGACGGGGAAGCCTGGTGGGCTGTTGTCTATGGGGTTGCACAGAGTCGGACACGACTGAAGTGACTTAGCAGCAGTACACTTAAAAATGGTTAAGATGGTAAATTTGATGCTATGTAATTGACCATGGTTAAAAAAGAAAGATGGAACAAAAGGGAAAGAAAAGTTCTGAAAAGAGAGTGGTGAATCAGTGAAGTGGACCATCTGATCACTGACCTCTCTGTGCTCCACCAGAAAACCAGTCAGAGGCTCCCTGGGTGTGGACGCCAGACTGTGGGTCAGTGTCAGGCTTGAGGGTGTCTGAATGGTGAGAGGCCTGAGTCTGTGGGCTTGGAGCCTGAGGCCCTGAGGTTTGGGGACAGGGAAATGAGAACGGGCTTCCCCAAGTGAAACCAGGTGGGGGATTCCGGCAGTGGCTAAGGGCTGAAAACCTCAAACTCTCCCAGGAGGCTCCAGGTGAGACCCATGGGAAAAGCTATCAGACAAGCCAAAGCCTTGAGGGGCAGAAACGGGGTGCAGGCGAGGCTGGGAGCTCTAGTGAGGGGCATGGGAAAGGTGCAAATGGGTCCAAGCACGGGGAGGCTAGTTTATGGAAAATGGCTCTGACCAGCCACCACCAGCCTGTTCTGGGTTTGAGGTGGGGGACTTAGCATGCACCTACCCTCCACATCCCACCCCTACCCCCCAACCCCAGGCCTTACCAGGGTGGAGCTGAGAGTCTGATTGGCTTTCCTCGTCAATTTCCAGAAGACTGGAGAAGCCTGGAAGAGGGAAGGAGATGATATGCCATGAGGATGTGCTAGGATGCCCTGGGACCAGCTCTGGCCCTGTGTCTGGCTCAGGGCTCATCCCTCAGGGGGTGTTCCTAGCAAGCCAGAAATCTACACTTGGCGATCTGTGGAGGGCACAGCTGGTAGTGAGCCCTGAAGGCAGCTGGGGGCAGAAACACGTGCATATCTAAAGGTTTGTGCACATACAAGTATATGGGTGCGTGCACACGTGTTTATTCATGCCTGTGCACAAGTGCACGCCTGTGTATCCACGCATGTGCACACTGTGCACCCCCACCTGCCCCGTACTCTGCCTTGTAGAGTTATTGAGTGAGCTCTCACTTCCTCTCCATGAACACAATCAGTGTTCTGAGCTTCCCCACAGTGCTCTGTAAATGGAAGAGCCCAAGGGACATTCACTGAACAGGACAGAGTCCAATCAGCCTGCCCCTAAGTGGTGGCCAGAGGGCTCTCCCTAGGACTGTTTCTTTGCAAAAAGAAACCTCTTGGGCAGTATGGGCTATCAGGAATTTCCTGGCAGGAAGGAGTCACCTGGTCCTTTCTCTCTGCATCCTGCCTTTCTGGGCAACTGGGGTGGTACAAGGTGGAAGGAGGAGCCCTCCAGGTCCCCAGCAGACGTGGTGGCATTAGGGCATTTGCTCTGGGGGGTGCACAGAAACATGGAAGTTTGTTCCTGGCTGGGCCACACGTCTCTGTGTGACCCAGGCAAGTCCTGGTCTTGCCTGGGGCTCTCTGGCTCCCCAGGCCCCGGGCACTAGCTGGCAGCACTGCACCTCCCACGGCCACTCTTACCATCTTCGTGGCCCCAAGTGCTCATCAGCAGCACCTCCATGTCCATTGGCACATCCAGCTCCATGCACACGCACTGGATGAATGACTTCCAGGTGGTCGGACCCTGGGCATGCAGTTTTTGGAGTTGCAGGATGACCCTCTGTGTGGGGTCTAGGGCCTGATATCCGGAGCCCAGGTCCACGCTGGGGAGGAATAACTTCACCTTGGCGTCTAGCCATCCTAGGTTTCTGCTGAGCAGCCTCACGAGATATCCATGCAGGTTCTTGGTGCCCAGTTGGAGGCTAACGGGGTCCATGAGGAGCTGACCCTACAGGGACCAGGTAGGTGGGTGAGCTGCGAAGTAGGTGAGCTGGGGGACAGGTGAGCTGGGGGACAGGTGAGCTGGGGGGAAAGCCAGGAGGGGCAGTCAGAAACCACTCCCCACAGCTAAGGGGAAGAGAAGAGATGGACACAGAAGGTAGAGAAGTGGTCTCTCTGTAGTGTCTCGATGCCATTGCCCAGAGCTCAGGCCCAGAAATTAATCTCCTTCTGTATTCTCTGCCTATGTCATGGGTCCAGATGGTTTAGTTCATCCCCCTGTGGATAAGCCCTGATAATGCTTTATTTGTTCTTGTTTCCATGGACCCATTTGTGCTGCTTTCTGTCTGACCTAAGTTTTCTCTGGCAGAGACAACTAGCTATCCCCCTGTATTTGTTTTTCTCTTCTTTCTTAGCCCTAGAACCCCTAAATATTCCCTAGTTATCTGAAATAGACTATTTCCCAGCCTCCCTTGCAGCTAGATAGACTCATGTAATTAAATTTTGGCCAATGAGATGTCGGTGGAAATGTTGTATATCATTCTTAACCTCTTCTTGTTGGCTGGAATGCTGATGTGATGGCCAAACCTTGGGCAGCCACATTGGATTGTGAGGTAGAAGCCAGCACCGAGGAAGGTGGAGAGTAAAGCTTTCCTGTCCTGGACTCTCTGACTTCGAATTTCTAATACATGACAAGGCAATTCATTTCTATTCTGTTTAAACTACTGTTGCTTAGGCCCTTTTGCTATTCACAGTGAAATATAATCCTAGCTAATACAGACCCTCTCTTCTCTCTTAGCAAATTCTCCCTTTCTAAACTGGAACTCAAACAACTTGCTGGTAGGTGTATTAAAATGAGGCAAGGAGAACGTATTTTGTGAAAGTTTAAAAAGTCTGAAGGCCCTTTGATTCAGCAATTACATTTCTAATATGCTGGCCTTGGGACACAATCATGGACTTAAACAGAATTTTTAGTTACAAAGCTGTGCACTGCAAGAGTATTTTTAATAGTTAAAAATTGGAAGCAACCTAAATATCCAACAGCTAGAGATTAACTGGTTACCCATCACATGGTGGAATATGCTAGAACGTTTCCAAATGTACTTTCTGGCACTATTATCTTAATTATAGAGATAAATGCTCAGAAAGCACTTACTGTGTGTTAGGCTCTGTTTTATGTGCTTTATGTGTCTCATTGAATCCTCACAACTCCAGAGACTTCATTTCTAACACTGAAAAAGACAGGAGGCCCATGCAGGGGCCAGCCTTATCAACTCCCAGATGCTGGGGCCAATACCATGTGTTGTGGGGTTCAGACTCCAGCTTCTCCCTTGACCTCCAAGAGACCTACTGGGCACATGTCCCAAGCTCCTTCTGGTCACCCCTCTTCAACCAAACTAATAGCAACAACTCCTTGCTCAGGCACAGAGTTTGAGACTTCAAGAAATATGCTCACATCTATGGCATGGATCACCATCCCCACTCAACAGATGAAAATGCTAAGCTGGGGAAGGGTAAAGGACAGACCCAAGATCACCATTTCAGTCCATGGAGGACACATGCTCAGAACTGAGATTTCTTACCTCTCAGGCCAGTTAATTTCCAAGGCTTGGGAACCCTAGGTGGCACCAGACAAGGGCTAATCCCTGGCTTCTGTGTGATCTTGGCGCCTACGGCATGGCTTCTTTTCCAGGCTAGAGTGTCCAAAGTCCATGCGGCCCATAAAGAACTCATCCAGGGCAGCAAGGTGCCAGGCGGAAGTGAGGAGTGCCTGGATGGTATAATTTCGGGGAAAGTCCTTCAAATTCAAATTTCTCCCCCAGCCAGTCTAACATGATGCCTTTGTTTCCACCATGAGTGCTCTGTCCCCTTTGAGTAAGACATTAGCTCTTAAAAAACAACCAGCCCTGGAAGAAAAAACACACTATATCATTACTGGTCATTGTGAAAGTCAGTAGCAAACAGCCTTGGAGACAGAGGATTATAGTAGAAAGATCCTCAGTGAAGGGATGATCACTGACCTGGCTCCCTGGTTCATCATAGATGTTCTAGGATGTCCACAGAGAGGGTCTCCTGAGTTCTTGGGCCAAGTCCTGGAGCTGGATTTTCAGGTTCTTTCCATAGGAGGCTCCTAAGAGATAGGAGAAAGATGACTTTCTTATCATTGTTCCGCATTCCAAGAGGAACTCTGTAAAGAAGGCACCGACCCTCACTCCTAACTCCCCTGAGGACATCAACCCAGAAACAGCCTTCTCATCTTCATGTGCAGATCTTATTCTTCCCCAAGCAAGATTCTGCTTGTCCCCGAACTGTGCACAGCGCAACCCTCCTCGGCATCACTTCCCGCCACAACCGGCCCAGAGGATGCCCCTCTTACTCTTCCAATTTGAATATTCCCCTTACAGTGACTTGTTCCATCACTACATACCTCTCCAACCCAGTAGATCTATTACAGCTAATTTATTAAATGAAGATGGAATAACTCTTACCAAATATGTCAGCCTTCTTTCCTAATAAAACCTCAAAGAGGTTTGAATGTGCAGCTTTCTCTCTTCATACATCACGAAGTTTTTAAATAATTGAGAGTAAACATCCTTCTTAATGAGAAAACCCAGAGGCACTGATCACTGTCTCACCAAGAGAACAATAAAATGATGATCATTTAATCAGTTTTATTTTATTAGCTCCTTTATTATAAAAACTATAAATGAAGTGTGACCTGTAGAAATTGTGAATCACTATGTTGCATCCCTGTAATTTATATAATATTTTATATCAACCATATCTCAATAAAAAATAAAGTAAGGACATCCCTGGTGGTACAGTGAATAGGAATCCGCTTGCCAGTGCAGGGGATGCAGGTTTGATCCTTGGTCTGGGAAAATTCCACATGCCATGGAGCAACTAAGCCCATGTGCCACAACTCCTGAGCCTGCACTCCAGAACTCCTGAGCCCGAGTGCTACAACTACTGAAGCCCATGAGACTAGAACCTGTGCTCTGCTACAAGAGAGGCCACAGCAATGAGAAGCCCACACGCCTCGACTAGAGAGTAGCCCTGCTCACCACTTTCAGAGAAAGCCCATACACAGCACAGAAGATCCAGCATAACCAAAAATGGAAATGAACAAACAGCGCTTCCCTGGTGGCTTAGTGGGCAAAGAATCTGCCTGCGAATGCAGTAGGCACTGGTTCAATCCCTGATCTGGAAAAAGCCCACATGCTGTGGAGCAACGAAGCCTGTGGCCACAACCCTGAGCCTGTGCTCTAGAGCCCAGGAGCTGCAACTACCGAGCCCACGTGCCTCAACTACTGAAGCCTGTGCTCTGCAACGAGGGAAGCCACGGCAATGAGAGGCCCGAGCCCTGCAACTAGAGAGCAGCCCCTGGGCGCCACAACTAAAGAAAAGAGCCCAAGCAGTAATGAAGACCCAGAACAGCCACAGATAAATAAATAAGTATAAAATAAAATGACACTGGTACAAATGTCTGTGTAACACAGCTTCCGAGATCTTGTCTAACAATAAGGAACTGACAAAAGAAAAGATGGCTAAAAAGGATATGGAAGAATGGAAGAAAGGCAAAAGATCAAAGTATGCACTGATGGAGTAGCTAAGAAGTATGAGGAAGGTAACAACAAAGTTCCAGACTTCAGATCAATCCACGTCAAGAGGGCACATTTTATAGAGAGCCCAGAGATAAACTCACACAGCTACAGTCAACTAATCTTTGACAAAGGAGGCAAGAATACAATGTGGAAAAGACAGTCTCTTCAGCAAGTGCTACTGAAAAAGCTGGACAACTGTATGTAAATCAATGAAGTTGATTTACACCTCACACCATGCTAAGTTGCTTCAGTCGTGTCCGACTCTGTGCGACCCCATAGACGGCAGCCCACCAGGCTTCCCCGTCCCTGGGATTCTCCAGGCAAGAACACTGGAGTGGGCTGCCATTTCCTTCTCCAATGCGTGAAAGTGAAGTCGCTCAGTCGTGTCCGACTCTTAGCGACCCCATGGACTGCAGCATACCAGGCTCCTCCATCCATGGGATTTTCCAGGCAAGAGTGCTGGAGTGGGGTGCCATTGCCTTCTCCGACCTCACACAATGCACAGCAATAAACTCAAAATGGCCTAACAATTATGGGACATGACACCATAAAACTCCTAGAAGAGAACATAGGCAAAACATTCTCTGACATAATAGCACCAATATTTTTTTAGGTCAGTCTCCCAAGACAATAGAAATAAAACCAAAAATTAACAAACGAGACCTAGTCAAATGTACAAGCTTTTGTATAGCAAAGGAAAACATAAACAAAACTAGAAGACAACCTATTGACTGGGAGAAAATATCTGCAAATAATGCAATAGACAAGGGCTTAATTTCCAAAATATACAAACAGTTCAATCCAAAAATGGGCAAAAGATCTAGAGAGATATTTCTTCAAAGAAGACACATAGATGGCCAATAGGCATATAAAAATATGTTTAACATTGCTAATTATTAGAGAAATGCAAATCAAGACTACGATGAGGTACCACTTCACAGCAGTCAGAATGACCATCATTAAAAAGTCTACAAATAACAAATGCTGGAGAGAGTGTGAAGAAAAGGGAACCCTCTTAACATTGTTGTAAATCGGTGTAGCCACTACGGAGAACAGTATGGAAATTCTTCAAAAAACTAAAAATAGAGTTACCATGTGATTCAGCAATCCTACTCCTGGACAAAACCCAGACAAAACTATCATTCAAAAAGATACACGTACCGCTATGTTCATAGCAGCATTATTTACAATAGCCAAGACATGGATACAACCTAAATGTCCATTGACAGATGAATGGATAAAGAAGATGAGGTACATACATATAATGGAATACTACTCAGCCATTAAAAGAATGAAATGGTGCCATTTGCAGCAACATGAACTGAACTAGAGATTATCATACTAAGTGAAGTAGGTCAGAAAGAGAAAGACAAATACCATATGATATCACTTATATGTAGAATCTAAAATATGACACAAATGGCAATTATATCAGAGACTATTCATTGGGAAAGGCAGGCAATAATGGAGAGACTTCCAAACAAACGCATTTTATAAAGTAAATGTCATTAAAACCTGATGGTGCCAGATTTAAAATAGAACAGATTGATCTAAGGAATGGAAGAGAGTTCAAATTAGCTTCACACCCATTTAAAATCCACTATTTGATCAATGGTATTGAGAGGGAAAATATAGAAAAATACATAGTATTAAAACACATAGTAATACAAGTATTTTAAATGGAAAGAATTATTATTATTGGCTGTGCCACACTACTTATGGGATCTTAGTTCCTGGACCAGGTATTGAACAAAGGCCCTCGGCAGTGAGTGTACTGGGTCCTAACCACTGGACTGCCTGGGAATTCCTTTTTTTTTTTTTTTAAGAATTATTTTTAAATTAAGTAAGTAAAGTTTTCTTATTAAAACCACAACCAGATATCATTTCATACCCCCCTCAAATATCTACAATGAAAGAGAAGATAATACAACTGTTAATGAGGATGTGGAAAAATAGGAACCCTTATGTACTGCTGGTGGGAATGCAAAATGGTGCAGCCTCTTTGGAGAAGGTTGGCAGTTCTTCAAAATGTTAACCAGAGTTATAACTCAGCAATTTTCTACTCCTAGGTTTATACTCAAGAGAAATGAAATATATATACTTACACTAAAACATACACAAATGTTTATCATCCCTCATAGCCAAAAAGTGAAAAAAATCAAAATTTCCATAACTCACAGATGAGTAAGCAAAATATGGTATGTCACTACAACAGAATATTATTTAGCAACAAAAAGGAAAAAAGGAATATCGTGTTCAGTCACTTCAGTCATGTCCAGTGTTTGCGACCCTATGGACTGTAGCCTGCCAGGCTCCTCAGTCCATGGGATTCTCCAGGCAAGAATACTGGAGTGGGGTGCCATGCCCTCCTCCAGGCGGTCCTTCCGACCCAGGGATCAAACTCACATCTCCTGCATGTCCTGCATTGCAGACGAATTGTTTACTGCTGAGCCACTATTACATACTACAAGATGGATGAACAGTTAAAATATGCTAAGTGAAAAAAGCTCCAAAGTATATTAGTAAGTGAATTCAACTTTTAAAAGCTACAGCATATGTCTGTTTTAAATGTGCTGTGTGAATCTGCATACAGAGAGACCAACTCTAGGGCTACCCAAGAAAACTGGTGACAGGATTGCACGTGGGGAGTGGACGTGGGAGAAGCAGGCAAAGGAGAGCCCTTTACACTGTACAGTTCGCTCTCTGTATCTGTGGATCTGAATCTTCAAGGGTGGAACCCATAGATATGGAGTGCTGACTGTACTATGCCATCTTATATAAAGGACTTGAGCATCCAAGGATAGGGACACTGAGGGCCACTCGTACTCTTTGGACAACTGCATACATTAAAACTTTTCAGCAGGTACAACTGTTTCAAAGCCATAAAATGTTCATATTAAAAACTAGGGTTCGATCCCTGGGTCAGGAAGATTCCCTAGTAAATGTGTTACCTCTAAGAATCACCAATGCATTCCTGGGACATGGGGCTCAGAGAGCGGTAATGAAAAGCCAGCGTCACACAGTAAGACTCCCAAGGGAATCCAGGCATGTGGGTTTGTGGTCCCATGCTCCTGCCACTCCAGTCCGGGTCCAGACAGGAAGAGGGAAAAAGGCAGGGGGCCTTGTCGGGGCGCTGGTCTCACTGAGGGGTGGGCATAGGAGGCTTGCCCAGAGGGGAGCTCCATCCTGGCTTCCGTCGCCCTCATCACTGTGCTCTTGGGGAGTCTCTCTTGCTTTCCGGGGCATGCCGTGCTGTGGAGGTTAGGGGAGCCAGTTCCTTTGCCCAGTCCTTTGCTCTTGCTGCTCCCTATGCCTGGAGACTGCCGCCCCCACCCCCGCCCCTCGACCTCTAGTCCACACTCATGCACATGCGCACACATGCCAACATGCACTTCTCTGGCCAGAGTCATCTCTAAAACTCAGCTCTGGTCTGGTCTCATTTCTGTCTAAACCTCCTACAGTTTCCCGTCACCTGTAAGATGCAGTGCGGCACCACAGTTAGTGGGACTTCCACGAAGCAGGTCCACATCAGGTGCTCAAGAAAGGTTCAAAGGATGAGTAACAAATGGTCCTTCACCGTCTGGGTCCTGGCCACTTTCGGGCCCTCTCACGCCACCTCTGCTGCCTGCAACGTGACCACGCTCCCGGCCCCACCCAGCCATCCTCTTTCACAACTCCTCACCTTGCACACATGCCCTGCTCTGCCTCGAATGCCCTGCCCTTTCCCTTCCATCTTGCAAATTCCTCCTTCTTCTTACGGACTCAGCTCCAATCAACTCCTGCTCCCTACTCAGGGAAGTCCTGCTGGCTGCCTTCCCAGACTGAGTCACGCCGCCACCACTGGGCTTCCCTCCTTAGCAATGTCTCCTTCCTCCCCCACAGCAGGGCTTGTCATTCTGCACCGTCATTTCCTCTTGGTCAGTCCTTCCTTCAGCAGCTGGGAACACCACCTGATTCTGGACAAGAGCAAACGCCTTGGCAACAGGGCCCTGGATT